>NC_140412.1:269739459-270489186 GCF_965140295.1 Lepidochelys olivacea | reverse complement strand
GTCCCCCAGGGGGCTGTGCACCCCCCCCGCATTTCCCCAACCCCCCCCACCCATCCCCCAGGGGGCTGTGCACCCCCCCGCATTTCCCCAACCCCCCACCCGCCCCCCAGGGGGCTGTGCACCCCCCCGCATTTCCCCAACCCCCCCCGTGCACCCAGGGGCCGTGCACCCCCCCGCATTTCCCCGCCCCCAGGGGGCCGTGCACCCCCCCCACATTTCCCCAACCCCCCCCGTGCCCCCAGGGGGCCGTGCACCCCCCCCGCATTTCCCCGCCCCCCCCGCCCCCAGGGGACTGTGCAGCCCCCCCGCATTTCCCCACCCCCCCTGCCCTCAGGGGGCCGTGCACCCCCCACCCGCATTTCCCCAACCCCCCCCCGTGCCCCCAGGGGGCTGTGCAGCCCCCCGCATTTCCCCAACCCCCCCATCCCCCAGGGGGCCGTGCACCCCCCCCGCATTTCCCTAACCCCCCCACCCGCCCCCAGGGTGCTGTGCACCCCCCCGCATTTCCCCAAACCCCCCCCCGTGCCCCAGGGGGCTGTGCACCCCCCCCACATTTCCCCTCCCGCCCCCCAGGGGGCTGTGCACCCCCCTCCCAGTGGTCACCTAGTTCCATGCAGTGCTAGGTCATGGGGCAGTGTTTAGCAAATTAGGACAAGTCAGCAAATAACAACCTTATGTTCTTGGTGGTGATGGGAGACTTCAACTACTCAGACATCTGTTGTGGAAAATAACACAGCAGGGCACAGATTATCCAACAAGTTCTTGGAATTTATTGGAGACATATTTTTTATTTCGGAAGGTGGAGAAAGCAACCGGGGGGGGGCGGAGGGAGGCTGTTCTAGATTTGATTTTGACAAATAGGGAAGAACTGGTTGAGAATTTGGAAGTGGGAGGCAGCTTGGGTGGAAGTGATCATGAAATGGTAGAGAGTATCAGAGGGGCGCCCGTGTTAGTCTGGGTCTGTAAGAGCGGCAGAGAGTCCTGTGGCACCTGATAGACTAACAGACGTCTTGGAGCAGGAGCTTCCGTGGGTGAATACATGCCATGCAGCCGACGAAGGGGGTATTCACCCACAAAAGCTCATGCTCCAGTATGTCTGTTAGTCTACAAGGTGCCACAGGACTCTCTGCCGCTTTTACATGAAATGGTAGAGTTCCTGATTCTAAGGAATGGTAGGAGGGAGAACAGCACAATAAAGACAATGAATTTCAAGAAGGCAGACTTTAGCAAACTCAGGGAGTTGGTAGGTAGAATCCCACGGGAAGCAAGTCTAAGGGGAAAAGCAATTGAAGACCGTTGGCAGTTTTCAAAAAGACATTATTAAGGGCGCAAGAGCAAACCACCCCACTGCGTAGGAAAGATAGGAGACCAGGAGATCTTCAATGATCTAAAAATCAAGAAAGAGTCCTACAAAAAGTGGAAACTTGGTCAAATTACAAAGGATGAATATAAACAAATAACACAGGTATGTAGGGATAAAATTAGAAAGGCCAAGGCACAAAACAAGATCAAATTAGCTAGAGACATAAAGGGTAAGAAGAAAACAAAATACATTGGAAGCAAGAGGAAGACCAAGGATAGAGTAGGCCCATTACTCAACAAGGTGGGGGAAACAATAACAGAAAATGTGGAAATGGATGAGGTGCTTAATGACTTCTTTGTTTCAGTTTTCACCAAGAAGGTTGGTGGCAATTGGACATCTAACATAGTGAATGCCAGTGAAAATGAGGTAGGATTACAGGCAAAAATAGGAAAAGAACAAGTTAAAAATTACTTAGACAAGTTAGATGTCTTCAAGTCACCAGGGCCTGACGAAATGCATCCTAGAATACTCGAGGAGCTGACTGAAGAGATATCTGAGTCATTAGCAATTATCTTGGAAAAGTCATGGAAGACAGGAGAGATTCCAGAGGACTGGAAAAGGGCAAATATAGTGCCCATCTATAAAAAGGGAAATAAGGACAACCTGAGGAATTACAGACCAGTCAGCTTAACTTCTGTACCCAGAAAGATAATGGAGCAAATAATTAAGCAATCAATTTGCAAACACCTAGAAGAGAATAAGGTGATAAGTAACAGTCAGCATGGATTTGTCAAGAACAAATTGTGCCAAACCAACCTGATAGCTTTCTTTGACAGGGTAACAAGCCTTGTGGATGGGGGGAAGCACTAGACGTGGTATAGCTTGACTTTAGTAAAGTTTCTGATACTGTCTTGCATGACCTTCTCATAGACAAACTAGGAAAATGCAACCTAGATAGAGCTACAATTAGATGAGTGCAAAACTGGTTGGAAAACCGTTCCCAGAAAGTAGTTATCAGTGGTTCACAGTCATGCTGGAAGGGCATAATGAGTGGGGTCCCGCAGGGATCAGTTCTGGTTACGTTTCCATTCAATAACGTCATCAGTGATTTAGATCATGGCATAGGGAGTACACTTATACAGTTTGCGGATTATACCAATTGGGCTGGGAGGGGCTGCAAGTGCTTTGGAGGACAGGGTTAAAATTCAAAATGATCTGGACAAACTGGAGAAATGGTCTGAAGTAAGTAATTCAATAAGGACAAATGCAAAGTACTCTACTTAGAAAGGAACAATCAGGTACACACATACACAATGGGAAATGACGGCCTAGGAAGGAGTCCTGCGGAAAGGGATCTGGGGGTCCCAGTGGATCACAAGCTAACTATGAAAAAAGAAAAGGAGGACTTGTGGCACCTTAGAGACTAACACATTTATTTGAGCATAAGCTTTCGTGAGCTACAGCTCACTTCATCGGATGCATTCAGTGGAACATACAGTGGGGAGATTTTATATACATAGAGAACATGAAACAATGGCTGTGACCACACAGACTGTAACGAGAGTGATCAGGTAAGGTGAGCTATTACCAGCAGGAGAACAGGGGGGAAAAAACCTTTTGTAGTGATAATCAAGGTGAGCCATTTCCAGCAGTTGACAAGAACGTCCGAGGAACAGTGGGGGGGGGGGAGGGGGAGAATAAACATGGGGAAATAGTTTTACTTTGTGTAATGACCCATCCACTCCCAGTCTCTATTCAAGCCTAAGTTAATTGTATCCAGTTTGCAAATTAATTCCAATTCAGCAGTCTCTCGTTGAAGTCTGTTTTTTCAAAGTTTTTTTGTTGAAGAATTGCCACTTTTAGGTCTGTAATCGAGTGACCAAAGAGATTGACGTGTTCTCTGACTGGTTTTTGAATGTTATAATTCTTGACGTCCACATATCTATTCAGGGGTCACCATCATAGGGCCTAATCACATCAGCCACACTATCAGAGGCTTGTTCACCTGCACATCTACCAATGTGATACATGCCATCATGGGCCAGCAATGCCCCTCTGCCATTTACATTGGCCAAACTGGACAGTCTCTACGTAAAAGAATAAATGGACACAAATCAGACATCAAGAATTATAACATTCAAAAACCAGTCATATGGTAACACCCATTGTTTCGTGTTCTCTGTGTATATAAATCTCCCCACTGTATTTTCCTTTGAATGCATCCGATGACGTGAGCTGTAGCTCACGAAAGCTTATGCTCAAATAAATTGGTTAGTCTCTAAGGTGCCCCAAGTCCTCCTGTTCTTTTTGCGGATACAGACGAACACAGCTGCTGCTCTGAAAGCTAACTATGAGCCAACAGTGTAAAGTAGATTTTTTGGAGTAGTTGAAAGATCTGAAATCTCTAGTGCTTTGGTTTCTTTATGATAAAATATCATTACAATTTCTTGGGAGTGTTTCGTGAGTCTATAGACATACAGTTCTTTGTCTTGATAGAGGATTATTTAAGAAGCTGGGATCCTTCTTTCTGCTGTGAGTCTTTTCAACCGCATGAGGGACGTAGACTTTCCAGACTGTGGGTCTGTTGGGGAGATGGTTGGTTGGTTTTTTGTTTGGTTGGGTTTTTTGTGGGCGGGAGGTTGGTAAGATTTGAGGTCACACGTATATCAACAACTGCATGAGTTACACAGACTTCTCCTCACCCAGCCTACGTCCCATGAGTCTTGGTTTGTAAGATCAAGACAAGGCACCAGGTGTCATGCTGCACCCGGCACACAGGGGTTCAATCGTGATCCCCCCCCCCAACCTACTGTAATGTAAAGGCTAAATAATAACCCTCAACGTCTCAGGGCTGCCACCCTCGCCACTGGGAAATCATGAGTCGGACACCCCAGAATCACGAGATTGGCTTAAAAATGATGAGGATTGTTTTTTAAAAAGGGTCCTGTGGGGTCTCTTTATTTCCCTTCCGGTTTCTGAACCAGGCATGCTAGAAACTTTCCTTTCTAGAGCAGCCAGAGGCCAGAGAGCAGGAACCCTGGGCCCCCGGGGCTGGCAGACAGCAGGGGGCTCCTCACGGTTGTGTGTTCCAGACTTGGATTTCACCAACCAAGTAACAAGTGTGAACTCCTCAGGCTTGAACAGCCTTAACATGGAGCCACAGACAGCCCCCTTGGGCACCATGCATCTATCTTGCCACCCAGGTGAGCCTGCCTTTGTGAGAGATGGTCCCTTGCACCAAAAACCATAACAATATTCCGGTCCCTCGGACCGGTCACTCAGCCAGGTCAGTTGCACCTCAGATCTCAAACCGAAGACAACGTTCGTGGCCAATCCGATAATAAACCAGCTAAATCTTTACTAACTAGGAAAAGAAAGAAGAAACGGATTTACCAGGTTAAAGCAGGGAAACATACACACAGAGGAGTTACAGTCGGAGGTTTCAAAAAGCAGTAGAAGCTGCTGTAACACGCAAGCCCTGTGTGTCCCTGAGGGCTAACCCGAGCCAGACTGCCTGGATTGCAGAACTGATCAATGAAATTGTTTTTAATTGTTCACTTTATTAATATAACTTCATAAGTAAAGTTTTATGAATGAAACAACATTCATTCATAAAACCAGGTACCCCAATAACTGGCTAATCGAGTTTTACTTGCAATCCAATTGCTGCTTAAATCGCTGAAACTTGCAGGGCTTCAACATTGGAACTTCTGCTCCCTGTTTGCCGTTCCTTAAACGTGTCCACGGTGTAACCCAAACTCCATTTTAACTTGTCCCAAACTCCATTTTAAAATGCCCACTTCATTTTTGCAAAACCCTGCTGTAATCTGATTCGTGTAGTTCAGATGTGGGAATGAGGGATGGATGGATGATGGAATCAACCTCCAGCCCCAGACTGTCCTGATGAAATAAAGTGTAAACATCAACAGCTGAAGATGCAGACAACAGCCCTGACAAAGCAAGAAGAGTCCACCCTAAAAAGAAAAGATCAAACGTACAATTGAAGAAACATCAAAGCCAGGTCACAGGCTGAAAGTCACGTCTGCAATTGACGGGGGATCAATCACACCAGACCCAGAGCCAGAGTGACACAGCAAGACCTGTAGAGTCTGGATTCAAACTCAAGCCTACAAAAAAGGATGGATGAGATGGAAGACTTTGGAGGGTAACGTTCTGCTGCCAACATGGAAGGGCACTGGTGCATACCCAACAGAGACCCAGTTCTTCCTTGTGCCCGGCTTTCCTGGCCAGTTAGCCGCCACGAGCTACGAACCCAAGCCACGAACTCAAGCTACATTCAGGACTGGTAACTATACAGCAGCTGCAGAACATTTGTATTTTGTGTGTGTGTGTGTATACATAGGTATTAGATATTAGTTATTGGTCTTAAATCAAATTGTGTTATTCTAATAAATGTGACGTCTTGTCTTGTCCCCTGAGATGATCCTGTGCAGTTTTGTCAGTGTAACAGGACACCTTGCTCATGCTTCGAAGGCGCGCCCTCTCCCTGAAGTCCAAGCAGCATAGGGACAACAGTTTCCTCTTGACAGGGATTCTTATTCCATTCCCCCAGAGCTCAAGCTGATGGGGCAAGTGTTTGTGCAGGTCTCCACCTCCTCGTGGGGGTGGGGGGGAGTAAGGGGGAGCAATCAACCAAGTCCTTTGTCCACGGCTGATCCGCAGTGGCTTGTCTGATGTCTCAGGGCCTTCTCTTGTTGGAAGGGAGTTGACTCCTCTTCTGGTAAACTAGAATTTAACCCTTGGTAATGCTTCTCTTCTGACTGGTGGCGGCAAGGAGGTTGACATTTTTAGTGCCAACGCTTATAGATCACCTTGTAACATGGGATACAGATATTAGAGGTGAGAATAAGGCATGCAGCAACTCACAAGCTTTTCATAAAGTCTAAACACGAAACATTTTTATAAATCTAATGACTGTTTTAACAACACTAACAGGTGAGCAAGACTAGTTTCCAGCCGTGCATTTGCCACTTTTCAGTAAGGCCTAGGGGCCTTGGCATAAGCTGGCACCTGGTCGGCCAGTGTCAGAAGAGTATCTTCCCTCTTATCCCCAGGTGTCCCCCAGGGGTCCGTACTGGGACCAGTACTGTTCAACTTATTCGTCAGTGATCTGGGGAAAGGGGTAAACAGTGAGGTGGCAAAATTTGCAGATGATACAAAACTACTCAAGATAGTTAAGTCCCAGGCAGACTGTGAAGAGCTACAAAGAGATCTCACAAAACTTGATTATCATGCACATTGTAGGGAGAGTGGTCAGTTTGGATGAGCTATTACCAGCAGGATAGTGAGTTTGTGTGTGTGGTTTTTGGGAGGGGGGTGAGAGAACCTGGATTTGTGCAGGAAATGGCCCAACTTGATTGTCATGCACATTGTGTAGAGAGTTGTCACTTTGGATGGGCTATCACCAGCAGGAGAGTGAATTTGTGTGGGGGGCTGGAGGGTGAGAAAACCTGGATTTTTGCTGGAAATGGCCCAACTTGATTGTCATGCACATTGTGTAAAGAGTTGTCACTTTGGATGGGCTATCACCAGCAGGAGAGTGAATTTGTCGGGGGGGCTGGAGGGTGAGAAAACCTGGATTTGTGCTGGAAATGGCCCAACTTGATGATCACTTTAGATAAGCTATTACCAGCAGGACAGTGGGGTGGGAGGAGGTATTGTTTCATATTCTCTGTGTATATATAAAGTCTGCTGCAGTTTCCACGGGACGCATCCGATGAAGTGAGCTGTAGCTCACGAAAGCTCATGCTCAAATAAATTGGTTAGTCTCTAAGGTGCCACAAGACCTCCTTTTCTTTTTGCGAATACAGACTAACACGGCTGTTACTCTGAAACCTGTCACAAAACTGGGTGACCGGGCAACAAAATGGCAGATGAAAGTCAATGCTGATAAATGCAAAGTAATGCACATTGGAAAACATAATCCCAACTCTAACTATAAATGATGGGGTCTAAATTAGCAAAAAAGAGATCTTGGAGTCATTGTGGATAGTTCTCTGAACACATCCACTCAATGTGCAGCGGAATGTTGAGAATCGTTAGGAATGGAATAGATAATAAGACAGAAAATATCATGTTGCCTCTATATAAATCCATGGTACGCCCACACCTTGAATACTGTGTGCAGATGTGGTCGCCTCATCTCAAAAAAGATATATTGGAATTGTAAAGATTCAGAAAAGGGCAACAAAAAAGATTAGGGGTATGAAGCAGCTTCTGTATAAGATGAGATTAATAAGACTGGGACTTTTCACCTTGGAAAAGAGACGACTAAGGAGGGATATGATAGAGGTCTATAAAATCATGACCAGTGTGGAGAAAGTAAATAAGGAAGTGTTATTTACTCCTTCTCAAAACACAAGAACTAGGGGGTCACCAAATGAAATTAATAGGCAGCAAGTTTAAAACAAACAAAAGGAAGTATTTCTTCACACAACACACAGTCAACCTGTGGAACTCCTTGCCAAAGGATGTTGTGAGGGCCAAGACTATAACAGGGTTCAAAAAAGAAGTAGATAAATTCATGGAAGATAGGTCCCTCAATGGCGCTTAGTCAGCGATATCCCTAGCTAACCCCTGTTTGCTAGCAGCTGGGAATGGGTGACAGGGGATGGATCACTCGATGGTTACCTGTTCTGTTCATTCCCTCTGGGGCACCTGGCCGTGGCCACTGTCAGAGGACAGGAGACTGGGCTAGATGGAGTTTTGGTCTGACCCCATATGGCCATTCTTACATTCTTATCCCATAACCATTTTGTTTTCTTTAGAGCCTTTGGTGAGAGACCCTGGCAAAGGCTTTCTGAAAAGCCCAGTTCGCTATATCAACTGAACCATCCTTATCCATACGCTTTTTGAAATCCTCAAAGAAGACTAGACCATTGGTGAGGTAGGAGTTCCCTTTCCAAAAGCTGTGTTCACCCTTTCCCCATGGAGCCTGTTTAGCTGGGTTTCTACCACTTTGCCGGTTACGGCTCACCGGCCTGCAATTGCCAGACTCGCCTCTAGAGCCCATTTTACAAATGGAGGCGACATGAGCTACCTGCCAGTCAGCTGTAACAGAGGCTTCCTTCCCTGGTAGCTTGCACACCCCAGCTCCCTAGTTCTGCAATTACATATTTGAGCTCCCTCAGAACTCGCGGTGGAACGCCATCTGGT
This sequence comes from Lepidochelys olivacea, assembly GCF_965140295.1. Classification (NCBI taxonomy): domain Eukaryota; kingdom Metazoa; phylum Chordata; order Testudines; family Cheloniidae; genus Lepidochelys; species Lepidochelys olivacea. The sequence goes on along the minus strand of NC_140412.1, from coordinate 270,480,707 downwards.
CCCGGTGACGTCTTCTGTTTCATTGAACAATTGGTTGTAAAACTTCTGATACCAGGTTAGTTCTTCAGACTTGTCACCCAAGAAGAACCGCTCTGATGTGTAACTGTCCGTCCCGTCTGAACTCCATTAACAGAGAACACGGTGCTGTAAGGGAAGCCGGCGAATGTGGACTGAGCCCCAGAGGGAATCATGAACGTGCTAAAGACTGTTCACAAATCAGGCAGCTCCCCCCGCGGACCACCCCGAGGCAGCGCCCAGCGCGTTCCGAACCGCGGCCGCTGAGCAGGTTTCTCTGTCTTTCACCGCACGCCAGGGGAGAGCGCGAACGCAGTCCCCCACTACCACAAATTATGCAGTCGAGTTTCCCGCATTTGGGGAAATCGCAGGGGTCAGCACACCCGCAGTGCAATGGATGAGCCTCGCCCTGGGAAAACCACCTTCCTGATCATGGTGTCTCCCCTGCCAGGTAAGTATGACTTAGGCAGCCCCGGCCGCCGCTCCCCCTCGCTCGCCCCCACTCTCAACCCACGGTGGGGCCCACCGCGACACGCCCGCCGGCCCCGCCCGCGCCGGCCCCCGCTGCCGCGACCTGCCCCGGGGTGTCCCCGGCCCCACCCTTCTCCCCGCCGAGCCCCGGCTGCCGAATTCGGGCCCGGCTCGGCAGCCGGCTCCCGCTCCCACAGTGCTCTGCTCGCACACAGATCTGCATACGGGCTCACGCGGCTCCGCCCCCTCTCGGGCCCCGCCCCCTGCCTGCCCGGGCGGGGCGCTCTCCCCAGGCCCGCCCCGCCTCCCCCGCGCTCCGACCCCGCGGCCGCCCCTCCCCCGCCAGGCGCCCTGGCCCAAGGGCCGCCCGGTCCGGCCGGGCCCGCTCCCCGCGGCGGGGGGGCCGAGCCGCCCCCGGCCTCAGTAAGGCGCCAGAGCCCGGCGGCCCTAGAGCCGTAGCCGGCCCGGCCCCGGGTCCAGGCTCCCGGAGAGACCCGGGCACAGCCGGGATCGGGGCCCCGCCTCTGCCGGGGGGGGAGGGGAGCTGGGGGGAAGAGGAGACGCCGCATTTCGCTTCCCCCCTCCCGAGGTGGGTGCGATACACTGTGGGATCATATTAAAGAAGTTCTGTATTAAAGTCACAAATGAGTTTGGTTCCCCATAGTTTCAATTCCAGGGTATTACTAATTAAGAGGTCTCTTGGTTTTTAGTTCTGTTTCTCTCCCTCTCTGTGTGAAACTTGTTCCAAGGCAGAGTCTGTTCTCAAAGCAATTCTTTGTAAGAACAAGTACTCACCCAGAGAGAGACTCAGAGCAATACTCTGTCACAACAGAAACAGCACCGAGACTCCCCACCCTTTTGTTGTATTAACAATTGTGATTAAAATAGAGATAGAGGATGTATGTGATGGATGCTAACGCTGGTAACTATGATAACAACCTTGCAGAACCTGTCTGTGTGTGTATGAATGAATGTGTGAATAAATATGAGATTGGATGGAATGTTATAGCTATAACTAACTGCTTACTAGGATTCTTTCTGTATTCACAATAAATGTGGCATTTTGCCTTTTCCCCTTTAATAAGATCCTGCTGGTTTTTATTTTATTGGTATAACAACACCAGTGACCCCCACCCCTCTGAGGTGGGTGTGATCCACCAGTGACCCCCCCAAGAGGCTGGTGCGATACACGAGTGACACCCTGTCATGGGGTGTGGGGGAGTCCAGGCCCTGCACCCCTCTTCCTGGGATTCACTGAGGCTCTCAGCCAGCCAGTAAAACAGAAGGTTTATTGGACGACAGGGACACAGTCCACAACAGAGCTTGTGGGTACCCCCAGGACCCCTCAGTCAAGTCTTTCTAGGGGAGCAGGGAGCTTAGACCCCAGCCCTGGGGTTCCCTGTGTTCCTCCCCCCAGCCCCAAACTGAAACTAAACCCTCCCAGCTGGCCCCCTCCTGCAGCCTCTGTTCACATTCAGGGGCAGAGGTGTTACCTCCCCGTCCTGGCTCAGGTGACAGGCTCTCAGGTCTCCAAACAAAACTCCCCTGCCACATTGTCAGGTCAACACCCCCCCCCCCCCCCCCAAGAATGGTGCGATACACACCAGTGATCCCCCAGACGATGGTGGGTAAGAACCAGGTGAGATAAGAGTGTTTGGGAGGCCGTTCTCCCCTCAGAGAAAAATCAACCCAAGAAGGAAGAATAGGCAACAAGCTACAATCAGCGAAACAGGCAAAGCAGCCAGACTGCGCCTCTTAAAGCGAAAAAACACAGCCCCCCCCCGCGGACCAACCCAAGGCAGCGCCCAGCGCGTTCCGAACCGCGGCCGCTGAACAGGTTTCTCTGTCTTTCACCGCACGCCAGGGGAGAGCGCGAACGCAGTCCCCCACTACCACAAATTATGCAGTCGAGTTTCCCGCATTTGGGGAAATCGCAGGGGTCAGCACACCCGCAGTGCAATGGATGAGCCTCGCCCTGGGAAAACCACCTTCCTGATCATGGTGTCTCCCCTGCCAGGTAAGTATGACTTAGGCAGCCCCGGCCGCCGCTCCCCCTCGCTCGCCCCGCACTCTCAACCCACGGTGGGGCCCGCCGCGACACGCCCGCCGGCCCCGCCCGCGCCGGCCCCCGCTGCCGCGACCTGCCCCGGGGTGTCCCCGGCCCCACCCTTCTCCCCGCCGAGCCCCGGCTGCCGAATTCGGGCCCCGCTCGGCAGCCGGCTCCCGCTCCCACAGTGCTCTGCTCGCACACAGATCTGCATACGGGCTCACGCGGCTCCGCCCCCTCTCGGGCCCCGCCCCCTGCCTGCCCGGGCCGGGCGCTCTCCCCAGCCCCGCCCCGCCTCCCCCGCGCTCTGAGCCCCGCGGCCGCCCCTCCCCCGCCAGGCGCCCTGGCCCAAGGGCCGCCCGGTCCGGCCGGGCCCGCTCCCCGCGGCGGGGGGGCCGAGCCGCCCCCGGCCTCAGTAAGGCGCCAGAGCCCGGCGGCCCTAGAGCCGTAGCCGGCCCGGCCCCGGGTCCAGGCTCCCGGAGAGACCCGGGCACAGCCGGGATCGGGGCCCCGCCTCTGCCGGGGGGGGGGGACGCTGCGTTTCGCCTCCCCCCCCCCGAGGATGGTGCGAGACCCCAGTGACCCCCCCGTGACCCCTCTGAGGATGGTGCGAGACCCCAGTGACCCCTCAGTGACCTCCCCCCAGGGGGGTGTGATACACCAGTGACCCCCCAGTGACCCCTCCCGGAGCTGGGTGCGATACACGAGTGACCCCCCGGAGGTAAATGTCTCTTCACCGGGGAGAGGAGGGAAAGAAGGATCCAAACCACGCCGTCAGTTCTGGGAACGCGCCAGAGCCCGGCGGCCCTTGAGCCGTAGCCGGCCCGGCCCCGGGTCCAGGCTCCCGGAGAGACCCACGCACAGCCGGGATCGGGGCCCCGCCTCTGCCGGGGGAGACACACACGCTTCCCCCCCAGACGATGGTGCGAAGGAACCAGGTGAGACAAGTGTGTTTGACAGGCTGTTCTCCCCTCAGAGGAGGAAAAGCCCAAGAAGGAAGAATGGGCAAAAAGCTGCAAGCAGGAAAAGAGCCAGGCTGCACCCCTCAGGGCAAAAAAAAACAGTCGCCCAAACCCCGCACAGATAAACTAGCGAGCAGATCAGATCCAACTGCCCAGGGAAGAACAAGAAAGCAACCAGACCTTCGACTAGCACAGAACTTAGCGGGTTATAAACCCAAGTACAGAAAATACAAACGTGCCAAGGACTATTCACAAGCTAAGCAGCCCCCGCTGGGGCCCAACCAAGGCACCACACAGGGCGTTAGAAACACCGGGCACTGAAGTTTTTCTGTCTTTCACCGCACGCCAGGGAGAGCGCGAACGCAGTCCCCCACTACCACAAATTATGCAGTCGAGTTTCCCGCATTTGGGGAAATCGCAGGGGTCAGCACACCCGCAGTGCAATGGATGAGCCTCGCCCTGGGAAAACCATGTTCTAAGGCAGAATCTGTTCTCAAAGCAATTCTTTCTAACAACAACTACTCACACACAGAGAGAGACTCAAAGCAATACTCTGTAACAACGGAAACAGCACCCAGAGACTCCCTGCCCTTGTGTTGTATTCCTCTCGCTTTGTTAACAATTGTGATTAAAATAGAGACAGAGGACGTATGTGGATGGATGCTTGGTGTGGATAATAACTGAATGATCAGGGAGGTGCCAGCGTTCATCGGCTGAAGAAGGCGTCAAGTGGAAATAACCAGAGGACCTCTGGAGCGCAGACTGGAATCCACCCAACAGCCTCAAGGATGGGAGAACCAAAGACCAAGATAACGTCTGCCAGCACGGAGCCGTCAGGAATTTGCCATCTGCTGATTGATTCAGCAACAGCATGATGAAGCAATTCCCATAGACTGGCCTAGGAAGAAATTCCTATAAAAATGGACTCTAGAAAGTGAGAACTTTGGGGTCTGATTCTGCAAACCAACTTCCAGGAGCATCAGATGAGCATCTGACAAGGCCCTGCTCCCTCCTCATGTCCAGGCCACCTGGCCAGTGGCTTGGCATGAGCAACTCTAAGGCTGGTAACTATAACCCCTATGCAGAAGGGGTATGAATGAATTAATGAATGAATATATATATATATAGTTAAGTAAGGAATAAGCAGCAATACAACAGTTTGAGGGGTTTTTTATATATTTCTTTTTATTATTATATTTACAATAAATGTGGCATTTTGCCTTGTCCCTTTAATAAGACGTCTTGTTGGGCTCAACGGGTATCAATGGCTCCATGTCTAGTTGGCAGCCGGTATCAAGTGGAGTGCCCCAGGGGTCGGTCCTGGGGCCGGTTTTGTTCAGTATCTTCATAAATGATCTGGAGGATGGTGTGGATTGCACCCTCAGCAAGTTTGCAGATGACACTAAACTGGGAGGAGTGGTAGATATGCTGGAGGGGAGGGATAGGATACAGAGGGACCCAGACAAATTAGAGGATTGGGCCAAAAAAAATCTGATGAGGTTCATCAAGGACAAGTGCAGAGTCCTGCACTTAGGACGGAAGAACCCAATGCACTGCTACAGACTAGGGACCGAATGGCTCGGCAGCAGTTCTGCAGAAAAGGACCTGGGATTACAGTGGACGAGAAGCTGGATATGAGTCAAGAGTGTGCCCTTGTTGCCAAGAAGGCCAATGGCATTTTGGGATGTATAGGTAGGGGCATTGCCAGCCGATTGAGGGACGTGATCATTCCCCTCTATTCCTCATTGGTGAGGCCTCATCTGGAGTCCAGTTTTGGGCCCCACACTACAAGAAGGACGTGGAAAAATTGGAAAGAGTCCAGCGGAGGGCAACAAAAATGATTAGGGGACTGGAACACATGGCTTATGAGGAGAGGCTGAGGGAACTGGGATTGTTTAGTCTTCACAAGAGAAGAATGAGGGGGGATTTGATAGCTGTTTTCAACTACCTGAAAGGGGGTTCCAAAGTGGATGGATCTAGACTATTCTCAGTGGTAGCGGATGACAGGACAAGGGCTAATGGTCTCAAGTTGCAGTGGGGGAGGTTTAGGTTGGATATTAGGAAAAACGTTTTCACTAGGAGGGTGGTGAAACACTGGAATGTGTTACCTAGAGAGGTGGTGGAATCTCCTTCCTTAGATATTTTTAAGGTCAGGCTTGACAAAGTCCTGGCTGGGATGATTTAGTTGGGGATTGGTCCTGCTTTGAGCAGGGGATTGGACTAGATGACCTCCTGAGGTCCCTTCTGTTAGGATATAGATATTCAGGCCTGTCTGCAAAGGCCTGTACTTTAAGAATTTAGGTGTATTCTTATCACTTGGCTAGTGATAGAGGTATAAAAGAAAGAATCAAAATCACTGACTGCCGGTGTGAGGGCCTTCTCTTACTGTGACAGTCGGAGGCCCTGTTCTTAGGCTAAGGCCTTTGGCTAAGCAGCAAAGGCAGCCATAAGCTAGGAAGCGAACAGTCACACCCTCACATTCTAAACTAGTCACATTGAAATAAGGTGCTATTGGGCTGTCAGGCACTATCAGGACAGGTTTGTATTCCTATCACCTCCAGAGAAAGGGAAGTGCCTGGAAAATGTAAAAGGAAACTTAGTTTGATAGCATCCTGTCTGGCAAGAACTCACTTATCAATGGCTGGGATGTGAAATCCTCACTTCTGTATTGTTTTGTCATTATAGTTCCCACTTTGCTATTGTTTGTCTGTATAATCTCTGTCTGGTTCTGTGATTGTTTCTGTCTGCTGTATAATTAATTTTGCTGGGTGTAATCTAATTAAGGTGGTGGGATATAATATAGCTAAGAATATTACTATATAAATTAGGGCCAAACAGGAAGTAAGTTGGGATTTGAAAATAAGGAAAAAGGAACTTGTATTTAAGCTTGCTGGAAGTTCACCCCAATAAATATCTAATTGTTTGCACCTTCGGACTTCGGGTATTGTTGCTCTCTGTTCATGCGAGAAGGACCAGGGAAGTGGGAGAGTGAAGGAATAAGCTCTCTAACACCTTCTAACCCTGATATTCTATGATCCTGCTAGTTTTTATTTGATTGGTATAACACAGGCCACCTGGCCAGTGGCTTGGAATGAGCAACTCTAAGGCTGGTAACTATGATAACAACCATGCAGAACCAGTGTGCGTGTGTATATGAATGAATGTGTGAATAAATATGAGATTGAATGGAATGTTATAGCTATAACTAACTGCTTACTAGGATTCTTTCTGTATTCACAATAAATGTGGCATTTTGCCTTTTCCCCTTTAATAAGATCTTCCCAGTTTTTATTTTATTGGTATAACAACACCAGTGACCCCCCTCCCCCAAGGTGGGTGCGATCCACCAGTGACCCCCCCGAAAAGGATGGTGCGATACACGAGTGACCTCACAGAGGTGGGTGCGATACACCAATGATCCCCCAGACGATAGTGCAAAGAAACCCGATGAGACAAGTGTGTTTGACAGTCTGTTCTCCCGTCAGAGGAAGAAAAGCCCAAGAGGGAGGAATAGGCAAAAAGCTGGAAGCAGGGAAAGAGGCAGAGCAGCCAGACTGCACCCCTCAAGGCAAAAGAAAACAGTAGCTCAAACCCCACACAGATAGACTAAAGAGCAGATCAGATAGAACAGCCCAGAAAAGAACAAGAAAGCAACCAGACCGCCCACTAACACCGAACTTAGCGGGTTATAAACCCATGTACAGAAAATGCAAACACAGCAAAGGCTAGTCAGAAGCTAAGTAGCCCGCGCGCTCCCCAATCAACCCAAGGCAGCGCCCAGCGCGTTCCGAACCGCAGCCGCTGAGCAGGTTTCTCTGTCTTTCACCGCACGCCAGGGGAGAGCGCGAACGCAGTCCCCCACTACCACAAATTATGCAGTCGAGTTTCCCGCATTTGGGGAAATCGCAGGGGTCAGCACACCCGCAGTGCAATGGATGAGCCTCGCCCTGGGAAAACCACCTTCCTGATCATGGTGTCTCCCCTGCCAGGTAAGTATGAGTGGCGCAGCCCCGGCCGCCGCCCGCCCTCGCTCGCCCCGCACTCTCAACCCACGGTGGGGCCCGCCAAGACACGCCCGCCGGCCCCGCCCGCGCCGGCCCCCGCTGCCGCGACCTGCCCCGGGGTGTCCCCGGCCCCACCCTTCTCCCCGCCGAGCCCCGGCTGCCGAATTCGGGCCCCGCTCGGCAGTCGGCTCCCGCTCCCACAGTGCTCTGCTCGCACACAGATCTGCATACGGGCTCACGCGGCTCCGCCCCCTCTCGGGCCCCGCCCCCTGCCTGCCCGGGCCGGGCGCTCTCCCCAGCCCCGCCCCGCCTCCCCCGCGCTCCGAGCCCGCGGCCGCCCCTCCCCCTCCCCCGCCAGGCGCCCTGGCCCAAGGGCCGCCCGGTGCGGCCGGGCCCGCTCCCCGCGGCGGGGGGGCCGAGCCGCCCCCGGCCTCAGTAAGGCGCCAGAGCCCGGCGGCCCTAGAGCCGTAGCCGGCCCGGCCCCGGGTCCAGGCTCCCGGAGAGACCCGGGCACAGCCGGGATCGGGGCCCCGCCTCTGCGGGGGGGAGGTGGGGGGAAGACGCCGCGTTTCGCTTCCCCCCCCGCAGAGGTGGGTGTGAGACCCCAGTGACCCCCCCGTGACCCCCCCGAGGATGGTGCGAGACCCCAGGGACCCCCCGAGGTGGGGGGTAGGGGCACGTCACATTTGTCACCCAAGAAGGACCGCTCCCATGTGGGACTCTCCCTCCCGTCCTCTGCAGTGACCGGCGCTGCAAAGAATTCGTGGGGCTCCTCTGCAATGGCCTCGTCTTCCTAGACTCCTCCTTCGGCAGCGAGTGGCCCCACCGCCCCTTGGGCAGGCTGCCTGCTTCTGCTGTACTTAGAAACATTCTTCTCGTTCGCTTTTGCGTCCTTAGCACGTTGCTTCTCCGATTCTTTCTTGGCCTAACTTGTTAGACTTTGACACTTAACCGGCCAGAGTTCGTGCACCCTCCTATTATCCTCACTAGGATTATGATTTCCAATTTTTGAAGGATGACGTTTTGCGTCTAACAGCCTCCATTACTCTGCCGTTTACCTAGGGTGGCGTTCTTCTGGTCCTCCTATTGTCCTGTCTGATTTAGGGCATACATTACATCCGAGCCTCTCATTACGGTGCTTTTAAACGGTCTGCACGCTGCTTGCAGGCACTTAACACTTGTTAGATGGGGTTAATTTCCATCTAACAATCTGTACTGATGCCGATAGGTTGACTTTAGGTCTTTAACTTTGATTGCTAGCTGGGAAGATGGTAATTCGGACAGAAACCCGTTCGACAAACCTCTTCATTTCCTTGTTATTTCCTGACTTCTTTATTCATTTCCTTTTCCTTATATCCCAGCAGATTGACTAGACACCAGATTTGGATGCTAGCAGGGGGACCTGATGAGCCCCTTCTTTTCTGATTTCTTTCGGCAGCGTTGAACTTGCCAGGGCACAGTCAGATTCTCGATGCTCATGATGCCTAGTGCTCAGCTTTAGTTCTGTTTCTTAGCTCTTTTGGGCAATCGATCTTTGGTCTGACAGGTAGGATCCCTGCCTTAGGAGAGATGGCTAATTAATGAGACCATAAAACTTGGAAATCAAATGAAACTTGAAGTCCATAGAAGACCCCGAAAGGCCCTTGGGGAGTGGAGTGCAGGTTGAGGAAGAGTTCCCTGCACAGCTTACCTCTCGGTTCTCTTTTTCCTGTACTGAGCGCAAAAGTCGAGCATCAGCTCAGGGTAGGGAGGGTATACCGTATGTGTGCAGAGGTTAGACAGGAAGCAGCAAGGAACTGGACTGGTATTGTGTGAAACTGTAAGTATCTTATGTTTGATCTCTCCCCCCTTCGAGACTGAACTGAGCAGGGTCATGCTGACCAGTGACCTGGGGAAGTTTGGGGCCCCCTCTCTGGGACAGCGCATCCGCTATCAGGTTGGCCCTTCCCTTCATGTGGACCACGTCCATGTCGTAATCTTGCAGGAGCAGGCTCCATCTCAGGAGCTTGGCGTTGGCTCCTTTCATCTGGTGCAGCCAGGTCAGGGGAGAGTGGTCGGTGTACACGGTGAAGTGTCGCCCAAAGAGATAGGGCTCTAGTTTCTTGAGGGCCCACACCATGGCCAGGCACTCCTTCTCGATGGCCGCGTAGTGTTGCTCCCGGGGTAGCAACTTCTTGCTCAGGTACACGATGGGGTGTCTCTCCCCCTTTCCATCCTCCTGCATTAACACCGACCACAGTCCCGTGTCTGAGGTGTCGGTGAACACCACAAAGGACTTGTCAAAGTCTGGGTTTGCCAGAACTGGGCCACTGACCAGAGCCTCCTTCAGCGCCCGGAAAGCCTCCTGGCACTGCTCGGTCCAGACCACCTTGTCTGGCTTCCCCTTCTTGCATAGCTCAGTGATGGGGGTGGCTATGGCGCTAAAGTGGGGCACAAATCTTCGGTAGTATCCTGCCAACCCACTAAAGGCTTGGACCTGCTTTTTGGGGTGGGGAGAGGGCCAGTCTCTGATCACCTCCACCTTGGCTGATTCCGGCTTTAGGCGGCCGCTCCCCACCCGATGGCCCAGGTAAGATAAGGTAAGATACTTCCGCCATCCCCACCTTGCACTTCTCTGCTTTTACAGTCAGCCCAGCCCCCTGGAGTCGGTCCAGCACTTGTCTAACCTGGGACACGTGGTCCTCCCAGGTCTGGCTAAAGACACAGATGTCATCAATATACGCCACGGCAAAACTCTCCATCCCCCTCAGGAGCTGGTCCACCAGGCGCTGGAAGGTGGCCGGCGCTCCCTTGAGGCCGAAAGGCAGGCTCAGGAACTCGTAGAGCCCCAGAGGAGTGATAAAGGCCGATTTCAGCCAGGCATCTGCATCCAGCGGCACTTGCCAGTAGCCCTTTGTAAGGTCCATGGTGGTAAGGTACCGGGCTCCTCCCAGCTTGTCTAGGAGCTCGTCCGGCCTGGGCATGGGGTAGGCATCAGACACAGTGATGGCATTGAGCTTCCGATAGTCCACACAGAACCGGACTGACCTGTCCTTTTTGGGGACCAGCACCACAAGCGAAGCCCAAGGGGCGGCAGATGGCTGGATCACCCCCAAAGCCAGCATGTCCCGGACCTCTCTTTCCAGGTCCTGAGCAGTTTTCCCTGTGACTCGGAAGGGGGAGCATCTTATCGGCGGGTGCGACCCTGTCTGCACCTGGTGGACAGTCAGATTACGGCGTCCAGGCTGGTTGGAAAACAGCTGTCGGTACAGATGCAGCACCCCCTGACCACAGCTTGCTGGGCAGGGGTTAGCTGATCCGAGAGGGGAATTGTTTCCAGGGGGGAACCAGCTCTGGTCCCAGGGAATAGATCTACTAAAGGGTCATCTCCCTGCTCCTCCCACTGTCCACACACGGCCAACACCACATTCTCCCTGGCATAATATGGCTTCATCATATTCACATGGTACACCCGGCGGTGATGCGCCCGGTTCGACAGCTCCACCACATAGTTTACCTCATTGAGCTGCTTGACAACCTTGAAAGGGCCCTCCCAGGCGGCCTGTAGTTTGTTCTTTCTCACTGGGATGAGAACCATCACCGGATCCCCAGTGGCGTAGGCACGGGCCCGTGCCGTGCGGTCATACCAGACCTTCTGCTTCCTCTGGGCTCTGGCCAGGTTCTCCCTGGCCAGGCCCATGAGTTCAGCCAGTCTCTCTCGGAAGATCAGGACATACTCCACCACTGACTCTCCATCGGGAGTGGCCTTCCCCTCCCACTCGTCTCTCATCAGGTCCAGGGGGCCCCTCACCCTCCTGCCATATAACAGTTCGAAAGGCGAAAATCCGGTAGACTCCTGGGGCACCTCCCTATACGCGAACAGCAGGTGAGGTAAGTACTTGTCCCAGTCCTGCGGGTGCTGGTTCATAAAGGTTTTCAGCATCATCTTTAGCGTCCCATTGAACCTCTCCACCAGCCCATTGGACTGGGGGTGATAAGCTGAGGCCCAGTCGTGCCGGACCCCACATTTCTCCCACAAGCACCGGAGCAGGGCCGACATGAAGTTGGACCCTTGGTCTGTCAAGACTTCCTTGGGGAACCCCACTCGGCTGAAAATGGTCAGGAGCGCATCGGCCACGGTGTCTGCTTCAATGCAAGCTAAGGGCACTGCCTCGGGGTAGCGGGTGGCAAAATCTACCACCACCAGAATGTATTTCTTCCCCGACCGGGTCGTCTTGCTGAGAGGCCCCACTATGTCCATAGCCACCTTCTGGAAAGTCTCCTCTATGATGGGCAAAGGCCCTTTCCCCTTGTCCCGGGCCTTCCCCACCCTCTGACAGGGGTCACAGGATCGGCAATACTGCCGGACCGTGGTAAAGACCCCGGGCCAGTAAAATTCTGTAGCAACCTCTGCCGGGTGCGCCGGATTCCCTGGTGCCCTGCGAGGGGGATGTCATGGGCCAGGTACAGGCGCTTGCAGCGATACTTCTGGGGGACCACCAGCTGCCTCCTGATCCCACAGGACTCTACTTCCCCTGGGGGAGCCCATTCTCGGTACAGGAACCCCTTCTCCCACAGGAACCTCTCCTGGCAGCCTCTCCTCATGGTCCGTCCCACACTGAGGTCGGCCAGGTCCCTGAGCTTCCGCAAGGAGGGATCTTTCCTCAACTCGGCCTGGAACTCAGCGGCTGGGGAAGGGATGGTGACCGGTTCCCTCTCATTGGCCAGGTCTGAGGCCTCCGCCTCTCTGAGCCGTGCCCCTCGGCGCTCCCTCCCCACCAGGGTAGGGTCCTGCGCCTCCGGTGTGGTATGCCCCCCAAGGTCAGGGCGCAGTGCCCCTCGCCGGCTCTGGCTATGGGTCACACCCAGGGCGATCTGGGGCTTGCTTGGCCAGTCCTCTAGGTCTCCCCCCATCAAAACCTCAGTGGGCAAATGGTGGTGTACCCCCACATCCTTGGGGCCCTCCTTGGCCCCCCATTTCAGGTGTACCCTTGCTACAGGCACCTTGAATGGGGTCCCGCCCACCCCTGTCAGGGTCAGGTAGGTGTTGGGCACCACCCGATCTGGGGCCACCACCTCGGGCCGGGCCAGCGTCACCTCCGCGCCCGTATCCCAGTATCCATTGATCTTCCTCCCATCCACCTCCAGGGGAACAAGGCACTCTCTCCGGAGGGACAACCCCGCGCCCACCCTGTAAACCGAGCACCCTGAGTCCAGAGTCTCCAGCCCTCTGGCGGGGCTGGCCTGGGGTACTCTTCCCTCCTGAGCAGGTGGTAGACTGGCAGCCCCCCTTGCTTGGGTCGTCTGCCCCTCGTCCAGCTGGGTCCCTACCCAGTTAACCCTGGGTAGGTTGGGTCTGTTCAGTCTGTCCCTGAGCCTGGGGCACTGGGTCCGTACGTGGCCTCTCTGGCCACAGTGATAGCAGCTCAGGTCACGTTGGTCCCCTCGAGCGGGTCGGAGGGGCCCGACGCCAGACGTTCCCCTTTGGTGGGGGTTCTCCCTATTTCCCCGCTGGGAGGCCCCCTGGTGACTCTCTCTCTGCATCGGGGGGGCCTGTTCTTTTGGGGCTCCTCCCGGCTACCCCCTGACCGACTGTTCACAAACTCGTCGGCCAGCTGCCCTGCGTGCTGGGGGTTCTCTAGCTTTTTGTCCACCAACCACAGCCTCAGGTCGGAAGGGCACTGATCATACAGTTGCTCCAGTACGATTAGGTCAAGCAGGTCCTCTTTAGCTCGGGCCCCAGCTGTCCACTTGCGGGCATACCCCTGCATCCGGTTGGCCAGTTGTAGGTAAGTGACCTCAGGCGTTTTACGCTGACTCCGGAACCTTCTCCGGTACATCTCGGGGATCAGCCCAAACTCATGGAGCAGGGCCTGTTTGAACAGTTCATAGTCCCCTGCCTCCGCCCCTGTCATCCGGCTGTACACCTCCACGGCTTTGGGGTCCAGTAAGGGGGTGAGGAACTGGAGCCTGTCTGCGGGGTCAACCCTGTGCAGCTCACAGGCATTCTCAAAGGCCGTCAGGAAGCTATCTATGTCCTCCCCCTCCTTCCGCTGGGCCAGGAAGCACTTATCAAAGTTCCTTGTAGTCTTGGGTCCCCCCTCACTCACCGCAGCCGGGGCCCCACTGCTCCTCAGCCTGGCCAGCTCCAGTTCATGCTGTCTTTGTTTCTCCTTCTCCTGACGTTCCCTCTCCTTCTCCTGACGTTCCCTCTCCTTCTCCTCCTGCTCATGTTGACATTGTTTCTCCTCATGCTTAAATTGTTTTTCATGATCCTCCAGCTCCCTCATTTTCATCTCCCTCTCCCATTCCAGCTGCATCCACTCCAGGGATGGGGAGCTCTGCCGCGAGGATCCCCTGCTGGCTGCCCGGGTCAGGTTGCCCTCTGTATTTGCTGGGCTTCCCCCAACCCCTTCCCCAGGCCTAGGTAGGAAGGGTCTCGGGATGTCCTTGGCAGCAGTCTGACCCCTCCCAGCCTGGTCAGGCCCCAGGGCCCACGCTGCGTCCGCTGGGCGGCTTCCCTCCGGGACAGGGATCGGGTCATCCAAGCGATCCCTCTCCTCCAACTGGGCGATCAGCTGTTCCTTGGTGGACCTCCCGATGCGCAGCCCCCTCTGCCTGCACAGCTCCACCAGGTCGCTCTTAAGGCCTTTAGCGTACATCTCCCTGCTGGCCACTCGCAGGCCTGGGCAGCTTCCCACGGTTTCCAGGAAAAACCCCTTGTCTGCCAGTCCTTCTTGAGGTCACCACCTCTTTGCCAGGGTCGAGCTGCAGACTCCTCCGTCCCTGGGACCGCTCACTGCGATCCCGTGGGGGAGCCTGTTACTGCAAAATCCTTCTCTCTGGTCACACGCTCCTAGGGGTTAACCGCCCCCTGAAACCGTCTCTCTCTGAATCTTCAGCACGCCTGGTCCCCGTCAATCCCCCTTCGTTTTACTGTTCCCCAGTCACTTACTGCAGGAAGCGCCGTTCACGGGGTGCAGTACATCCCACCGCTGCCACCAGTTGTCACGGAGTGTGGGGGAGTCCAAGCCCTGCACCCCTCTTCCTGGGATTCACTGAGACTCTCAGCCAGCCAGTAAAACAGAAGATTTATTGGACGACAGGAACACAGTCCAAAACAGAGCTTGTGGGTGCAACTAGGACCCCCTCAGTCAAGTCCTTCTGGGGGAGCAGGGAGCTTAGACCCCAGCCCTGGGGTTCCCTGTGTTCCTCCACCCAGCTGTTGGGAACACTGGGGCATGGCCACTAGGTAACTCGAGGGGATGGAAGACCACAAGTGTCGATGAAGCCCCCTCGCACTAGGCCCCTGTGTCCTTGGCACCCCCCCTCCTGCCTGGAGGCACTCGCAGCAGCTCTGCGTGCTAGGCCCAAGTGTCCTTGGCCCCCCCGCCTGGAGGCCCACACAGCAGTTATGCTGAGAATCTGCAACAGTATGCTGCAGAGTCAGACTGCCTGAAACTAAGCAAGGCCAAACAGGGGAGATATGGAAGAACAATGCTGAATAAAGCAGCTTTATGTATAGTTTAACAAATGATACAGAGAATCAGGGAACTAGCTGGGAACTGGATTGGCTGGCTAGATGGATACTTGGAGCAGCTTGCTATTGAATAAGTATGCTGGAAAAAAGGATGTATAAAAGCCTGTATAACTTCCTGCTCTGTTGTGCAGGATTTGAGATTTTATTCTCCCTGTACCTTTTTGAAGCTTCAAATAAACTTTTCTGCTTCTCCACCCCGTTGTGATTATTGTAGCACACCGGGTAACGAACCAACTCAAGCTGTTGTTCAGCCTCTCGGCACCAGTGCCGGCAACACAGCCACAAACTGAAACTAAACCTCCCCCCCCCCCCCGCAGCAGGCTCCCTCCTGCACCCTCTGTTCACATTCCCGGGCAGAGGTGTCACCTCCCCCTGGCTCAGGTGACAGGCTTTCAGGTCTCCAAGTGAAACTCCCCTGCCACATTCCCAGGTCAACCGCCCCCCCCCAAGCATGGTGCAATACACAAGTTCCCTCTCAGAGGTAGATGCGATACACCAATGATACCCCAGACAATGGTGTGAAAGATCCAGGTGAGATAAGTGTGTTTGACAGGCCGTTCTCTCGTCAGAGGAAGAAGAGCCCAAGGAGAAGGAAAGGGCAATAAGCTGCAAGCAGGGAAAGAGGCAGAGCAGCCAGGCTGCACCCCTCAGGGCAAAAGAAAACAGGAGCCCAAGCCCCCAAAAAGAGACTAGAGAGCAGGTCAGAGCTAACAGCCCAGGAAAGAATAAATCACCCAGACCCCCGCCTAATCCAGAAAACTATAAACCAACGTACAGAAAGCGCGAAAATACCAAAGGTTACTCGCAAAATAAACAGCCCCCCCCCGCGGACCACCCCGAGGCAGCGCCCAGCGCGTTCCGAACCGCGGCCGCTGAGCAGGTTTCTCTGTCTTTCACCGCACGCCAGGGGAGAGCGCGAACGCAGTCCCCCACTACCACAAATTATGCAGTCGAGTTTCCCGCATTTGGGGAAATCGCAGGGGTCAGCACACCCGCAGTGCAATGGATGAGCCTCGCCCTGGGAAAACCACCTTCCTGATCATGGTGTCTCCCCTGCCAGGTAAGTATGACTTAGGCAGCCCCGGCCGCCGCTCGCCCTCGCTCGCCCCGCACTCTCAACCCACGGTGGGGCCCGCCGCGACACGCCCGCCGGCCCCGCCCGCGCCGGCCCCCGCTGCCGCGACCTGCCCCGGGGTGTCCCCGGCCCCACCCTTCTCCCCGCCGAGCCCCGGCTGCCGAATTCGGGCCCCGCTCGGCAGCCGGCTCCCGCTCCCACAGTGCTCTGCTCGCACACAGATCTGCATACGGGCTCACGCGGCTCCGCCCCCTCTCGGGCCCCGCCCCCTGCCGGCCGGGCCGGGCGCTCTCCCCAGCCCCGCCCCGCCTCCCCCGCGCTCCGACCCCGCGGCCGCCCCTCCCCCTCCCCCGCCAGGCGCCCTGGCCCAAGGGCCGCCCGGTCCGGCCGGGCCCGCTCCCCGCGGCGGGGGGGCCGAGCCGCCCCCGGCCTCAGTAACGCGCCAGAGCCCGGCGGCCCTAGAGCCGTAGCCGGCCCGGCCCCGGGTCCAGGCTCCCGGAGAGACCCGGGCACAGCCGGGATCGGGGCCCCGCCTCTGCCGGGGTAGGAGGGGAGCTGGGGGGAGGAGGAGACGCCGCGTTTCGCTTCCCCCGTCCCGAGGTGGGTGCGATACACTGTGGGATCATATTAAAGAAGTTCTGTATTAAAGTCACAAATGAGTTTGGTTCCCCAGAGTTTCAATTCCAGGGTATTACTAATTAAGAGGTCTCTTGGTTTTTAGTTCTGTTTCTCTCCCTCTCTGTGTGAAACTTGTTCCAAGGCAGAGTCTGTTCTCAAAGCAATTCTTTGTAAGAACAAGTACTCACACAGAGAGAGACTCAGAGCAATACTCTGTCACAACAGAAACAGCACCGAGACTCCCCGCCCTTTTGTTGTATTAACAATTGTGATTAAAATAGAGATAGAGGATGTATGTGATGGATGCTAACGCTGGTAACTATGATAACAACCTTGCAGAACCTGTGTGTGTGTGTGTATGAATGAATGTGTGAATAAATATGAGATTGGATGGAATGTTATAGCTATAACTAACTGCTTACTAGGATTCTTTCTGTATTCACAATAAATGTGGCATTTTGCCTTTTCCCCTTTAATAAGATCCTGCTGGTTTTTATTTTATTGGTATAACAACACCAGTGACCCCCACCCCTCTGAGGTGGGTGTGATCCACCAGTGACCCCCCCAAGAGGCTGGTGCGATACACGAGTGACACCCTGTCATGGGGTGTGGGGGAGTCCAGGCCCTGCACCCCTCTTCCTGGGATTCACTGAGGCTCTCAGCCAGCCAGTAAAACAGAAGGTTTATTGGACAACAGGAACACAATCCAAAACAGAGCTTGTGGATACAACCAGGACCCCTCAGTCAAGTCCTTCAGGGGGAGCAGGGAGCTTAGACCCCAGCCCTGGGGTTCCCTGCGTTCCACCACCCAGCCCCAAACTGAAACTAAACCCTCCCAGCTGGCCCCCTCCTGCACCCTCTGTTCACATTCCTGGGCAGAGGTGTCACCTCCCCCTCCACCTCCTGGCTCAGGTGACAGGCTCTCAGGTCTCCCATCCCCAGGGAAACTCCCCTGCCACATTCACAAGTCAACACTCCCCCTGAGCAGGGTCACGCTGACCAGTGACCTGGGGAAGTTCAGGGACCCCTCTCCGGGACAGCGCATCCGATATCTTGTTGGCACTTCCCTTCACAAGGACCATGTCCATGCCGTCATCCTGCAGGAGCAGGCTCCACCTCAGGAGCTTGGCGTTGGCTCCTTTCATCTGGTGCAGCCAGGTCAGGGGAGAGTGGTCGGTGTACACGGTGAAGTGTCGCCCGAAGAGATAGGGCTCTAGTTTCTTGAGGGCCCACACCATGGCCAGGCACTCCTTCTCGATGGCCACGTAGTGTTGCTCCCGGGGTAGCAACTTCTTGCTCAGGTACATGATGGGGTGTCTCTCCCCCTTTTCATCCTCCTGCATTAACACCGACCCCAGTCCTGTGTCTGAGGCATCGGTGAACACCACAAAGGGCTTGTCAAAGTCTGGGTTTGCCAGAACTGGGCCACTGACCAGAGCCTCCTTCAGCGCCCGAAAAGCCTCCTGGCACTGCTCAGTCCAGACCACCTTGTCTGGCTTCCCCTTCTTGCATAGCTCCGTGATGGGGGTGGCTATGGCACTAAATCAGGGCTCAAACCTTTGGTAGTATCCTGCCAACCCACTAAAGGCTTGGACCTGCTTTTTGGTGTGGGGAGCGGGCCAGTCTCTGATCACCTCCACCTTGGCTGGTTCCGGTTTAGGTGGCTGCTCCCCACCCGATGGCCCAGGTAAGATACTTCAGCCATCTCCACCTTGCACTTCTCCGCTTTTACAGTCAGCCCAGCCCCCTGGAGTCGGTCCAGCACTTGTCTAACCTGGGACACGTGGTCCTCCCAGGTCTGGCTAAAGACACAGATGTCATCAATATACGCCACGGCAAAACTCTCCATCCCCCTCAGTAGCTGATCCACCATGCGCTGGAAGGTGGCTGGCGCTCCCTTGAGGCCGAAAGGCAGGGTCAGGAACTCATAGAGCCCCAGAGGGGTGATAAAGGCTGATTTGAGCCGGGCATCTGCCTCCAGCGGCACTTGCCAGTAGCCCTTTGTAAGGTCCATGGTGGTAAGGTACCGAGCTCCTCCCAGCTTGTCTAGGAGCTCGTCCGGCCTGGGCATGGGGTAGGCATCAGATACAGTGATGGCATTGAGCTTCCGATAGTCCACACAGAACCGAACTGACCCATGTTTTTTGGGGACCAGCACCACCGGCGAGACCCAAGGGCTGGCAGATGGCTGGATCACCCCCAAAGCCAGCATGTCCCGGACCTCTCTTTCCAGGTCCTGAGCAGTTTTCCCTGTGACTCAGAAGGGGGAGCATCTTATCAGCGGGTGCGACCCTGTCTGCACCCGGTGGACAGTCAGATTAGTGCATCCAGGCTGGGTGGAAAACAGCTGTCGGTACGGATGCAGCACCCCCCTGACCTCAGCTTGCTGGGCAGGGGTTAGCTGATCCGAGAGGGGAATTGTTTCCAGGGGGAAACTAGCTCTGGTCCCAGGGAATAGATCTACTAAAGGGTCATCTCCCTGCTCTTCCCACTGTCCACACACGGCCAACACCACATTCCCCCTGGCATAATATGGCTTCATCATATTCACATGGTACACCCGGCGGTGGTGCGCCCGGTTCGACAGCTCCACCACATAGTTTACCTCATTGAGCTGCTTGACAACCTTGAAAGGGCCCTCCCAGGCGGCCTGTAGTTTGTTCTTTCTCACTGGGATGAGAACCATCACCAGATCCCCGGTGGCGTAGACACGGGCCCGGGCTGTGCGGTCATACCAGACCTTCTGCTTCCTCTGGGCTCTGGCCAGATTCTCCCTGGCCAGACCCATGAGTTCAGCCAGTCTCTCTCGGAAGATCAGGACATACTCCACCACTGACTCTCCATCGGGAGTGGCCTTCCCCTCCCACTCGTCTCTCATCAGGTCCAGGGGGCCCCTCACCCTCCTTCCATATAACAGTTCGAAAGGCGAAAATCCGGTAGACTCCTGGGGCACCTCCCTGTACGCGAACAGCAGGTGAGGTAAGTACTTGTCCCAGTCCTGCGGGTGCTGGTTCATAAAGGTTTTCAGCATCATCTTTAGCGTCCCATTGAACCTCTCCACCAGCCCATTGGACTGGGGGTGATAACCTGAGGTCCAGTCGTGCCGGACCCCACATTTCCCCACAAGCACCGGAGCGGGGCCGACATGAAGTTGGACCCTTGGTCTGTCAAGACTTCCTTGGGGAACCCCACTCGGCTGAAAATGGTCAGGAGCGCATCGGCCACGGTGTCTGCTTCAATGCAAGCTAACGGCACTGCCTCGGGGTAGCGGGTGGCAAAATCTACCACCACCAGAATGTATTTCTTCCCCGACCGGGTCGTCCTGCTGAGAGGCCCCACGATGTCCATGGCCACCTTCTGGAAAGGCTCCTCTATGATGGGCAAAGGTCTCAAAGCCGCTTTCCCCTTGTCCCGGGCCTTCCCCACCCTCTGACAGGGGTCACAGGATCGGCAATACTGCCGGACCGTGGTAAAGACCCCGGGCCAGTAAAAGTTCTGTAGCAACCTCTGCTGGGTGCGCCGGATTCCCTGGTGCCCTGCGAGGGGGATGTCATGGGCCAGGGACAGGAGCCTGCGGCGATACTTCTGGGGGACCACCAGCTGCCTCCTGATCCCACAGGACTCCACTTCCCTTGTGGGAGCCCATTCTCGGTACAGGAACCCCTTCTCCCACAGGAACCTCTCCTGGCAGCCTCTCCTCATGGTCCGTACCACACCGAGGTCGGCCAGGTCCCTGAGCTTCCGCAAGGAGGGATCTTTCCTCAACTCGGCCTGGAACTCAGCGGCTGGGGCAGGGACGGGGCCCGGTTCCCTCTCGCTGGCCAGGTCCGAGGCCTCCGCCTCTCTGAGCCGTGCCCCTCGGCCCTCCCTCCCCACCAGGGTAGGGTCCTGCGCCTCCGGTGTGATACCCTCCCCAAGGTCAGGGCGCAATGCCCCTCACCGGCTCTGGCTACGGGTCACAATCAGGGCGGTCTGGGGGTTGCTTGGCCAGTCCTCTAGGTCTCCCCCCATCAAAACCTCAGTGGGCAAATGGTGGTGTACCCCCACGTCCTTATGGCCCTCCTTGGCCCCCCATTTCAGGTGTACTCTTGCCACTGGCACCTTGAATGGGGTCCCGCCCACCCCTGTCAGGGTCAGGTACGTGTTGGGCACCACCCGATCTGGGGCCACCACCTTGGGCCAGGCCAGCGTCACCTCCGCGCCCGTATCCCAGTATCCATTGACCTTCCTCCCATCCACCTCCGGGGGAACAAGGCACTCTCTCCGGAGGGACAGCCCCGCGCCCACCCTGTAAACCGAGCACCCTGAGTCCAGAGCCTCCAGCCCTCTGGCGGAGCTGGTCGGGGGTACTCTTCCCTCCTGAGCAGGTGGTAAACTGGTAGGCCCCCTTGCCTGGGTCGTCTGCCCCTCGTCCAGCTGGGTCCCTACCCAGTTAACCCTGGGTAGGTTGGGTCTGCTCAGTCTGTCCCTGAGCCTGGGGCACTGGGTCCGTACGTGGCCTCTCTGGCCACAGTGATAGCAGCTCAGGTCACGTTGGTCCCCTCGAGCAGGTCGGAGGGGCCCGACGCCAGGCGTTCCCCTTGGGAGGGGGTTTTCCCTATTTCCCCGCTGGGAGGCCCCCTGGTGACTCTCTCTCTGCGTCGGGGGGGCCTGTTCTTTTGGGGCTCCTCCCGGCTACCCCCTGACCGACTGTTCACAAACTCGTCGGCCAGCTGCCCTGCGTGCTGGGGGTTCTCTAGCTTTTTGTCCACCAACCACAGCCTCAGGTAGGAAGGGCACTGATCATACAGTTGCTCCAGTACGATTAGGTCCAGCAGGTCCTCTAGCTTGGGCCCCAGCTGTCCACTTGCGGGCATACCCCTGCATCCGGTTGACCAGTTGTAGGTAAGTGACCTCAGGCGTTTTACGCTGACTCTGGAACCTTCTCTGGTACATCTTGGGGATCAGCCCAAACTCACGGAGCAGGGCCTGTTTGAACAGTTCATAGTCCCCTGCCTCCGGCCCTGTCATCCGGCTGTACACCTCCACGGCTTTGGGGACCAGTAAGGGGGTGAGAAACTGGAGCCTGTCTGCAGGGTCAACCCTGTGCATCTCGCAGGCATTCTCAAAGGCTGTCAGGAAGCTATCTATGTCCTCCCCCTCCTTCCGCTGGGCCAGGAAGCACTTATCAAAGCTCCTTGCAGTCTTGGGTCCCCCCTCACTCACCGCAGCCGGGGCCCCACTGCTCCTCAGCCTGGCCAGCTCCAGTTCATGCTGTCTTTGTTTCTCCTTCTCCTGACGTTCCCTCTCCTTTTCCTCCTGCTCATGTTGACATTGTTTCTCCTCATCCTTAAATTGTTTTTCATGATTCTCCAGCTCCCTCATTTTCATCTCCCTCTCCCATTCCAGCTGCATCCACTCAAGGGATGGGGAGCTCTGCTGGGAGGATCCCCTGCTGGGTGCTGGGGTCAGGGTGCCCTCTGTATTTGCTGGGCTTCCCCCAACCCCTCCCCCAGGCCTAGGTAGGAAGGGTCTCGGGATGTCCTTGGCAGCAGTCTGACCCCTCCCAGCCCGGTCAGGCCCCAGGGCCCACGCTGCGTCCGCCGGGCGGCTTCCCTCAGGGACAGGGATCGGGTCATCCAAGCGATCCCTCTCCTCCAGCTGGGCAATCAGCTGTTCCTTGGTGGACTGCCCGATGTGCAGCCCCCTCTGCCTGCACAGCTCCACCAGGTCGGTCTTAAGGCCTTTAGCGTACATCTCCCTGCTGGCCACTCGCAGGCTGGACAGCTTTCCACGGTTTCCAGGAAAAACCGCTTGTCTGCCAGTCCTTCTCGAGGTCACCACCTCTTTGCCAGAGTCAAGCTGCACACTCCTCCGCCCCTGGGACCGCTCGCTGCAATTCCGCGGGGGGACCCTGTTACTGCAAAAGTCTTTCTCTCTGGTCACACACTCCCAGGGGTTAACCGCCCCCTGAAACAGTCTCTCTCTGAATCTTCAGCACGCCTGGTCCCCGTCACTCCCCCTTCGTTTTACTGCTCCCCAGTCACTTACTGCAGGAAGCGCCGTCCACGGGGTGCAGTAGATCCCACTGCTCCCACCAGTTGTCATAGGGTGTGGGGGAGTCCAGGCCCTGCACCCCTCTTCCTGGGATTCACTGAGACTCTCAGCCAGCCAGTAAAACAGAAGGTTTATTGGACAACAGGGACACAGCCCCCAACAGAGCTTGTGGGTACCCTCAGGACCCCTCAGTCAAGTCTTTCTAGGGGAGCAGGGAGCTTCGACCCCAGCCCTGGGATTCCCTGTGTTCCTCCACCCAGCCCCAAACTGAAACTAACCCCCCCAGCTGGCCCCCTCCTGCACCCTCTGTTCACATTCCTGGGCAGAGGTGTTACCTCCCCGTCCTGACTCAGGTGACAGGCTCTCAGGTCTCCAAACGAAACTCCCCTGCCACATTGGCAGGTCAACACCCACCCCCAAGAATGGTACGATACACACCAGTGATCCCCCAGACGATGGTGGGAAAGAACCAGGTGAGATAAGGGTGTTTGGGAGGCCGTTCTCCCCTCAGAGAAAGAAGAACCCAAGAAGAAAGAACAGGCAACAAGATACAATCAGGGAAAGAGGCAAAGGAGCCAGACTGCGCCCCTTAGAGCGAAAAAACACAGCTCCCCCCGCAGATCACCCCAAGGCAGCACCCAGCGCGTTCCGAACCGCAGCCGCTGAGCAGGTTTCTCTGTCTTTCACCGCACGCCAGGGGAGAGCGCGAACGCAGTCCCCCACTACCACAAATTATGCAGTCGAGTTTCCCGCATTTGGGGAAATCGCAGGGGTCAGCACACCCGCAGTGCAATGGATGAGCCTCGCCCTGGGAAAACCACCTTCCTGATCATGGTGTCTCCCCTGCCAGGTAAGTATGAGTGGCGCAGCCCCGGCCGCCGCCCGCCCTCGCTCGCCCCGCACTCTCAACCCACGGTGGGGCCCGCCAAGACACGCCCGCCGGACCCGCCCGCGCCGGCCCCCGCTGCCGCGACCTGCCCCGGAGTGTCCCCGGCCCCACCCTTCTCCCCGCCGAGCCCCGGCTGCCGAATTCGGGCCCCGCTCGGCAGCCGGCTCCCGCTCCCACAGTGCTCTGCTCGCACACAGATCTGCATACGGGCTCACGCGGCTCCGCCCCCTCTCGGGCCCCGCCCCCTGCCGGCCGGGCCGGGCGCTCTCCCCAGCCCCGCCCCGCCTCCCCCGCGCTCCGACCCCGCGGCCGCCCCTCCCCCGCCAGGCGCCCTGGCCCAAGGGCCGCCCGGTCCGGCCGGGCCCGCTCCCCGCGGCGGGGGGGCCGAGCCGCCCCCGGCCTCAGTAACGCGCCAGAGCCCGGCGGCCCTAGAGCCGTAGCCGGCCCGGCCCTGGGTCCAGGCTCCCGGAGAGACCCGGGCACAGCCGGGATCGGGGCCCCGCCTCTGCGGGGGGGATGGGGGGGGGGAAGACGCCGTGTTTCGCTTCCCCCCCCCGCAGTGGTGGGTGTGAGAACCCAGTGACCCCCCCGTGACCCCTCTGAGGATGGTGCGAGACACCAGGGACCCGATGTGACGGCTGTTCTTGATGTTTCCTCCGAGTGGTGTGGGGGTGCCTCAGTTTCCCCTGGGCAGTTCTTGGGTGTCTAGGTGGTGGGGTAAGGGTGTATGATCATTGCGCACGGAGGGGCAGAGGATACTGAATGCTCCGAGGTCAGACCCAGGAAGGTGGAAGCTGTGTGAGCTGTGTGTCCTGCAGACAGGATGCTCACAGAGAGGAGACTTCCCCAGAGTCCTGCCTGGCTTCGTAGGAAGCAGTTCCAGAGCATCGCCCGGGGACTCCGGGACAGCGCCCCAGCCTGTCAACCAGTGACAACTGGTGGCAGCGGTGGGATGTACTGCACCCCGTGGACGGCGCTTCCTGCAGTAAGTGACTGGGGAGCAGTAAAACGAAGGGGGATTGACGGGGACCAGGCGTGCTGAAGATTCAGAGAGAGACGGTTTCAGGGGGCGGTTAACCCCTGGGAGTGTGTGACCAGAGAGAAGGACTTTTGCAGTAACTGGGTCCCCCGGGGGATTGCAGCGAGCGGTCCCAGGGGCGGAGGAGTCTGCAGCTCGACCCTGGCAAAGAGGTGGTGACCTTGAGAAGGGCTGGCACACTAGGGGTTCTCCCTGGAAACCGTGGGGAGCTGAGAGCACACAGGCCTGTGGGTCCACAACAACTTGGGAACAGCGGAGTGATGGCCTGTCACCGTCTCCTGAAGAAGGACATTGTAACCCTGTGCAGGAAGAGAGGGTTGAGCATTGGAAAGTTCACCAAAGCAGAGTTAATCGTGCAGCTGGAGGAGGATGACCGCTCTAAGGGACAGATTCCTGACCCCAAATGGGGCTATAGCAGGATCTGGGAGCAGCTGGAGTGGGAGCCAGGCATCGCCAAGACTCCTGTCCCCGACCAGACGAGGGTCTTCACGATCGGGTTCCCCATCGGGGGATCGGAGATGGATGGGTTGGAGCTGAGTCCGAGAGAGCAAGAGGACGGTGAGAGACAGCGAGAGCCCGAGAAAGAGCTGCAGAAGCAGCAGCAGCATGAACTGGCGGTGGGGGAGCGGAGAGGCCTAGGGCACCCCCCGGGGTGAGTGGGGATAGACCCCAGGGTGCCAGTTCCGCAGGGAACCTCGAGACTAGATTGCTGCCCCTGGTTAAGGAGGTGGGGGGTGTGGATGCCACCTCACTGCCTTTGAGCAGGCTGGCGATTTGAACCAAGGGGACCCTGCGGAAAAGCCCCAGTGTCTAGCTCCCTTGCTGGGTCCCAAGGCCATAGACTCCGTCAGCCAGATGGGTGGGGATGTGGAGAGGTTCCCACTCCTGGTCCCAGCCTATATGTCTGTGTGGAGTCTCCTGGGGCCAGGCCCCTCGGACCCCCAGTGGGAGCGGAAGGTGATGGTCAATGGGGAGACATTCCTGGGGTGGCGAGATCCTGCGACAGAGAGAACTGGTGTCAGGCCCCGGGAGGTGCAGCCTCAGAGGCTGAGGTGCTGTGTGAGCTGGGTGAGGGTCCCAAGGACGAAGCCCCTCGCCTTCCCTATGGCCCAGATCCCTGTGCAGACCCAGGAGGGGTGGGGCTGGCTGGTCGTTGGGGTTCTCCGGGACACCAGCTGCGAGACCCTGTTGTGGGGTGACTGTGTCTCCTTGGGACAGGATCCAGGCCCTGCTCCTGTAACGGCCAAGGGTTTGAATTTGAATCCAGGGAACCAATCGGTGGAGAGGGAATGGTCAGTGAAAATGCAGATGACCTGGCTGGCATGGGGGAGGAGCGGCTAGGCTCAGGCTACCTGCCTGCTTGTAATCAGCCCCCGGGGGCTGGGTGGGACAGAGAGATGCTCCCTGCCCCCTTGCACACTGGAGAAGGGGCTCACGCTGGCTCTGATGCTGTGAGGAAAGCAGCAAGCTCCCTGCCTGCCCCCACTGGGACAGCAAGGGCAGCGCTGAGCAAGGGGGGAGATAAGACCCCAGCTGAGTGGGGGGAGACACAGGCAGGGCAGGGGATCTGTGGGGAGTGGCAAGGTGCTTGGTAAGGAAAGTTTGGATGAGCCTAGGCAGCCTTGTGAG
The DNA here is from genome assembly GCF_965140295.1 of Lepidochelys olivacea. Taxonomy (NCBI): domain Eukaryota; kingdom Metazoa; phylum Chordata; order Testudines; family Cheloniidae; genus Lepidochelys; species Lepidochelys olivacea. The sequence continues at coordinate 270,454,403 of NC_140412.1, read as the reverse complement.
CTGATGGCTGTGTCCAGTCAGCAGGGTGGGAAGGCGAGGAGAGTGGAAGATGAGTGTCCCTGGACCTTACCTGTTAGCTGGGTGGAGAATTGAGACAGTGAAGGAAACGTGCCTGTGTCTGTCAGGGGTATTGACTTGCCTATGGAGGGAGGTACCCTGATCTCCAAGCAGTTGTCTGTGACCAGCCTTGTGTGCTGGGACAAAGGGAATGAGATCCCAAGCTGTGTGTCTGGTCAAGGAGAAAGTGTGTCCGGCTCTTCTTCATCTGTGGAGCAGACAGAAGGGGCCTTTCAGCCTGTGATGGTTGAGGGTCGTGCAGTTGTCTCAGAGTTTGTTCTCGATTCAGCTAAAGCCCAGGAAGGGAATGGTCCTAAGTTTGTGTCTGCTCAGGAGAATGGCCCTGTAACTAGGTCACATCTAGTTAGTGTCTATGCAAAATCCCGGAGCCCAGACAATTCTGGTGCTTGTATTTTGCCTGTTGCTAGTGTGTTGTTGGAAAGGGTGTCGCAACTCTGTCTAATCAGGGTGAGATCCTAGCCAGGGCACAAGGAGAGCATGAAGGTGTGTGATTGTGTTACCTACTGAGGGTGTGGAAACCTGTAGCAAGAAGGAAAAGATTCCTGAACTTTGTGTGTGGCAAAGGGAAGGAGAATGCTTCTGACCTTTTATCTAGGAAGTCTGTAAGTTTCCCTGAAAGGGGATTGTGTAGGAATCCGCCTGATGGGCCAGAGGTAATTGTGGATGTAAGACCCAGAAAGAGTCTGTTGTTGCTCAGGAAAGTGTTCCTCTAGAGCAAGCCCTAGGTAAAGAGGGTAAGAGCAGAATTTCTGGGAGGGGTGAATTGTTGCATAGAAAAGCCCTCGGGGAAAGGAATCCTCATGGAGTCTTTGCAAGCAGTTTACTGCAACTGAAGGGTGTGAAAGTGATTTAATCAAGAAAGTTTCAGTTCCTAACAGCCAGAAATTTTCTGTTGTGAATGGATCCACTGACTGTCCTGTTGAAAGATCCAGTGTGGATAGCTTTGAGAAGGTCTCAGATGGAGTGAAAGCTGTTAAGAAAGTTAAACAGTCCTATAATCAAGTGGCTGTGTTTGGCCAGCTTGTTGGGGAGAAGACCCAATCCCAGTTTGACCCCCTGGGGTTTTGGGGTGGCCAAAGGGCACGGGCCGCATAAACCTTCCCACATGTGGCCTGTGAGTGCTATTGACCACCCCCGACCTAAGGGAGGGCGTGAAACTGGAAGGGCCTGGTGTAACTCCCACCAAGGAATGGGAGAGATGCTGGGGCATTCATGGGAACGTTGGTGGCTTCGAACTTCCCCAGGTCACCGGGTAGAGTGACCCCGCTCAGTTCGATCTCGAAGGGGGGAGAGATGTGATGAAGTGGGACTGTTCTTGATGTTTCCTCCGAGTGGTGTGGGGGTGCCTCGGTTTCCCCTGGGCAGTTCTTGGGTGTCTAGGTGGTGGGGTAAGGGTGTATGATCATTGCAGAGCCCTAGAGGGCAGGTGTGTGCAGGAGTCTGGACACAGAGAATGGCCAACACCCTGTTTCCTGGCAACTGATGGCCTGGGCCCTTCCCCCCTGCAAGGTGAGAGCTGAAGGGTTGGAGAACAAAGGAATCAGGTGACCACCTGGCCCGGGAAAGGGACAAAGCCCAGAGGAGGAGGGGCTGGAGGGAGTTTCAGTTTGGGGCTGGCTGGGACATGGAGTGAAGTGCAGATGGGGTTGTCTGGCTCCCTGCCCCCCAAAATGGACCCGGCTGAGGGGTCCCGTTCTCTGTACCTACAAGCTCTGATTTAGACCATGTTCCTGTCGTCTAATAAACCTTCTGTTTTACTGGCTGGCTGAGAGTCACGTCTGACTGCGAAGTTGGGGTGCAGGACCCCCTGGGCGGACTCGCTGTGGGAAGCGCACGGAGGGGCAGAGGAGGCTGAATGCTCCGAGGTCAGACCCAGGAAGGGGGAAGCCGGGTGAGCTGTGTGTCCTTAAGACAGGCTGCTCACAGGAAGGCGACTGCCCCAGAGTCCTGCCTGGCTTCATGGGGAGCAGTTCCAGAGCATCGCCCAGGGACTCCGTGACACCCCCCCAGTGACCCTCTCCCGAGGATGGTGCGAGACACCAGGGACCCCCCAGTGACCCCCTCCCGAGGATGGTGCGAGACCCCAGGGACCCCCAAAGTGACCCCCTCTCGAGGATGGTGCGAGACCCCAGGGACCCCTACCCCCGCCCGGTCCCCACCCGGCTCGTGTCACTGCAGGCGGCCAGGGGTGGCCCCGCTCCATGCTCCGGGAGGCCCCGGGGCACCGTGTGGGACCCGCCCGGAGAGGCCGAGCCCAGGGGTCCGTGTGGGTAGCGCTGGGCCCGTGTTGGGGGGGAGCGCAGCCAGCCCCGGAGCCACGGCAACCAGGCTGGGCTAGCTCCAGCAGGCCTGTTTGGAGGCCGGCGCTGCAGCGCGCGGACCGGTCACGCTGGGTTACTGGCCTGGGAGGCTGCACCCAGCCCCAGCCCCACTCTCCAGGAACCCACGTGCAGTGGCAATACCCAGCCGCCCCAGTCACTGCCGTGGGGAGGGGCTGTGACGAAGGGGGAATTTTCTGCAATAGCTTCATGATGCTGCCACCTGCCTCAGTTTCCCTCTGTGCTTCACACGGCTGCCCACTGGGTGCAGCAGGGTGCCACGCTGCTCTGGGGCAGCGCGGGAGACACAAGCTGTGTGTGGTACCTAGTGGCAGTGGCGTGATGGGGCATTGAAGGAGGGGCTGAAACCAACCCATAGCAATGGAGGAGCCAGAAAAAATAACGGGGCCCCCACGGCTGCCCCAGTGCCACGGCACCACAGACTGCTGCAGCCGGTGGAACATGCGAGCCCAGCCTGGCATGCCAGGAGCGGTGGCGTTTGGAGAGACTCGGTAGCTCTCTGCTGGGCCTGATGGAGCCAGAGCCGACGTTGCAGACCAGCGGGGCTGGGTGGCTGCGCCAGGATGGCCCAGGTCTGAGCCCTCCCACCCCAGTGCAGCAGGAACAATGTCCCGAGGCCAGGGCCAGGCGCCGAACAAACCCAACCCAGGAGCCCTGTGCCCGGCAGGGCCCAACAGGGCTTCCCGCAGGACTCGGGCTGGGCGGGACGCGCTGCAGGGCCTCATGGAGAGACGGGGATCGCGGGGAGCCACGGAGAGAGAGAGACAGGGATCGCGGGGGCTGCGGAGAGAGAGAGACAGGGATCGCAGGGGCTGCGGAGAGAGAGAGACAGGGATCGCTGGGGGCTGTGGTGAGAGACAGGAATCGCTGGGGTCACAGAGAGAGACAGGGATCGCAGGGGCTGCGGAGAGAGAGAGACAGGGATCGCGGGGAGCCACGGAGAGAGAGAGACAGGGATCGCGGGGGCTGCGGAGAGAGAGAGACAGGGATCGCGGGGGCTGCGGAGAGAGAGAGAGAGAGGGATCGCGGGGGCTGCGGAGAGAGAGAGACAGGGATCGCTGGGGGCTATGGTGAGAGACAGGAATCGCTGGGGTCACAGAGAGAGAAAGAGGGATCGTGGGGGGCCGCGGAGAGAGACAGAGACGGGGATTGCTAAGGCCCACACTTGGCGTCATGGAGGCTGCTGAGGTCCCAGGGCGTGGCCCACGCCCAAGGGACTGGTTCCAGGCTGGGCCCAGACCAGCCGCGGTGGCTCCGTGACAGGGAAATCAGCCTCGCGGGGTCCAGCCTGTGGGCACATCGGTAATACTGGGTCTGGCAGCGCATCCCGGCCAGCTCCTGTGGCCTGGGGTTACGGCTCTGTTCTTGTGCACATCTCCCCAGCAGGGACCCGGTTCTCCCACGGGCCGAGCCAGCCCCGGCAGCAGGGCTGCAGCGCCAGGGAGGAAGGTTCCTCTGAGCCCATTCATAGGCGCCGAATTCTGCTGGCGCCGACGGGTGCTCGGCCCCCTGACTCCGCCCCTGTTCCGCCCCTGCCCCACCCCCATTCCAACCCCTCCCCAAAGTCCATGCCGCAATTCCACCCCCTTCCTACCCCTATTAGACTCCTTCCCCAAATCCTTGCCCTGGCCCCGCCTCCTCCCCTGAGCGCAGCGTGTTCCAGCTCCACCCTGCTCCCTCCCAGAGCTTGTTGCGCCACGAAACAGCTGTTTTGCGGCAGCAAGCGCTGGGAGGAGAAGCGGGGACACGGCGCGCTCACGGGAGGAGGCGGAGGTGAGGTAAGGTGGGAGGGGAGCTTGGCTGCTGGTGGGTGCTCAGCACCCACCAATTTTTCTCCGTGGGTACTCCAGCCCTGAAGCACCCATGGAGTCGGTGCCTATGACCCTATTAGCCACCCCATGGAGCTGGGGGAGCATCAGCCCCACCGCTGGCGAAAAGAGAACAAAACCAGGCCAAGCTCAGACCCCATGAGTGCGGGGCCATGTCGTGGGCCATGCTACGGGTGAGCCTTGGTGCTCCGGACCATGCCCAGCAGCCCCCTTTGGGCGGGGGGAGCAGTGACCCCCCCACTGCAACAGCTGGAGGAGTCGCCTTTGGAACCAGCTCTGTTCACTTTATTACTGAGCTACAGCAGGACAAGCCCGGCGGGCAGTGCGGGGGGTCTGGGGAGCCTGCAGCTAGGACACACGCTGCCATCTCGCCGTCCTCGGCCGCCGGCACAGCGCGGGGGCCCCAGTCAGACACCGTCCCGCCCGGCCACGGGCCATCAGCGCTCGGAAAAGTCCCCACCTGGCAAAAAGAAGAGAAACCCCAGATTACGGAAGGGGCTGTTCAGAGAACGCAAGTCCCTGCCCAGGGCAGGGCAAAGGCTGGTAATGCCACGCACGTGCTGTAGTCATAGGCTCCTGCACGAGGCACGGAGAGTGAGGCTGTGCGTGCGATACCCATGGCCGTGCCGTGCAGTGGGGTGAGGCTGGGACCCAGGGCACTGCTGTGCGTGCGATACCCATGGCCGTGCCGTGCAGTGGGGTGATGCTGGGACCCAGGGCACTGCTGTGCGTGCGATACCCATGGCCGTGCCGTGCAGTGGGGTGAGGCTGGGACCCAGGGCACTGCTGTGCGTGCGATACCCATGGCCGTGCCGTGCAGTGGGGTGATGCTGGGACCCAGGGCACTGCTGTGCGTGCGATACCCATGGCCGTGCCGTGCAGTGGGGTGATGCTGGGACCCAGGGGCACTGCTGTGCGTGCGATACCCATGGCCGTGCCGTGCAGTGGGGTGATGCTGGGACCCAGGGGCACTGCTGTGCGTGCGATACCCATGGCCGTGCCGTGCAGTGGGGTGATGCTGGGACCCAGGGCACTGCTGTGCGTGCGATACCCATGGCCGTGCCGTGCAGTGGGGTGAGGCTGGGACCCAGGGCACTGCTGTGCGTGCGATACCCATGGCCGTGCCGTGCAGTGGGGTGATGCTGGGACCCAGGGGCACTGCTGTGCGTGCGATACCCATGGCCGTGCCGTGCAGTGGGGTGAGGCTGGGACCCAGGGCACTGCTGTGCGTGCGATACCCATGGCCGTGCCGTGCAGTGGGGTGATGCTGGGACCCAGGGCACTGCTGTGCGTGCGATACCCATGGCCGTGCCGTGCAGTGGGGTGATGCTGGGACCCAGGGGCACTGCTGTGCGTGCGATACCCATGGCCGTGCCGTGCAGTGGGGTGAGGCTGGGACCCAGGGCACTGCTGTGCGTGCGATACCCATGGCCGTGCCGTGCAGTGGGGTGAGGCTGGGACACACAGGGTCATTCCCCTGGCAGTGTGTTCTGGGACCACTGGCCCAGGAGGCAGTGTGAGACCTCGGAACAGGAGCCCTGCTGCCCCTATGCTACCAGACCAGCCGTGCCGCTGGCCCAGACACTTGCTCCATATCCAGCTGGCCCCTGAGCCCAGTCCCTGCCCTAGTCCCAAGCTATGCTGACACCTCCATTTGTGCTCTTGGAGTCTCCCCGGCCCCCCATGTGCTCCAAGGCCCGGCCCCTGGCGCCCGCTCCAGCCCACGTCCCGGGGCCAGGTCAGCTGATCACCACTCCCAGGTGCAGCCCCCTGCCCAGTCCAGCTGCGAGTGCAGAGTGAGTGCCCCACGCCCAGCCGGGCCAGGCGCGGGGCCCCCAGAGCAGCACGTCCTGAGCGGGGCCTGCGTACGCTCGCTCCACTCACCCTGGCAGGGGCTGCATTCACAGCTGTGGATGATGGGCAGCACCACCGGCTCCACCTCCCCGTCCTCGCACGGCAGGCTGAGGATGCGCACGGGGCTCACTGGGTCCAGGTGGTAGCTGCAGCAGGCACACAGCGTCTGCAGGTACGGCTCCTGCGGGAGAAAAGCACGGCTGGGCGGCAGGGCACAGGCCACAGCAGGGGATCAAGGGGAGCTTGGCGGCCCTGGCAGGCCTGGGCCAGCGGGGGGCAGACAGGGAAAGGATCCCGGACCGGGCTAATGGCGGGGCTGCTGGTAGGCAAGAAGGGCCCAGAACGGGGGTCATGGAGACCCAGCTGCATGCTAGCTCCTCTTATGCTGGCTACCACCAGGTCTATGATCTACCAGGTTAAAGCCAATGGGCAGGCTAACCCTGCTTCTTCCTGGCGTAATGGAAGGAGCAATTAAACCCCTTTTATGTGTGCCAGGCGGAAACACCAGAAGCCACCATGCAGGGCAACAGACCTTATGGCAAAGCCTGATGAGAAGTTAAACCACGCGGGCTGAAGAGTTCCCTGCCTGCAAACACAAGAGCAGGGGAACGTCTGAGGAGCTCTGGGTGTGAGGGAGAGAGGCAGACAGCAGACAGCGGGAGGACCAGTGGTTCATGCGGCCTGCAGAGGGACTGGAGGGACAGAGCTCTTTGGGCACAGAGCTCGCTAGAGGGGCGGGTTTGGGGACTTTGCGGCCAGGAACCTGCCTGTTGCTTGTTCCTACTGTGTTCAAGGAAACAGGCTTTTGTACATCCACTGTAAATAAACCGGCTGCACCAGTGACTAGACCTCATTCGTACCACGCATTTCTCCTAATGCACACAACCTGGCATGGCCCTGAGCACGGGCTCCCCGCTGGGGCCGGAGGGCACACCCTGGGGTGAGCTGTGGGACAGAGGAGACAGCATGAGCTGGTTTTCCTGTTGACCCAGGGCGCTCCCAGCACATACAGACTCTAAAGGGAGAACTGGAGCCTTTCCAGGGGGAAGGAAACCCGCAGCTGGAGCTTTCCCACGGAGCGGAACTGTGGTCGGAGATAAAGTCTCTGGTAGGGCGACAGCTACACAAGGCCGGGGCGCAGCGGGGAGCCCACCTGCTAATTCCCAGCGAGTGCCCAGCACCCCGCTGCCAGAGCCCAGAGGTTCCCCGGCAACAGGGGAGGCCAGGAAAGCTTCGGCCATGGGAACTCGCCAACAGAGATGAGGTGCAGCCGGGACGTCAGGAGCTGAGGGGATTCCAGGAGTCGCAAGGCCACGGTGGACCCAGCTACCTGGGCGTGGAACTGGGCCAGCCAGAGAACCTGGGTAAGCCTTTCCTGAGCCCAGTAACCCGCGGGGAGGGGGAGAGAGAGCTCAGCTCATCCCAGCTCAATGACACACTAGCCGTGGGAGGCTCCCTGGGCTCAGGGCAGTGTCTTGGCCCAAGTGAACGGCTGCAGAGATGAACAGATGGGGGGTTACGAGCAGTCAGCTTGGGTGGCCCAGCTGTGATGGTGCTGAAGAACTGACCACCTGAGCAGAGACTGGTACCAGACCTGGGACAGGCCCTGGCTATGTAGCTCAGAGCCAGCCAGGGCCCAGCTCAGGCCTAGAAGATGAGGGTGAGAAGAGACCTCACCTGAGCTGGAGAGAATCAGGGAAGCCGTGTTCTCGGCACACCCAGAGACCAAGCAGGCCTTCCAGGATACTGGCGATGGATCTATTTATCAATGCTCAGCTGGATTTAGCCTGGTGGATTTAGCTCATTTGGGAATCTAGGGGTGGCCAGGCTGAAGGGGCAAAGCTTGGCCGTACGAGGATCAGCCCCCAGTTTGCTCAGAGTGGGGCAGACACACAATGATGGGAGGTGCTGTGAAACGCATGGGAACAATAACAGCTATTAGACCAGACATGCCAGTAATGCTGGGGAAAGTGCGATCTAAACGTGCCCCACCAGGCTGGAGCTGGAGACAGTGACTGGGGAGCGGGTTGGAAGCTGGGGCGCTGGCCTGTGAGCAGTCTGGCTAGCCGCAAGGGCAGGCGAGCTGATATCTGGGTGGCTTTAATTCTGGCTAACAGCAGGAGCCGTCTGTGCCACTTCAGCCTGCCAGGACGCCTGGCGAGACGCAGTCCAGGCGAAACAAACGACCTGCAGGCAGTTGGTCGGCAGGGACCACATTGTCCTGTCTCCACGCTAACCGCGCCATGCCGTGCTGGCTTTACAGCTAGGAAAAGGGGCATGGGGGAGCCCTGCTTGGAGACCCCAGGGCTCCAGGGAATTTCCGCTGTGAAAGCTCCTGTGGGGTGGGCACGGCAGTGGATGTTTGGTTTCGGCGGAGTGACAAACGGGCTCGCGGGTTGCAATCTGACGCGGTGGATCTCGTGAGCACTGGAGAGAAGGGAGCCCCGGCTGACGGTGTGTCCCAGCCCCAGAACTGGAGCGCTTCCGACAGAGGCACGCAAAGCGCCGGGAAGGAACGGAAGGTTGTCAGAACAGGCGACTGCCGGCCACACACAGCCTTTGCGGGGTTTGCGGGGCTCTGGGGTTCGCCAGCACTAAACCATTGCCCAGGCAGGCTGAGAAAGGGAAACCAGCCCAGGGGCCAGCAGAGCACGATCTGCCATTTTCAGCGTGGAAAAGGGCCCTTGTGGCTGCCCCGTCTTGGCCGATCCCCGGTTCCAGTCCCTTTTTGCAATGGACAGAGGTGCCGGTGCACAGGGCTTGGGGCAACGGGATTCAGAGGCCACTGGCTCATTATAGCAAATGACAGCCTCACCGCTCCGTCTGAAAGGAGCTCCCGGCCCACCTCCACCGCCCTGCGTGGGAAAGGCCAGATCCGCGGCGAGGCCAGATCACACAGCCCTGTGCGGTCTCCAGGGTCAGGAACCTGCGGCTCAGCTTGCCAGGTGGCGGGCTCAGCTCGGCCAGGCCTGGGACGCTGGCGAAGTGCTCGGCCTGGGGGCAGCACTCTGCCCACAATCCCGGCCAGGCGCCAGGCTCTCTGGCTCTCACTCACCTCGGAGGTGACGCTGGTGCGGGAGGTGCAGCGGCCGCTGCAGTAGCTCACCTCCACGCCGTGCAGGGTGCAGCGCCCCTTGGTGATGTTCCGCACCTCGGTGTAGCGTTGGCACGCGGACGACGGCTCCTCTGCAAAGGAGCGAGGGGAGTCACCACGGCTCCCGTCTTGCGAGCCCTCCCACGCCAAAGGATCCCGCCCAGCCCCAGCATGCAGCTTCCTCTGGGGTGGCCCCCGGCAGCTGGCTAACAGCTCAGCGCAACAACCACCAGCCCAGGGCAGTAGCCCCAGCACAGTCCTGAGGGGACGTGGGGGCCGACTGGGCCAGGATGCCGGGCTAACGGGATGGCCCCTGTGGGCCTGAAGAATCAGGGTGAGGGTCAGGGCTACAATGTAATGCCTCCTCCGAAAAATGGCGCACACGGCACCCTGAGGGCCATGCGGGGGCACCGGGGTCAGCACCAACAGAGAGGAGAGTGCCCCCGAGTGCTCCCCCGGCAGCACCCCCCCTCCCAGGGCCACCCCAGAGACTCCCAGTGCCAAGAGGGCCCCGGCGGCTCCCTGCCATGGGTGACTCCATACCGAATGATTCTCTCCGGCACACGGGGCAGCAGCTGCCAGGCTCCTGCACCTTCACTTCCCCCTGGGGACAGAGAGTGAACGTGAGTGATGGGCAGCCAGGGTGCCAGGCGCCAGGCCAGGGCTGGTGGCTCGCTGGCGCAGGACGGCTGAGCCCGGGCCTCTCCCGGCCGACAGCCCGTCACCCGTCTCCATGGCCGTGGGTGGCTCTGGCTCTGTCCCTGGTCCGGCCTTCAGTGTCCCCTGTGTAGGAGCCGGCCTGGGGCCATCTGGCCTGGGCTCAGAGTCGCTCTGAGCTGAGCTGAGTCCGGCTTGGGAGGGATCTCCCAGCACTGGGCCCTCTGAGCCCCCCAACCTGCCCTCCACCAGCTCCTTCTGCTGTGCTCCAGGGGCTGCTGGGAGAGGCCGGGGGGAGGGAGGAGGACCAGGGCTTGTCTCCGTGGCCAGTCCCAGGCAGCGGGTGCACAGGCTGGTCTGGTTGGAAGGGGGAGTGTGAGGCTGTGGGCGGGCAGGCTGCCCGTGTGCGCCCCAAGGGGCATTGTGGCCCTGCCTGGGGGACGGGAGCAGACGTGCGGCCAGCCCGAGGTGGCTCCGCAGCAGCAGCGGGATCGACGGGCCGAGCCAGGCCAAGCCGAGCCGAGCCGAGCCGAGCCGTACCTCGAGGCAGACGAGAGGGGGGCAGCCAGCCGTGCACACGGCCCTCCCGTTCAGGCAGCGGCAGCTCTCACAGCCCTCCTGCCACTCGGCTCCGGGCTGGGGGAGAGAGAAGAAACGTTGGAACCAGCAGGGCCGTGGGGGACGGACCCCAGGCTCTGGCTGCCCTCACCCAGCGGGGCCGCATGGGGCTCCGGCTCCCCCAACCCAGCAGGACAGTCCCCAGGCTCCGTCTGCCCCAAGCCATGGGACCGTGTGGGGCAGACCCCAGGCTCTGGCTGCCCTGACCCAGTGGGATCATGAAGGGCAGACCCCAGGATCCGTTCCGTCCCGGGTGAAGCTGCCCTGGGCCTGGCAGCACGGCAGGTCCCCTGGCTGGGCAGGTCTCCCTGGTCCATCCCGTGCCGTGGGGGTGGGGGTGGAGCGGCAGCCCCTGCACACTCACCGGGCGCAGCTGGCCCCCGTGCTCACACTCGCAGTGGGCGGCGGTAACACAGTGCCCGCTGCTGTCCCGGTACCGCCCGGCCTCGCAGACGCAGCCTGGCACGGCCCCCGCACTGCAGTTGTGGCGGGGCTCCTCGTAGATCTGCTGGCAGGTTCGCTCGCAGGGCGCCGTGGGGCCAGGGCCGTGCCAGCTCTCCCCTGTGGGGCAGGCTGCAGCAGCAGCGTAGACACGTCAGGCCAAAGGCCCCCTAACCCGCCCTCCCTGGCGCAGAGCGATGGGCCCGCCTCGTCGGGCATGCCCCCTTCCCTGCCTGCTGCACAAGGGCAGAGCCATGGGCCCCTGCAGCCCCGTGTGCCCGCCACCCCCATCCCTGCCACCCTGAAGCTAGTGCGGGGGAAGCCCTGGTCAGTAGCCACTGTGGGGCCCAGGGGGGCGGCTCCCCTGTACCCCCCATAGCATAAGGCCCAGCAGCACACGGGGACCCTGCTCCCCGGGGCCCTGGCTCAACCCGTCACCCACCCCCACCCCAGCAGTCCCAGCCGGCCAGGCCGGGCCAGGCCGGGGGGCTCACCGCAGTCGGGCAGGGAGCAGGGCGTCCGGCGCGTCGGGGGGCCCAGGCACTCGGCCCCGTCATACAGGCGCTGTTGGAGCTGGTGTCTCTGGGAGACCCGCACGCCCGGCCCACACGTCACTGAGCACGCCGACCAGGCTGACCACGCGGACCAGAGGCAGTCCACTGTGGGGAGAATGGGGGGGGGAGTCAGGGCCGAGCCCACGGGGGGGGGATCTGAGCTGAGCCCTGGCATTCTGTGGGGGGACCAGCACCAACCCCAGGGCATTTGGGGGCTGAGATGTGGGTACTTGTCTGTTGCATTAACAGCTGCCACTTCCCCCGTGCTCGGAGGGGTGGGCTGCCCTCACTGCGTGGGCTCCATGGGTGCTGGAGGAGCAGAGACCTTCCGCCCCACAGCACCTGCCCCACCAATGCTGCCTCCCAGCGACCCGCGCCCGCCAGACTCAGCTGGGCCGTCTCGCCGCCGGGGGGCAGGGCCTGGGGGGCTGCGGGCAGCACACCATGCTCCCTGCTGATCTGCCTGCAGGCCGGGAGTGGGGGTCTCTTACCGTTGCAGTCCCGCTGGGAGCAGCTGAAGGCGCCTCTGCGACAGACACTGCAAACAGGGCGAGGGCGTGAGATGGGAGCCGGCTCCTGGCTGCCGCGCCAGACTTGCCCACCCCAGGCACCGAGCCCTGCACCCCCAGCACTCGGCTCAGCCCCAGCCATCATCCCCACACAGCTGGGGAGGAAACTGAGGAGAGGAAGGGGCCTACCAGCCCCCACCCAGCAGGTCAGTGGCAGAGATGGGGATGGAACCCAGGAGTCCTGGCTCTCAACCTGATGCTTTATCCCACTAGACCCTACTCCCCTCCCAAAGCCGGGATAGAACCCAGGAGTCCTGGCTCCGAGCCCCACTCTAAGCTGTACACACGGCTCCTTCCCTGCTTGGGGGTTTCGTGCCATGGGGGCTAAGCGCTATGCACCTGGAGCAAGGTCAGTCCCACCGGCCGGCCCCCTCCCTGGTGAGGGGGAGTTCTGGTCCTGCCAGGGCCAAGCCACCATGGCTCACGGCCCCCCAGCCCCCTGTCCCACAGTGGCCGTTCTGTGCCCACAGCCAGCCCCCCGGCTCCGTGCTGCCATCCCAGGCCCAGCACCACCTGTGTGGGGCAGACCCCTCACCCTCGCTGCAACCCCCCCGGCATCGTCTACAGGAGGCAGTGCTCCCCCGACACTGTCCATGCGGGGCAGCCTGACCCCCAGCACTACCTGCAGCGCCCCCCCCCGCCCCCGCCCACACCAGCCTGCAGAGCGGGAGGGGAAGGCGGCCGCCCCGGGTAGAGCTCAGGGCTCTCCAGCCCCCCATGCCCCGGCTCGGCACTGACCAGCTGTTGCACTGGTGGTAGATGGTGCTGCCGGCCGGGTACTCTCTCGCCCGCTCCTCCTGCGACAGGCTGGAGGCCCAGGGCACAGCAGGTGCAGGGACCAGCGAACAGCGGCATTCCTCCGGGGGCACGCACCCCCCGCCCTGCAGCACCTGCAGCAACGAAGCAGCTGCCACTTGCCCCCCGAGACCGGCCGGGGAACCCCCTGTCCCCCCCTCAGAGACCGGGCTGGGGAACCCCCTGTCCCCCCCTCAGAGACCGGGGCCGGGAACCCCCTGTCGCCCCCTCAGAGACCGGGCTGGGGAACCCCCTGTTCCCCTCAGAGACCGGGCCTGGGAACCCCCTGTCCCCCCCTCAGAGACCGGCCGGGGAACCCCCTGTCCCCCCCTCAGAGACCGGGGCCGGGAAACCCCTGTCCCCCCTCAGAGACCGGGCCCAGGAACCCCCTGTTCCCCCCTCAGAGACCAGCCGGGGAACCCCCTGTCCCCCTCAGAGACCGGGCCCGGGAACCCCCTGTCCCCCCACCAGAGACCGGGGCCGGGAAACCCCCTGTCCCCCCCTCAGAGACCGGGGCCGGGAAACCCCCTGTCCCCCCCTCAGAGACCGGGCTGGGGAACTCCCTGTCCCCCTCAGAGACCGGGCTGGGGAACCCCCTGTCCCCCCCTCAGAGACCGGGCCTGGGAACCCCCTGTCGCCCCCTCAGAGACCAGGCCCAGGAACCCCCTGTCCCCCCAGAGACCAGGGCCGGGAAACCCCCTGCCCCACCCGACACCCAGGCTGGGGAACCCCCTGTCCCCCGCCAGAGACCGGGCCATGGAACCCCCTGTGCCCCCAGAGACCAGGCCAGGGACTCTGCCCCACAACCTGGGGAGGAGGAACCTGGGGTCCCAGGGAGCTGGCCCTTGTCCATCCCCAGCAGACTCTGTCCAGGCCCCGCAGCCAGGGGCCCGGGGCGCAGCTGCTGTCACAGGCGGTGTATGCCCTCGAATGGCAACTCATGGCCTCCGTCTGTTCGGTGCCAGACAGGACCAGCTCCTTCCTCCCTGCCAGCCCAGCCCTGGCGCCAGTGGTAGGAGATCTCTGCCCTGCCCCGGCTCAGTGCCAGGCAGGGTGTGCCCGGGCCAGGGGGCCAGGGGAGGGGAGCAGCAGGAAGAGGCCAGAGCCCAGCCCGGGGCCCCGCGGAGCAGGCAGGGCTGACGTCTCAGACCCAGGAAGCAGCAGTGGGGCTGACATTGGGGGCAGAGACCCACCTGGCCAGGAGGGCAGGCACAGCCGGGCTGGCACTCCTCCCGCAGGCACTCGGTCCCGGGGCGCAGGTCGGAGCAGGCGTGGGGACAGGCATTGGCGCAGCTGCTGTACACCTGGGTGCCCGGGCACTCTGCACACAGCAAGGGGGGGCAGGTCACGCTGGGGAGCCACGAGCCCCCCAGCCCGAGGGGGACCCATAGACCACAGGCAGGGGCGTCCACAGCCTGAGGGTCTCCCCTACCGCACCCACGTACAGACGGGGGCTCCCCTCTGCCAGACACGCCGTGTCCACGTACAGACGTGGGGCTCCCCTGCCCCAGACGCGCCGCGTCCACGAACAAACGGGGGCTCCCCTGCCCCAGACGCGCTGCATCCATTACAGACGGGGGCTCCCCTGCCCCAGACGCGCCGCATCCACGAACAAACAGGGGCTCCCCTGCCCCAGACACGCCGTGTCCACGTACAGACGTGGGGCTCCCCTGCCCCAGACGCGCCGCGTCCATGAACAAACGGGGGCTCCCCTGCCCCAGACGCGCCGCGTCCACGAACAAACAGGGGCTCCCCTGCCCCAGACACGCCGTGTCCACGTACAGACGTGGGGCTCCCCTGCCCCAGACGCGCCGCGTCCACGAACAAACGGGGGCTCCCCTGCTCCAGACACGCCATGTCCACATACAGACATGGGGCTCCCCTGCCCCAGACGCGCCGCGTCCACGAACAAACGGGGGCTCCCCTGCCCCAGACACGCTGCATCCATTACAGACAGGGGCTCCCCTCTGCCAGACACGCCGTGTCCATGTACAGACGTGGGGCTCCCCTGCCCCAGACGCACAGCGTCCATGTACAGACGTGGGGCTCCCCTCTGCCAGACACGCCGTGTCCACGTACAGACGTGGGGCTCCCCTGCCCCAGACGCGCTGCATCCATTACAGACGGGGGCTCCCCTCTGCCAGACACGCCGTGTCCACGTACAGACGGGGGCTCCCCTGCCCCAGACGCGCTGCGCCCACGTACAGACGGGGGCTCCCCTCTGCCAGACCCTATGCTGACAGGGGCTCTCCTCCAGGCCCCCCTAGGGGGGGTCTATGCCCTCAGCCCCTGCAGGCTGACATGTTGGGGGCAGGCTGCAGGCTCTAGGGGGCGCCACTCTCCCCCCATTCCCGCGCTCCATGCTGGATGCCCCTCCCCCCCGCCCCCAGCCTGTACCTGGCGTGCAGTTGTGGGTCTGGCAGGCGCGGTGCAGCAGCAGGGGGGCAGGGCAGTGCTCCCCCCGGCCCTCCCCTGGGGACAGCAGGCTCCGGCTCCGCTCCGACACGCCCCCCCCACAGCTGGCGCTGCAGGGGCTCCACGCCGACCACGGGCTCAGCTGGCAGCCGGCTGCGGGGGCAGGGCAGGGTCAGGCTGGGCACAGGGCTCACCCCCGCCAGGGCTCGGCAGGGGGAGCAGACTCAGGGAAGGCAGCGACCGGGGTGGGATCCCGGGGCACCGGGGAGGTGCTCACTCCTGGGGGACACAACAGGCAACAAGGGCAGCAGCTGCTGAAGGGCCCCAGATGGCCGTGGGGCCGGCGCTCACCCGGGCAGGGCCGTGGGGCTGCACTCACCCGGGCAGGGCCGTGGGGGCCGGCGCTCACCAGGGCAGGGCCGTGGGTTTGGCACTCACCCGGGCAGGGCTGGGGGGCCGGCACTCACCCGGGCAGGGCCGTGGGGCCCGGCGCTCACCAGGGCAGGGCCGTGGGGGCCGGCGCTCACCAGGGCAGGGCCGTGGGTTTGGCACTCACCCGGGCAGGGACGGGGGGCCGGCACTCACCCGGGCAGGGACGGGGGGCCGGCACTCACCCGGGCAGGGCCGAGGGGCTGGCACTCACCCGGGCAGGGCCATGGGGCCCGGCACTCACCCGGGCAGGGCCGTGGGGGCCGGCGCTCACCCGGGCAGGGCCGTGGGGGCCGGCGCTCACCAGGGCAGGGCCGTGGGTTTGGCACTCACCCGGGCAGGGCTGGGGGGCCAGCACTCACCCGGGCAGGGCCGTGGGGCCCGGCGCTCACCAGGGCAGGGCCGTGGGGGCCGGCGCTCACCAGGGCAGGGCCGTGGGGGCCGGCGCTCACCAGGGCAGGGCCGTGGGTTTGGCACTCACCCGGGCAGGGCTGGGGGGCCGGCACTCACCCGGGCAGGGACGGGGGTCCGGCACTCACCCGGGCAGGGACGGGGGGCCGGCACTCACCCTGGCAGGGCCGAGGGGCTGGCACTCACCCGGGCAGGGCCGTGGGGCTGGCACTCACCCGGGCAGGGCCGCGGGGGCCCGGCACTCACCCGGGCAGGGCCGCGGGGGCCGGCGCTCACCAGGGCAGGGCCGTGGGTTTGGCACTCACCCGGGCAGGGCCACGGGGCCGCACTCACCCGGGCACAAACCAGGGCAGGGCCGTGGGGGCCGGCGCTCACCAGGGCAGGGCCGTGGGTTTGGCACTCACCCGGGCAGGGACGGGGGGCCGGCACTCACCCGGGCAGGGACGGGGGGCCGGCACTCACCCTGGCAGGGCCGAGGGGCTGGCACTCACCCGGGCAGGGCCGTGGGGCTGGCACTCACCCGGGCAGGGCCGTGGGGCCCGGCACTCACCCGGGCAGGGCCGCGGGGGCTGGCGCTCACCAGGGCAGGGCCGTGGGTTTGGCACTCACCCGGGCAGGGCCGGGGGGCCGGCACTCACTGGGGCAGGTCAGTAGGTTTGGCATTCACCGGGGCAGGGCCGTGGGGCCGGCACTCACCCGGGCAGGGCTGCAGATTGCACTCCGTGATCTCCTCCATGCCGTCGGGGGTACAGGGGGCCCCAGCGGGGCTCTCCTGGCAGGGGCGGTGCCGGAGGGCACTGCCTCCCCCGCAGGTGACGGAGCAGGGGCTCCACTCCGCCCAGGGCCCGTAGGAGGGGCACTCCGGATCCGGGCAGGCGAAGATGCCGTTCGCACACGTGCTGCAGGCAGAGAGACGGCTCGGGGAGGGGGGGTCACAGACACACACCCGCACACACGATCTGCCCCTGCCCAATGGCTGGACTCAGCCCCTCAGCAACTACCCAGCAGCGCCCAGCCCACATCCCGCTGGTGATGGGCACCCGCCCAGCTCTCTCCGGGCACTGCCAGCTGCCAGGCCCCCAGCTCGGGGCAGACATTCCTCACATTGCTCCTACGTGCCGGCCCTCGGGCTTCCTGGAGAATGTTCCCACCCTCCGCAGGGCCACCGCTCCCGGCTCTGCGCCCTCCCATGTTGGCAGCCCACTCCCGCTGGGTGCCACGGTCACTGCCAACCCCATCGACAAACCCATGGCAGTGGGTCGACGCACCCGGGTGGCCAGCCCGGCCTGGCTCTGGAGACCCCTTTGTGGCCTGCTGGGATTAGACGTCCCTTGGCGGTGTCTCCTGCGTGGCTCCCTTTGGGCCACGCTAGCCCTTCCCCGGGCCAGGGTCCCCTCCCAGAGCGAGGCGCCCGGCCAGCCCCTCCGGAGCTCGGGGGGAGGATCCGGGCCCCCATTCGGCTGCCCGCTCCTTACCAGTTGTGACAGTCCAGCTCGGCCGCCTGCCCCGGCCAGAGCTCCCGCGTGCCGTTGGCTGTGGGCAGCCCGCAGCGGCAGGCCAGGATTGGCACGCACACGCCGTCCTGCAGCAGCTGCCCCTCGGGGCACCGGCAGCCTAGCGGAGGAGCGGGAGGTCAGGGGTTGGGACCAGGCACCCTGAGTTTGGGACTGAGACTGCAGGAAGGGAGAGGTGGGGGCTGAACAGGATGTGGGGTTCAGTTGGATGGCAGGATGGGCTGGGGGGCCTGAGTGGGAGCTGTGGGGCTGGTTATGGATGGGGGGAGAAGAGCTGAGCAAGTGCTGTGGGATCGGGTAAGGATGGGGGAACAAGGGGTACTGGCTGATCACCGTGGGGCTAGGTACAGATGGGGCGGAGGAATGAGGGGGCTGAGTGAGCGCCGTGGGGCTGGGTAATGAGGGGCAGAAGGACAAGGGGGCTGAGTGAGTGCCGTGGGGCTGGATAATGTGGGGCAGGAGGATGAGGGGGCTGGGTGGATGGGGGGGATGAGGGGGCTGGGTGAGTGCCATGGGGCTGGGTAATGTGGGCAGGAGGACAAGTGGGCTGGGTGAGTGCTGTGGGACTGGGTGGATGGGGGGGACAAGGGGGCTGAGTGAGTGCCATGGGCCTGGATAATGTGGGGCAGGAGTACAAGGGGGCTGGGTGAGTGCTGTGGGGCTGGGTGGATGGGGGGGAAGAGGGGGCTGAGTGAGTGCCATGGGGCTGGATAATGTGGGGCAGGAGTACAAGGGGGCTGGGTGAGTGCTGTGGGGCTGGGTGGATGGGGGGGAAGAGGGGGCTGAGTGAGTGCCATGGGGCTGGATAATGTGGGGCAGGAGGACGAGGGGGCTGAGTGAGTGCTGTGGGACTGGGTGGATGGGGGGGGACAAGGGGGCTGAGTGATTGCCGTGGGGCTGGGTAACTTGGGGCAGGAGGACAAGGGAGCTGGGTGAGTGCTGTGGGGCTGGGTGGATGGGGGGTCAAGGGGGCTGAGTGTGTGCCGTGGGGCTGGGTGGATGGGGGGGACAAGGGGGCTGAGTGATCGCCGTGGGGCTGGGTAACTTGGGGCAGGAGGACAAGGGAGCTGGGTGAGGGCTGGGTGGATGGGGGGTCAAGGGGGCTGAGTGCCGTGGGGCTGGGTGGATAGGGGGGGACAAGGGGGCTGAGTGATCGCCGTGGGGCTGGGTAACTTGGGGCAGGAGGACAAGGGAGCTGGGTGAGGGCTGGGTGGATGGGGGGTCAAGGGGGCTGAGTGCCGTGGGGCTGGGTGGATAGAGGGGGACAAGGGGGCTGAGTGATCGCCGTGGGGCTGGGTAACTTGGGGCAGGAGGACAAGGGGGCTGAGTGAGTGCTGGGGGGCTGGGTGGATAGGGGGGGACAAGGGGGCTGAGTGAGTGCCGTGGGGCTGGGTAATGTGGGGCAGGAGGACGAGGGGCTGGGTGAGTGCTGTGGGGTGGGTACAGCTGGGGGTAAGCGGGGGCGGGTACCTGGCTTGCACTCCCCCTGCAGACACTCCACGTGGTCCCACAGGTCAGCACAGGTGCGGGGGCAGCGGTTGGCGCAGGCCGGGGCATGCTCCTTGCCCCGATCTTCGCACTCCTCCCCTGGGGGCACAGACGGGCAGTCAGGGAGCCCCCATTCCTGCCTTGGAGCCAGCCCCACTTGAGGGCATGGCCAGGAGGGGCAGAGCCAGAGTCCGTCAGATGCCCGGCGGGCAGGTTCCCAGCCACACCCGGCTGGGTCTGGAGCTCCCCGCCCCGCTGGGCATCCCCTCCCCCAGGGCGCGGCAGGAAAGCCAGACGGGGCGCAGCTCTCGAGCGGGGAGCTCCCATCCCCCCAGCTCCCAACAGCCCAGTCCAAGGGCCCTGCTTGCCACGGGGCGACCATGAACGGGGGACTGGGAACCCTCACAACGCCTGGCAGGGCCTGTGCCGGGGATGGTCCTGAGGGGGAGGCAAGGCCCTGTGCCGGGCACGGATGGATGGCAGGGCCCTGCTCCGGGCATGGGTGGGCAGCAAGGCCCTGTGCCAGGTGTGGATGGATGGCAGGGCCCTGTGCCGGGTGCAGATGGATGGCAGGGCTCTGTGCCAAGGATGGGTGGGTGGCAGGGCCCTGTGCTGGGCGTGGATGGATGGCGGGGCCCTGTGCCGGGAGCAGGTGGGTGGGACCCTGCTCCGGGTGCAGGTGGGTGGGGCCCTACGCCGGGGGCAGGTGGGCGGCGGGGCTCTGCTCCGGGCGCGGGTGGGCGGCGGGGCTCTGCTCCGGGCGCGGGTGGGCGGCGGGGCCCTGTGCCGGGCACGGGTGGGCGGCGGGGCTCTGCTCCGGGTGCGGGTGAGCGGCGGGGCCCCGTGCCGGGTGCGGGTGGGCGGCGGGGCCGGGAGCGGGTGGGCGGCGGGGCCCTGGCCGGGTGTGGGTGAGCGGCGGGGCCCCGTGCCGGGAGCGGGTGGGCGGTGGGCCCCGTGCCTGGAGCGGGTGGGCGGCGGGCCCCGCGCCGGGCGCGGGTGGGCGGCGGGGCCCGTGCCTGGAGCGGGTGGGCGGCGGGGCCCCGTGCCGGGAGCGGGTGGGCGGCGGGCCCCGCGCCGGGCGCGGGTGGGCGGCGGGGCCCCGCGCCGGGCGCGGGTGGGCGGCGGGGCCCCGGCCGGGTTACCTGGGCAGGCGGCCGTGTTGCAGCTCTCCGACTGGACCCGGGCTCCCCAGCACTGCCTGTCCTCGGCCGGGTCCCGGACGTGGCGCCGGCGCAGCCGGAAGCCACCGCTGCAGGGCTCCCGGCATGGGCCCCAGGGGCTCCACTCACTCCACAGGCAGAGATCTGAGAGCCAGAGCCAGAGCTGCAGCGCTGGGCATACAGCACGCCCCCCCACGGGCCCTTCCCGGCCCCACGCTCCTCACCCTGCCCGTGGGGCAGCAGGGATGCCAGCCCCTGCTCGCTCCATGTCCCGGACACCCTCCGCCCCTGGGCGCATCCACCCGCCACTGAAATGCAGCCACTGCTGGGGTAGGACGGCTGTTTGGCAGCAGCAGGCTCAGCAGTGCAGGAGGGGACCCAGTTGGGGGGCAGGGGATCGAGGGAGCCAGGTGGGGGGGAGGAGGGAGGCTCCCAGAGCCCCAGCTAAACACCCTGAGATGGGCATGTGGGGCCAGCACTGACAGAGGGTAGAGCGCCCCCACCTGAGTCCCCCCGTCCCTACAGCCCAGCACCCCCTTCCAAGTCCCTGCCCCGCTCCCTGCAGCCCGGCGCCCCCTGCCAAGCCCCTGCCCCACTCCCCGTGGCCCAGCATCCCCTGCCAAGTCCCCGCCCCGCTCCCCGCAGCCCCTGCCCCCTGCCCAGCCCCCGCCCCGCTCCCTGCAGCCCAGCACCCCCTACTGCCACCCTGGGGCACCGGGGCCAGTGCTGACGGAGGGGCTAGCCCCCTCCATTCCCCGCAGCAGGTGGGTTTCTCTGGGCGTCTCCCATCCGAGCAGTGACCCCGTCCAGCCGTGCCCCGTGCGCCCCGCTGCAGCCCCCTGCCCCAGTTACCTTCGCAGAGGTGGGGGTTGGGGCAGAGCTGCTCGTGCTGCAGCTCGGCTGAGCACAGCGCTGCCTCGCCGGCCCAGGGCAGGCCGGTCTGGGGGTCCAGGCACACCCTGTAGCGATGCTGCACCGAGGCCAGGGGGCCGATGTCTGGCTGGGGGTGCCCACTGTCCTGCCAGCCGCCGTGCTGCGCCAGGAGCACGGAGAGGGTTCCAGGGCGGAGAGCTGAGAGGGGCAGGCAGGAGGTGCAGGGCGTCCAGGCCGACCACTCGCTGAGGGGCAGCAGGCCTGGTGGGGCAAAAGCCACAGGCAGGGCCCGTGAGCCCCACTGACGCCACCACGGGACGGGCAACAGGGTCAGCGTCTGCAGAGAGGGCCACGGTGCGGAGTTTCCCTCCGTCTGCCCAGCTCCCGCTGCCCTGCCCAGGGCACCGACACCCGGGGGAGGGGGCTAAGTAGAGGGGCACCGATACCCTGGGGAGCGGGGCTGGGCAGAGGAGCTGGCAGGGACGCAGACCCAGACTGGCCCGGGCCTGCATCAGCGGAGGGGGCAGCTAGGCCACGGGCAGAGGCCATGTGCCCCTGGAAGGGTAGGACAGGCTGGCTGGGGGGGCAGAGGGTGGGTATCGGGGATAGGGGCTGGCTGGTACAGGGGTTGGGTATAGGGGTGCAGGGGAAGGTTGGCTGGAGAGCCAGGGGGTGGGTATCGGGGTGCAGGGACAGGCTGGCTGGGAGGTGCAGGCTGGCAGGTACAGGGGTTGGATATAGGGGTGCTGGGGCAGGCTGGCTGGGGTGGCAGGCGGGTGATAGTGGCTGGCTGGGGGGCAGGCTGGCTGGGAGGTGCAGGGGGTGGGTATCGACATGGGGGCAGGCTGGCGTGCGGGGGGAAGGGAGCAGGTATCGGGGATGGGGTGGCTAGGGGTGGCAGGCTGGCTGGGAGGTGCACGGGGTGGGTATTGGGGATAGGGGTGGCTGGGGGTGGCAGGCTGGCTGGGAGGTGCAGAGGGTGGGGATACGGGTGGCTGGGGGTGGCAGGCTGTCTGCGGGGCAGGGGTTGGGTATCGGGGATAGGGGCTGGCTGGGGGTGGCAGGCTGGCTGGGAGGTGCAGGGGGTGGGTATCGGGGTGCAGGGGCAGGCTGGCAGGGGCAGGGGGTGGGTATCGGAGATAGAGGCTGGCTGGGGGGCAGGCTGGCTGGGAGGTGCAGGGGGTGGGTATTGCAGTGCAGAGGCAGGTTGTCTGGGGGGCAGGGGGTGGGTATCGGGGATAGGGGCTAGCTGGGGGTAGCAGGCTGCCTGGGGGGCAGGGGGAGGATACCGGGGGTCCAGGCTAGCTGGGGGTGGCAGGCTGGCAGGTACGTGGGTGGGTATAGGGGGGAAGGGGCAGGCTGGTTTGGGGGCCACGGGGTGGGTATCGGGGATAGGGCTGGCTGAGGGGCAGGCTGGCTGGGAGGTGCAGAGGGTGGGGATCAGGGGTCCAGGCTAGCCGGGGGTGGCAGGCTGGCAGGTACGGGGGTGGGTATAGGGCTGCAGGGGCAGGCTGGCTGGGGTGGCAGGGGGTGGGTATCGGGGATAGGGCTGGCTGAGAGGCAGGCTGGCTGGCAGGTACAGGGGGTGGGTATCGGGGTGCAGGGGCAGGCTGCCTGGGGGAGCAGGGGGTGGGTATCGGGGGTAGGGCTGGCTGGGGGTGGCAGGCTGGCAGGTGCAGGGGGTGGGTATGGGGGGCAGGCTGGCTGGGGGGCAGGGGGTGGATTCGACAGGGGGGCAGGCTGGCTCCCCCACTCCAGAGATCTCAGAAGGGCCCTGCCCTGGTGCCAGGGGACGGAGCGAGCGGGGCCCGGAGCCGTCCAGGGTCCATGCGGCTCAGTCCTGTCTCGGGCCGACAGTGCCACCCCCACAGATCTACCCCTGGGGAGGTTGCTCCTGGCGCCCCCCTGATGCCCGTGGGTGGGCGGGGGAGGGTACTTACCCTGGCAGCTCTGGCTGCTGCACTGCAGCGCCCCCTCCTGGCACACGCTGCAGAGACAAACCGGCTGGTTAGTGCCCATCGCGCCCACGGTCCTGCTGCTGGCCCCACCGGCCCCGCCTGGCGACCCCCTACTGCACAGAGCAGCCACCCGCCCTGGGCTGGCCTGGTCCCCCCTGCCAGGCCGGGGAACATGCCATGCCCCCAGGCCCCCCGCGGTCCGGCCCCGCTGCCCAGGCACTCACCACTCTTTGCAGCCGACGAGCACGGTGTCCCCTGCCGCCAGGTACACAGGCCCCTCGCCCGGGCGCAGGTGGAGGCAGCCACACTGTGCGGGGGGCACGCAGGCTCCCCTCTGCTCCACCAGGCCCTGCCGGGGCACAGGAGCAAGGGTGAGAGGGGGCAAAGCCCTGGGTCCAGCCGGGCTGCCCTGAGGAGCAGGTGCCCCAGCCCATTGCCCCAGGCTCTGCCCAGCGCAGCGGTAGATACCCCAGGGAGGGTGCTGCCCCCAGTGCCCACACCCAGCTGGGTCCAGCCCACTGCCGGGGGGCACCCGGCCCCGACTGTCTCACTAGATGCCCCCGTGCCTTCCCACGAACCCTGCCCCCCTCGGGATCTCTGCCCTGCCCCTCGTCGCTCCCCCAGTGCCCATCCCCCCTCCCTCCAAACCGAACCCAGTACCCTGCCCCCCTGGGGTCTGTGCCCTGCCCCCCGTCGTTCCCTCAGTGCCCCTCCCCACAATCCGTACCCAGTGCCCTGCCCCCCTCGGGGTCTGTTCCCTGCCCCCCGTCGTTCCCTCAGTGCCCCTCCCCACGATCCGGACCCAGTGCCCTGCCCCCCCGGGGTCTGTGCCCTGCTCCCCGTCATTCCCTCAGTGCCCCTCCCCACGATCCGTACCCAGTGCCCTACCCCCCTCGGGGTCTGTGCCCTGCCCCCCGTCATTCCCTCAGTGCCCCTCCCCACGATCCGTACCCAGTGCCCTGCCCCCCCGGGGTCTGTGCCCTGCCCCCCGTCGTTCCCTCAGTGCCCCTCCCCATGGTCTGTGCCCTGCCCCCCGTCATTCCCTCAGTGCCCCTCCCCACAATCCGTACCCAGTGCCCTGCCCCCCTCGGGGTCTGTTCCTCGCCCCTAGGTATCTGGGCACTGGCAGGGCTGTGAGGAGCAGGGAGCTGCCCCTGCCGAGGCCTCACCGCCTCCCTGCAGCTCCGCCATGGCAGTCGGGGATCTGCTGTGTGGGGGCCAAGCACTGGCCCTGCTGGCCCAGAAAGCTGCCCAGGGCCCTTCCCCACGCTCGTGCCTTTGAGAGGCAGGAGCCTGCCACGGGGACGTGCCTGCTGGCCAGCTGGGCTAGGCGCGCCCTGCAGCTGGAGGGCCGAGAGCCCCAGTACGGCCCCAGTACGGCCCCTTGCTCAGGACCAGCTATGCCTCCTCCGAAGACTGCGACATTGTCCTGCAGCAGTGAGTCCCTCCAGTTACCAGCGCCTGCCAGGCAGGGCTGGCTGGGATCGCTCCCCCTGCCCTCTCCTGCTGAGAGCCCCCCAATGTACCCCTGTCCCTCCACGCCCCTCTCCTGCTGAGAGTCCCCCACACCCCCCAACACGCCCCTGCCCCCCACCTATTGAGAGCCCCCAATGTGTCCCTGCCCCTCTGCGCCCCTCACCTGCTGAGAGCCCCACAATGTGTCCCTGCCCTTCCGTGCCCCTCTCCTGCTGAGAGTCCCCTGCACCCTCCAACACGCCCCTGCCCCCCACGTCCCTCTCCTGCTGAGAGCCCCCCACACCCCGCAACATGCCCCTGCCCCTCCACTCCCCTCTCCTGCTGAGAGCCCCCCACACCCTCCAACACGCCCCTGCCCCCCACGCCCCTCTCCTGCTGAGAGCCCCCCGCACCCTCCAACACGCCCCTGGCCCCGCGCCCCTCTCCTGCTGAGAGCCCCCCGCACCCCCCAACACGCCCCTGGCCCCGCGCCCCTCACCTGCGGGCAGTAGCAGCCGGGCAGGCACAGCGGGATGTCTGTGCACAGCTCCTGGCGCTGCAGCGTGGAGCACAGGCTGGCGCAGGGGAACCCGCACTCCCGGAACTCGAAGGGAGGCTCACAGCTGGCCTCTGCGGGGCAGGGGCACAGGGTCACCCCCAGCACAGGGCTTGCCAGCCGGGAGGGGATGAGGCTTCCCGCCTGGCCTGCAGCATCACAGCTACCCGGGTGTCCGATGGCCCCACGGCCAGGTACCCGGCGGGGGGGGCTCAGGGTAGGGCGAGGGGCCAGAGGGGACCCACCATGAGGAGGGGTGAACAAATGGCTCTGGGTGCCCCCAGGGGGTGCTCTCCCCTCTATGGGAGACACTGCAGCCTCAGAAAGGGCAGTCCCAGGGGTGCCCGGGCACCAGCGCGGGGGGTGGGGGTGAGGACAGTGCTGGAGGGGGGAGTCCCCTGGGCTCGGGAGTGGGGAGGGCAGGGTCCATCCTGCAGGAGGCGCTCTCTGACCGGGGCAGGGGAGGAGCACCAACCACGGGCGTGAGAGCAGAATTCCTGCTGGGCTCCACCGCCAGGGTCCCTGCCCCAGCCCAGCCCACCCCACCGGGCTCCCTTCCATTGTCCCTGCCCCGGCTCCCCACACCGGGCTCCCTCCCAGGGTCCCTGCCTCAACCCACCCTGCCCCGCCCCACCGGGCTCCCTTCCATTGTCCCTGCCCCGGCTCCTCACACCGGGCTCCCTCCCAGGGTCCCTGCCCCAGCTCCCCCCCGCAGCTGCCCCCCAGGGTCCCTGCCCAGCCAGTCGTGCCCCGGCCCCGCCCTCACCCGAGCACTGGGAGGCGTTGCAGGTGCGGAACTGGCCGTCCAGCCCCACGCACAGCGCCCCCTGGGGGCCCGGGCCCAGCTGGTTCCGGTAGCGCTGTTGCACCAGGAAGCTGCAGGAGCACTGGGTCCATGGCGTCCAGGGGCTCCAGGAGCAGTCGCCTGGGGCAGAGGAGAGGGGCACAGCATGGCAGCCTGGCACGTGCCCTCGAGCCCCGCCCAGTCCCCAGTGGCCATGGGGGGCTGGGCACTGGCCTGGGACCGGGGCACGGCAGCTGCTGCCGGACCCTCCCGGTGGGGAGCCAGAGAAGGGGCCGTGAGTCCAGGAGAGCCAGGACAGCTGAGTCTGGTCCTGGCTCCTAACTGACTCTGGCCAGGCCCCCTTCCCTCAGCCCCTGCCTCAGTTGCCCCCTCAGCCAGGAAGTGCTCTGGGGGCAGGGAAGAAGAGCCCGATGTGTGCCTCAGTTTCCCCTATACTGTGCCTAGCTGCCCGAAATTTGCTCTGAGAGCAGGTTAAGAGACGGGGGGGGGGGGGGGGGGCGGGTCGCTGAGCAGGCTGAGCCATGGGGGGAAGCAGGAGGGCTGGAGCTGCGTCTCAGAGGCAGGGAGGCCGCACGGCTGGCCCTGGAGGGGACCCTGGGGGGTCGGGCGCACTGCGGGGGCTCCTCCAAGGCCAGCCCCGACCCCATGGATCCGACACTCCCACGAGCTCCTCTTCATGCAGGGCACCCCGCCCCGAGCAGGCCAGACAGGGGTACCACGGCAGGCTGAGCGCACGCTCCTTCGGGGCTGGCCACCACCCTCGCCGTCCCCAGGGGATGCCCCTACCTTCACAGGGCCGCAGGTAGCAGGGCTCCACCTCCTGGCGGGCGCTGGCATTGCAGGGGGTGCCGGGACCCTCGGGGCTGGGGCAGGTGCATGTCCCCGTCCGCCTGGCCAGACCGGTACCACAGACGCGTGAGCAGGGGCTCCAGGCCGACCAGTCGCATCGCTCGGCCGCTGCGGGAGGGGACAGGGTCAGCAGGGGCGCGGGCTCCGGGTCCCCTCCCCAGCCCAGGCGGGCGCCACTTACCTGGGCAGGGCCGGGCAGCGCAGCCCTGGGCCTCGGCCTCGGGGCCGGCGCAGTCCGAGCCGTTGTTGCGCGGAGGCGGGTTGATGCAGGCCCTGGTGCGGACGTGGGTGCCGTTGCCACAGGTCACGGGGCAGTCGGACCAGGGAGACCAGGGTGTCCAGGAGCCGTGCACTGGGGGAGACGGGCAGGGTTAGCACGGGGGGGGGTTCCCCTCAGCGGAAGGGAGTAGGGGGCAGGGTGCCAGGAGCTCCAGTAGGGGCACTCACCCGCACATGCGATGTCCTGGCAGTAGATGCCCTCCGGGGTGCAGATACTAGGGGGAAGGGGCAGACAGATGGTCAGGGCGGATGGGGTGGGGTCCCCCGGGTGGCGCTGAGTTCTCATGCCCAGCCCAAACGCCCACACCCTCAGGAATCGCCCCTTGGGGAGGCAGGGCAGGGTCAGCCCCACTGTACCCGTGGGCAGGGACTGGCGCACGGCCACCCAGCTCGGATCCCCGGTGCCCCGGCTCCCACTGAGTCCCAGCGAACACTCGGGCCCCTTGCCAGGAGGGCGCACGGCTGGTACGGCTGCCCCCCCGGGGCACTGACCATTGCTGGCACTCGCCCAGCAGCCAGGTGTCCCCCAGGCGTCTCTCCCAGCCCTGGTGTGGGCACAGCGGGGGGCAGGGCCCCTGGGGGCAGGGCCGGGTCTGCAGCTGCTCCTTCTGGCACTCCCTGGCCCAGGAGCCCGACGTGGCCGTCCTGGAAAGGAAGGGAGAGGGGAGAGCGTGAGACGGGCCCAGCAAGCCCATGGGGGCAGGGGCTGGCCGTGCCCTGGGCGCCCAGGGGAATGGCACTCAGCACTGGAGCGCCCCCAGCCAGCAGCCCCAGCCCCGCCCCCCAGCACCCCCTGCTGGGAGCACCCTGCCCCACCCCCACGGTGCCCCCTGCTGGTATTTCCCCTACCCCCAGCACCCCACCCCCACCCCACAGCACCCCCTGCTGGGAGCTCCCCCCCAGCCAGCACCCTGCCCCAACCCCACGGTGCCCCCAGCCAGCAGCCCCACCCCCACCCCACAGCACCCCCTCCTGGGAGCCCCCCCCCAAGACAGCACTCCCGCCCCCTCCCCCCAGCACTCCCTGCCAGGAGCCCCCCCCGGCCAGCGCTCTCAGCCCTTCCCACAGCGCCCCCTGCTGAGATCTCCCCCCAGCCAGCGCCCCGCCCCGCTCCCCACAGCGCCTCCTGCTGGGGTAGGCTGGGGCTGGAGCTCCCGCAGCCTGGGGTCTCCTGTCCCGCGAGCAGGGAAGCCCTGGGCGGGGCCCCTCACCTGAACCGGGTTTGCAGCCCGTCCCCACAGGTGACGCTGCACTGGGACCAGCTGGACCAGTGGCTCCAGTCGCACTGGCTGGGGGGGCAGGTGCGGTGGGTGCAGAGCAGCCGCCCCTCGGAACAGGTGCAGTTGTTGCAGCCGTCGTGGCGCAGGCTGCCTGGCACCCAGCTGTGCCCCTGGGCATCGGTGCACTCGCAGTGCTGCGGGGAGACGCAGGCGCCGTCCTGCTCCAGGGTCCCTGCACGGGGACGGGGGACACGGTCACGCCGGAGACCCTGCCCCGGGCACGGCGGGAGGGCTCTGCTGGGCACCACCAGGACTTCTCCGGGGTGCCATAGACCCCGCACGCCTCCCAGAGTCGCCGTGACCCCTGCTTTCGGCACGCAGGAGCCGAGTCCTAGGTCCCATCTGGAGACTTGGCACCCTGGCAAAGGGCCCCCGGCTCTGCAGGCCCTTGGGGACCCCGGGGTTCTCAAGAGGATGGGCTTTGGCCAGCCCTGCAGAGGAGGAGTCCCAGGGGGTGAATAACACCAAGGCAGCGGTCCCCCAGCCCCCCAGAGTGCCCTCTCGCCCCAGCCTTCTGCACAGGGCACCCACCGTCTGGGCAGCGGCAGCCGGGCTCGCAGGCCTCCCCGTCCTGGCACGTGATGCCCTCCTGCAGGTCCCAGCAATGGCGTGGGCATCTGTTGGCGCAGTCCACCATGGCCATGGCAGGCGGGCATCCCTCCTCTGGGGTGCAATGGGGACTGGTTATCCCAGGGCTGTGACCCCTCCCTGCAGCCCCACAGATACAGCCCCTCACCTGGGCAGGGCTGGGCAATGAGAGCCGGGGGGAGGGGCAGGGCTAGAGGGGCCCCGGGTCTGACCCGGGTGGCAGGAAGGGGAGGGGCAGGGCTAGAGGGGCCCCGGGTTTGATCTGGGTGGTAGGGCTGGGGAGGGGCCCCGGGTCTGATCTGGGTGGCAGGGCGGGATTGGGCGGAGACCAGTCACGTAGTGTCTCTGCCCCTAACAATGCCAAATGCTCCATAGTCCTCTTCGAGCTCGGGGGTCCCTCCCCTGGTATTGCTCCCCACCCCCCACCCCGAGTGCCCTCTGGTGCCCCCACCTTTGGGGGCTGCAGTGTGAAGCACAGCACCTGCCCCTTCCCTGCTCCGGGAGTGGAGCCTGGCTGCACAGCCCAGCTCTGGGGCTACCATGGGGTGTGCCAGGCCAGGTGCCATGTGCCAGCTGGCAGTGCTGGGCAGCAGGGGGCAGGGCAGGGCGAGCCCCCTAAGTGCACCAGCCAGGTGTGTGGGGCTTCCCACCTGAGATCCCACTACCCTGCACTGGCCCTGCATGCCCCCAGGCCGTGCCCCCAGCTGCACTCGGCCAGTGCCAAGTGTCTCCTGGGCCTGGCGGCTCAGCGCTGGGAGCGCCGGGTGGCAGGCCGTGCACCCTGCTCACTCTGCCTATGACGGGCACTGGAGGGACGGGGAGCCTCCTTCCCAGCTCCCAGGGCCCCTCCCTCCATGGCCCCCGTCCAGCCAGGCGCCAGCCTCCCAGCGCAGAAGGCCTGGAGCGCCCCTTCCCCAGCCCCCCGCACTCCCTACCGCAGGGCCGGGGGTTGCAGACGCGCCCCTGGTACTTCTCCCCTGGGCAGTGGGACCCTCCGTTCTTGGGCGGGGGGCTGGTGCAGGTACGAGTGCGCACGGAGCGGCCCCCACCGCAGGTGCGGTCGCACCACGACCACGGGCTCCACTTGGACCAGGCTCCGGCCACTGGCTCGCGGAGACGCCGACAGGCATGGTGGGGGGAGAGACGGGGGAGGGGAGAACAGCCGTTAATGCCAGACGCAGCCCGGCCCCCAGCCGCGGGCACAGGGCTCTGCCCAGGCCTCACCACGAGGCCCGGCCGACCCTCCCAGCTCACGCCAGGCTGCCCTGGGCCAAACCCTCCCCTGGGGCTGGGCACTGGCTGCGGGTGCATCCCAGAGGGGAAGAGCCGGTGGCAGTGTCCACGTGTGGCACCATCAGCAAGGCGGGGGTGCTCTGGGTGCCCACTCTGCCTGGGGCTGTGGACGTGTGTGACGAAGCGGGACTGTTCTTAATGTTTCCTCTGAATAGTGTGGGGGTGCCTCAGTTTCCCCTAGGCAGTTCTTAAGTCTCTAGGGGGTGGGGTAAGGGTGTATGATCATTGCAGAGCCCTAGAGGGCAGGGGTGTGCAGGGGTCTGGACACAGAGAATGGCCGACACCCTGTTTCTTGGCCACTGATGGCCTGGCCCTTCCCCCCTGCAAGGTGAGAGCTGAAGGGTTGGAGAACAAAGGAATCAGGTGACCTCCTGGCCTGGGAAAGGGACAAAGCCCAGAGGAGGGGGGGCTGAAGGGAGTTTCAGTTTGGGGCTGGGTGGTCAAACGCAGGGAACCCCAAGGCTGGGGCCTAAGCTCCCTGCCCCCCAGAAGGACTTGACTGAGGGGTCCTGGGGGTACCCACAGGCTCTGTTTTGGACTGTGTTCCTGTTGTCCAATAAACCTTCTCTTTTATCGGCTGGCTGAGAGTCACGGTGAATCCCAGGAATTGGGGTGCAGGGCCCGGACTCCCCCACACTCCGTGACAGCGTGTCACAGCCAGCGGGCAGGGAGGGGTTAATCTCCTGGCTCCTCCATTCCATGTGAGGTACAGCCGAGGGGCGCGACATGGGGCACTGAGGGGCTCGGAGGGCCAGTGCGCCCCTGGGCGAGGCAGCCGGCCTGGGGCAGCGACACCAGCATCCCCCGTGCCCACGGCCCTACCTTTGCAGGCCTGCAGGTTGCAGAAGCGCTGCTCGGTGTTTGCGGTCAGGATGCCCTGGCACCAGAGCCCCCGCTCGCCGGGGGGGTGGTAGGTGCGCAGACGTCCCTGCTGGCCCACGCCGCAGCTGCGGGAACACTCGCTCCATGGCGCCCACGGGGTCCAGCTGCAGTTCCTGCCGGCGCACTCCTCACCCAGGCACGGGGGCGCATCTGCGGGGCACGGAGCAGAGATGCGGTGAGTCCACCCGGGGGTCGCTCCGCAGCAGGGAAGGAGGGAGCTCGGGCTGGGTGAGCGGGGGCCTGGGGTGGGGTGAGCTGGAGGGTTTGGATGGGCTGAGCCAGAAGGCAGGGTAAGCTGGGGGGCAGGGAGGGGGAGCTCAGGGCGATCTGTGGGTGATCCTGTGGGGGCTGGACAGGGCGAGCTGGGGGGGTCCCTGCAGGGGAGTTCAGGGCACTTGGGACGATGGTGCACTTGTCACCCTGGAGGCAGCCCCTGTTCTCTGCCCAGCTGCCCAGCCCCAGGGATCCCACGCTGCTCTGGTGCTGGCCTGCTACCCGGGGCTGCTGGTCGGTGCCCCAGCTCCTCGCCCGTCACTTGTGGCCCTTCGAGGGACTCTCCTAGCTGGGCAGAACATGGACCGGGGCTGAGGTGCACCCGCACCCCACACCCAGCCAGGCCGGTGCACTGCAGCCCTGTCCTGCCCGTGGGGTCAGGGGGTGGCTCGGATCCCTTGGCCCCCCGCCCGGTGTCTCACTGTGCACCGGGGCAGGTTACACGCCCGGTCTGGATGCCTCACCTGTGCACTGGGGCAGGTTACATGCCCGCTCCTGGAACGACTCCCCGGTGCAGTTGGCTCCTCCCCCACAGACCCGGGTCCGGGTTTTCCTGGCTGGGAACTCGGGATCGGTGCAGGTTTTGGAGCAGGGGCTCCAGGGGGACCAGAGGCTGAAGCCCTCCTCATAGCCTGGAGCGTAGGGGAAGGGGGCAGCAGGGGTTAACTCACTGCTCGTGGCCTCAAACCGCTTCCAGACCCCACCCCTTGGGGGAGCAGGAACGCAGCCCTGCTACAGGGGGAAACTGAGGCCCAGAGGGGAAGGGACTTACCCAAGGTCACAGAGAGCCAATGGCAGGTCTGGGGTAGAACCCAGGAGTCCTGATTCCCACTTCACTGCTCTAACCGCTAGAACCCACTGCCCCCTCAGCTGGGGTAGAACCCAGGAGTCCTTGATTCCCCCACCCCCCACTTGAACCACTAGACCCCACTGCCCTCCCAGACCTGGAGCCCAGCACGGGGTCCGTCCACTCGACGCAGGCTGCGGGCGAGGGGTGCCAGGTGACTTGTGCCCCTTCCGCCTGCAGGGTCAGCGGACGGGCTGCAGCCTCGCCAGGCGGTGGAGCCTGGTGCACTCTCCCCTTCCTGGGGAAGCAGGGCCCTCAGGCAAGGCTCCAGCTCTGACCCCCGTGTTTGTAACAGCCCTGCCCGCCCGCCCCGAGCAGGCCCCTGGGAGCCCCCGCCTCTCCCCTCACCTGGCACACTGGAGACAGGCTCCTTCGTGGGACCAGGCGCCACTGGGGAGGGCAGAAGAAAGAAGGGAGAGTTACGGGGCTGCCAGCTTCCTCGCATGCCCGCTGCCAGGCTGGGCCGGCCCGCAGGAGCTCTGCCAGCAGCACCAGCCCCTCTGCTCACCGGCGCAGCCAGAGAAGGGTGGCGAGGGCCCGGCTCACGGCCATGAGAACCCCAGGGGAGGCGATGTCTGCGAGCCGAGGGCCCGGGGCCCAGTGGGAGGCGCAGGTGAAGTCGGTGGGGGGATGTTCATGGCTAACGACAGCCATCAGCTGGAGCTGAGTCCGACGCTGCCTCCTGGAAACAGCGTGAGTTCTGCCTGGCGGAGGGAGTGACCCTGGGCCCAGCCGGCCCGCGGACGCGGCGGGTTCTCACACCCGGGTCTCTCTACCAGAGCCGCTGCAGCTCAGCCAGCCGGGGCCGGGGCAGGTTCTCCACCACTGGGCGCCTGCGAGCCGTGCCTGAAAAGCCAAGGGGCCCGTGTGGCCCTTGCTGTGCTCTACGGGCAGGCCTGCTGAGCGCCACGGCATGGCAGCAGAGCGGACAGTGCCTCCCCGGCCTCAGAGCTGCTTGCTCGCCAGGTGGGGGCTCTAACGCGCCCACGTCGGGACCCCTCTGGGCAGTGCCCAACTTTCACAGGCCAGAGCCTCCAGGAGGGTAAGCCAGTGCCAGCTGGAGCTGGTCCATCCAGAGCCAGCAGCAGCGAGGGATCTGCCGGGCCAGTGCTAACCCCCAGGGAACTCGTGGAGCGAGCTAACTGCCAGTGGCATGGAGGGGAGGCTGGACACGGCCAGCCCTGCCCGTCTCGCCCGCCCCCACGAGGAATCCGGGGGCACAGGGGAGAGCGGGTCTGCAGAGCCCCCAATGCCCACTCACCGGGGCAGTCTGGTGTCTGGCAGTACTTGATGTCAGTCCGAGGGCCCACGCAGTCCTTCCCTCCGTTGGCAGGAGGGGGGCTGGTGCAGCCCCGTGCCCTGGTCATGTGCCCCAACCCCCCGCAGCTCACGGAGCAGGGTGTCCAGGGGCTCCAGGGCGTGAAGCCGCCATCCAGTGGGCACCGGGTGAAGGAGCAATTCAGCTGGCCATTGTGGCAGGTGCTAGAAGGGAACGGCCAGGAGAGGTCAGAACGGCCCAGCACGGGCAGGGTCCGAACAATCAGGAGGGGCAGCCCCTGGCAGGGGAGGGTGTAGCAGAGACGCAGGTCCCGAACGCAGCCCATGGGTGGATGGGCCCACTGCAGAGCTGGGGAGGCAGGGCAGTAAGGCCCTGCAGCCAAGGAAGGGGCAGTTCAGGGCACAGCCCGGGCAGAGCAGCAGATGTTTCTGGGACGGCTCAACTCCAGAAAGGCGGTAGTGGGGCCTTGCCGAGCTCTGGCCCAGCCCACTCTCTAGGGCCACCCCACACACAGCGCTCACATCCCAGAACTGTACACGGCCCCAGAACAAGCGCTGGGTGGATGGGGTTAGGCTGGTAGCTCCCAGCATTGAGACCCTGTAAATTCCCTTCTAAGCCAGCCAGGTTCCAGAAGCACAAGCCCTGCACGGCCCCACATTCTGCAATGGGGTTTGTAGGTCCCACGCAGCCACCAGGCCGGGACTCAGCCGGTCCCTGGGGAGAGGGATGCACCCGGAGAGCTCAGCTGGTCGCCCTCCTGGGGCCTGTTCCCAGCTCTCGCTGGCTGCTCAGCACATTGTCACAGGCCCCGGGTGTAGGTGGTTCCGTGGGATCAGGCTGGCTGTGCTGCCAGCCATGGGCCACGCTCCCAGCCACGGGCCACGCTGTTCCCCATCCCAGTCCTGGGGGAGGCGCGTGGGGTTCGGCTCAGCCCCCCGTGGAGCAGGGTTTCCTTGCTCTGACTGATCTGGGAGGAGCAGCTCTCAAACCAGCGCTGGGGGCGAGAGGAGGGAAGAGGGCCACACCCAGACACTGGTGTCCTGGAGCGCCGGCTAGGCTCGGTCCAGCCCCCCTGCAGAGCCAGAGCCGCAATGGCAGACACAGCCCCGCAGCCGGGGCGGGGCCATCGCGCAGGCGGACTCACCAGGTGCTGCAGGGGGAGCGGATGGTGTCGCGGGGCTGCACCTCCTGGCCCAGAGGGACCCAGCGGCCCTGGGAGGTGAGCACGGCCGCGAGGGTGCTGGCGTTTGCCGAATGGTTCTGGAGCTTCTGCAGGGTCTCCTCGGTGACCAGGCAGGGGCACTCCTGCATGGGAGGCAAAAACGGCGGTGGTCGCTTCGGGGGTAGGCGCCCCTCCGGCATGGAGAACACAGGGACTGGGCCTCTGCCCTGCCACGGGCTAATGCTGGTGGACGGGCACCTGAGAGCAGCCGCAGCCACCCCAGAGAGCCACCCCCATGCTGCAGGGCTCTGGGCTCGAAGGGCCATTGGCCTGGTGCATCCCCGCCTGTGCGCCCACAGCCGGGGACGGCCTCGCCAGCTGTGACGAAGTGGGACTGTTCTTAATGTTTCCTCTGAATAGTGTGGGGGTGCCTCAGTTTCCCCTAGGCAGTTCTTAAGTCTCTAGGGGGTGGGGTAAGGGTGTATGATTGTTGCAGAGCCCTAGAGGGCAGGGGTGTGCAGGGGTCTGGACACAGAGAATGGCCAACACCCTGTTTCCTGGCCATTGATGGCCTGGGCCCTTCTCCCTGCGAGGTGAGAGCTAAAGGGCTGGAGAACAAAGGAATCAGGTGACCTCCTGGCCCGGAAAAGGGACAAAGCCCAGAGGATGAGGGGCTGGAGGGAGTTTCAGTTTGGGGCTGGCTGGGACATAGAGTGAAGTGCAGACGTGGTTGTCTGGCTCACTGGCTCCTAAAATGGACCCAGCTGAGGGGTCCTGTTCTCTGCACCTACAAGCTTTGTGTTAGACCATGTTCCTGTCGTCTAATAAATCTTCTGTTTTACTGGCCGGCTGAGAGTCCCGTCTGACTGCGGAGTTGTGGGGCAGGACCCCCTGGCTTCCCCAGGACCCCGCCTGGGCGGACTCGCTGTGGGAAGCGCACGGAGGGGCAGAGGATGCTGAATGCTCCGAGGTCGGACCCAGGAAGGTGGAGCCGGGTGAGCTGTGTGTCCTGCAGACAGGCTGCTCACAGGAAGGCGACTGCCCCAGAGTCCTGACTGGCTTCATGGGGAGCAGTTCCAGAGCATCGCCCAGGGACTCCATGACGCCATGTATCCCCGCACCCACAATGTACTGGGGCATGGCTTAGCCCATGTACCCCTGCACCCACAATGCACTGGGGTGTGGCTTAGCTCACGTATCCCCCCACCCACAATTCACTGGGGCATGGTTGAGCTCACGTATCCCCCCCACAATGCACTGGGGCGTGGCTTAGCCCATGTATCCCCCCACCCACAATGCACTGGGGTGTGGCTTCGCTCACGTATCCCCCCACCCACAATGCACTGGGGCGTGGCTTCGCTCAAGTGCCATGGGCAGGAAGCTGAGCGGGGCTGCCCATGCCATGCTGCTCTCTGCCCCGCTGCAGAGCGAGGAAACGGCCGGCGGGCGCCTGACCTGGACGCAAGCTCCGTCGTGCTGGTAGGTGCCCGCTGGGCAGTGGCAGCCCTCCTCACAGCCGTCGGAGAAGCAGTCCATCTGGCGGGTGAGGTGGGCACAGCTGTACGGGCAGCCCTCCTCCTGCAGGCACTCCCGGTACAGGCGCCCCGCCGGGCAGCCCACCTCTGCGGGGAGGGCGACAGACAGGCCTGAGCTCCCTGTGCTTGGGGCCTGGGAGGGGGGTGTCCTGTCCCCCTCCCGCTGCTGCAGAGCCAGCCCCGGCCCTCCTCCCACCGGCCGCCTCACCCTGCTCTTCAGCAGATGCGGGGGGCGCCTATCTTTGGGGGCTACTCACTGAGACAGGGCAGTGGGGGGTTACTCCCCGAGGAGCGGGAGCCAGTCAGGGAAGGAGGGCAGTGGGGGAGTTCTCACAATAGGGGGCAGTTAATCCCCAAGGCGGGGATTGGGGCCGTTACTCCCTGGGTGGAAGAGGGGACGGGGCAGTTACTCCCTGGGCGGGGGAGGAGACGGGGGCAGTTACTCCCCGAGGGGGGGGCAGGAGATGGGGGCAGCTACTCCCTGGGGGGGGCAGTTATTCCCCGGGGGAGCCGGTTACTCCCCAGGGGTCACTCACCGAGGCAGACCTGGGTGTGGCAGGTCTTGCTCTGCACGGCCAGCCCCTGGCAGGCCGGCTGGCGACATCGGCGCTTGCGGATCTGCTCTCCCCCGCCACAGGACACGCTGCATGGGGCCCACGGGGACCAGTCGCTCCACGGCGCCTCCTCTGCGGGGGGCAGGGCACAGACACTGGGTACCATGGGCCCCCACCACCAGCACCGTCTGTCCCCCGCCGGTACTCGTCCGCCCACGGCCCTCCCGCTGCCCCCGCGCCAGGCCTCTGCTCCCGGGGCAGAGCTCTGACGTCCCAGACGGAGACAGGCCCCGGCTTGGTCAGGGTCTGTAGGTGCCACCGTGACCCTGCTGTGCAGGGAAAGGGCCTGGGCGCAGCCGGGATGTGCCCTGTAACACTGTCGCCCCAGTGCAGTGGGGCATGGGGGTCAGCACCCCCAATATGCCCCCCTGCAGTGCCCCATGCCCCGGCTCTCACCTTGGCAGGGTGGCTCGCCCTGGTGGCAGGCTCGCTGCTGCTGGCTGTCCCCGGTGCAGCCCCTGCCCCCGTGTTGGGGGGCCGGGTTATCGCACTCTCGGAAGCGGAACTGGGTGCCCTCCTGGCAGCGCTGGGGACAGGGCGACCACGGCCCCCAGGCCCCCCAGCCGCCGTCCAGCCGGCACGCAGGGTCAGCGCGGCACTGCAGGTGCCCGTCCTCACAGGTGCTGCGGGGAGGGGAGAGCGCGTTACCGCCCGGGGGGGCTGCCCACCGGCCACGCAGCCCACAACCGCACCTGCATCCAACACCCCTGTCCCAGCCCTGGGCAGCCACAGACTAGAGCCCTGCATGCCCGGTGCCCAGGCTGGGAGAGAAAAGCCTGGCACTGCCCCAGAGCCCAGCTCCGATGAGCCACCCAGGCCTCCCCTCCCCCTGGGCACTGTCCCAGAGCCCAGCCCCGATGAGCCACCCAGGCCTCCCCTCTGCCCCGGGCGCTGCCCCAGAGCCCAAGGCCCTGCCCAGCCGCCCTGGGCTGCCCCTGGACAGAGGCTGCAGCTCCGCAAGGCCTGGGGGAGTATCCGTCTCCTTGGCTACCTCAGCCATCTCTGGCCAGATGCCAGGCGGGGCCCTGGAGAGGGGGTGGGTTGCGGTGAGGGGGTTTGCCAGTGGCACCTGCCCCTTAGACCGCCCCGAGGCCCAGCAGCTCCCAGCTCCCAGAGCCACCCGCAGCCCCCCGGGGATGGGGGTTTGGACTCCGCTACCCAGGACGGATGTGGGCAGTGCCATCCCCGTTCCAGCCCCCAGGGTGCCTAGGGGAGGGGGCCCCGAGTGCCCACGGAGCCCAGCACTCACCAGTTCTGGCAGGGCCCGTACACCGTCTGCCCAGGCTGCACGTACTCCCAGGGCACGGGGCCAGCCCAGGACGAGAGGGGCTGCTGCTCCGGAGCCTCTGCGGGGAGACGGGCGGGGGCGTCACCCTCCCGTAAAGCCACAGACGCACCCCACTACCCCTGCACTGCTCCCCCGTGCCCAGCCCCCTGTACCCTCCTTGAAGCCCCCTCCCCTCCCCCGGGCCGTGGAGGTTTCCTGGGTGCACCGTCCCTGCCAGCCCCAGGCCCGCACTCACCCAGGGAGCCGTTGCGGTACTTGCAGGAGCACTGTGCCGGGCTCACACACGCCCCGTCCTGGAGGAGCTGGCCAGCGGGGCAGCCGCACGAGGGCTGGCACTGGGGGCTGTCCAGGCAGGCCGCGTCCGCCTGCAGGTCCTCACAGGAGCGTGGGCAAGGTTTGCCACAGGCGAAAGCCACCTGCCCCCCGCCGCAGCCTGTGGGGAGAGAGCTGGGGTCACCCCCACCCGCAAACCCGGCAGCGCCCGGCACACGGCGTGGGCCAC
Organism: Lepidochelys olivacea; assembly: GCF_965140295.1. Classification (NCBI taxonomy): domain Eukaryota; kingdom Metazoa; phylum Chordata; order Testudines; family Cheloniidae; genus Lepidochelys; species Lepidochelys olivacea. The sequence continues at coordinate 270,415,840 of NC_140412.1, read as the reverse complement.
ACTGCCCTCCAGGGCTGCCACTGCCGGGCACGGTGCTGGGGGAAGCACGGCCAATGCCCGGGTTGTACAGGGAGCGGCAAGGAAATCAGGCAGCCACACAGGCCGCTCTAGCCATCTGTGACGACGTGGGGGGTTCTCTTGGTTTTTCCAATGGTTTGCATGCAGAGGGGGGCGGGACTCAGTTTTCCTGGGTGTTATTGGTTTAACAAGGTGGTGGGAGAGGGAGTTTGTTGTTACAGGGGGCCAGCGAACGGCCTGGAGAATGGAGACCCAGCGACGGGTGACCGGGAAGCCCAGCTCGGGAGTCACAGCCGGTTCTGGACGGTGGCAGGACAGTGGGCTGCGGAGAGAGGACCCCAGTGACCCGACCAGCCGGTTCCAGCCAGAGGAGCCAGAGGACAGAGGAGGGGAGAGGGGGCCCAGGAGACCAGGTTTACCTGGATAGAAGACAATTGACAGAGGTGGGACTTGGGGGAGGTGATATCAGATGCCCAGCTGGGAAGGGGGCGGGCTCGGGACTGGAGAGAGGGAGCAGGCAGAGCCCCCTGGATGCAGGACAGACCTAGATGTGCTGTGCTGAGGGAGGCCAGGCCTGCGGCCCGGAGAGTTTCCTGGGCTGGGTTCAGACGCTCACTAAACCCTCCTGATTTACGCTGGCTGAGAGTTGCTCCAGTCTAGAGAACAGGGTTGCATTATTCCCTCTAGGAGTGGGGAGATCGGGGGGCACTGCTCCCTCTGGGGATGGGGAGATTGGGGGGGGGCATTGCTCCCTCTGGGAGTGGAGGCCCCAGGGGTCCACAGTGAGGGGACTCCCTGAGGGGCCTGAAGGGGGTTCCCCCCAGGGACCACATGGGGCCATGAGTGGGTACAACCTGTGACTCCATGACACCATCAGCCCTGCCCAGGGCAGCAGATGGGCAGGGGTGAGGATGAGGCTGGCAGGACTGTGGGGGTGGCCACCAGCCGGGTCTCCAAGGAGCAGCTGGGCTGCCAGGGTAGCATTCCCACCTCGTCCCCAGCCGCTCCCTGCCCCTGGCGTGGGTGGCATCGCGGCACCGTGAGCGCTGCTGGATCTTCAGCCACAAGCGCAGCGACCCGTCCGGCTCCACCCAGCCTGCCCCTGCTACCCTGCGCCCTGCCCCGCAGGTCCTGCGGCCCGGTCAGCCCCTGGGCCCGGCCCCTGCCCTGGCCACCGCTTCCACTCCACCGCAGCCGGGCTGCCGCCATGTGGGCCACGGGCCTGACAGCGAGGGGGCCGGGCCGGGTGAAGGGGGCCAAGGTGCGGGGCCAGGCCGGGTGACCTCGGGAAGGGGCAGAGGCTGGGGGGCTCTGAGGGGGTGTGGTGGGATGGGAGCAAGATCACACAGAGGCCGGGCGGCCATGCCAGGCCCAGCGATGGCTCCCAGGGGGACTTGGCCCCATTTCCCACGGCAGAACACTGGGGCTGGGCGCAGCTCTGCACGGCAAGGCCCCGCTGGGCGTCGTGCCCCAGCGCAGTGCCCCCTCGGGGGGTCGGCGCCTGGGCCGGTCTCTCACCTTCACACACGGTGTCTCCATCGTGGCAGGCGCGGCTCTGCCGGGCTTCTCCGGGGCAGGGCAAGCCCCCGAAGCGGGCGGGGGGGCTGCTGCACTCCCGGCTCCGTGCCGACTCCCCTGCGCAGGCGGTGCAGGCCGACCATGGCCCCCAGGAACTCCAGCCACCGTCCACTGCAAACCACCCCCGGAGAGGTGAGCCCGGCTCCCCGAACCTTGGCTGGCTGGGCCTGGAGCCCCTAGGCCTGCCGTAAACCCCCAGGGTGGGCAGGGCTGCGGGCCAGAGTAACACAGGGACCCTGCCTGGGGTTGGGATACCGGAGGGACGGAGAATGTCTCGAGGTTGGGGCTATATCTGGGTGGGGGACCCAGTGTCGGCTCCAGATAGGGTCCATACCAGGGCAATGGCAGCTGGCACTGGGGCGGTACCTGTGGGGGCAGAGTGGGCTCTGGGGCAGTACCCAGGCAGGGGGGAGCAGGTGCTGCGGCCATACCTGGGAGGGGAGGAGACTGGGGATGTACCCAGGCAGGAGAAGTGGGCTCTGAGGCCATACCGGGTGTGGGGAGGGGCTGCCGGCCTGGCTCGGGGTGTACCCAGCGGGGGGAAGGGACTCTGGCTGGGCTCTGGCCGTACCTGGCGGGGGGAGGGGCCGCTGACTGTACCCGGTGGGGGGAGGGGCCGCCAGCCGGGCTCGGGGCCGTACCCGGTGGGGGGAGGGGCTGCCGGCCGGGCTCAGGGCCATACCCTGCGGGGGGAGGGGCCGCTGACTGTACCCGGTGGGGGGAGGGGCCGCCGGCCAGGCTCGGGGCCGTACCCGGCGGGGGGAGGGGCCGCCGGCCGGGCTTGGGGCCGTACCCGGCGGGGGGAGGGGCCGCTGACTGTACCCGGTGGGGGGAGGGGCCGCCGGCCGGGCTCGGGGCCGTACCCGGCGGGGGGAGGGGCCGCCGGCCGGGCTCGGGGCCGTACCCGGCGGGGGGAGGGGCTGCCGGCGGGGGGAGGGGCCGCTGACTGTACCCGGCGGGGGGAGGGGCCGCCGGCCGGGCTCAGGGCCGTACCCGGTGGGGGGAGGGGCCGCCGGCCGGGCTCGGGGCCGTACCTGGTGGGGGGAGGGGCCGCCGGCCGGGCTCGGGGCCGTACCCGGTGGGGGGAGGGGCCGCCGGCCGGGCTCGGGGCCGTACCTGGCGGGGGGAGGGGCCGCCGGCCGGGCTCGGGGCCGTACCCGGCGGGGGGAGGGGCTGCTGACTGTACCCGGCGGGGGGAGGAGCCGCCGGCCGGGCTCGGGGCCGTACCCGGCGGGGGGAGGGGCCGCCGGCCAGGCTCGGGGCCGTACCCGGCGGGGGGAGGGGCCGCCGGCCGGGCTCGGGGCCGTACCGGGGCAGAAGGCAGCCGAGGGGCACTCCTTGTGCTGGAGCTGGGTGCCGGTGTCTCCGTGACGCTCCTGCGCCCCGGCACAATCGGCCCCCCCATGCTGAGGTGTGGGGCAGGTGCAGCCGCGGTACCGCGTCACCACCTCACTTCCGCAGGTCCGGGAGCAGGGGGTCCATGGGGACCAGTCACACCAGCCTCCGGCCACTGGGGAGAGGGGCACAGAGCAGGGGGCGCTCAGGGGGTCTCTCCCAGCAGCCTAGGCCCCCTCCTACCCACCTCCCACCTTCTCCTCTCACCACCCCCACCTCCCTGCCCCCCTTCTCCCCTGGCTGCCCCCTGCCTTCTCCTCTCACCATCCGCCAACTCCTTGCCCCCTTTCCTCTTGCCACCCTCCACCTTCTCCCCTGCCCCCCCCCTTTAGCAGGGAGGTGAGCAGGGGGAAGGGGGTCACGGGGGGGGCCATGTCCCCTCCAACCCTGCTACCCAATCAGTGTGTGGCCTGGGACCCTCTCCTCCCCCTTTCCCACCCCAGGGCCCCCCACCTAGACCCCACCCCGCTCCCATGGCATCCCCCAGGGCACCCATTCTCCATCCCACCCTAGGACCCTCTGCATCCCCCATCACACCCCTGGGGGCCCCATTACCCCGTGGGCCCCTCTCCACCCCCGGCGACCCCCCAGCGGCCGGCCGGGTACTCACCAGGGCAGGGCAGGCTGGTGCAGAGCAGCATCCCCCTGGTGCAGGTGCTGGGGAGGGAGTGGAGGGGCAGTGAGACCGCGGCATGGTGCGGGGGGAGGGGGCGCCAAGGGTTGGGACGGAGTCAGGGGGGACCCACAACGGACCGCCAGTGCCTCCAGCATGCCCACCTCCACCGGGAGACAGCCCCCCCTGCCCCCCACAGTACAGAGACCGCGCCTCGGTACCCTCGCCCCAGGAGCAGCGCTGAGCAGCAGCGCTCACCCACCGCCGCAATGCAGTCATCTCTGGGGCGTGGCAGCTCTGCCCCACTGGGCACACCTCCCCTCCACATCTCCTGCCCCACAGCCACCCCCTGTTCCTGGTTTCACTGCCCCACTAGGACCTCCTGCCGCGACCCAATGCACTGGGCATAGCAGGGCTTTGTGTCACGGACCAACGGGCGGCTCTTGACAACCGCTGCCCCCCATAACGCGCCCCACCTGCCAGTCTCGCTCACCAGTTGTTGCAGCCGTCCTGGTGGGCCACGGTCTCCCCCGGCAGGTACCTCTCCTGGGTGAGCAGGTCCAGGCAGGTGCAGTCCTGCCTCTCCACGCAGGCCGAGCCGTTGGCGTTCAGCACCCTGCCACTGGTGCAGTAGCAGCCGGCCTCGCAGCTCCACATGCAGTGCTGGGGGCAGAGGGAGCGTCACGGGGTGGGGGAGACCCTGGGGTGCAGGGGCGGGGGGGCTATGGAGTCCCCTGTCGTTGCTGGGCAGGGAGTGTGACGAAGCGGGACTGTTCTTAATGTTTCCTCTGAATACTGTAGGGGTGCCTCAGTTTCCCCTAGGCATTTCTTAAGTCTCTAGGGGGTGGGATAAGGGGGTGTAACTGTTGCAGAGCAAAGGGTCAGTGCACGTAAATGGCCGACACTCTGTCTCCTGGCCACTGATGGAAGGTGAGTGTTCAAGGGGTGGAGAACAAAGGAATCAGGTGACCTCCTGGCCCGGGAAAGGGACAAAGCCCAGAGGAGGAGGGGGAGAGGAGGAGTCAGTTTGGGGCAGGCTGGGACATGGAGTGAAGGGCAGATGTGGTTGTCTGGCTCCCTGCCACCCAAAATGGACCCGGCTGAGGGGTCCTGTTCTCTGCACCTACAAGCTCTGTGTTAGACCATGTTCCTATCGTCTAATAAACCTTCTGTTTTACTGGCTGGCTGAGAGTCACGTCTGACTGCGGAGTTGGGGGGCAGGACCCTCTGGCTTCCCCAGGTCCCCGCCTGGGCGGACTCGCTGTGGGAAGCGCACGGAGGGGCAGAGGAGGCTGAAGGCTCCGAGGTCAGACCCAGGAAGGGGGAAGCCGGGTGAGCTGTGTGTCCTGCAGACAGGCTGCTCCCAGAGCGGAGACTTCCCCAGAGTCCTGCCTGGCTTCGTGGGGAGCAGATCCAGAGCATCGCCCGGGGACTCCGTGACAGGGAGGGGGACGAGGATACACACAGGCTGGATTCCCAGACCCCTTGGCCGGAGCAGGTGGCAACACCCCTATCGCTGCCCAGTCCGCCCCTCAGCCTCACCCACTGGGGGGCAGGGCCCTGTGGGGAGTGCGGGGGGAATGGAGGGACCACAGTGCCCTGGCAAAGCGGAGCAGCCTGGCTTGGCAGGGGAGAGGAGCCAGGTCTGGAGCAGGAGCTCTCCTCGCCCTACGGGACAGCAGCCCAGCCCAGCACCTGGCACCCAGGAATCCAGGGCCGGGGTGGGGCGGTCCCCTCGCTCCGGGGCCCAGGGGCGTTCGTTCCCTTACCGCGATGTCGTCGCAGGAACGGGGGCAGGAGGGGCCGCAGCGGCTGGCCATGGAGCCCTGCACGGTCGCGCAGTCCAGAGCTGGGGAGACGGGGAGAGGCCGGGGGTGAGGATGTGGCACGAAGAGCCTGGCACGCTCCAGTGGGCAGCACCTCGGCCCGGGCACCTCCCACAGCACAGACCTAGGTCAGCAGGGACGTGCTGTGGGGCACCAGCCACATCCCGCTCCCCACGGCCCCCGCCCCCTGCTGAGCCCCCGCCCCGCTCCCCGCAGCCCCCACCCCCTGCCGAGTCCCCGTCCAGCTCCCCGCGGCCCCCCACCCCCTGCCGAGCCCCCGCCCCGCTCTCCACAGCCCCCACCCCCTGCCGAGCCCCCACCCCGCTCTCCACAGCCCCCACCCCCTGCCGAGCCCCCGTCCAGCTCCCCATGGCCCCCATCCCCCGCTGATCCCCCACCCCACTCCCCGCAGCTCCCGCCACATCCCCGCAGCCCCCGCCCCGCTCCCCGCAGCCCAGCACCCCACAGCACCATGCTAGGGCATTGGGGCCCCCTAGTGAGGCACCCCCATTTGCTGAAGCCCCAGGGGGCTGTGGTGCTTGTATAGAGCTTCCCCTGTTGTCTCACCCCTTAGCCATGGGAGGGGTCCGGGGGTTCCCCCACAGGGATAGCTGCCCTCCCCCATGGCACGCTCTGGTGGGGCTGCCTGCTCTCGGATCCGCCCCCACGTACCTGGGCACTGCCCCGGGCGGCAGGCCTCCACCTGGGCGGGGGGCCCCTCGCAGTAGTCGCCGTGGCCCAGCGGGGCGGGGCTGTCGCAGGCTCGGGCCCGGCTCCGCAGCCCTTCCCCGCAGCTCTTGGTGCACTCGGTCCAGGGGCTCCACTCACTCCAGCCGCCGTCCCCTGGGGCAGAGCCGGGGGTGTCAGGCCCCCTGCCCCCCCCTGGCCTGGGGCCCCCCTGTGTGTCTGGGGAAAGCCTCACTCCTCACCCAGCCTCCGTCCCCCCGGCCAGGGTCCCCCCAGCACTGGGCACATGTCACCAGCCCCCAGCCCCACCCAGGGGGCTGCTGGGGATGTGCAGGCCGCTTGCAGCCCCCCAGGGCCATTCCCAGCCCCTCCTCCCAGGCTGGCAGCAGTAGGTACGGCAGAGCGAGCAGTGCAGAGACTCTGGGGTCGCTCCTGGCACCGGGACACGCCCGCGGGGTCAGATGGAGCAGGGTCTTGTGCTGCCAGGCCTGGCTGCAGGGCGGGGGGGCTCTCCTGGGGCGGGCGGGGCACACTCACTGGAGCAGGGCGGGGGGCTCTCCCGGGGCGGGCGGGGGCACACTCACTGGAGCAGGGCGGGGGGCTCTCCTGGGGTGGGCGGGGCACACTCACTGGAGGGGGGGCTCTCCCGGGGCAGGCGGGGCACACTCACTGGAGCGGGGCGGGGGGCTCTCCTGGGGTGGGCGGGGCACACTCACTGGAGGGGGGGCTCTCCCGGGGCGGGTGGGGCACACTCACTGGAGCGGGGTGGGGGGCTCTCCCAGGATGGGCGGGGGCACACTCACTGGAGCAGGGCGGGGAGCTCTCCTGGGGTGGGCGGGGCACACTCACTGGAGCGGAGGGGCTCTCCCGGGGCGGGCGGGGCACACTCACTGGAGCGGGGCGGGGGCTCTCCTGGGGTGGGAGGGGGCACACTCACTGGAGCGGGTGGGCTCTCCCGGGACGGGAGGGGGCACACTCACTGGAGCGGGTGGGCTCTCCCGGGACGGGTGGGGGCACACTCACTGGAGCGGGTGGGCTCTCCCGGGACGGGTGGGGGCACACTCACTGGAGCAGGGGGGGCTCTCCTGGGACGGGTGGGGGCACACTCACTGGAGCAGGGGGGGCTCTCCTGGGACGGGTGGGGGCACACTCACTGGAGCAGGGGGGGGCTCTCCCGGGGTGGGCGGGGGCACACTCACTGGAGCAGGGCTGGACGTGGCAGGGCTGCTCCTCTCGCTCTGGCCCCCGGCAGGGCAGTCTGGACCCAGACGGAGGGGGGGCCGTGCAGAACCGGTACCGGTTCTGGAGCCCCAGCCCGCAGGAGGCTGAACACTCGCTCCAGGGCGTCCAGTCTGACCAGCTGCCGCTCACTGCCCGGGAGGAAACAGGGGCTGTCAGAGGCTGCCCCATGCCCCAGAGCATGCCAAGCCAACAGGCCCCTGGACACTGCCAGCCCCCCACTGCTGCCCCCCCCCGTGAGGCCAAGCCCTGGCCTGAAGCCTGGGACACGCAGCCCGCAGCGGGGTTGGCCTTGAGCTGCCGGCCATGGGGAGCAGCGCTGGGAATGGGGCCAGCCCCTCGGTGGTCTCATGCCATTATGGGCTCCAGCCACCCACCGCTCCATGACGTGGAGGGGCTGGGGGCTCTGGGTGAGACGCCAACAGGCAACGTGCCACCCATCCCCACTGTCACCGGGACTGTCAGGGTCTCCATGCGGGAGCCCAGTGGGCCTCAGCGCGGCAGGGACCGGCAGGCCAGGGGCTCAGCAGGGCTCGCAGGAGGATCGGGGCAAGGGGCGTTCTGGTGTCACTCAGGAGATGGCTCAGGCTGTCAGCTGGACGCTGGGGTGGGGCCTCACGGGGCAGGTCCGGTTCCCGCCTCTTGGACTGGTTTCCCTGGCCGGGGGCCGGGTCAGCGGCCAGCGCTGCGCTCCCCAGCCCTAGCGCCAGCTCTCACCGTCTCCACAGGCCACCCGGGAGCAGTTGGAGATCCGGCCAGCCTCACAGGAGCTGGGCAGGGGAGAGAGCAAGCGGTTAGAGCCGAAGCACCGAGGAAGCGGCCCGGGAAGGGGGCAGCGTTGCAGAAGGGCACTGACCAGTTCTCACAGCCCTTGGGCACCACGTCTCCCGGGGCGTAGAGCACTCCGCCCTCGGCACAGGGGCACTCCCACTCCGCCACGCACAGGTTATTCTGGAAGCAGACGGCACAGCACAGAGCTTGCTTTCAGTGCGGCTTGTGAGAGCTCCCACAGGCATGCTCAGACCGAAACGGGACCCGCGGCTGGGACGACGGGCGCACAGCTAGTTGAGAGACCGGCCTGAGAGCAGCTAGCAAAGGTTCAGGGTCACACAGGGAGGGCGCAGGGGTCAGTCCTGGGACCGGGACCAGACAATACTCTCATTAGTGACTTGGATAAGGGAGAGGAGAGGATGCTATACCATGTCTGGATGAGGCCCGGCTGGGAGGGGCCGCAGCCGCTCCGGAGGACAGGGTTAGAATTCAAAGTGATCTTGACCAAATAGAGAATTGGTCTGAGATCAACAAACTGAAATTCAATAAAGACAAGTGCAAATTACTGCACCTAGGAAAGAAAAGTTAAAATCCACAGCTATCCCATGGGTGGCCGTGCTGCTGGAGAGGAGCTGGGGGCTAGAGTGGCTCACCAGTGCGACCCAGGTGTGAACCGGGCTAATCTCACTCCGGGTGTATGCACAGGAGTGTGGTATGTGACACGGGAGGTCATGGGTCCCATTCTAGACACCGCAGGTCAGGAAAGATGTGGCCAAATTGCAGAGTTGAGAGGAGAGGACAACACTGATTGAAGGTTTAGCAAACCTGAGCTGTGAGGGGTCAAGTCCTGGGAACAGAAGCCTGAGGGGGAAGCTGATCAGAGCCTGGGGTGGCGGGGGGAGGCAGGAAGGGGGGTTGGTTACAAAGAGGACGGTTCCCCTGCCTGCTGGAGGCAGGACAAGCAGCAATGGGTCCATCTGCAGCAAGGGGGAGTTGGGCTCCACGCTGGCGAATCGTTCTAGCTCTCAGGGGAGCTCGGCTCTGGACCAGGCACCCAAGGGTGGATGTGGGATCCCCGTCACTGGAGGTGTTCAAGAACAGGCTGGACGCTCCCGTCAGGGCTGGGCTAGGGTTACTTGGTCCTGCCCCAGTGCAAGGGGCTGGACGTGGTGACCTCTTGAGGTCCCTTCCAGGCAGGGGTGGGCAAGCTTGGGCATGGGCCCCCCAATAATTGTCAGGCATGGAACTCCTGCAGCCCCAGGGCCGCGGGGAGGAGAGCGAGCTCCTGCCGGAGCCAGGACAGGGCACAGAACATGGCCCCCCAACCCCTCATGGCGTCACAGTTAAATTTCGGCACACACCCCTACTTTCAGCCCGACATTTCTAGGCTCCTTCGAAGAGCCCCAGCGCCAGCCAGGGCCGGGGGCCCCACAGCTCCCAGCCCTGACAGGTAACCCTGGTCCCAACACTCCCCCCTCACCGGCTCCGTTCCACTCCAGTCCCTCCAGGGGCCTTTCCTGGCAGGGGAAGGTGTCACGCTGGCAGTGTCTGGCCTATCCACGGAGCAGGGAGCGCCAGCTTCCCCTCACCCTGCCTTGCCCCGTGGGAGCCGCTCTTGGGGCAGGAGTCCACGGCCTGTCCGGGCCCCCCCAGCTCTGTGCAGGGCCTGGTGCCCGCAGCTGGGCAGGCCTGGGGAGGCGGAGCTGGGGTGCGGGGGGCTCTCACTCACCAGCAGGACGGTGCTGGGGGGGCAGTAACAGCCAGCGTGGCAGGGCCTGTCAGCAGGGGGCTCCGTGCCCAGCTCCGCGCAGGAGGCCGGCGCGTCAGTGCATTCCTGCCACAGCTTCCCCTCTGGGCAGACGCCGGGCACCTCACCTGGGCACAGGGCGACAGCGGGAGGTAGAGGCAGAGAGGCACAGCAGGGAGAGCGGGGAGCCCACCGGCCCCTGGCCCCGGGGTCAGCACTGCCTGAGGGGAGAGCACCCCCCACTGAACCCCCCCGCAGCAGCTGGTTCCTTGGTGCCGCCTACCGACTCCTTCTATCAGCCAGGTCCCTTGGTCCCCCCCATCAGCTGGTTTCCTTGGCGCCCTCCACCAGCCCCCCATCCCTGCAGCAGCTGGTGCCCGTGGGAGGTCTCCCACCCCAGAACTAACCAAAGCCGCCCCTGCCCGTTTCCAGCCTGTCATCCTGTGCTGCACTGGATCATAAACTCTGTGGCCGGAAGGGACTGTTATGAGCATCTCGTCTGACCCAGAGAGAGCACTGGGATGAAGCGGGATTTTTTTGTAATATTTTATATTAATCCCATGTGTGCCTCGGTTTCCCCTATACTGTGCCCGGCTGCCCAGCGGGGGGAAAAGGACGACGTTTGCTGCCAGGGTATGACGAAGCAGGGGGTTTTCTTGTTTTCAGTGGTTTGCATGCAGAGGGGGTGGGACTCAGTTTCCCTGGGTGTTACTGGTTTAACGAGGTGGTGGGAGAGGGAGTTTGTGGTTACAGAGGGCCAGCGAATGGCCTGGAGAATGGGTAGCCCAGCACGACTGGTGACCTGGTGACCGGGAGGCCCAGCTCAGGAGTCACAGCTGGGTCTGGCCAGTGCAGGGACAAAGGGCTGCGGAGAGAGGACCCTGGTGACCTGCCCCCTGGTGACCTGCCCAGCCGGTTCCAGTCAAAGGGAGGAGAGGCAGAGAGGAGACCCAGGCAGCCTGTTGGCCTGGGACAGAAGGCAAAGGACCGAGGTGGGGCTTGGGGGCAGGTGATATCAGATGCCCATCTGGAAGTGGGGGCTCTGGGCTGGGAGGGGAGAGCAGCTAGGGCCCCCCTGGATGAGGGACAGACCTAGATGTGCTGTGCTGAGGGAGGCCAGGCCTGAGGCCTGGAGAGTTTCCTGGGCTGGGTTCAGATGCTCAATAAATCCTCCTGTGTTACGCTGGCTGAGAGTCTCTCCGGTCTAGAGATCGGGGGGATTGCTCCCTCTGGGAGTGGAGGCCCCGGGGGTCCAGGGCGAGTGGACTCCCTGAGGGGGCCCACGGCGAGAGACGGGTGGGCTGGAGGCTCAGAGGTGCAGTCCCAGGAGGCGGAGGGGTCTACAGCTTAACCCGCGAGAAAGGGTGGCCTTTTGAGAAGGGCTGTCGCACTGAAGGGGGCTCCCCCAAGGACCGTACGGAGCCGAGAGACAACACAAGTCCTGGGAGTCTGTGATACAGGGCAGGCTAAGAGATGGGGGGTGGTCGCCGAGCAGGCTGAGCCGACTGGACGAGCCCTGACAAAGGACTGGCCGAGGCCGACCCAGACCAATGGAAAACCCGAGCAGACAACGGCAGCCCCAGCCCCCGGACGTGGGCACCCAGCGGCCAGAGCGAGGAGGATTCCCTGCCCCGTGGCAGAGCCAAGGGCTGGGAGGTGCACTGCCTTGTCTGGCCCCTGGGCCACCCCGGGCACCCCGTCCCAGAGACCAGGGCCCAGCTGGCAGGAACCAGTGAAAGGCGACGAGAACGCTCACGGGCCTGGAAAACTCCGCGAGGGAAGACTGGAGCGACGGCGGAGGGGATGGAGCAGAGGGGCCGTGAGACAAATCTGTACAATGAAGAGCGAAAAGGTCGGGGAGGTAGGATCTCTTACTGCACCAGCTTCTGTCGGGGAGAGTCTTCCAGCCACACACAGCTCTGGGTGGGGCTCCAAAGCTTGTCTCTCACCAGCAAAAGCTGGGCCAGTAAAAGCTGTTACCTGCCCCACCTTGTCTCTCTCAGAGCCTGGGACTCACCCAGCTACCCCTACACTGCATATAAAACAGCAGCTCAGCTAGGGAGGGCTGCCTGGGGGCGTCTGTTCCCCCTGACTCCTAGCACAGGAACAGGGGACATCCCATTACATGAAATTCAGAACTGATCAGAGGAAATGCTTTTTCCGCAACACATGATTAGCCTGTGGAACTCATTGCCACATGAAATCCCCGAGGCCGAGAGCTTAGCCAGATTCGGGAGGGGCTGGCCATTGTGATGGATAACAAAAACAGTCAGGGTTATTGCAATGATAACAGGCTTTGGGGAAGGGAAATGAAACCTGCTGCTTCACGCTGCAGCCAATCTCTAGCTATCACAAACAGGGGTGCGATTATCCCCATCCGCTATCAGGGGGTTCTTACACCTCCCTCTGGCCCCTGGCAGGGCCGGGGCCGGGCTGGGGGGCCCCCGGGCTGACTCAGTCTGTCCGGCTGTATGGTCCCAGGGCGCTCTGGCTGCAGCTCTGTGTACGGCCGTCAGGGCGGGAGCGGAGAGCCCGGCCCCAGAGGACGTGGGCCCGGGGCTGGACAGCCCTCCTTAGCTCAGGCTGCAGCCCCATGCCCAGGGAGCCTGTGGGCCGGCTGGCCGGACGGACAGTGTCTCACCGGCGCAGGGGTGGAGGTTGCAGGTGGTGAACTCGATCCGGTGCAGGACGGTGCTGCCCCGTGTGCGGTTCTGATAGCCGCCCCCGCAGGGCACGGAGCACTCCGACCAGGGACCCCACTCTGCCCCGGAGCCTGCTGGAGAGAGGGGGCAGCTCAGGCACACGCACCGGAGACCTCCCGACCCCAGAGACCCCGGCCCACAGGGCCAGAGACCCCAGGAGCCATCCCCTGCCCCAGAGACCCCGCCCCACAGGGCCAGTGACCCAGGAGCTAACCCCTGCCCCAGAGACCCCACCCCCCAGGGCCAGTGACCCAGGAGCGGCAGAGACCCCACCCCACAGGGCCTGAGACCCCAGGAGCCATCCCCTGCTCCAGAGACCCCACCCCACAGGGCCTGAGACCCCAGGAGCCATTCCCTGCTCCAGAGACCCCACCAACAGGGCCAGAGACCGCAGGAGCCATCCCCTGCCCCAGAGACCCCATCCCACAGGGACAGAGACCCCAGGAGCCATCCCCTGCCCCAGAGACCCCATCCCACAGGGTCTGAGACCCCAGGGGATACCCCCTACCCCACAGGGCCAGAGATCCCAGGAGCCATCCCCTGCCCCAGAGACCCCATCTCCCAGGGCCAGAGACCCCAGGAGCCATCCCCTGCCCCAGAGACCCAATCTCCCAGGGCCAGAGACCCTAGGAGCCATCCCCTGTCCCAGAGACCCAGCCCCACAGGGCCAGAGACCCCTGGAGACTCCCGACTGCCTGAGAGACCCCACCTCACAGGCCCAATGACCCAGGAGTGCCCCCAGGCTCCACAGTGTCACCGACCCCAGGAGCCACCAGGCCCCAGTGACCCTGAGCCCTCCTAGGGCAGGCGAAGTGGGGAGGCTTCGCGGGCTGCCAGGCTCCGGGGTGGGCACCACCCTGTGCCACGGCCCTCGCTGTGGCTCCAGCCCCGGGGCCCCCCCAGGCACAGGCCCCCAGAGCAGGGCTGTGCCCAGACAGCTGCAGCGGAGCACCCCAGCCCCCTGCCCTGGGGAAGTCCCTTCCGGCCCCGGGCCGGGGGCGGGGAGCCACTGGCCGACTCACCCCTGCAGGGCTGCAGGCTGCAGAACTCGATCTCCACGCCGGGGCCCTGGCAGTCGCGGCCCCCGAAGGCGGCGGGCGGATCGGAACCAGAGCGGTAACGCCGCCGGGTGCCCACGTTGCAGCTGCGGCTGCAGGAGCTCCACTCGGTCCAGCCGCTCCAGCCGCAGTGCACTGGGGAGACGGCAGGGTTAGGCCCCCGTGGGCACCGCGGCCCTGCCCACGCAAAGCCCTGGGGGCCCCATCCCTACCCTTATCCCGGGCTGGTGGGGACCGTCCTGCCCTGGCCCACCCCGCAGAGCCCCTAGCGTCCCTCAGTCTCAGTCGCTGCCCACCCTGGGGGCAGGTCTGTGAGGGGCCCTGCCTGCTGGGGACGGGCCTGAGACCCGCCCTCCTTTCCCCGGGGCTGTGGGCAGGCCTGGCCATAGCCTGTGCCCCACCCAGCCCCTGGTGCTCGCAGAGCCAGCGTGGGCAGGGCCTGGCGGGGGGCCGCGTTACCTGGGCAGGGCTCCGTGTCGCACACCATCTCCCCGGCCACGCAGGTGCTGCAAGGGAGACAGGGAGAGGCTCAGGGTGGCGACCCGCAGAGCCCGCCCCAGACCCGGCCGCAGCAGGCCCCGGGGCGCCCCTGGCAGGCGGGCTGCGGGAGGGACCCCGGAGCAGGCGCAGGGCTCGTGCCCAGTGTGGGGAGTGGCTGCCCTGAGCAGCAGGGCCTGGCCTCCCGGATGCCGGCGCCGTACCAGTTGTTGCAGGCGTCGCGGGGGGCGGTGTCGCCCGGCTGGTAGAACGCCCCCCGGTGGTAGCACGGGCACCGGCTCCGCGGCACACAGCTGTCGTTCTGCAGGAAGAGGCCATCGGGGCAGTAACAGCCCTGGTAGCAGTGGGTGGCACACTCCACGCCGGCACCCTGGTCCATGCAGAGCCGCGGGCAGGCGCCCCCTGCTCGTCGGCACTCCTCAGCCGTCTGGTAGATCATGGGCGCGGGGCACAGTGCTGCGAGGAGAGAGGGGGTGAGACAGAGCCGTGGCGGGGCCCCAGGGGCTCTCGCCACGGGGGGGCAGGTGGTGGGCCCTGGCAGGCAGCCGGGGTGGCGGGCAGGAGAGAGACCCCCAGGTAACAGCCCCATTGGGGTCAGCTGTCACGGAGTCCCCGGGCGATGCTCTGGATCTGCTCCCTACGAAGCCAGGCAGGACTCTGGGGAAGTCTCCCTTCTGTGAGCAGCCTGTCTTCAGGACACACAGCTCACCCGGCTCCCACCTTCCTGGGTCTGACCTCGGAGCATTCAGCCTCCTCTGCCCCTCCGTGCGCTTCCCACAGCGAGTCCGCCCAGGCGGGATTCTGGGGAAGCCAGAGGGTCCTGCCCCCCAGCTCCGCAGTCAGACGGGACTCTCAGCCAGCCAGTAAAACAGAGGTTTATTAGACGACAGGAACATGGTCTAACACAGAGCTTGTAGGTGTAGAGAACTGGACCCCTCAGCCGGGTCCATTTTGGGGGGCAGTGAGCCAGACAACCACGTCTGCCCTTCACTCCATGTCCCAGCCTGCCCCAAACTGACTCCTCCTCTCCCCCTCCTCCTCTGGGCTTTGTCCCTTTCCCCGGGCCAGGAGGTCACCTGATTCCTTTGTTCTCCAACCCTTCGGCTCTCACCTTGCAGGGGGGGAAGGGCCCAGGCCATCAGTTGCCAGGAAACGGGGTGTTGGCCATTCTCTGTTTCCAGACCCCTGCACACACCTGCCCTCTAGGACTCTGCAATGATCATACACCCTTACCCCACCCCCTAGATACTTAAGAACTGCACAGGGGAAACTGAGGCACCCCCACACTAGTCAGAGGAAACATTAAGAACAGTCCCACTTCGTCACATCAGCTCCCCCCATCACCATCCTGTCCCGTGGCAGGGCTCTCGCACCCCATCGCTCGGCAGCACACCATGCCCTGGACCAATCAGAGTGAGCCCCCCGCTCTGCCCCTTTTCAGAGCCTAGTGTCCTGGCCCACTAGCATAAGCCCCATGCCCGGTACCTCGGCAGGGCCCCGTGCCCAGCCCCTGGGGTGAGGCCCCCCCCGTACCTCGGCAGGGCCCCGTGCCCAGCCCCTGGGGTGAGGCCCCCCCCGTACCTCGGCAGGGCCCCGTGCCCAGCCTCTTGGGAGAGGCCCCCCCCCGTACCTCGGCAGGGCCCCGTGCCCAGCCCCTGGGGTGAGGCCCCCCCGCACCTCGGCAGGGCCCCGTGCCCAGCCCCTGGGGTGAGGCCCCCCGCACCTTGGCAGGGCCCCGTGCCCAGCCCCTGGGGTGAGGCCCCCCCGCACCTCGGCAGGGCCCCGTGCCCAGCCCCTGGGGTGAGGCCCCCCGCACCTTGGCAGGGCCCCGTGCCCAGCCTCTTGGGAGAGGCCCCCCCCCGTACCTTGGCAGGGCCCCGTGCCCAGCCCCTGGGGTGAGGCCCCCCCGCACCTCGGCAGGGCCCCGTGCCCAGCCCCTGGGGTGAGGCCCCCCCCTGTACCTCGGCAGGGCCCCGTGCCCAGCCCCTGGGGTGAGGCCCCCCGCACCTTGGCAGGGCCCCGTGCCCAGCCCCTGGGGTGAGGCCCCCCCGCACCTCGGCAGGGCCCCGTGCCCAGCCCCTGGGGTGAGGCCCCCCCGCACCTCGGCAGGGCCCCGTGCCCAGCCCCTGGGGTGAGGCCCCCCCGCACCTCGGCAGGGCTGGCTGTCGCAGTCCCGGGTCTGGACGAGGGGCCCCGTGCACTCGGGCCCTCCGTAGGCCGGGTTGGAGCAGGTGCGGCTGCGGGTCTGGACGCCGGAGTCGCACGTAGCGGAGCATTGGGACCAGGCCGTCCAGGGGGTCCAGACGCCTCCCACTGCCAGGGGACATCAGAGGGCATGGCCTGACGAGCTCAGCAGGCCAGGAGCCGGGTCTGGGGGGTCCCCTCGGCACCATGCCGCTCCCCCAGAAGAGGGGCTCTGCCAAACCCACTGGGAACCTCCCAGCTGCCGCTCCTAGCCCTGTCCTGGCACCTGTTGCCCCAGCCCTGCCAGGGGCCTCGTGGGAGTCAGCCTGGATGCCACCCCCAACTGGGGAACCCCGGCCATCCTTGGGGGGTGCCCCCCCCACCGACATAACCCTCCCTCCTCATTGCACACACTAGAACCCCACCCATGGATCCCCGTCCCTCCTCACGGGCTGCCCCCACCAAAGCAGCCCCTCCATCCTTGTGGTCTAGAACCCCGCCCATGGATCCCCCTCCTTCCTCAGAGCCTAGAACCCCGCCCATGGATCCCCCTCCATCCTTGTGGTCTAGAACCCCACCCATGGATCCCCCTCCTTCCTCAGAGCCTAGAACCCCACCCATGGATCTCCCTCCTTCCTCAGAGCCTAGAACCCCGCCCATGGATCCCCCTCCTTCCTCAGAGCCTAGAACCCCGCCCATGGATCCCCCACCCTCCTCGAGGGCTGCCCCCACAAACCCCCTTAGACACTGCTATGGCCCTTTGTCTCCCGTCCATCCCTCCCTCCAGCTGGGCTCTCACCGGGGCAGGGCGGCGTGTCACACTGCTCCTCCTGCACGGGTGCCCCCTGGCATCGCCCAGCGCCCTCCCCGGTGTCGTTGCAGTGACGGAACCGCTTCCTCACGCCGACATGGTCCACATCGTAGAAGCAGGTCTTGGAGCAGGGGGACCAGGGCGTCCAGTCACTCCAGGGGCCGGTGGGCTCTGGGGATCACGGGGGGATGGGGTGGGGGACAGGGCTGATCAGCACTGCCCGGCTGTGACATCAGGGGGGCTATGGACAAACCCCAGGGACGGGCCCCCGGGCTCAGGCTCTGGCGCCCGAGGACAGGGAGGGCAGCGGTGCCCCAGGCCAGGGCGGAGGGCCAGGCAGGGCATGTTCTGTTCTCAACTGGTGGCACAATGGGAGGATTGGGCCAGTTGTCATCTCCAACGCCAGCTGGCAGAGCTGCCCGGACGCCTGGGTTCCACGCCCAGGCTGCTCTGCACTACCCCAGAAGGAGTGCTGCCCTACGACCCAGGGCAACACGTGCCAGGACAGAGGGACCCTGTCCCCTCCCCGCAGGCTGCCCCGGGGCCGGGCGCGGTGTACGTACCGGAGACACAGGCCGTGTGGCACTCGCGGACTTGCTGTGCGTCCCCCTCGCACGGGGCTCCGCCGTTGGCAGGTGCCGGGTTGGTGGGGGATCTGGGGAGGTGGGGGCAGGTAGTTAGGGAGAGCGATCGCCAGGGGGCAGCACAGCTGGGTGCTGCACCACGGCAACACCTGCCACGGGTGCCAGGGCGCTGCAGCCCACGGCCCCCCGGCAACGCCACAGCGAGGGGGGACCCTGATTCTCCTCCTGCAGGATCCTGCTTCCCGGCAGCGGGGAGGCTGAGCGGGCATGTCGAGGCGCCCCCTGCCCACAGGGACCCCGTGCTGCCCGCAGGAATCGCTGCCCCCGTGCCAGGACACGGGGCCAACGAGAGAATTCGGGCGACAAGGACGGGGCAGACCGGAGGGGACCGAGGGGTCACCGCTGAGTTTGAAATCCCCCCTGAAAGCCGGCACACCCCAGAGCACAGCGCCCCCTAGTGCTGCACTGGGGTCAGCACTGACTGAGGGGAGAGCGCCCCCTACTGAGCCCCCCTACACACAGCACCCCCTACTGAGCCCCGCCCCGCTCCCTGCTGCCCAGCGCCCCCACTAAGCCCCCGCCCTGCTCCCTCGCGCCCCCCATCCCAGCACTGCTTGTGACAGGAGACAGCCCCTGCCGTGCCCCTGCAGGACGGCACCCCTAGCATGGCACTCAGGCCAGCGCTCCCAGCGTGGGCCCTACTGAGTCCCTACTCCCAGCCCCGCAGTGTCTGGTTTTCTTGGGGGTCTCCTGCTGTGGGAGGGTCCCAGGGCGGTGCCCACCCGGCGGGGTCCATGCACTTCCCCCTCTGCACCTGAATCTCTCCCGCATGCCGACTCCGCAGCTGCGGTCGCAGGGTGTCCACGGGGACCAGGCCGACCAGCCGCAGTTAACGGGGCAGGCCAGGTCGTCGCATGTCACCACCCCGTCCAGGCACACGCTGGGGAGAGGAGACGCAGGGTCAGGGGGCCTGGGCCCAGGGCTCCCTGCCGCACGTGCGGCGCACTCAGTGGGGGCCGCAGGGCCATCGGCCGGCCGGGGCTGCCATGAGGCCTAGCACTGACCCGCACTCCAGCAGCCCTGGGCACAGATGCTGCTGCCCGGCACTCGGCAGGGCCGGCCCCGCGCTGAGCCAGAGCCCAGGGGACAGTGCCAGGGAGCGCCACACAGAGCGACGGGGCAGGGCTGTCGGGGAGCACCCAGGGGTGTGTCTGGTGGGTGCAACATGCTGGGGGCCGGAGGGCTGCTGTGGGCACAGTGCCCAGGGCAGGCCAGGGGCAGGGCGTGCGGAGCGAGCCGAGGGCGAGGAGCCCAGGCCCCGTCAGGGCGGGCAGAGCGTGGGGAGCGGGCGCAGGGCGTGCGGAGCGAGACGAGGGCGAGGAGCCCAGGCCCCGTCAGGGCGGGCAGAGCGTGGGGAGCGGGCGCAGGGCGTGCGGAGCGAGCCGAGGGCGAGGAGCCCAGGCCCCGTCAGGGCGGGCAGAGCGTGGGGAGCGGGCCCAGGGCGTGCGGAGCGAGACGAGGGCGAGGAGCCCAGGCCCCGTCAGGGCGGGCAGAGCGTGGGGAGCGGGCGCAGGGCGTGCGGAGCGAGACGAGGGCGAGGAGTCCAGGCCCCGTCAGGGCGGGCAGAGCGTGGGGAGCGGGCGCAGGGCGTGCGGAGCGAGCCGAGGGCGAGGAGCCCAGGCCCCGTCAGGGCGGGCAGAGCGTGGGGAGCGGGCGCAGGGCGTGCGGAGCGAGCCGAGGGCGAGGAGCCCAGGCCCCGTCAGGGCGGGCAGAGCGTGGGGAGCGGGCGCAGGGCGTGCGGAGCGAGCCGAGGGCGAGGAGCCCAGGCCCCGTCAGGGCGGGCAGAGCGTGGGGAGCGGGCGCAGGGCGTGCGGAGCGAGCCGAGGGCGAGGAGCCCAGGCCCCGTCAGGGCGGGCAGAGCGTGGGGAGCGGGCGCAGGGCGTGCGGAGCGAGCCGAGGGCGAGGAGCCCAGGCCCCGTCAGGGTGGGCAGAGCGTGGGGAGCGGGCGCAGGGCGTGCGGAGCGAGCCGAGGGCGAGGAGCCCAGGCCCTGTCAGGGCGGGCAGAGCGTGGGGAGCGGGCGCAGGGCGGCACGGGCAGGCGGGGGGCAGCGCAGGCAGGGCCGACGCCAGCGAGGGGCCGTCCGGGGGCCCCAGAGCCCAGCCCCCCGGCACTCACCACTGGCTGCAGTTGTCGTGCAGGAACATCTCCCCGGGGAGGCGCCGCTCCTGGCTGAAGTCACAGTGGCACTGGCTGACGTTCACGCAGCCGCCCTCCTGCAGGTAGAGTCCCGGCGGGCACCGGCAGCCTGCCAACGCCAGCCGGACGCAGTGAGGCCGGGGGGCGCGGGCCTGGTGGACCCTCGGCGCCCAGGGATCGGGTCACCCAGCAGGGACCCAGAGTCACCCGCCAGAGAGAAGCCCCAGGACTCCAGGCAGCGGGGCCGTGGGCTGGGCGCCGGTACACGGAGGGCACCCGAGGCCATCGCCTCCCAGGCCTGGGGGAGACTCAGTCCCGGCCGGCTGAGAGGCCGGGGTGGATGGGGAGGGGGCCGCCGGGGCCAGGCCGGGCGACAGCCGGGGATGTGAAGGACGGAGCCATTGGCCAGGGTCCCTGCGCTCTCGCTGATGCCCTGCCGCCCCTCCCCTGCCCCCCAGCGCCCCCCTGCGCCGCTCACCCTCCACACAGCGGCTGTGGCAGCTCCTCTCGGCGTTCAGCTCCCGGCAAGACTGGGGGCACGGCGCCACCAGGCCCCTCTCGCAGTCCCCTGCCTGCACGTGCACCATCTCGGGGCCACAGTCTGGAGGGGCGCAAGGCAGTCAGGCCCAGACCCTCCAGCTGCCCCACACACCCCTCCCAGTGCCCCCCATTCCCACTCCACGTCCTCCCCCAGCATTCCCCACGCAGACCCATGGGCCCTCATCCCCCCCCATAGCCCTTCCCCGCCTTTGCCGCTCTTTGCTTACCGCGGGCATCCCCGCAGGGCTGCAGGTTGCAGGGCTCTGTCTGCACGGCGTCGCCGGGGCAGGGCTGGCCCCCGTTCTTGGGCGGGGGGTCAGCGCAGCTCCTCGTGCGGCTCCGCACTCCGCCCCGGCACTCGGCGTCGCAGTCCGACCACTCGCCCCAGGGGGCCCAGGTGCCATTCACTGACCCAGAGAAGGGGCAGGGACGGGGTGAGCACAGAGCTGGAGAGCCCTGGCCTGCTCTCAGCCCCGCTGGCCTGGCCCCATGCCACGCCGGATTCCCCTCCCCCCGCCCGACCTTGCGACAGGCGAGGGCCCCGCGCCCTGCCACCGGCCGCCAGCGATGCTCGCAAGGCTGGGGGCAGCTCCCCGTGGGACAGTCCCACACAGTGAGGTCCACTGCCGGGGGGGGTGGTCCACGTTCCCCGGATGCCTCCAACAGCAGCTAGGCAAAGTGCAGAGGCCGGGAAGGGCGGCTGGCTGGGTCCAGCAGGGCAGGAGTGGGGCCCAGACCCTGGCAGCCCAGCCCTTGCCCGAGCGGCAGGGCTGGGCCATGGGGCTCAGTAGATGGGGGCTGTGTGCTGAGGAGGGGGCTGAGCCTCTATCCCCAGCTATGAGGGGCTGTGCAGAAGGAGCAGGCAGGTGGGGCGGGGTCCCTGCTCCCCAGGGGGCGCAGTGGGCACAGCAGGGGTTTCTGCTTCCCAGGGGGGCATGGCGGGTGGGGATCTCTGCTCCCCAAGGGGCAAAGCGGGTGGGCAGGGGTCTCTGCTCCCCAGGGGGGCGTGGCAGGCAGGGCAGGGGTCTCTGCTCCCCAGGGGGCGCAGCGGGCGGGGGTCTTGGCGGGCAGGGCAGGGGTCTCTGCTCCCCAGGGGGGCGTGGCAGGCAGGGCAGGGGTCTCTGCTCCCCAGGGGGCAGGCTGGGGGCTCACCTGGGCAGGCCCGGAGGAAGCAGGAGCGGCTGTCGAACTCGTTGCGTTCACACTGGCCCCCGGGCAGGGCGTTCCGGAGCAGGTCCCGCTGGCGGAAGGTGATGCCCAGCCCGCACGACCGGCTGCACTCACTCCAGCCGCTCCAGGGAGACAGGATGCAGTCCACTGGCGGGGCAGGAGACAGGCCTTAGAGATGGGGGTGCCAAGGGCTCCGGCCAGCCCCGCTGCACCCCGGGACATTTCCCCAGCCGGACCCAGCGCCCTGGGATCCAGCCTCGCCTTGTCTAGTCCGGGCCCCAGCCGGGGGCCATGCAGGCTGGGGCTCGTGGTGCTGGCCCCAGGGCCACCAGGGCTCCCATGGCCAGGATCTGCCGGAACCGGACAGCTCCAGAGCCTGGCCCCTGGCACCAGACCGCAGCAGCCATGGCTGTGCCTGCTGGAGATGGAGCCAGTGGGAGGGCAGGGGGCGGCTGTTGGAGGTCGGGCAGGCCTGGCTCCCTGCTCCGAGGTTCAGGCAGCTCCCCAAGCGTCGCTGGGAGGTTCCAGGGGGACAGGCCCAGGGCCGAGCGCCCGGAGCAGGAGCCCGGCACGTACCACAGCTGTTCTCGTCAGAGCCGTCCTGGCAGTCCGGGTGCAGGTCGCAGCGCTTCTCCAGGGCCAGGCACTCCCCGCTGCCACAGGACAGCTGCTTGGCAGAGCAGACGCTGGGCCGCCCGGTCGGGGAGGCCAGGGTGGCGATGGGGACAGCCAAGGCGGTGGGGCCTCCTGCAGAGACAGGCAGCCGCCCACAGGAGAGAAGTGAGGGGAGCGTCTGGCCCGGCCCTCAGCTACCACCTGCCAGGGCTAACACCGACCCGTGGGCCTGGCCCAGCGCCCCCAGCCCGCAGGCACCGAGCCCCATTCGCTCAGCGAGGAGCCGCCCGCCTCCAGCCCCTGGGAGCCCAGCCTGGCAGCTCCTAGGCCAGCCTCGCCAGCCTTTGCCCATGTGTGACCCGCTGGGCTGGTCCTGGTCTAATTCCTGCCCACATCAGGAGTGGGCCCTAGCCCCACACTGGCAGTCCGCGAAGGGGGCTCAATGCTGAACCCCACAGGCCCCAGGAGCGGGGCTGACAGTCCCACTTACTCCACAGAGGCCCCCAAGCAGGGCCTTAGGGGGTGGTAATTTTCTGTAATGTTTTGTATGAACATGGTGGGTGCCTCAGTTTCCCCCAGGCGGTTGGAAAGGGAAAGGGCTGGTGGCTCTTCCCAGAGGCCCAGGGAGGCAGATGTGGCTCACACCTGGCTGTCTGGGGTTGGGGGCCAGGTCAATGGAGGGTCCCTGAAGACAATGGCAAAGCCAACCACTGGGACATTTGGTACCTAGCAACTAACCCCCGCCCACCAGCTGGGGAACAAATAGCGAGGAGGAGCCTTGAGGGCCAGGCCTGGGAACACAAACAAAAAGAGGTGGGGGACAGAGCAAGAGCCAGGTCTGGCACACTGAGGGGCCTCCCAAAGACCGTTCCAAAGCTGGGGCCATAGCCCCGCTCCTGTGGGTCTGTGACGGGGGCCAGGGTGCTGGGAGGATCTGGCGCCAGGCGAGCCCCCAGGTCAAATCCAGGGTGTCCAGCTCCATTGTGGGGTGGCTATGAGGGTCTGGCCCCATCCCTCTCCCCACTCACCGCAGTGCCACTCGTCTGACCCGTCCAGGCAGTCCTCCTGCCCGTCGCACACGAAGGCGGCCTCCACGCAGCCCAGCACCTCGCAGGCAAACTGGCCCTGGGTGCAGAGGAGCCGGGGGAAGGGCAGCCCTGCTGGAAGAACACACGGGCTGGGGGGCTGGCACTGAACCCCCTGCGGGGTGCCCAGCGCAGAGCTATCCTGTCCCCAGTAGCCCCTCACGCGTGGCATCCTTAGGGGACAGGGTCGCAGCTCTGCCCCACTGCGCGGGGCTGGATCTCGGCAGGCCCAGGGCTGCTCCCCTGGAGGGCACAGACTATCTGCAGAGTCGCGGAGCCAGGCAGGGTCCAGGGGAACTCGGAACGGTGGGAGGAGGTGCCCAGGCTGGGGCACGTGGGTAAGGCCCGCCTTAGAGAGGCCAGCAGCTGTTTAATGGGCAGGGTTTCGCAGGGCAGCTCCCCCACAGGGGTCAGCAGCTCCGCTCCCTGCAATGGCTGGGTTCTCCTTGGGGGTCACCCCCCGCCCATCCCTGCTCAGCTGGCAAGCTCCCGGCCACGGCTCTGCCACGGCCCATCCACGGCCCTGCCCTCCCCCCAGCACCGGCCCCCTGCTTACCAGCCAGAGTGGTGGCCAGCCCAGGCCTGCCAGGCTGGGAGGGGCCAGTGTGCAGCCCAGGCAGCCCCGTGGTGCCAGGCCCAGGACCGGCTGCCGACACAGTCACAGCCGCCATGCCCGGCAGGGTGGGGCCCAGCAGGCGTGGGCTCCCCGGCGAGGTTGTCCCTGCCCAGAAGAGCCCAGGAGTCCCTGGGGACCAGGCAGTGGGCATCTCCCCCGGGCGCCCGGGCTCTGGGCTTGCCACGCCGGGAGCTCTGGAGCGCCTGGATTCCTCCACAAGGCCAGGCGTCCCAGTGCCCCACCAAGGCCGAGCTGTGCTCAGGTGGGGCACCTCGGGGCCAGCTGCTCCAGGCCTGCGCATGTCCCCTGCAGGCCCTGTCGTCCCCAGCGTTGGCACGGTGCCCGGCTCCTTCCCTGGGTGAGCCAGAGAGAGAAAACGTGTCAGTGACGGGCTGGGCCAGTCACCCTGACTTCGGCCAGACCCACCTGCCTCCCCCACAGCCCCGCCTGCCTCCGCCCAGACCCACCTGTCTTCGCCCAACCCCACCAGCCTCCCACCCAGCCCCACCTTCCTCCCCGCAGCCCCGCCTGCCTCCCCCCTCCCCGCCTGAGATACGGAGGTATGTGGGGGTCACCAAGCTGGCTGAGCCAACTGGACAGGCCGTCAGGAAGGACTGGCTGAGGCTGCCCCAGATCAATGGAAAACCCGAACAGACAATGGCAGCCCCAGCCCCTGGACCTGGGCACAGGGAATCTGGGCACAGACCCGGCTGGAGAGCTAAGGGCTGGGAAGTGCAGGGGGATGAGAGAAGCTGGCTGCGGGAAGGAGTTGAGGCTCCCTACCTTGGGGTCTGACCTAGGGGGTCAGACAGAGACAGGCAGCATCATCAGTGGGGGTCCTGACAGCAGGGCTGGGCTCTGGGCTGGCCAGGAGAGAGGGTGCTCTGACCATCCAGGGCTCAGCTCCGGGCTTCCCAGGCTGCCTGAGGGTTGCTGCAGGTCCGGGCTAGGCCTGTCGGTCCCTGTGGAGCAGAAGAGGCTCCCCCAGGACCCCTTGGGGTCTGACATTGCGAGGGGGCTCCTCCTGGACACAGCTGTAGCCCCGACGCTGGGGATCCGTGACACCACCCCCTGGGGCAGCAGGCGCAGGGCTGGTTTGGGGACTGTGGGGCTGCTGGCAGGACGGGCCGGGCCTGTCCATTCCCAGTGACTCGGACACTCCTGCTCTCTAATGGGGACCCAGCACCCGGTGCCACGTCTCTTTGCCCTGCTCCCGGCCCACTCTTACCTGCTGCCATGGTGCCTGGCGGCTTCACTGGCTGGCCCGTGGGTTTGGCCTCACGGCTCTCATTGACTGTGCTGGGAATCCTGGATCCTGGGACCAGAGTCGCCGTGGGGAGCAGGGGCTGCTCAGAGGTGGGCCTGGGCCCCAGTGGAGCAGCACCTTGGGGAGAGGGAGAAGGAACTGATCAGTGGGAGGGCCATGGTGCTGGCTGAGCTGCTCTGGGTCCCCCCTCCTGCCCCCTAGATTCCCACGTCCTGCCCCCTAAGCCTCCCCATCCTGCCCCCCCACCTAGCACATCCCTGCTCGCCCAGGAAGGCTCTGCAGCCGGCCCTGCCATCACAGGGGGCCGCAGGGGCTTCACACAGCGCCCCGAGGCCCCCACCATCCCCCACCAGCAGCACGCCCCAGTCCCGGGGACCCCGACCCCAGGCAGAGTCGTGCACTCTGGTCTCCCCAGGGCAGAGGCTGGACTCGGGGGCAGAGACGAGACAGCTCAACGGGGAAGGCTCCGGGCCCCACCTGTCGTGCCCAGGGTGCCTGGCCCTATGGGAGAGGTGCCCGCAGCTGGCAGTGCTGGGAAATGGGGCTCAGGGGAGAGCAGGAGACATGGCGGGGGCTGGGGAGATGGAAAGGGCTCAGAGAAGCCTCCATAGGGTGGGGGTGGGGGGAACACGTGCCTGCTGGTCTCTAGGGCACATCCCCCGGGGGCGAGGGAATGGCTATCGGGGGGCGCCTGGGAACGGGCGACGGAGCTGGGCCATGGGGGAACCTCCCGCGGGGGATCCTCTCCTCAGGGTCTGAGTCACTCACACCCGCGTGGGCAGAGCCCGGGGCAGGCCACCGGTGGCCCCTCGCCCGTCCATGCCCAGCCGCCAGGGCAGTTCTGGCTCTCTCTGCTCCAGGCTCTCTCCAGCCCCCCGCCCCCCCGGCAAGGATTCCCTGACTAATGGGATGTTTCCCTGGGGACTCGGCCCAACTGTCCCTTCCTGCGGTGCCCTGACTGACCCCCGGGCACTTGCCCCCTGCCCCAGGCCCGGCAGCTCCCTGCACGTGGTTCGCCCAGCACCAGCAGCTCAGGCCATCGGCAGTGACGGGCTAGGCAATCACGGGGCCTTTTTCTCCCCAGAGCCCGGGACTCTGCCCTGCAGCCTGGCACTGGTCGGGGCTGGGCAGATGCAGGGAGGGACCCCTGAGCAGGGAACGGAGCAGGCGAGGCGAGGCTCAGCCCCAAATAAACTCAGCGCAAGGCTGGGCCCAGGTGGAGCTGGGCTGCCTGCTCTGTCGCCCCATGGGGGAGGGCAAGGCCGAGGCCTGGCACTACCCACCCCTCCCCTGGCAGGGCCTGCAAGGTGCCCCCAGGGGCCGGAGCCCAGAGTGGGGGGCATCAGCCTGTGCAGGATCCAGAGAAAGGTGCTCCGGAGGACGGGGAGAGCAGCCCAGGGTGAGAGGCTAGAGCAACGGCCGGGGGTACCAGGGACCCAGCTCAGCCCTGCAGGGTCACAGACACCCTGCTCCAGGTCCCCGCCCCGCAGGGTCACAGGCCCCCTCATGCTCTCCAGCCCTGCCAGGTTACAGGCCCCCCTGCTCCCTGTCCCCACCCTGCTGGGTCACAGGCCCCCCTCATGCTCCCCAGCCCGGCCCCACAGGGTCACAGAGCCCCCCACCCCCGATCTCGGGGGGAGCAGCACTCACTCCAGGGGCAGCCCAGCGCCTCCATGCGCAGGTGGATGCTCCGGTGATACTCCACAGGCACCAGCCGCAGGTAGCGGGCGAGGATCAGGGGGCGCAGCTCCCTCTGCACCGGCGTGTGACTGTCGAAGTTTCCCTCCAGTACCTGGCCGAGGGACCCGGAGGGAGCGGTCAGCCCAGGGCTGGAGAGCGGGCAGGGGAGAGGCTCTGTCCCCACTGCCGGCTGGCGTGGGACGGGAGGGGGCAGGCTCGGGGGCTGACCGAGGCGGGGGTCTGGGTCTGAGCTGCACCCAGATCTCAGGCTTCAGCCGAGGGCCACGCTGGTGACTTGCCAGACCCCTGAGGGTGGCACCTCTGTGGCATCATACAGCAGCCCCTGGAGACCACGGCTCCCGGCACGCAGTGCTCCATCATGACAGGAGCAGCCTGGCCGGAGAGACCCTGAATGCCGACCCGCAGGGCCCTGGCCCTGGGCACTGACTGAGCCGGGCACGCGCGGTGGCATGCCGGGCACTGGAGATGAGGGCACGCTGCAAAGCTCGTGGGCTGCCTCAGGCCACCCGTGCCGCGCAGACGGCCCAGTGGCCTGGGGTGGGGGGAGTGGGCCGAGCCCCGGGGGGCATGGCCGGGTACCTGAGCCGGCTGGGGGGGCACGGCGCCGCGTGCTGCCCCCGTGTAGTCACGGTAGTGCACCCCGTCGTGGCTGTACTGCAGACGATACCTGGTGACGTAGCCCCCGGCCGTCGGCCCGCCCTGCGTGACCAGTGCGCTCACAAAGGTGGGCTGCAGGAAGTCCACCTGGAAGTACGGGCTGCTGTCGGTCTCCAGGGGGCTCCAGCCTGGCTCGATGTTCAGTCTGGGAGGGGCAGAGGGGAAGCGATGGGGCAGGCCCAGCACCAGCCCTGACCGAGAGGGCCCAGGCACCCTGGGGTGGGGAGTCGCCCACCGAGATCCATCGGTGCCAGGGCCCTGCCATCTGACAGCTCCCTCCCTCAGGGGGCTCAGCAGCTCCCACGGGGCATGACCCCCCCAGGGCACCCGCTCCCCTCCCGCCAGCAGGAAAGGGGGCTGGTCGCAGCTCCTGGAACCCATGCGTGACCCAGAGCACAGGGACCTTGGTCGCCCGCCGGCCCCTCGCCTTAGACGCTGCGGGGACAGACCCCAACCCACAGATCCGAGCCCCACTCCACAGGCAGGGAAACTGGCCCCGAGGCAGCCTGGAAACCTCCTCCCAGGGGCTGAGACCCTCCCATCCGTTCCCGCCCAGCGGTGAGTCCCTGCTCGCCGGTCGGGGTGTGGCTGGGGGCCCTGGCAGAGCCGGGCCGAGCTGGAGTCGTGGGATGCACTCGCCCTGCTGCCGCGGCTGCACAGCTGTTCCGGCTGGCGTGAGCTCGACACGGGCTGGTGTGAGCCCGGCTGGACGAGCGGGGACCCCAGCCCTCGCTCGTGCCACAGACGTCACCTGAGACGGTCCCCTGCGATTGGCTCGGACTGCCCTGAGCTAACCCCTGCCGCTGGTCCAGGCGCTGGCTGGGCAGAGCCTTTCGGGGACGGAGAATCCACCACGTCCCAGGGTCAGTTCCCCTCCTGCCAGCCTGACCGTGCCCATCTCCTTCCAGCCACTGGGGGGGACCTGTGTCCGCTGGCAGGAGGGGCCCTCCCCCCCCATTCCCACCCCCAGGCCCTGGCAGGAGGGGCTGGTCACGTGGCAGGGGGCTGCTCACATGTTGGGCACTATGTTGAGGCGCCCGGCATCCGGGGGGTTGCTGTCCCGGTGGGAGGAGGCGCTCAGCTGCTGGTAGCGGATCCTGCCGTCGTCCAGGCCCAGTGGCTCGCTGCAGGGACCTGCAGGGAGATGGGGCAGCTCAGAGCAGCCGTGCCCCCCCATGCGCCCCTGTGTCCCCTCCCCCACAGCGGGTAACCCCAGAAGGGCCCCTGTGACAAAGCGGGACTGTTCTTAATGTTTCCTCTGAATAGTGTGGGGGTGCCTCAGTTTCCCCTACACAGTTCTTAAGTCTCTAGGTGGTGGGATAAGGGTGTATGATCATTGCAGAGCCCTAGAGAGCAGGTGTGGGCAAGGGTCTGGACACAGAGAATGGCCGACACCCTGTTTCCTGGCCACTGATGGCCTGGCCCTTCCCCCCTGCCAGGTGAGAGCTGAAGGACTGGAGAACAAAGGGATCAGGTGCCCTCGTGGCCCGGGAAAGGGACAAAGCCCAGAGGAGGAGGGGCTGGAGGGAGTTTCAGTTTGGGGCTGACTGGGACATGGAGTGAAGGGCAGACGTGGTTGTGGTTGTCTGGCTCACTGCCCCCCAAAATGGGCCCAGCTGAGGGGTCCTGTTCTCTGCACCAACAAGCTCTGTGTTAGACCATGTTCCTGTCGTCTAATAAACCTTCTGTTTTACTGGCTGGCTGAGAGTCACGTCTGACTGCGGAGTTGTGGGGCAGGACCCTCTGGCTTCCCCAGGACCCCGCCTGGGGGGACTCGCTGTGGGAAGCGCCCGGAGGGGCAGAGGAGGCTGAATGCTCCGAGGTCAGACCCAGGAAGGTGGAAGCTGTGTGAGCTGTGTGTCCTGCAGACAGGCTGCTCGCAGAAAGGAGACTGCCCCAGAGTCCTGCCTGGCTTCATGGGGAGCAGTTCCAGAGCATCGCCCCGGGACTCCGTGACAGCCCCCCATGAGTGGGGGAAGGCAGTACCTGTGGGGGTGGGGAGGACGTCTCCAGGGAATAGCCAGCCCTCTGTGCCCTGGGACACCTGCAACACAGGGAAAGAGCCGTTACCCCTCCTGCCACCAGCCCCTCTGTCCGGCCGCTCCTCCCCCCCGTCTGGCCAGTCAGGTACCAGCCTGTGACCCACCCACAGCCTTGGGCACCAAGAGATCGTGACCCTCCCCACGGACAGCCACTCCTCCAGCCCTGCTGCCATCCACTCCCCTCCCCTCCCCTTCCAGCCATTCATTTCCCCTTCCCCCAACCCTGCAGCCATCCACTCCCCCTCCCCGCACAGGGTGTGACGTTATCGACATAATCTGGGACCATATAGATCATTGTTGCAACCAAGGTCCTGTAGTGGCACCAAATCTTGTACAAAGGGGGTCAAATGAGGTGTCCCAGGTTCAGAGGGAAGGATGGGGAGCGGAGTCTGCAGAGCAGAACAGCTGGGCAGCTGATCTCTGGAGAATGCAGGGGAGGACAGGTTTACTCTCCTCTCCGGACACTTTGGATATGACTTGCAGTCTCTCAGTGAACTTAACATCTGATTCCAGGTGGAAGCAGAGGTTGGTGAGGGAAGGACAACAGAGCTTTGAGTCTGGCTTGTCAGTGAAAATGGATGGTTTCTCTTTAAGACAGAGTCTAGCCTTGGAATCGGTAGCAGTTAAGGATCTGAGAACTGGGGAACTGTGGTAATGCAAATTACTTGGCTGGCAGGGAGAAAGAGGACTCGCTAATAGCTGTTAGCACAGAGAGCACGGCCAATCAGCCAGTGAATTCGGTTACGCCAGAGAAATCTGGGTTTGATCCTTCAGGAAGGGAAGGAAAGAGAGAGACCTTAATTCTGCAAAGGGAAGCCACAGGCTGACTCTAAAAGGCCCAAACCCCAATAGCGTTGAGCCAAAGGTGTGGCATGACAAAACTGATTGTAAATGGACACGTGCAACGAATTTGTTGTTGTTGCTCATGGTAATTCTTGTAACTAGGGTGTTGCTATTACCAAGAACTGTAAAAATGTCCAATGTGCCTAATCTTTTGAAAAAACCCTTGAACACGTTAAAAGGAATACATGAGAACACACTTTGTGATAAAAGGCCTTGTTATACTGACGTTTCACAGTTAATGCCTGTAAACAGTATTGGAACTTTTCACAGGGGCAAAGACATTCCAGACCTGATGTGCTGTATGAAACGGGGAAACTGAGGCACACTACCCTATTGCTTTCACGGCTAACTGCCAAGGTTCCTGTACTATGGACAACATTAATATCTAC
Organism: Lepidochelys olivacea; assembly: GCF_965140295.1. Lineage (NCBI taxonomy): Eukaryota > Metazoa > Chordata > Testudines > Cheloniidae > Lepidochelys > Lepidochelys olivacea. The sequence goes on along the minus strand of NC_140412.1, from coordinate 270,385,007 downwards.
ATTGACTTGATGTTAATTGGGTTCCACACATTTGCCAGAGCTTGTATGGATAAAGTAGCTACGTTCTTTAGCTCTTGGCAAGATCACATGAGACCTACAGGAACCATGCTGCAAGGGCAGATCCAATCCACTATTGTTCTAACCAAGTTTTACCTGGGGTCTGTAAAGAGATTCAATCATGTTATTGACCAGGACTTTGGCAAACCATTTCTGTTCTACACTGGTACGGCTTCGAACCCAATACCAGCTGTAGTGAGACAGAACCCAGGATGGGGAGCTCTTGGGATGCAGTCAGAGATGTTTGTGCCATCCCTTCCTGCATCACTTTTGCGTTGGGGCTGTGACGTAATTGACGTAATCTGGGACCGTATAGATCATTGTTGCAACCAAGGTCCTGTAGTGGCACCAAATCTTGTATAAAGGGGTGTCTCAGACAAGGTGATGGTGGGCTGGTTAGGATGATGCTGTCTATATGTGGGTATCATTTTTGTAGTTAAAGTTATGAACATTGGCTCTATCCTGCCTGTAGTTCAAACGTGTGCTGTGCTTCTGGGGGACACCCCAGACAGGTTGGTGTCAGCTCTGCCCAGCCTGCTGGATGGCCCATTAAGGACCATCAGCGATACCATTGACCCATTGCGAGAAGGCAGACACGCCTTGCGATTCAGCAAAGTGTGCGGGGACTTGCCCATGTGACTCCAAACTCCATTCTGCTGTAATTTTCCACAGTAAGAACACAGAGGGGTTCTTACTCCTGGAAAAGTCTATAAAAGGCTGATGCCACATCTCCATCTTGTATTCAGTCCTGCTTCCTGCCTCTGGAGGGACTTTGCTATGCTGAAGCTTTGAACCAAGGACTGAAAGACCCATCCCAGCTGGGGATGTTCTCCAGAGACCTGATTTGAACCCGCAGTTTATTCCATGACTGCTACAAGCCTGAACCAAGAACTTTGCCATTGCTGTGTGTCATTGATTCCATTGAACCCATTCTAGCTCTCATCTCTATCTTTTCCTTTTATGAATAAACCTTTAGATTTTAGATTCCAAAGGATTAGCAACAGTGTGATTTGTGGGTAAGATCTGATTTGTATATTGACCTGGGTCTGGGGCTTGGTCCTTTGGGATGGAGGGAACCTTTTTTTTTTTACTAGGGTGTTGGTTTTCATAACCATTCGTCCCCATAACGAGTGGCCCTGGTGGTGATACTGGTGTGACGATGTGACTCAGCAGGGAGGGGGGAGTGTTGACCTGGGAATGTGCCCTGGGGATGGGAGACCTGAGAGCCTGTCACCTGAGCCAGGAGCGGGAGGGGGAGGTAACACCTCTGCCCAGGAATGTGAAGACAGGCTGCAGGAGAGAGGCTGCTGGGGCGGGGGTGTGTGTGTGTGTGTGTTAGTTTTCAGTTTGGGGCTGGGTGGAGGAACGCAGGGAACCCCAGGGCTGGGGTCTGCTCCCCCAAAAGGACTTGACTGAGGGGTCCTGGTTGTACCCACAAGCTCTGTTTTCGACTGTGTTCCCATTGTCCAATAAACCTTCTGTTTTACTGGCTGGCTGAGAGTCTCAGTGAATCCCAGGAAGAGGGGTGCAGGGCCTGGACTCCCCCACACTCCGTGACAACTGGGAAACTGGAGTGTCTGAGGGAATCGCTTGTGTGACTTGTGGTTAGCCAGTGGGGTGAGACCGAAGTCTTCTCTGGCTGGCTGGTTTGCCTTGGTGCCCACAGAAACCCCAGCCTTGGGCTGCAACTGCCCGACTTGAAGCAATTTGTCCTGTATGGGCACTCTCCGTTGGGTCCCGCCAGAACCAGCCTCGTTACACAGGGTCCTGCCCTTCTGCACAGGTCCCCAGCTCGGTGGCAGCCCAGCCAGGCAGGGCTTGGGGGGACATGGGGACAGGTCATTAACACACTAACAGGGCAGCTGCAAGATTCCCCCTCCCCTCCCTGCCCCGCTGCAGGCTCTCTCACCTCCTGGGTGGGTGGCGAGGGCTGCCCGGGGGCCCAGCTGCTGAAAGAACCAGAGCAAAGGGATGAATTAGTGTTGCCCCCGCTGGAAAGCTGCCGCCGGGGGCCTCCCGTCCCAGGTCATGGGGCAGCCCCTCTCCACTGCACTGGGGGAACCCCCGCCCCAGGCCTGCCCGCTCAGCTCCAGGGCATGGCTCCCAGGAGGGGGCATCAGACCAGCCCCCCAGGGAGAGCTCTGCAGAGCCAGGGATGCACAGGGCAACACACCCATGCTGGCCAGCGGGGCCTGGGGAGTGGTAGGGTACACCAGGGGTCACGGGGGCTGGAATGGGGGGCTGGGTCCCTGGATGGGGTATTGGGATGGATCCAGTTGGAGAATCTCCTCCCAGCGGCAGGGCTGGTGCCCCACAGCCCAGGCCTGGGGGCAGGCAGCAGGGTTCGCTCCCACGCTGACCCCAGGATGGGCCGACAGGACTTGTCCTGCTCCCCTCGCTGTACGCCCGCCAGCTGTCTCCGTGACACATCCCTGTCTCCGACAGGCCTCGTCATAGGGGTCTCGTCATAGGGGTCCAGGCAACCCCCCCACCTCTGCCCCATGCGGTACCTGGCTGTGCTGGCAGGGGGCACTGTGCTCCCGGGCAGGGCGCCGCAGCCGGCCTCGTCGGTGCCGTCCGGACAGTCGGCGATGCCGTCGCACCGCCGGGAGGCGTCGATGCAGCCGTCAGACAGCGCGCAGTGGAAGTGGGAGAGGGGGCAGCGCCAGGGGGCGGAGGGCCCCACGGATGGGGCTGTTCCTGTGAGGGGGCACAGAGGCGGGGCTGGTAAGCAGGCCGGGGGAGCTCTCCGAGCAGGCATGGGAGCAGAGGCTGCACAGGCCAGCCGGGCTCAGCCTTTCCCAGGCTCCAGACCAAGGCCTGGGGAGACATTTCCTGTGCCTGGCAGCCCTAGCCCCGGCCCTCCCGCTCTAGCATGTGGCTGCAGCTCCGAGCGCCTGGTCTGAACCGACCGTGCGAACTGCCTGTGGGCTCTGCTCTGCCACCACAGAAAGGCAGCCCCCTCTGGGCAGGGAGGCAGCGGCTGATCGGACGGGACTCGAAGGCCCAGACCTGAGCTGCCTCGGGGGTGGTTTGCAAAGCTCGCTGCCCCAGCACGAAGAGGCTGCCCCCTCCGGGGAGGCCCGCAGCAGCTGTTCAACAGCCACAGCCCCTGCCCAGCCAGCGTGGGACGGTGCAACTGCCGAGGCTGAGTCCCCAGGACACTCCCTGAGCCCTGCAGGGCTGGCCCCGGCCCCGCCCTGCCCCCCGGGCTGGGCCCCCCCGCTCACCGCAGCGCAGCTCGTCCGAGAAGTCTCCACAGTCGTCGACTCCGTTGCACACGGCGCCGCGGGGCCCAGCGGGGACGCAGCGTCCGTTGCGGCACTGGAACTGACCGGTCCGGCAGGGCCTCCGGCCCGGTGGTGCAGTCGGTGCCCCAGGGGGCACAGGGGGCACTGGGGGGCAGGGAAGGCGGAAGAGCAGGTCGGGGGGGTGAGGCAATTCCAGGTCAGTCCCAGGAGACGGGCCCGCCCTGAGAAACCAAGCCCCCAACCCCAGGGGGCGCCCTCACTGCACCTGCCCCCCCCCACCTCCCCGCCCCCGCTGCCCGCGAGGGGCCAGGGCGCGGTACCTCTCTCGCAGCCCAGCAGCTCGGCCCGCAGGAAGATCCCGTGGTGGAAGTCGTGGGGGAGGATGCGGACGTGCCGGGCACGGACCATGTGCTGGAACGTCCTCACCACCGGCGTGGAGTCGTCGGCGTTCCCCAGGAACAGCTGCAGGGGCAGCGACCGGCCGGCTCAGCCCCACACGCCACGCCCACGCCCCACACATGCCCACGCCCATGCCCACGCCCCAAACACGCCCCGCCCACGCCCCACACATGCCCACACCCCGCCCACGCCCCACACACGCCCACGCCCATGCCCACACACGCCCACGCCCACGCCCCACACACGCCCACGCCCCACACACGCCCCACACACGCCCACGCCCCACACACGCCCCACACACGCCCACGCCCCACACACGCCCACGCCCCACACACGCCCACGCCCCAAAGACCTCCCACACACGCTCATGCCCCAAACACCTCCCACACACGTCCCAAACACCTCCCAACACATGCACACACCCGAAACACACGCATAAACACCTCAGAACACCTCCCAACACATGCACACGCCCCAAACACACACACGCACATGCCCCAAACACCTCCCAAGACACGCATATGCCACAAACACACACGCACACACCCCGATCACACACACACACACGCCCTGAACACAAGCACATGCCCCAAACACACACACACACACCAAACACCTCCCAACACATTCACATGCCCCAAACACGCACTTACACACCTCCGACCACATGCACATGCCCCAAACATACATGCATACGCCCCAAACACACACATGCCAAATATATGCACATGCATGTGGAGAAAGTCCAGAAAAGAGCAACAAAATTGAGTAAAGGTCTAGAAAACATGAGCTATGAGGAAAGATTGAAAGAATTGGGTTTGTTTAGTCTGCAGCAGAGAAGACTGAGAGGGGACATGAGAACAGTTTTCAAGTACATAAAAGGTGGTTACAAAGGGGGAGAAAAATTGTTCTTCTGAACCTCTGAGGACAGGACAAGACGCAATGGGCTTAAATTGCAGCCAGGGCGGTTTAGGTTGGACATTAGGAAAAACCTCCGACCTGTCAGGGTGGTTAGGCACGGGAATAAATTGCCCAGGGAGGTGGTGGAGTCCCTGTCACTGGAGATTTTTAAGAGCAGGTCCTGCCATGAGTGCAGGGGACTGGACGAGATGCTCTCTTGAGGTCCCTTCCAGTCCTATGATTCTATGAGATGCCCCCCCCAAACACACACACACACACAAATGCACGCACGCACAGAAGCTCCGGCGTATCCACGGGCTCACACAGCCACCACCTCACATACGCCCCCAGGGGTGCAAACCCCTGAGATGAAGGGGGATTTTTCCAGAATATTTTGTACGCATATTGTGCGTGCCTCAGTTTCCCCTATGCGCGGCATGAGTAACTAGGTGGGGAGGAGAGGGGTGAAAGGTGTTTGCTTTGCAGAAGAATCCAGAGATCCAGGTGGGGCCTGGATCCAGACAATGGCCCATCAGTTTGTTACCTAGCTACTGACGACCCTGGTCCTCTGCAGGAAGCCAGGGAACAAGAGTGAGTCAGGAGGAGACCGGGTAGCCCTGCTTGTCGGGGAAGAAGAAGAACAAAGACTGAGGACATAGGGGGGGATGACCTTGGGTTATGGGCAGCTGGAGACACACACTTCTGGACTGGGGGTTGGGGACTCCACAGAGGGGTCTGAGCCCACCTGGGTTCTGGACATACCCCGCTGGACCCTGCTGGACCGTTCCGCTTCTCTGTGCTAACCACGAAAGGTCTAGGACAGGTGGCGTCCAGAGGTCGAATAAGCTTCCTGCTCTTACCCCGCTGGCCAAGAGTCTGAAGAGGTCAGGGTCATTGCTCCCTGTGGGGGTGCAAGCCTCCCAGGGGTGCGATTCGAGTGCACTCATGGTGGGAAGCAGGGGGCTGAAGGCTCAGAGGTGCGGTTCCAGGAGGCGGGGGAAGGGGGGTGTCCAGGGGCTTACGCCAGCGAGGGAGCATGACCCTAAGGGGGCTAACACTCTAACAGGGTCCTCACAGGCACCGCTCCACAGCCGCGGGGGAGCACTGGGCCGGTGGATCTGTGACAGCGTCCAAACCAACCTCCCACCGCACACCACCACACGGCTGCTGGGGGGCTGGTTTGGGGAGGTACCTTGGGCTCTGGCTGGGCGTCCGCAGAGACCTCCCGGTACTCATGCCACCTCAGCCCGTCCATGCTGAACTGCAGGAGGAAGCTGGTAACGTAGGCGTCCGAGGAGCCTGCCCCCTGCACCACCACCCCTGGGGGAGGAGAACACAGCACAGCTCAGGGCCCCTGCAGGGACACGGGGCTCTCCAGGGTATGGGCTGGGGAGCCCCAGGAATCAGCACCAGCCTGTGAGCTGAGAGCTGCCCCTCGGCAGCAGGGCTGTGGCGGGGCGGGTTTGACGCCAGCCCGGCAGGGCCTGGCACCCCGGCTGCAGAGCGCCACATGGTCGGTCTGTCGGGATCGCTAAGGATCGTGTGGAGACGGCTCCAAGGATCGTCCCCAGCCCGCTCACTTGAAGAGCATGAGCCAGCGTTGCCAGCCCTGGACTGGCCTGCCGTATGGCTCAGCCTCTTGTCCAGTGGCAGGGAGTCCCACAGCCAACAGCCCAGGGCTGAGGATGATGCCCCGGCTCGGGAAGGTCCGGGTGACCCATGTCTTCTTAGGGATACAGGTGGCCCAGGAGGTAATCGGGTCCTGGGCTGCTGAGGGCTCTGAAGAGGCACCGCACTTTGCCCAGCCCAGAGTGTGGAGAGCCAGCGCAGGGCACCGAGCAGCGGAGGATGGGCAGCATGGCACCCGCCCCCCAGCACTGCCCTGGGGCTCTGGCGTCTCCTGTGCCCCCCGGAAGCCAAGGAAGGCCGGGGGCTGGAGCATGTTCACTGCACGAGCGACCCAGGCCAGGCACCTACCCGTGAGGTTCCTGGGCTCCAGCAGATCCACCTGCAGGTAGGGCGGCTTGGAGACCAGCTCCTGGTACACCTCTGCCTGGGGCCCCCAGCCCTGCAGGTCCGAGCCTGGCAGCACGTAGTTGAGGCGCCCGGCGTGGGCAGGGTTCTCCGGCTGCTGGGAGGAGGCTGTGAAGCAGCTGTCCGGTAAGGAGGCCAAACCCAGCGGGCCGTAGCACCGGTCTGGCGGACAGAGACGGGGGTCACGGGCGCTGCTGTGCACGCTGGGCCAGAGGCAGGCGGGCCGGGCGGAGGGGGCTTGGCAGCAGAGCCTGACTCAGGAGATGCCCCTGCCCTGTGCTGGGAATCAGAGACTGACCCGGCCACACCGAGTCCATCCCAGGGGCCCTTCCGGCCTCTGTCCAAGTGACCCCCCCACACTGCCCGGGGGGCGCTCCTGGGGGCCCATGGAGTCAGGACTTACCTCCGAGAGGGGGCAGCGGGAAGGTGACGAGAGGAGGGCTGATGGAGGCAGCCGGGCTGGCCAGGGTGGGGCCCGGGGGCCTGGCCGTCTGGACAGCAGGCGCGCTGGTCCGGTTCTCACCTGAGCAGGGCGACAGGATTTCTGCCTCGGTCCCTTCGATTCTGTGCCAGACACACCGCGGGCCCTGCCCTGGAGCCGTGCGTGCTCGGGAGATCCCCTCCCAGCTCCCCCACACCTGCCGTCCCCACACAGCCCTGGGGGCAGGAGTCCCCCTTGTACCTCCCTTCGCCCGCCAGGGGCTGGGCTCCCTGCTGCCTTCAATCCCAGGGGAAAGGGGCGGCACATCCCAGGAGAGCCCCAGGGGGGCTGGAGAACCCGCCCCATGGCTGGCCCCACGCTGGGGACAGCCCACACTCTGCCCGGACCAGCACAGGCTACTGGGGGGCTGCGGGTCAGGTCTGAGGGGCATCGGCATGCGGGGGCTCGAGGTTGGGATGGAGGGGCATTGCCAGGACTGGCTGGGGCATGTGTTGTGAGAGTCCCTCCCCTCCTGTGACCCGCGCCATGGCCTAAGCACCCCCCGGATCCCCCCAGCGCAGGACTCACCCGCTTCAGTGCAGTAGCAGCAGGACGCACCCCTGCCCTCCACCAGCACCCGCCCCTGTGGCGAGAGACGGTTGGAACCAGCCTGAGCCCCGGAGCCAGGGACTAACCGCAGCTCTCCGGGGTGCCAGCCCAGTGCCCATGCTGCAGGGCCAGCCGGGCTCCATGACAGCCCCTGCGGGGGGAGCTGCAGGGGAGGGGGCGGGTTCGGGCAGCCCCTTGCTGAGTCTCCCAGCCCCCAGTGGGGCACAAAGACTTGTGGGCTCCAACCAGCTCTGCACTGAGCTGGAGACGTCATGGGAGGTTCACGCCCAGACCCGTGTGATGAAGTGGGACTGTTCTTAATGTTACCTCTGAATAGTGGGGGGTGCCTCAGTTTCCCCTAGGCAGTTCTTAAGTATCTAGGTGGTGGGGTAAGGGTGTATGATCATTGCAGAGCCCTAGAGGGCAGGTGTGGGCAGGGGTCTGGACACAGAGAATGGCCAACACCCTGTTTCCTGGCACCTGATGGCCTGGGCCCTTCCCCCCTGCAAGGTGAGAGCTAAAGGGTTGGAGAACAAAGGAATCAGGTGACCTCCTGGCCCGGGAAAGAGACAAAGCCCAGAGGAGGAGGGGCTGGAGGGAGTTTCAGTTTGGGGCTGGCTGGGACATGGAGTGAAGGGCAGACGGGGTTGTCTGGATCCCTGCACCCCAAAATGTACCTGGCTGAGGGGTCCTGTTCCCTGCACCTGCAAGCTGTGTGTTAGACCATGTTCCTGTCGTCTAATAAACCTTCTGTGTTACTGGCTGGCTGAGAGTCACGTCTGACTGCGGAGTTGGGGGGCAGGACCCTCTGGCTTCCCCAGGACCCCGCCTGGGGGGACTCGCTGTGGGAAGCGCACGGAGGGGCAGAGGAGGCTGAATGCTCCGAGGTCAGACCCAGGAAGGGGGAAGCCGGGTGAGCTGTGTGTCCTGCAGACAGGCTGCTCAGAGAGGAGACTTCCCCAGAGTCCTGCCTGGCTTCGTGGGGAGCAGTTCCAGAGCATCGCCCCGGGGACTCCGTGACAACCCATTAAATCCCCATGAACCCCCCAGCCTCGCCCTGCCCCCCCCAACCCACCGTGCTATCCCCTGCCAAAGGGTTCCTAGCCAGGGCCAGAGGCCCTTCTCCAGCAACGCCAGCTCCCACCGGCTGGGGCTGCACCCCCGGGGCTGACCGGGCCTCCCTCCCCCGGCTCAGAGGGCAGGGCTGGGTGCCGGGCTCACCTCTGGGCACCCCACGGTGCTGTACGGGCAGTACTGGGAGCACTGCACCGTCAGGCTGGGCAGGCATTGGCACACCTGGCACTGCCCCGATCGCCAGCGGTCGCCAATGGCGTGCGACCGGCCGTGGTGCTCGCACTCCTCGCACGGATCCGTCTGGCACCTGCGCGGGGAGGGGCAGGCAGAGGGGCACGGTTAGAGCTGGCTGTGGCTCAGCACCAGCAGGGAAGGACTGAGGCTTAAAAGTCCAGTCCCCTGATTAGAGCGCCTGGCACCTAATGCCCACTGCCCGGTGCCCACCCCCAGAGCCCACCTCAGCCCTCTACCAGAGTCCACTGCCCGGTGCCCACCCCAACCCCTACCCAGAGCCCAAAGCCCTCCCCCAGCCCCCTACCCAGAGCCCACTGCCCGGTGCCCACCCCCAGAGCCCACCTCAGCCCTCTACCAGAGCCCACTGCCCGGTGCCCACCCCCAGAGCCCACCTCAGCCCTCTACCAGAGCCCACTGCCCGGTGCCCACCCCAACCCCTACCCAGAGCCCAAAGACCTCCCCCAGCCCCCTACCCAGAGCCCACTGCCCGGTGCCCACCCCCAGAGCCCACCTCAGCCCTCTACCAGAGTCCACTGCCCGGTGGCCACCCCCAGAGCTCACCCCAACCCCCTACCAGAGCCCACTGCCCGGTGCCCACCCCAGCCCCTACCCACAGCCCAGTTCCCACCCCGAAATTCCACTGCCCAATGCCCACCCCAGCCCCCTACCCAGATCCCACTGCCCACCACAGCCCCTGACCCAGAGTGCACTGCCCAGTGCCCAGACCCCTACCCAGAGCCCACTGCACAGCTCCTACCCCAGCCCCCTACCCAGAAGCCCTTGCCTAGTGCCCATTCCAGCCCCCTACCCAGAGCCCACTGCCCACCCCCAACTCCATACTCAGCACCCTGTGCCCACTCCAGCCCCCATGCCCAGAGCCCACTGCACAGTACCCAGCCCTCAGTCCCCATATGTAAGGTCTGAGGCCTTTGTCTGCAGCCATATTAGGAGAGAAGCTGCCATGAGCCAAGAAGCAGAAAGTCACAGCCCCACATTCCATCTGAATTGTACCAAACCCATGTCATGGTGGGCTGTGAAGAAGGTGCCTCCTAACAGCACCCACCGTCACCAGATAAGCAAGGAGCCTCTTACGATGGTTCAAGAAAACTTCCTGTGGCAGCAGTCTGTCTGGCAAGGAATCACTTATCAACAGTTGCAGTGCGAAATCCCTGCTTCTTTATTGTTTTGCCTTTATGGTCCCCACTTCTCTATGGTTTATCTGTCTGGTCTGTGTCTGGTTCTTTGATTGTTTCTGTCTGTTGCATAATTAATTTTACAAGATTTAAATCAACCAAGGGGGTGGGGTCTGACGGGGTAACGAATGATTTTGCTGTATGTTAGGATTGGTCAGAGAATGATTTTGCAATACTTTAGTGAAATGATTGGTGAAGGTGCAGCAAAGCAGGACTCAAGTCTCACTATATAAACTGAGGTCCAAGAAGGAGACGAGCTGGGAAGGAAAAAGAAAGGCAAAGGGAAGAGAAGGAGAAGAAGAAGGAAAGACCTGGAAGAAGAAATTCACCCCCCAGACACAGCCTAAGAATCCTCGGCACGACCCAGACGAGACTGACCTTGCCTGGCCAGCTGGGAAAGTCCCCCTGCCTGACGGGGCCGGGCGAGCATGGCACTGTGTGTGCATTCTGGCTGGTGAGCGTTAATAAACGGGAGAAGGATATTACTGTGTAAGGCTCTTTCTCTGGTAAAAGGCCCTGCAAACCCGCAGAGGAGTTCGCCCGGAGCCCCAGGAACTGGGTCAGGGTGGGGGTGCCTAAATCAGCCGGATTGCGCCCTGAGCCCTAGGAACCCAAGGGGGTGCCCTGGAGTGTGCCCACTGCCGGACCCCTATCCCATGCCCATCGCCCAGGGTTGATGCTCAGAGGCTCCTTTGAACTAACCCAGCCCAGGCCAAGACCCTCCAGAGAGGGGCTGGACCTGACATGGCAGCTGCCCTGGTGGAGCCCCTCAAAATGGCAAAACTCCCCCCCGCGCCCCCCGAAGCCCCCGTGCAGGGGGCAGGAGCCGCCCTCCGCTCACCGGCGGGCCTTGCGGTAGATGCCCCGGCACTGGTGCCCGTTGCCGTGTTTGCTGGGGTTGTTGGGGCTGCGGAAGGACCACTGGATGCTCTGCACGCCACAGGGGCCCAGGCACTCGCCCCAGGGAGACCAGGCCGACCAGCCGCAGTTAACTAGAGACAGACACAGGGAGGGGGCGTGAGACGAGCCCCCACAGCCTCCCGCGCTGCTGCCGCCGCCCAGCCCTGGCAGCCAGGGGCAGCGGGACGCAGGCAGCCAGGAACCAGCCACCCGCAGGCTCGGGAATGGGGGGGGCCGGGGAGCCCGGGGCCCAGCCCCACCTACCAGTGCACTCGGGGTTCTGCCGACACCGCTTCATCTGCCCGTCCTGACAGGCGCAGATGCGGCAGTTCACCTTCACCAGCTGGCCGGGCCAGTGGCGCACGCCCTCCACCAGGCACGGGCACTCCCGGGGGCGCACGCACTGCTGCTCACTGTCCAGCACCAGCCCCTCCGGGCACCAGCAGCCTGCGGGGGGCAGCACAGACGGCGGGTGAGGGCACACGCTCCCTCAGCCTGTGACGAAGCGGGACTGTTCTTAATGTTTCCTCTGAATAGTGCGGGGGTGCCTCAGTTTCCCCTATACAGTTCTTCAGTGTCTGGGTGGTGGGGTAAGGGTGTATGATCATTGCAGAGTCCTAGAGGGCAGGTGTGTGCAGGGGTCTGGACACAGAGAATGGCCAACACCCTGTTTCCTGGCACCTGATGGCCTGGTCCCTTCCCCCTGCAAGGTGAGAGCTAAAGGGTTGGAGAACAAAGGAATCAGGTGACCTCCCGGCCTGGGAAAGGGACAAAGCCAAGAGGAGGAGGGGCTGGAGGGAGTTTCAGTTTGGGGCTGGCTGGGACATGGAGTGAAGGGCAGACGGGGTTGTCTGGCTCACTGCCCCCAAAATGGGCCCGGCTGAGGGGTCCTGTTCTCTGCACCTACAAGCTCTGTGTTAGACCATGTTCCTGTCGTCTAATAAACCTTCTGTTTTACTGGCTGGCTGAGAGTCCCGTCTGACTGCGGAGTTGCGGGGCAGGACCCTCTGGCTTCCCCAGGACCCCGCCTGAGCGGACTCGCTGGGGGAAGCGCACGGAGGGGCAGAGGAGGCTGAATGCTCCGAGGTCAGACCCAGGAAGGTGGAAGCCAGGTGAGCTGTGTGTCCTGCAGACAGGCTGTTCCCAGAGAGGAGACTTCCCCAGAGTCCTTCCTGGCTTCGTAGGGAGCAGTTCCAGAGCATCGCCTGGGGACTCCGTGACACCTCCAACCCAGCTCCCGCCCCTCTTGGCCCTCCCACCTAGTCCCCCACATGGCCCTACCTGGGCTGCAGGGCCTGTCCCTCTTGCACTTGCCCTTGCTGGCCAGATCGGTGCAGGCCATGGGGCACGGGGCGCATGGCCTGCGCACCAGGCCTGCGGGGCAGGCGGTGGCGTTGAGGCAGCCTTCCAGCTGGCAGGCCTCTGCAGAGAGAGACCAGGGAGTGCGGTTAGTTCACTCAGGGCTGCCCCAGCACCAAGCCCAGGCCCACCAGCCCCCACCACCCGCGGCCCAGCCCTGGGAGCTCCAGGGATGAGGCAGAGGTGCCAGGCTGGGCTCGACCCTCTCGGGAGCCGGCCGCCAGGAGCAGCTGTTCTGGGCCATGATGGCAGCATCGTAGCAACCCCCCCAGCAGAGGGAGCTCCGGGGCCAACAGCAACGCACAGCGGCTCTGGGGGGCCAAGGGCCCCTGATCCCCACTCATGGGCAGGGTAACCTGGCCAGCAGGCCCCAGGCAGCAGGGAAGGATCTAAGACAGACGGCATCTGTGGGCTCAGCCGAGTGCCAGGCAGCGGGGAAGCACAGGGAGCTGCTCTGCCCCATAGAGCTGCTCCCCAGTGTGGATGCCGGCCGTGCCCAGAGCAGGGAACCCAGCCGCAGCCCCACGGACTCACTGATCTCCAGCGTGCTGGGCGAGGCTCCGGGCAGCTCGGTGCAGTGCCGGCCCCCGTTCCGGGGCACGATGCACTCCCGACGCCGCACCACCACCCCGCGGCAGTCCTGGGTGCAGTTTGCCCACGTTGCCCACTCGCTCCAGGCACCGTCCACTGCAGGGCACAGAGGGGAGAGGGCTGGTGGGACCGGCCCCACCCACGCACTGCACCAGGCTGGAGTACCCCCCCTATCGCCCGCGTGGGGCTGCAGCGACCCCATCGCCTATGTGGGGCTGCAGTGATTCCTGACACATCCCCTTCGGTCTGCCCCGCACCCGGCTGTATGGACACCCCTCTGCCTGCCCCTCCCCCAGCTGTACGGACACCCCTGTCTGCCCCACACCTGGCCATACGGACACCCCTCTGTCTGTCTCACACGGGGCCGCACGGACACCCCTCTGTCCACCCCACGCCCTGATGTATGGACACTCCTCTGTCCCACAGCCAGCTGTACGGACACCCCTCTGTCTGCCCCGCGCCCGGCTGTGCACACAACCCCTCTGTCTGCCCAGCGCCCGGCTGTGCACACACCCCTCTGTCTGCCCAGCGCCCGGCTGTGCACACACCCCTCTGTCTGCCCCACGCCCGGCTGTACACACCCCTCTGTCTGCCCCACGCCCGGCTGTACGCACACCCCTCTGTCTGCCCCACGCCCGGCTGTACGCACACCCCTCTGTCTGCCCCACGCCCGGCAGTGCACACATCCCTCTGTCTGCCCCGCGCCCGGCTGTGCACACACCCCTCTGTCTGCCCCGCGCCCGGCTGTGCACACACCCCTCTGTCTGCCCCGCGCCCGGCTGTACACACCCCTCTGTCTGCCCCGCGCCCGGCTGTGCACACACCCCCCTCTGTCTGCCCCGCGCCCGGCTGTGCACACAACCCCTCTGTCTGCCCAGCGCCCGGCTGTGCACACACCCCTCTGTCTGCCCAGCGCCCGGCTGTGCACACACCCCTCTGTCTGCCCAGCGCCCGGCTGTGCACACACCCCTCTGTCTGCCCCACGCCCGGCTGTACACACCCCTCTGTCTGCCCCACGCCCGGCTGTGCACACATCCCTCTGTCTGCCCCGCGCCCGGCTGTGCACACACCCCTCTGTCTGCCCCGCGCCCGGCTGTGCACACACCCCTCTGTCTGCCCAGCGCCCGGCTGTACACACCCCTCTGTCTGCCCCGCGCCCGGCTGTGCACACACCCCTCTGTCTGCCCCGCGCCCGGCTGTGCACACACCCCTCTGTCTGCCCAGCGCCCGGCTGTACACACCCCTCTGTCTGCCCCGCGCCCGGCTGTGCACACACCCCTCTGTCTGCCCCGCGCCCGGCTGTACGCACACCCCTCTGTCTGCCCCGCACCGGGCTGTGCACACACTCCTCTGTCTGCCCCGCGCCCGGCTGTACACACCCCTCTGTCTGCCTGCGCCCGGCTGTGCACACCCCCCCCTCTGTCTGCCCAGCGCCCGGCTGTGCACACACCCCTCTGTCTGCCCCACGCCCGGCTGTACACACCCCTCTGTCTGCCCCACGCCCGGCTGTACACACCCCCCTCTGACTGCCCCGCGCCCGGCTGTACACAAACACCTCTGTCTGCCAGCGCCCAGCTGTACACACACCCCTCTGTCTGCCCCGGGCCCGGCTGTACACACACCCCTCTGTCTGCCCCGCGCCCGGCTGTGCACACAACCCCTCTGTCTGCCCAGCGCCCGGCTGTGCACACACCCCTCTGTCTGCCCAGCGCCCGGCTGTGCACACACCCCTCTGTCTGCCCAGCGCCCGGCTGTGCACACACCCCTCTGTCTGCCCCACGCCCGGCTGTACACACACCCCTCTGTCTGCCCCGCGCCCGGCTGTGCACACACCCCTCTGTCTGCCCCGCGCCCGGCTGTACGCACACCCCTCTGTCTGCCCCGCACCGGGCTGTGCACACACTCCTCTGTCTGCCCCGCGCCCGGCTGTACACACCCCTCTGTCTGCCCCACGCCCGGCTGTGCACACACCCATCTGTCTGCCCCGCGCCCGGCTGTGCACACACCCCCCTCTGTCTGCCCCACGCCCGGCTGTACACACACCCCTCTGTCTGCCCCGCGCCCGGCTGTGCACACCCCCCCCTCTGTCTGCCCAGCGCCCGGCTGTGCACACACCCCTCTGTCTGCCCCACGCCCGGCTGTACACACCCCTCTGTCTGCCCCAAGCCCGGCTGTACACACACCCCTCTGACTGCCCCGCGCCCGGCTGTACACAAACCCCTCTGTCTGCCAGCGCCCAGCTGTACACACACCCCTCTGTCTGCCCCGGGCCCGGCTGTACACACACCCCTCTGTCTGCCCCGGGCCCGGCTGTGCACACAACCCCTCTGTCTGCCCAGCGCCCGGCTGTGCACACACCCCTCTGTCTGCCCAGCGCCCGGCTGTGCACACACCCCTCTGTCTGCCCCGCGCCCGGCTGTGCACACATCCCTCTGTCTGCCCAGCGCCCGGCTGTACACACCCCTCTGTCTGCCCCGCGCCCGGCTGTGCACACACCCCTCTGTCTGCCCCGCGCCCGGCTGTACGCACACCCCTCTGTCTGCCCCGCACCGGGCTGTGCACACACTCCTCTGTCTGCCCCGCGCCCGGCTGTACACACCCCTCTGTCTGCCCCACGCCCGGCTGTGCACACACCCCTCTGTCTGCCCCGCGCCCGGCTGTGCACACACCCCCCTCTGTCTGCCCCACGCCCGGCTGTACACACACCCCTCTGTCTGCCCCGCGCCCGGCTGTGCACACCCCCCCCTCTGTCTGCCCAGCGCCCGGCTGTGCACACACCCCTCTGTCTGCCCCACGCCCGGCTGTACACACCCCTCTGTCTGCCCCACGCCCGGCTGTACACACCCCTCTGTCTGCCCCACGCCCGGCTGTACACACACCCCTCTGACTGCCCCGCGCCCGGCTGTACACAAACCCCTCTGTCTGCCAGCGCCCAGCTGTACACACACCCCTCTGTCTGCCCCGGGCCCGGCTGTACACACACCCCTCTGTCTGCCCCGGGCCCGGCTGTGCACACAACCCCTCTGTCTGCCCAGCGCCCGGCTGTGCACACACCCCTCTGTCTGCCCAGCGCCCAGCTGTGCACACACCCCTCTGTCTGCCCAGCGCCCGGCTGTGCACACACCCCTCTGTCTGCCCCACGCCCGGCTGTGCATACACCCCTCTGTCTGCCCCACGCCCGGCTGTACACACACCCCTCTGTCTGCCCCGCGCCCGGCTGTACGCACACCCCTCTGTCTGCCCCGCGCCCGGCTGTGCGCACACCCCTCTGTCTGCCCCGCGCCCGGCTGTGCGCACACCCCTCTGTCTGCCCCGCGCCCGGCTGTGCACACCCCTCTGTCTGCCCCGCGCCCGGCTGTGCACACACCCCCCTGTCTGCCCCGCACCGGGCTGTGCACACACCCCTCTGTCTGCCCCGCACCGGGCTGTGCACACACCCCTCTGTCTGCCCCGCACCGGGCTGTGCACACACCCCTCTGTCTGCCCCGCACCGGGCTGTGCACACACCCCTCTGTCTGCCCCGCACCGGGCTGTGCACACACCCCTCTGTCTGCCCCGCACCGGGCTGTGCACACACCCCTCTGTCTGCCCCGCGCCCGGCTGTGCACACACCCCTCTGTCTGCCCCGCGCCCGGCTGTGCACACCCCCCCCTCTGTCTGCCCCGCGCCCGGCTGTACACACCCCTCTGTCTGCCCCGCGCCCGGCTGTACACACCCCTCTGTCTGCCCCGCGCCCGGCTGTACACACCCCTCTGTCTGCCCCGCGCCCGGCTGTACACACACCCCTCTGTCTGCCCCGCGCCCGGCTGTACACACACCCCTCTGTCTGCCCGGTGCCCGGCTGTACACACACCCCTCTGTCTGCCCCACGCCCAGCTGTACACACCCCTCTGTCTGCCCGCGCCTGGCTGTGCACACACCCCTCTGTCTGCCCCGCGCCCGGCTGTGCACACACCCCTCTGTCTGCCCAGCGCCCGGCTGTACACACCCCTCTGTCTGCCCGCGCCCGGCTGTACACACCCCTCTGTCTGCCCGCGCCCGGCTGTGCACACACCCCTCTGTCTGCCCCGCGCCCGGCTGTGCACACACCCCTCTGTCTGCCCCACGCCCGGCTGTGCACACACCCCTCTGTCTGCCCCACGCCCGGCTGTACACAAACCCCTCTGTCTGCCAGCACCCGGCTGTGCACACACCCCTCTGTCTGCCTGCGCCCGGCTGTACACAAACCCCTCTGTCTCCCCAGCGCCCAGCTGTGCACACACCCCTCTGTCTGCCCCGCGCCCGGCTGTGCATACACCCCTCTGTCTGCCCCGCGCCCGGCTGTACACACACCCCTCTGTCTGACCCGCGCCCGGCTGTACACACACCCCTCTCTCTGCCCCGCGCCCGGCTGTACGCACCCCCCAGCCCGTCTCACCTGGGCAGGCCACGGCGAAGCACTGCTGGGCCTGCGTCTCCTCGCCATGGCATTGGCGTAGAACATCGTTGGCCCGCCTGGTGCAGACCCGCCTGCGGATCTGCAAGCCCGTCCCACAGGACCGGCTGCAGGTGCTCCACGGGGCCCAGGGGCTCCAGAGCCCGCAGTCCCGCTCGTCGGAGGGCAGCCAGCCCGAGGCCTCGCTGCCATCAGCGCAATCCGCCAGCCCGTTACACACCTGCAGGGAGACACACTGAGCCGCCCTGGGAGAGGCAGAGACGCACAGAGATGGGGGGCCACAGTGACGGGGCCAGGAAAGGCCGGGGGGAGGCAGAGACCAGCGAAGGGAGCAGGGGACAGGGAGAGAGCAGGGCAGGGCAGGGGAAGGCAGGCAGTATGGGCGGGTGAGGGAAGCAGAGATGAGCGAAGGGAGCAGGGGACAGGGAGAGGGCAGGGCAGGGGAAGGCAGGCAGTCTGGGTGGGTGAGGGAAGCAGAGATGAGCGAAGGGAGCAGGGGACAGGGAGAGGGCAGGGCAGGGGAAGGCAGGCAGTCTGGGTGGGTGAGGGAAGCAGAGATGAGCGAAGGGAGCAGGGGACAGGGAGAGGGCAGGGCAGGGGAAGGCAGGCAGTATGGGTGGGTGAAGGAAGCAGAGATGAGCGAAGGGAGCAGGGGACAGGGAGAGGGCAGGGCAGGGGAAGGCAGGCAGTCTGGGTGGGTGAGGGAAGCAGAGATGAGCGAAGGGAGCAGGGGACAGGGAGAGGGCAGGGCAGGGGAAGGCAGGCAGTATGGGCGGGTGAGGGAAGCAGAGATGAGCGAAGGGAGCAGGGGACAGGGAGAGGGCAGGGCAGGGGAAGGCAGGCAGTATGGGCGGGTGAGGGAAGCAGAGATGAGCGAAGGGAGCAGGGGACAGGGAGAGGGCAGGGCAGGGCAGGCAGTATGGGTGGGTGAGGGAAGCAGAGATGAGGGAAGGGAGTAGGGGACAGGGAGAGGGCAGGGCAGGGGAAGGCAGGCAGTCTGGGTGGGTGAGGGAAGCAGAGATGAGCGAAGGGAGCAGGGGACAGGGAGAGGGCAGGGCAGGGGAAGGCAGGCAGTCTGGGTGGGTGAGGGAAGCAGAGATGAGGGAAGGGAGCAGGGGACAGGGAGAGGGCAGGGCAGGGGAAGGCAGGCAGTTTGGACGGGTGAGGGAAGCAGAGATGAGCGAAGGGAGCAGGGGACAGGGAGAGGGCAGGGCAGGGGAAGGCAGGCAGTTTGGGCGGGTGAGGGAAGCAGAGATGAGCGAAGGGAGCAGGGGACAGGGAGAGGGCAGGGCAGGGGAAGGCAGGCAGTCTGGGTGGGTGAGGGAAGCAGAGATGAGGGAAGGGAGCAGGGGACAGGGAGAGGGCAGGGCAGGGCAGGGCAGGCAGTATGGGAGGGAGAGGGAAGCAGAGATGAGCGAAGGGAGCAGGGGACAGGGAGAGGGCAGGGCAGGGCAGGGCAGGCAGTATGGGAGGGTGAGGGAAGCAGAGATGAGCGAAGGGAGCAGGGGACAGGGAGAGGGCAGGGCAGGGGAAGGCAGGCAGTCTGGGTGGGTGAGGGAAGCAGAGATGAGGGAAGGGAGCAGGGGACGGGGAGAGGGCAGGGCAGGGCAGGCAGTATGGGAGGGTGAGGGAAGCAGAGATGAGCGAAGGGAGCAGGGGACGGGGAGAGGGCAGGGCAGGGCAGGCAGTATGGGAGGGTGAGGGAAGCAGAGATGAGCGAAGGGAGCAGGGGACAGGGAGAGGGCAGGGCAGGGGAAGGCAGGCAGTCTGGGTGGGTGAGGGAAGCAGAGATGAGCGAAGGGAGCAGGGGACAGGGAGAGGGCAGGGCAGGGGAAGGCAGGCAGTCTGGGTGGGTGAAGGAAGCAGAGATGAGGGAAGGGAGCAGGGGACGGGGAGAGGGCAGGGCAGGGCAGGGCAGGCAGTATGGGAGGGTGAGGGAAGCAGAGATGAGGGAAGGGAGCAGGGGACAGGGAGAGGGCAGGGCAGGGGAAGGCAGGCAGTCTGGGTGGGTGAGGGAAGCAGAGATGAGCGAAGGGAGCAGGGGACAGGGAGAGGGCAGGGCAGGGGAAGGCAGGCAGTCTGGGTGGGTGAGGGAAGCAGAGATGAGCGAAGGGAGCAGGGGACAGGGAGAGGGCAGGGCAGGGGAAGGCAGGCAGTCTGGGTGGGTGAGGGAAGCAGAGATGAGCGAAGGGAGCAGGGGACAGGGAGAGGGCAGGGCAGGGGAAGGCAGGCAGTCTGGGTGGGTGAGGGAAGCAGAGATGAGGGAAGGGAGCAGGGGACAGGGAGAGGGCAGGGCAGGGGAAGGCAGGCAGGCAGTCTGGGTGGGTGAGGGAAGCAGAGATGAGCGAAGGGAGCAGGGGACAGGGAGAGGGCAGGGCAGGGCAGGGCAGGCAGTATGGGAGGGTGAGGGAAGCAGAGATGAGGGAAGGGAGCAGGGGACAGGGAGAGGGCAGGGCAGGGGAAGGCAGGCAGTCTGGGTGGGTGAGGGAAGCAGAGATGAGCGAAGGGAGCAGGGGACAGGGAGAGGGCAGGGCAGGGGAAGGCAGGCAGTCTGGGTGGGTGAGGGAAGCAGAAATGAGGGAAGGGAGCAGGGGACAGGGAGAGGGCAGGGCAGGGGAAGGCAGGCAGTATGGGTGGGTGAGGGAAGCAGAGATGAGCGAAGGGAGCAGGGGACAGGGAGAGGGCAGGGCAGGGGAAGGCAGGCAGTCTGGGTGGGTGAGGGAAGCAGAGATGAGCGAAGGGAGCAGGGGACAGGGAGAGGGCAGGGCAGGGGAAGGCAGGCAGTCTGGGTGGGTGAGGGAAGCAGAGATGAGCGAAGGGAGCAGGGGACAGGGAGAGGGCAGGGCAGGGGAAGGCAGGCAGGCAGTCTGGGTGGGTGAGGGAAGCAGAGATGAGCGAAGGGAGCAGGGGACAGGGAGAGGGCAGGGCAGGGGAAGGCAGGCAGTCTGGGTGGGTGAGGGAAGCAGAGATGAGGGAAGGGAGCAGGGGACAGGGAGAGGGCAGGGCAGGGGAAGGCAGGCAGTCTGGGTGGGTGAGGGAAGCAGAGATGAGCGAAGGGAGCAGGGGACAGGGAGAGGGCAGGGCAGGGGAAGGCAGGCAGGCAGTCTGGGTGGGTGAGGGAAGCAGAGATGAGCGAAGGGAGCAGGGGACAGGGAGAGGGCAGGGCAGGGGAAGGCAGGCAGGCAGTCTGGGTGGGTGAGGGAAGCAGAGATGAGGGAAGGGAGCAGGGGACAGGGAGAGGGCAGGGCAGGGGAAGGCAGGCAGTCTGGGTGGGTGAGGGAAGCAGAGATGAGCGAAGGGAGCAGGGGACAGGGAGAGGGCAGGGCAGGGGAAGGCAGGCAGTCTGGGTGGGTGAGGGAAGCAGAGATGAGCGAAGGGAGCAGGGGACAGGGAGAGGGCAGGGCAGGGGAAGGCAGGCAGTCTGGGTGGGTGAGGGAAGCAGAGATGAGCGAAGGGAGCAGGGGACAGGGAGAGGGCAGGGCAGGGGAAGGCAGGCAGTCTGGGTGGGTGAGGGAAGCAGAGATGAGCGAAGGGAGCAGGGGACAGGGAGAGGGCAGGGCAGGGGAAGGCAGGCAGTCTGGGTGGGTGAAGGAAGCAGAGATGAGGGAAGGGAGCAGGGGACGGGGAGAGGGCAGGGCAGGGCAGGGCAGGCAGTATGGGAGGGTGAGGGAAGCAGAGATGAGGGAAGGGAGCAGGGGACAGGGAGAGGGCAGGGCAGGGGAAGGCAGGCAGTCTGGGTGGGTGAGGGAAGCAGAGATGAGCGAAGGGAGCAGGGGACAGGGAGAGGGCAGGGCAGGGGAAGGCAGGCAGTCTGGGTGGGTGAGGGAAGCAGAGATGAGCGAAGGGAGCAGGGGACAGGGAGAGGGCAGGGCAGGGGAAGGCAGGCAGTCTGGGTGGGTGAGGGAAGCAGAGATGAGCGAAGGGAGCAGGGGACAGGGAGAGGGCAGGGCAGGGGAAGGCAGGCAGTCTGGGTGGGTGAGGGAAGCAGAGATGAGCGAAGGGAGCAGGGGACAGGGAGAGGGCAGGGCAGGGGAAGGCAGGCAGTCTGGGTGGGTGAGGGAAGCAGAGATGAGCGAAGGGAGCAGGGGACAGGGAGAGGGCAGGGCAGGGGAAGGCAGGCAGTCTGGGTGGGTGAGGGAAGCAGAGATGAGCGAAGGGAGCAGGGGACAGGGAGAGGGCAGGGCAGGGGAAGGCAGGCAGTCTGGGTGGGTGAAGGAAGCAGAGAGCATTAAAGGGTGCGGTGTGAGGGAGCAGCGAGTATTAACCTGGGAATGTTGCATGGGAGTTTTACTAGTTTACTGTCTGCATTGATACTAGATAGTGCTGGGAAATAAGGGGGTGACTTGACTGAGGAACGATACCTGAGCCTGTAACCTGAGCCCAGGGGCCAGGTGACACCTTCTGCCCCAGACTAGACAAAGGCTAGAGGAGGAGCTGGGGGCTGTGGCTGGGGGAGACGGCTGGAGGGGGTTTTTATTTGGAGCTGGCTGGGGAAATGGAGGGAGGCCCAGAACCGAGGTCTGGGCTCCCCACCCCCCAAGATGGACCTGACTGAGGGGTTGTGTTCTCTGTACCTACAAGCTCTGGTTTGGATCGTGTTCCTGTCATCTAATAAACCTCTGTGTTACTGGCTGGCTGAGAGTCCTGGGGAATCGCAGGAAGTGGGGGGTGCAGGGCCCTGACTCCCCCACACTCTGTGACAGCAGGGGACAGGGCAGGGGAAGGAAGGGGACAGGGCAGGGCAGGGGAAGGCAGGGAAGGGCAAGTAGTATGGGCAGGTGAGGGAAGTAGAGACCAGGGAAGGGGACAGGGGACAGGGGGAGGGCAGGGCAGGCAGTATGGGCAGGTGAGGGAAGCAGAGACCAGCCGGTGTAAGAAGGACCCTATGAGCCGAGTGCAGACAGGACAGAGCAGCGGGCGCGAGGGGGCACTCTGGACTGGCATCAGGAGGCAAGGGCTGGGTGGCGCAGCTGTCCGATGCTGTTAGGATCCAGCCGGCTCTGCCCTGCCGGGGAGTGGCAGGCAGGGAAGGAAGAGCTGGGAAGGGAGATGAGGGCTAGGCATGCCTGGCAGGCTGGCGGGGGGCAGAGGAGGTTGGCGCAGCAGCCCCCAGGCTCTCTCAGTGGTTGAGGATGAGGCTGCCGGGTGCCAGGGGTGTGATGCATCGGCGAGGGGAGCATGGCGAGAGGGGGCAGAGAGACGACCCTTGGCCAGGGGAGGGCGGTGGAGACAGAGGCGGGGGGGAGCACTGAGGCAGGCATAGGGGACAGGAGGGGGCAGCCTGGGCAGTGCTTCCAGGGAGCTCGCATGTCTTGGGCTAGGGCACAGGGCTGAAGCGGGGAGTCTATGCACACTGGGCCCAGCTCACCCAGGGGCACTGCCCCTTCCTCCTCCCTGGACGCTAGCCAGAGGGGAGCTCTGCCATGCAGACCTGCCCAGACCCGATTGGCCAGCCCCTCTCAGCCCCGCAGGCAGGGGAGTGGAGCCGGGGCAGGGCTGGGCCAGCAGCCGCACACAACAACGTCTTGGAGCCCCCAACAGGGGCACTGCCCCCCTCGGCCCCCAGCCCCAGCCATACCTGCTTAAAGGGGATGCATTTGCCTTCGGCACACGAGTACTCGGTGCAGGGCCCCACCGTCTGGTTCCTCTCGCCGGGTGGGACGTGATGGTCTGCAGGGGGGCCGATGAGGGGCAGTGAGAGGCCCAGGGGATCTGCCCATCAAAGCCACGGCCCTCCACCCACTCCCCCCGTGCCCATCAAAGCCACGGCCCTCTGCCCGCTCCCCCCCGTGCCCGTCATGGCCACAGCCCTCTGCCTGCTCCCCCCGTGCCCATCACGGCCTCGGCCTTCCACCCGCTCCCCCTGTGCCCGTCACGGCCACAGACCCATGCCCGCTCCCCCCGTGCCCATGATGGCCACAGCCCTCCGCCCGCTCCCCCCGTGCCCATCACGGCCTTGGCCCTCCGCCCGCTCCCCCCGTGCCCATGATGGCCACAGCCCTCCGCCCGCTCCCCCCGTGCCCATCACGGCCTCGGCCCTCCGCCCGCTCCCCCCGTGCCCATCACGGCCTCGGCCCTCCGCCCGCTCCCCCCGTGCCCGTCACGGCCACAGACCCATGCCCGCTCCCCCCGTGCCCATGATGGCCACAGCCCTCCGCCCGCTCCCCCCGTGCCCATCACGGCCTCGGCCCTCCGCCCGCTCCCCCCGTCCCCGTCACGGCCTTGGCCCTCGGCCCGCTCCCCCCGTGCCCATCACGGCCTCGGCCCTCCGCCCGCTCCCCCCGTGCCCGTCACGGCCTTGGCCCTCGGCCCGCTCCCCCCGTGCCCATGATGGCCACAGCCCTCCGCCCGCTCCCCCCGTGCCCATCACGGCCTCGGCCCTCCGCCCGCTCCCCCCGTCCCCGTCACGGCCTTGGCCCTCGGCCCGCTCCCCCCGTGCCCATCACGGCCTCGGCCCTCCGCCCGCTCCCCCCGTGCCCGTCACAACCACGGGCCCCTGTAGTTTGGCATCGTTGCCTCCCTGCAGTACAAGCTCTGATCAATGTGCCTATGTAGCCCCATGGCCCCCCTGTGCGGGCTCAGACCAATCGTCCGGTCACCCTGCCATTCACCCCCTCCCGTGTTCAGCCTGTGCAGGGCTTGGAGCAGCCCCCCATCCCAACAGATGTGCTGCTGGGAGCGCCCAGGCCTGTGCGATGCCCCCCGCCCCCCGCAGCCACCCTCACCGCAGGCCAGCTCGTCCTCGCTCTGGGGGCAGTCCTGCAAGCCGTCGCACACCCGGGAGACGTTCACGCACATGCGGTTGTTGCAGACGAAGAGCCCTGGGCAGGGTGGGATCTCAGTGGATCCTGCCAGGGAAGGAAGGGAGATCAGTGACCCTGCTCTGGGGCACGGGGGGGAAGGGGCAGGACCACCCCGGCCAGCACCAAGGGTGCAGGCGGGTGCAGTGTCTGCTGCTGCCTGGGGCTGGGAGGGGGTTGCCTGCATGACCAGCCCCTGGCTGGGTCGTCAGTGGGAACCGAAGCCAGGGCCTGTCGATGTCACCGTGTGGGGCCCCGCGGCCAGAGTGGAAAGGCGAGTGGGCTGGGCAGGGCCCAGGGCAGCGAACAGAGCCTTTTGCCCACTCAGCGGGCTTGGCTCTGTGCCCGAATCGGAGCCCGGCTCGGGGAGGGGGGCGGGAGGGGCCCAAAGCCGGCCGGTTCTGGAGGGTTACACCAGGGACCCCAAGGCATAGGTGTGGCTGGCCCGCACTGAGGACTCACCACGTGCCCTCGGCTCACTCTGCACGTTCGCCAGGCGCGGGGTCCGTGGTCAGCGGGGCTCTGGCAGAGGGGACCCCCCGCGGCCTCGTCTGCCCCGGAGAGCCCCACCGTCTCCGAGTGCAGCTCTGAGCAGCCGGCATAGCCGGCACCGGGCTGGGCATGGGTCAGCAGCCAGCACAGAGCAGGGCACTTTGCGCCAGCTCCATGGGGCCCTGTCACCCCTGACGGAGGGGCTCAGAGCAGAGGGACTGAAACGTCCTGCCCCACTGGCGCTGACTGGCCAGGGTACGAAAGCCACAGCACGCTCCCGGCCACGCCCTGGCCACTCACCTGAGGGACCGAACGGGGGAGCTGGGGGCTGGACAGGGGGAGCAATCCTGCAGGGGGTCACAGGGGCCCCGGGGCGGGGAGGCCAGCAGGGACAAGGAGGAGAGGAGGAAAGGAGGAAAGGCCCCGGGAGGCGCGGGCTGGGTCGGGCCGGGCTGGAGCCGGCGCTGGGCTCACCGCAGTTGTCGGTGCTCTCGTCGGACCGGTCCCGGCACTGGGGGATGCCGTCGCACAGCTGCCCGTAGGGGATGCACTCGGCGCTGACGGCGCACGTGTGCTGGTCCAGGCCGCAGGTCCGGTTGCACACCAGCTCGTCGCTGCCGTCCAGGCAGTCGGCCTCGTCGTCGCACACCCAGCCGCGCGGCGTGCACTCCCCGCTGCCGCAGCGGAACTCGTAGCGGCCACACGGGGGCGCTGTGAGGGGAGACCGAGGGAGCTCTCAGGGCTCGGTCCTGCGGGGGGGGGGGGGGGCTTCCTACAGGGAGCCCCCGGGGAGAGGACCCAGCGGCAGCCTCGTCCCCTGCTCGCTGCACACGACAGCTCCAACGCCTCGATCCCAGCAGGGGGCGCTGTGGGGAGGGGGCGGGGCGCCAGCTGTGGGGGGAGCTCCCAGCAGGGGGCGCTGGTTTGTGAGGGGCTCCCAGTTATTCCAGTCTTGGCCCCTCCCGGCAGGGGTCGCTGTGGGGAGCAGGGTGGGGCGCGGGCTATGGGGGGGCTCCCGGCAGGGGGCGCTGTCGGGAGCAGGGTGGGGTGCGGGCTATGGGGGGGCTCCCGGCAGGGGGCGCTGTGGGGAGCAGGGTGGGGTGCAGGCTATGGGGGGGCTCCCGGCAGGGGGCGCTGTGGGGCGGGGGTGGGGTGCCGGCTGTGGGGGGGGCTCCCGGCAGGGGTCGCTGTGGGGAGCAGGGTGGGGTGCCGGCTGTGGGGGGGGCTCCCGGCAGGGGGTGCTGTGGGGAGCAGGGTGGGGTGCCGGCTGTGGGGGGGCTCCCGGCAGGGGTCGCTGTGGGGAGCAGGGTGGGGTGCCGGCTGTGGGGGGAGCTCCCGGCATGGGGCACAGTGGGGAGCGGGGAGGAGCTGTGCCCCACTGCTGCTGTCTGGCCAGAGTGCGGAAGCCGCAGCCCCCCCACAGCGGCCCCTGGCCACTCACCGGTGGTGCGGTTGGCCGGCGGCAGGCGAGTCGCGGGCAGCGCCGTGGGCAGGGTGACGGGCAGGGGGCACCGAGCTGGGCTCTCGTCAGAGCCGTCCCTGCAGTCCCAGGCTCCGTCGCACACCCGCATCCGGCTGACACAGGAACCGTCCGGGCACGGCAGCTGCCCCGGGGCACAGGTCACCCGGCCTGAAGGGGGAGAATTCAGAGATGGGCTGCCCGGCCACACGCTGCCACCCAGCCGAGGGCAGCTCCCCGCTCAGGCCCCAGGGCAGGGGGAGGCGCATTGGTGGGCAGGTTGGCAGCTCTCGCTGCTGCCCGCGCTCGGCTCCCCAGGGGCATCCAGGCTCCCGGGCCGTCAGCCTGGCCCCCTCAGGAGCACGGCATTCATTCCAGGGCCTGCCCGGCGGCATGGCGGGGCTCTGAGGGGAGGAGGCGGGTGGCCATCCCGGCTGTGGCGAAGGGGTGGCTGGCCGTGGAGGACGGTCCTGGCGGGGTGGCGGGGCGAGGCCAGGCCTGGCAAGGGGGTGGTTGCCCCTGGGTGGTGGGTGGCCCCAGCACAGCAGAGGGGGAAGCCAGAGGGGGGGGAGAGGAGCCACGCGGGGTGGTGGACCAGCAGCTCACCTGGGCAGAAGGCCTCATCGGTGCCAGCCGGGCAGTCCCTCTTCCCGTCGCACACCAGGGCCGGCGGGAGGCACAGCGCGTCCGGGCACTGGAAGTCGCCGGGGGGGCACACACACTCCCGCTCGTCGCTGAAGTCCCCGCAGTCGTCGTGCCCGTCGCAGCGATGCAGATAGGGCAGGCACCGCCCTGCTGCACAGCTGAACTCCCCGGCCCCGCAGGAGGGGCCGCAGCCTGCCGGGGCCAGCCGGGGTCAGACTCTCCTCCCACCGGGCAGCCCCGGCAGCGTGGGCGAGGCATGGTCCACACACCGCCCCCAGGCTCCTCGGGGAACGGCCCATGTCCAGCAACCTGGCACTCGGCTACCGGGAGAAGGGCCCAAGTTCCCCCGGGGGGTCTCCACAGGGAGCCGGTGGCACCGACAGGAGGGCGCAGGCCCCACGCTCTGCCGCGGGATCATCCCGTCACTCACCATGCAGGGCCTGCTCCGCCTTCCGCTCCGGGAGCCCCACAGCGAATCGCCCGCCCGGGCCCCGCACTCTGAGCCACGCGTGCATAGGGGGCAGGGCTGGGATCTCTGCCTGGGGATCTCCAGAGGGGCTCAGCCGGGGCGTCACCTCACCTCGTAGGCCCCAGTACACGGCCGGCGCCATCACACAGGCTCTAGGGCTGGCTCGGTAGCCCACTGGCCAGGTGGGCGGCCCTGCCCGGCCCCTCGCTAGCCCCGCCGCCCATGGCCCGTCACTCACCAGCCTCATCGGACTCGTCGGCGAAGCCACAGTCCAGCTCCCCATCGCAGACGTGCGCCCGGGGGATGCAGCGCCCATTGGCGCAGCGGAACTCCTGCTGGGCGCAGCCGGGCGCCGGGCAGTCGCGCTCGTCCGAGCGGTCCAGGCAGTCGTCGGTGCCGTCGCAGCGGTACCCCCAGGCCACGCACTGCCCGCTGGCGCACCGGAACTGGTGCGGGGCACAGCTGGGCGCGCAGAACTCGTCCGAGCCGTCCCCGCAGTCGTCCTCGTTGTCGCAGACCCAGGCGCTGGGCACGCAGCGCCCGCCCGTGCGGCAGGCGAACTGCGCCTCGGGGCAGCGGGCCGGGGCCACGCAGGGTTCTGCGGGGGCATCACACTGCCACAGCCCCGCCTCGCACGTGCTGCGGGCCACGGGAGAGCGGGCGTCAGGGCCTCGCTGGGCAGGGACGCCACGGAGCGGAAGCAAAGCAAAGCTCCTGAAAATGTCTGTCTGCCCGTCTGTCTGTTGGGGGAGCTGCCTCCCCGGGAGGGGGGATGCCGCGGGTTGGGGAAGGCAGCGCCCAGAGAGTCCACTCTAGCCCGGGGAGGGCTCTTTGGGATCTGCTGGGACCTGGCCATCCCCACGCCGCAGCTCCACCGACGGGGGCGACTCGACACAGAGCACAGCTCCCAGCTGGCAGGAGGGTATGGCCGCCCTTCACCTACCCCTGGGCAAGCTGCCCTTAGCCTCTCCTGGCTGTCACCTCAGGGCATGGGGCTGGCAGGGAGCCCCCTGGGCTGTGGGAAAGCCCCCCGGCTGGGCAGAGCACGCGCCTCGAGGGGAGCTCCGAGGGCGCTCGGCGGAGGCAGGGCTGGAAGATGGGTGGGAGGGAGCTAGCACAGGGGAGACAGCTCGCAGGGCACTAGCCTGAACTCACCAGTTCTTGCACTCCTGCTTCACCACAGCGCCCGCCGGGAACGAGATGCGCTCCCAGTAACAGGGGCACTCGGCGGGGTCGATGCAGCTGCCATCTGCCGGGGCAAGCGGGAGAGCGATGCTGTCCAGGCCCTGGAGATCCCCTACTTTACCCCAGGGCCTCGGGGACTCAGGGCCCCACACGCAGCTGGGAGGGCTGCAGGGGAGCACTGGGAGGGACAGCCTTCCCCCCACCCTGTTCCCGAGCAGCCAGTTCTGGCGGGTGAGAGCCTATCCCCAGCGCACTTCGAGCGAGCAGCGGTGTCTCCACGCTCTCACCCACAGCCTGCTTCTGAACCAGGGTGGAGTGAGGGGCATCCTGGCTCCAGGGCCGGCACAGTGTGGCACCGAGGGGCACCGGTGGTGAGAGGCCTTTCCTGTGGATGCCTCAGACAGCCTGGGGTCAGCGGGCGCCCGTCAGCCAGCAAACCACACAAGGACATGTGACCTAAGACTCCATCTTTTACCAGTAACTGTCCGTGCTCACGCGACCCTGGACTCCATCGCGGGCCAGTAACTTCCCCTGCATTGGGCTGTGACATCGCAGCTGGGCCCTTCCTGCTCTGGGCACTTGCAAAAGCCTGACAGGGAGCCAGGGGCTGGGACGCTGAAGGGGGACTGTGGTTTGGGCTGCTTGTGAACCAACGTGGTGACACAAGAGCGAGTTGCTTTTTGTTACTGGCCCGGTGACTCTAACCCCGGAATAAACCACCACTTTTGGGGGTTGTCTCCCCATTTCTGGCAGCCTGCCCTGAGTGGGGCATGCTCAGTGTGGCCCATCCAGGCCCCAAGTCACACCTGGGACAGGCTCCGTCTCCCCACACTCCAGCACGGGGCGCAGGGGCCGGAGACCTGCTGGAAACGGAGGCAGCCGTGGCACCCCCTTCCCGCCCCCAGCGCCCCCGTCCCGGCCCCAGCGTCTCGTCCCAGCCCCCAGCACCCCCGTCCTGCCCCCAGCGCCCCCGTCCCCGCCCTGCCCCCAGCGCCCCTGTCCTGCCCCCAGCGCCCCCGTCCCGGCCCCAGCGTCTCGTCCCAGCCCCCAGCACCCCCGTCCTGCCCCCAGCGCCCCCGTCCCTGCCCTGCCCCCAGTGCCCCTGTCCTGCCACCAGCGTCCAGTCCCTGCTCTGCCCCCAGCGCCCCCTGTCCCTGCCCCCAGCGCCCCGTCCCCGCCCCCAGTGCCCCCGTCCCGCCCGCAGCATTCCCGTCCCGCCCCCCAGCACCCAGTCCCCGCCCTGCCCCCAGCGCCCCCGTCCTGGCCCTAGCGCCCCCGTCCCGCCCCCCAGCGCCCCCTGTCCCTGACCCCAGCGTCACCGCCCTGCCCCCAGCCTCCAGTCACCCCAGCGCCCCCGTCACCGCCCAGCCCCCAGCAGCTCACCATGCAGGACCCTGCCGTCGGGGCAGAAGCAGCCCTCCACGCAGGAGATGGCATCACAGTGCTCGGCGGGCTCCAGGCCGAAGTTCTTGCAGGTCTGGGGGCAGGCGGGGCCGCAGGCTTCGTACTCCAGCCCGTTATCGCACTGCATGGCTGGCAGGGAGGCAGGGAGGCGGGGGTCACTGCCACCGGCCAGGCGCTGGCTCTCCGGGGGCTGAGGAGGCCTGGGAGCCAGGTGTGGGGGCTACACGCTGCTAACGGCCCCAGCCCGGGGAAACAGAGCCCTCCCGCCTCCAGCCTGGCCTGGAAACCTGCAGCTGCCGCCGGCTGGGGCAGGGATGGGGGGGGGGAGGGCAAACCCACAGGGCCTGGGCTCTGTGTCCTGCCCCCCTCCAACTCCGTCCCGCCCCTCCAGCCCCGGACAGCTAGCCGGATTCCCGCGGCTGGACACGCTCTGCGATGGACCCCGCAGCTGTGGCAGGGGAGCAGACAGCCCTAGGGGGAGCCCCCGGCCCAAGGAGGCCTCCTGGCCCACACAGGAGCTCTGCCCACGACTGCCAGCCCCAGCCCCTCTCCAGGCTCAGCCCAGGGCTGTTGCTATGGGGCCCTGGGGGCGGGGGGGCACTTACGGCACAGCTCCTGGCTCCTCCAGCGGACGTACACCCCGCGCTTGTTACACTCCTCGGCGTAGGCGGCGATGGCCGTGCACAGACACTCGCAGTCCCCCCCGGCATCGCACCTGCCCACACACAGCGCCGCATCAGCCGCCGGCAGCCGGGGAGGGGCAGCCGACGGCCGGGCGCGCACCGCCCACAAGCCAGATGTGACCTGCAGTGGGGGATTCATCTCCCTGTCCAGCGTGCTTCCCTACTGACCGTGGGAGGGGAGGGGAACCCGGGCTCCATGCTCAGACCGGGGCTCCCCGAGGGCAGGGGGAAGCCAGTCTGGGCCCCTTCAGCCCCGAGCTCCCCCTGTGCACCGACCCCCCCGATGCACCGACCCCCCCCAGGGACACACAAATTCAGCCTCCTGCCCCTTCTCTAGAGGCCAGGCTGGCGCCACTCGCCCTGGGGGGGCTCTTGCTCCCTCCCTAGCATCCCTCACGCCAGCCCTGAGCCCCTCACGAAACACCCTCTCCCCAGCAAGGCGATCCCCGGGCTGTCGGGGCCAGCTGTAATGGTGAGCAGAGCCAGGGGAGGCCAGCACCCACTGCCCGGCTCTCACACCAAAGCCTGCACAGACCACTGGCTGCAGGGAACGGCATGGGGCAGCCTTGCAGCCCTGCCGCCTGTGACGGAGTGGGAATTGCTCAGAATGTATGAATAATGTGCGTGCCTCAGTTTCCCCTATGTGGTACTTGGGTAACTGGGTGGGGGAAAGGGTTGTTTACTCTTTGCAGAGCCCCAGAGGGCCAGGCTGCCTGGGGCCCACACCCCTGGACAGTCCCAGAAGACAATGACCATTGCAATTGCCCAGACATTTGGCACCTAGCAACAAATGACCATAGACAGAGGCCCTGTTTGTGTGTGTCCGTGTGTCCAGCTGGAGGACAAAGGGCTGGGGAGGAGCCAGGTGGGGCTATTAAGTGTGGGCTGCTGAGGCAGGGGAGAAGCTTCTGGACTGGGTCCAAAGAGGGGTCACAGCTCTGGGACCGACCCCGATGGACTATGCCGTAACTTTCTCTTCTCTATGGTAACCAAGGATTTTCTGTGCTGTGCTCAGACGTCCCTCCTGCAGTCACACGCTGGCCGAGAGTCACTGCGGAGTCAGGAAGTCGGGGTGCGTTGCTCCCTTTGGGGGTGCAAGTCTCCCTCCTGGGTCCAACCCAGTGGACTCGCTGAGGGGAGCGCCGGGCGTGAAGCAGGGGGGCTGACGGCTCTGAGGTTTGGTCCCGGGAGGTGGGGAAGCTGAGGGGCGGATCCCTGTGAGAGTGCGACCCTGAGGGGGCTGACACACAGAGGGGTCCTCCCAGGGACTGCTCCACACCGTGCAATAGTACCGGGCCTCTGGGTTCATGACACCACCCCTCACCAGCGCTCAGCGCCCAGGCCCCAGAGCCAGCCGCCCTGCCCAGCCCAGCCCCCGGCACCTACCCGCAGGCATCGAAGACACACCAGTCGTAGAACTGCTGGCAGGGCACCTCCTCGTGGCACGGGGCAAAGAGATTCTGCATCATGATACTGCAGCGCTTCCGGGCCCAGGTCCCACGGTGAGCATTCACCTGGGAACCAGAGACAGGAATGTGAGCACCCCGAATCCCCAGACACTGCAACACCTCTGCATCCCAGCACCCCGAATTCCCAGCCACTGCAAGACCCCTGCACCCCTGCTGCAGCAACATCCCAGCCTCCCGTCCACCCCCACCACACTCCAGCCATCAGCGCCTGTGACAAAGTGGGACTGTTCTTAATGTTTCCTCTAAATATTGTGGGGGTGCCTCAGTTTCCCCTATGCAGTTCTTAAGTATCTAGTTTCAGAGTAGCAGCCGTGTTAGTCTGTATTCGCAAAAAGAAAAGGAGGACTTGTGGCACCTTAGAGTCTAACCAATTTATTTGAGCATAAGGTTTCGTGAGCTACAGCTCACTTCATCGGATGCATCATGCTTATGCTCAAATAAATTGGTTAGTCTCTAAGGTGCCACAAGTCCTCCTTTTCTTTTTAAGTATCTAGGTGGTGGGATAAGGGTGAACGATCCTTGCAGAGCGCTAGAGGGCAGGTGTGTGCAGGGGTCTGGAGACAGAGAATGGCCGACACCCTGTTTCCTGGCCACTGATGGCCTGGGCCCTTCCCCCCCTGCAAGGTGAGAGCTAAAGGGTTGGAGAACAAAGGAATCCGGTGGCCTCCTGGCCCCGGAAAGGGGAAAGCCCAGAGGAGGAGGGGCTGGAGG
The DNA here is from genome assembly GCF_965140295.1 of Lepidochelys olivacea. NCBI lineage: Eukaryota > Metazoa > Chordata > Testudines > Cheloniidae > Lepidochelys > Lepidochelys olivacea. The sequence goes on along the minus strand of NC_140412.1, from coordinate 270,352,233 downwards.
GAGTTTCAGTTTGGGGCTGGCTGGGACATGGAGTGAAGTGCAGACAGGGTTGTCTGGCTCACTGCCCCCCAAAATGGGCCCGGCTGAGGGGTCCTGTTCTCTGCACCTACAAGCTCTGTTAGACCATGTTCCTGTCGTCTAATAAACCTTCTGTTTTACTGGCTGGCTGAGAGTCCCGTCTGACTGTGGAGTTGGGGGGCAGGACCCTCTGGCTTCCCCAGGACCCAGCCTGAGCAGACTCGCTGTGGGAAGCGCACGGAGGGGCAGAGGAGGCTGAATGCTCCGAGGTCAGACCCAGGAAGGTGGAAGCTGTGTGAGCTGTGTGTCCTGAACACAGTCTGCTCCCAGAGAGGAGACATCTCCAGAGTCCTGCCTGGCTTCATGGGGAGCAGTTCCAGAGCATCGCCCGGGGACCCCGTGACAACTGGTGGTAGTGGTGGGATCTACTGCACCCCGCGGATGGCGCTTCCTGCAGTAAGTGACTGGGGAGCAGTAAAACGAAGAGGGATTGACAGGGACCAGGCGTGCTGAAGATTCAGAGAGAGACAGTTTCAGGGGGCGGTTAACCCCTGGGAGTGTGTGACCAGAGAGAAGGACTTTTGCAGTAACAGGGTCCCCCGGGGGATTGCAGCGAGCGGTCCCAGGGGCGGAGGAGTCTGCAGCTTGACCCTGACAAAGAGGGGGTGACCTCGAGAAGGGCTGGCACACTAGGGGTTCTCCCTGGAAACTGTGGGGAGCTGAGAGCACACAGGCCTGTGAGTCCACAACAACTTGGGAAGAGCGAAGTGACGGCCTGTCACCGTCTCCTGAAGAAGGACATTGTAACCCTGTGCAGGAAGAGAGGGTTGAGCGTTGGAAAGTTCACCAAAGCAGAGTTAATCGTGCAGCTGGAGGAGGATGACCGCTCTAAGGAACAGCTTCCTGACCCCAAATGGGGCTATGGCAGGATCTGGGAGCAGCTGGAGTGGGAGCCAGGCATCCCCAAGACTCCTGTCCCCAACCAGACAGGGGTCTTCATGATCAGGTTCCCCATCGGGGGATCGGAGACGGACGGGATTGGAGCTGAGTGCAAGAGAGCAAGAGGACTGTGAGAGACAGCGAGAGCCCGAGAGGCATGAACTGGCGGTGGGGGAGCGGAGAGGCCTAGGGGACCCCCCGGGGTGAGTGGGGATAGACCCCGGGGGGCCAGTTCCGCAGGGAACCTCGAGACTAAATTGCTGCCCCTGGTTAAGGGGGAGGGGGATGTGGATGCCACCTCACTGCCTTTGAGCAGGCTGGCGATTTGAACCAAGGGGACCCTGCGGAAAAGCTTCAGTGTCTAGGTCCCTTGCTGGGTCCCAAGGCCATAGACTCCGTCAGCCAGATGGGTGGGGAGGTGGACAGGCTCCCACTCCTGGTCCCAGCCTATATGTCTGTGTGGAGTTTCCTGGGGCCAGGCCCCTCGGACCCCCAGTGGGAGCGGAAGGTGATGGTCAATGGGGAGACATTCCTGGGACAGATAAAACTGGTGTCAGGCCCTGGGTGGTGCAGCCTCAGATGCTGAGGGGCTGTGTGAGCTGCGTGAGGGTCCCAAGGACGAAGCCCCTCGCCCTGCCTATGGCCCAGATCTCTGTGCAGACCCAGGAGGGGTGGGGCTGGCTGGTCTTGGGGTTCTCCAGGACATTGGCTGCGAGATCCTGTTGTGGGGTGACTGTGTCTGTTTGGGACAGAATCCAGGCCTTGCTCCTGTAAAGGCCAAGGGTTTGAATTTGAATCCAGGGAACCAATAAGTGGAGAGGGAAATGGTCAGTGAAAATGCAGATGACCTGGCTGGCAGGGGGGAGGAGCGGCTAGGCTCAGGCTACCTGCCTGCTTGTAACTAGACCCCTTGAGCTGGGTGGGACAGAGAGATGCTCCCCGCCCCCTTGCACACTGGAGAGGGGGCTCACGCTGGCTCTGATGCAGTGAGGAAAGCAGCGAGCTCGCTGCCTACCCCCACTGGAAAAAAGAAAAGGAGTACTTGTGGCACCTTAGAGACTAACCAATTTATTAGAGCATAAGCTGTAGCTCACGAAAGCTTATGCTCTAATAAATTGGTTAGTCTCTAAGGTGCCACAAGTACTCCTTTTCTTTTTGCGAATACAGACTAACACGGCTGTTACTCTGAAACCTACCCCCACTGGGACAGCAAGGGCAGTGCTGAGCACAGTGGGAGCTGAGACCCCAGCTAATGGGGGGGAGACACAGGCAGGGCAGGGGATCTGTGGGGAGTGGCAAGGTGCTTGGTAAGGAAAGACTGGATGAGCCTAGGCAGCCTTGTGAGCTGATGGCTTTGTCTAGTCAGCAGGGTGGGAAGGCGAGGAAAGTGGAAGATGAGTGGTCTGGACCTTACCTGTTACCTGGGTGGAGAATTGTGACAGGGAAGGAAACGTGCCTTTGTCTGTCAGGGGTATTGACTTGCCTATGGAGGGAGCTACCCTGATCTCCAACCAGCTGTCTGTGACCAGCCTTGTGTGCTGGGACAAGGGGAAAGAGATCCCAAGCTGTGTGTCTGGGAAAGGAGAAAGTGTGTCCGGCTCTTCTTTGTCTGTGGAGCAGACAGAAGGGGCCTTTCAGCCTGTGATGGTTGAGGGTCGTTCAGTTGTCTCAGAGTTGGTTCTGGACTCAGCTAAAGCCCAGGAAGGGAAGGGTCCTAAGTTTGTGTCTGCTCGGGAGAATGGCCCGGTAACTAGATCGCATCCAGTTAGTGTCTATGTAAAATCCCCGAGACCAGACAATTCTGGTGCTTGTATTTTGCCTGTTGCTAGTGTGTTGTTGGGAAAGGGTGTCACAACTCTGTCTAATCAGGGTGAGATCCTAGCCAGGGCACAAGGAGAGCATGAAGGTGATGTGATTGTGTTACCTACTGAGGGTGTGGAAACCTGCAGCAAGAAGGAAAAGATTCCTGAACTTATGTGTGGCAAAGGGAAGGAGAATGCTTCTGACCTTTTATCTAGGAAGTCTGTAAGTTTGCCTGAAAGGGGATTGTGTAGGAATCCGCCGGATGGGCCACAGGTGATTCTGGATGTAAGGGAGACCCAGAAGGAGTCTGTTGTTGCTCAGGAAAGTGTTCCTCTAGAGCAAGCCCTTGGTAAAGAGGGTAAGAGCAGAATTTCTGTGAGGGGTGAATTGTTGCATAGAAAAGCCCCTAGGGAAAGGAATCCTCACAGAGTCTTTGCAAGCAGTTTACTGCAACTGAAGGGTGTGAAAGTGATTTAATCAAGAAAGTTTCAGTTCCTAGCTGCCAGAAATGTTCTGTTGTGAATGGATCCACTGACTTTCCTGTTGAAAGATCCAGTGTGGAGAGCTTTTAGAAGATCTCAGATGGAGTGAAAGCTGTTAAGAAAGTTAAACAGTCCTATAACCAAGTGGCTGTGTTTGGCCAGCTTGTTGGGGAGAAGACCCAATCCCAGTTTGACCCCCTGGGGTTTTGGGGTGGCCAAAGGGCACAGGCCGCATAAACATTCCCATATGCGGCCTGCGATTGCTATCGACCACCCCCTACCTAAGGGAGGGCGTGAAACTGGAAGGGCCTGGTGTAACTCCTACCAAGGAATGGGAGAGATGCTGGGGCATCCATGGGAACGCTGGTGGCTTCGAACTTCCCCAGGTCACCGGCTAAAGTGACCCCGCTCAGTTCGATCTCGAAGGGGGGAGAGATGTGATGAAGTGGGACTGTTCTTAATGTTTCCTCTGAACATTGTGGGGGTGCCTCAGTTTCCCCTAGGCAGTTCTTAAGTATCTAGGTGGTGGGGTAAGGGTGTATGATCATTGCAGAGCCCTAGAGGGCAGGTGTGTGCAGGGGTCTGGAGACAGAGAATGGCCGACACCCTGTTTCCTGACAACTGATGGCCTGGGCCCTTCCCCCCTGCAAGGTGAGAGCTGAAGGGTTGGAGAACAAAGGGATCAGGTGACCTCCTGGCCCGGGAAAGGGACAAAGCCCAGAGGAGGATGAGGGGCGGGAGGGAGCTTCAGTTTGGGGCTGGCTGGGACATGGAATGAAGTACAGACGTGGTTGTCTGGCTCACGGCCCCCCAAAATGGACCCAGCTGAGGGGTCCCATTCTCTGCACCTACAAGCTCTGTGTTAGACCATGTTCCTGTCATCTAATAAACCTCTGTTTTACTGGCTGGCTGAGAGTCACGTCTGACTGCGGAGTTGAGGGGCAGGACCCTCTGGCTTCCCCAGGACACCGCCTGGGCGGACTCGCTGTGGGAAGCGCACGGAGGGGCAGAGGAGGCTGAAAGCTCCGAGGTCAGACCCAGGAAGGTGGGAGCCGGGTGAGCTGTGTGTCCTGCAGACAGGCTGCTCACAGGAAGGAGACTTCCCCAGAGTCCTGCCTGGCTTCATGGGAAGCAGTTCCAGAGCATCGCCTAGGGACTCCGGGACAGCGCCCCAGCCTCCACCCGGCACAGCACCCGCCCCATTCCCCTCTCTTATGGGCACGGGTTTCCTCTCCCCTGCCTGGGGACGTACGGTGCAGGGGTGCTCAAAGTCTTCGTTGTTGACCTCGGGGCACAGGAGGCTGACGCGCCAGGAGTTGCCGAACAGGTCGGATGTGGGCTCCACGACACCCTGCCGGCTGGTGAAGTCATTCTCCGTGTCCCCATCGAAATTCCCGCACAGCCCCGCCACGCGGCCCTGGTACCGGGGATCCAGTTTCACGTACACCCGGGTGCCTGTGGGGGCAGAGGGCAGTGGGCTTGGGGTTCTGCTGGGGGGAGGGATGGGAGCTCTCCATTCCCAGGAGCTCCATATGGGGGGAGCCCCACCCCCTCCAGGGCCCCCCCGCTCCCGCACCAGGCTCTGGGGGAAATTCAGCCTAACCGTAGTGTACCACCAGGATCTTACTGCAGCGGGGGAACGGCTGGGTGCCCCAGCCTGTACGGCAAGCATAAGGATCGACAGAGAGAAGCACTGGACACAACAGGGCAGGGGGCAGCCCCATGGCTAGGGAGGTTTCTGACTCAGCTGGGCAAAGCCCTGGAGCACAGACTATAGGGAGCGACCCTGCCCCGGGCCACAGGGCAGATCAGATGGAACAAGTTCGTCTTCTCACTGATTTCCAGGAGTCACAGAAGGGCAGCGGGGCCCAGGTGACAGCCCATGAGGCCATCAGGGAAACAAGCCATGTGCTTCCCATGTCCCACCTGGCAAGGCCCCGCCCCCTCGGCCAGACAGGGCCCCGCCCCTTGCGGCCTGGCAGGGCCCCGCCCCCTCGGCCTGGCAGGGCCTCACCTCCGTCCCAGAGCACGCTCAGCCCCAGCTGGGAGATGAGGATGAGGAAGACGCCAGCTCGCTCCAGGGTCAGGCCATTCCCGCTGTAGGTCTTTGGGGGCCGCACTGAGACTCCGTTCACTGTCACGTCCTTTCCTGGCCACAGGTAGAAAAATCAGAGCGTAGAGGGACAGTCAGTGTCTGGGGAGCTCCCCTACCCGGCCGCAGGGCCCTGCACAGCGCACAGCCTGGGAAACACAGCACAGTGCAGAACGACCGCGGCACCCCGCCACCCCACGATGCAATGCACCGGACCGCTCTGTGATGCAATGCAACACCGTGCCATGCAATGCAACGCAAGACAGCACCCTGCAGTGCAATGCAACGCAACGCCCTGCAGTGTAATGCAATGCAAGACAGCACCCTGCAGTGCAATGCAACGCAACGCCCTGCAATGCAATGCAATGCAACGCAAGACAGCACCCTGCAGTGCAATGCAACGCAACGCAACGCCCTGCAATGCAATGCAACGCAAGACAGCACCCTGCAGTGCAATGCAATGCCCTGCAATGCAATGCAACGCAAGACAGCACCCTGCAGTGCAATGCAATGCAACGCCCTGCAGTGCAATGCAACGCAAGACAGCACCCTGCAGTGCAATGCAACGCAAGACAGCACCCTGCAGTGCAATGCAACGCAACGCCCTGCAATGCAACGTAAGGCACTAACCCGTGAGCAACGCAGCTCCCTGCGATTCAATATACTGCACCGTTCTATGCTGCAACTCGCCACATGGCACTGCCCTGCGATGCAGCGCAACGCCCCGCCCCAGGATGCAATACCACGTAACGCACCACTCCGCGACAGAATACAATGCACCGCACGACGGTTCCACATAATGTCGCACACCCCACTGTGATGCAAAGGAATGCACCGCATCGGACTGCGATGGACCATGCCGCGCTGCAATCCATACCCCACGCCCCGCGCGGAGATGCAACTCACTGTAATGCACCACACCGCGATGCTGCCAGCCTGCAATGCAATGAAATGCAACCCCACCCACTTCAACTGCGACGGCTCTGCTAACCAGGGAACTTACAACGCCCCTCCCCTCCCTCCTCAGCGCACACCCCCTTGCTCCTGGCCAGGCCAGGGGGCAGGGTGCTGAGTTGAGCCAGGCCAGGAGGCGGCTGGAGGCACAGAAGCAGAGCCGTCTGCAGAGCCGCGTGGGACGCGGGCTGGGGCTGCCAGCCAGCGGGTGCAGGTCCGCGCGGGGCTTGCGGGGGAGCAGCAGCGGCTGGGCAGAGGGGCCCCGATGAGAGACACGAACTCAGCCTGGCCTGGGAACCCGCAAGCTCCTACTTGGGGGACAGACTGGCCTGGAGAGCCTGGCTCTGGCCTGGCCTGCCCAGGGGCCAGCCGGGAACCCCTAGTGCTCTGCCCCCTCTCCCCCCACGGCCCCCCACCTCTCAGGAGGTGGACGACGGCGTTCCCGATCACCACCACCACAGACTTGGTGCAGGTCACGCCGCTGGTGCCGCAGGGCACGTTCTCGGAGGTGACGGTGAAGAGGCCGCTGCCCTCGCGTGCCAGGACGTACTCGCAGTCCCCCAGGAAGGAGAAGGCCCGCCCATCGAAGGTGACGTAGTGCGGGTCTCCCGTGGCCACGCAGGTGCCCACGCAGTGGTGGGTGCTGCACTGCCAGCGACGGCTCCGGCACTCGCTGCACAGGAAGGGAGAGGGGTGTCGGGGTGTGACGAAGCAGGACTGTTCTTAATGTTTCCTCTGAATAGTGCGGGGGTGCCTCAGTTTCCCCTACGCACTTCTTAAGTCTCTAGGGGGCGGGATAAGGGGGTGTCACTGTTGCAGAGCAAAGGGCCAGGGTACATAAATGTCCAACACCCTGTCTCCTGCCAACTGATGGCCTGGGCCCTTCCCCCCTGCAAGGTGAGAGCTGAAGGCTTGGAGAACAAAGGGATCAGGTGACCTCCTGGCCCGGGAAAGGAACAAAGCCCAGAGGAGGAGGGACTGGAGGGAGTTTCAGTTTAGGGCTGGCTGGGACATGGAGTGAAGGGCAGACGTGGTTGTCTGGCTCACTGCCCCCCAAAATGGACCCAGCTGAGGGGTCCTGTTCTCTGCACCTACAAGCTCTGTGTTAGACCATGTTCCTGTCGTCTAATAAACCTTCTGTTTTACTGGCTGGCTGAGAGTCCCGTCTGACTGCGGAGTTGGGGGGCAGGACCCCCTGGCCTCCCCAGGACCCCGCCTGGGCAGACTGGCTGCGGGAAGCGCACGGAGGGGCAGAGGAGGCTGAAGGCTCCGAGGTCAGACCCAGGAAGGTGGAGCCGGGGGAGCTGTGTGTCCTGCAGACAGGCTGCTCCCAGAGAGGAGACTGCCCCAGAGTCCTGCCTGGCTTCATGGGGAGCAGCTCCAGAGCATCGCCCGGGGACTCCATGACATGGGGCTCAGCCACACTGCAGACCCGGGCATCCCCAGCATCCCCAGCCCTGGGCACCACCAGCCACCGCTAGCCCCCCGGCCCGAGGCACCCCCAGGCCTGGGTACTGCCAGCACCCCTGCCCCAGGCCTCACCAGCACCCCCAGCTCTGCCAGCAGCCCCAGGCCTGGGCACTGCCAGCATCCCGGGCACCGCCAGCCCCCCCCGGCACTGCCAGCACCCCTGGCCCTGGGCCCTGACACCATTCTGGGGCCTGCCAGCCCCCCCAGCCCCGGGCACTGCCAGCCCCCCAGCCCCGGGCACAGCACCGGCACATCCCACTTGGCTCCTTAGCACTATGCCAGCTCAGCCCTGCCCTCCACAGCAGCCCACCGCCACGGCCTGCTCCCTCCACGTGGCAATCCTCGCTCAGGGCTTTCGGATCCCTGGGCGCCCTTACCAGGTGTTGCAGTCCTTGGTGATGGTGTCGTTGGGCTGGTACAGCCTGCCGTTATGGTGGCAGGGACACTCGTCCGGGGAGACGCAGCGCTCGTTCTGGGGGGAGGAAGGGGAGCGTGACAATGGCCTCGTGGCCCCAGAGCTCCCAAGAGACCAGGGCAGGGTGGGGGTGGCCCAGACCGCTCTGCATTGGGCAGGTCTGCAAGGCTCCCCCGGGAGAGGGATCCAGCCCAAGCCGGGGATCAACCTAGGTGTCTGGAGGTGAAAGATCTCCCCTCCCCTGCCCAAGGGGCTCAGCCTCTGCGTGGAAGGGCTGGGAATGCTCCCGGCTCTGCCACAACATGGGAATGCTTTGTCATGTTTTTGAGAGCCTGTGTGTGCCTCAGTTTCCCCTGAGTGCTGCTTTGTTACCAGTGGGTGGCGGGGGGGCAGTTGCTCTCAGGGCAGGCTGAGACATGGGTGTGGGTGTCCCGAGCTGGCTGGGCCTAGTCCCCATCTCAGTGGAGCTCCTGAGAAGACAATGGCAAATCCAGATGCCAGGATATTGACACCTAGCAACGAAGACCCAGGGAGAGATGGGCTCCCCCTCCGCCCTGTCTCTGCAGTGGGGGCTGGACAAGGATCCCCGGCTGGAGAACACAGGGCTGGGAGCAGGGAGGTGGAGACAAGAGTTGGGGGCTGGAAGGAGTTGGGGCTCCCACCTAGAGTCTGACCAAGGAGGCCACCCAGACAGAGCCGGACCCAAGGGTTCCCCACAGCCGGGCTGGGCTTGGGGCTGGCCAGGACGGACCCTGCTTCACCTTTCATTGCCCCGGGCTGCCCTAAGGGCCCCTAGGCTGGGCACCAGCTAACAACTGAACTCGGCTGTGCCCGTGCTGGGAGTGCCTCTCCAGAGTCCTGATCCCTGCAGAGCAGCCGAGTCTCCCTCAGGGGCTGTCTCCGGGGGACTCGTGGCCCGGAGCTCATGGGGAGTGGGGGCTGCAGGCCCACAAGGCCAATCTATGGGGCAGTGAGGCCGTGTGGCTCACCCTGGAGGAAGAGTGGGACCCCCAGGGGGGCTGGCACATTGAAGGGGCCTCCCAGAGACTGTTCCAAAGCTGGGAGCGCAGCCCCGACCCTATGGGTCCGTGACAGGCTCACACCGCCCCCCATGCCCGGCCCACCGCTAGACAAGCTGCCAGGGCTCGTGTCTCCGTGCCGGGCCAGGCTCCCCAGACGCTCCCAGACTGGGGCAGAGCCAGGGGAGGGAACGGGAGACTCACGAGGAAGACGGTGCCTGGCGGGCAGACGCAGCCGTCGGAGAGGCCCGGGCAGCTCAGGTTGCCCTCGGCAGTGGCGCAGGTGCGCAGGCAGGACCCGTAGGCGTAGACCAGCTCCCCGGGGCAGAAGGCGGCTTCGGGGCAGCTGTCGTCGGTGCAGTTCCACAGCCCGTTCACACAGACGCTGCAAGGCAGGGCCACGGGTAAGGGGAACGCCCGCAGCGACCAGCCCGCCCCGGACGAACCCTCCATGTCAGATGGAGGCTTTAGGGGGAAGCTTTCCTCACCCCCGGCCCATCCCGGCCCACTGCAGGGTCCTCGCGCCTTCCCCGGACACAGCTGGGACTGGCCACGCTCGGTACAGGACCCCGGGCTGACGCGCTCCGGCGGCTCCTACGCGAAACCCAGCTCTCTGCTCGTGCCCCCGCATGGTCCTGGGCGTCCCCCCAGGTTCCCAGCCAGAGCACGCGGCGCCCTGCACAAATCCAGCCCAGGTCCCCCGAGACTCATGGGGGTGGGACTAGATACCTCCGGAGGTCCCTTCCAACCCTGATATTCCATGATTCAGCGCCGCTCTGGAACGGGGCACTTCCCCAAGCCCTGCTTCAGCAGCGGTGCAGCCCACGAGCCCGGAGTCCCGGCAAAGCAGCCCATGGGCACCTCGCAGCCGCTGGGGTCCCCCCGCCCTTCGCAGCCTCTACACGGTGTCACCGGAGCCAGGGCAGCCCGGCCCTGCCCCGGGGTCACCCTTCATACCCTGACCCAGGTCAGGCAACGGGGCCCCCTCTGCCCAGCGCTCCTGGGAGCCAGCCGGTCCTGGCCCTGTCCCGGAAAGGGCTGGGGATCCCTCACGGCAGCACGGAGTCCCAGCAGAGCACGGGGCAGTACTGACGGAGGGGAGAGCGCCCCGCACTGAGCCCCCGGCCCGCTCCCCGCAGCCCCCACCCCCTGCCGAGCCCCCGCCCCCTGCCGAGCCCCCGCCCCACTCCCCGCAGCCCCCGCCCCCTGCCGAGCCCCCGCCCCGCTCCTCGCAGCCCCCGCCCCCTGCCGAGGCCCCGCCCCGCTCCCCGCAGCCCCCGCCTCCTGCCGAGCCCCCGCCCCGCTCCCCGCAGCCCCCGCCCCCTGCCGAGCCCCCGCCCCGCTCCCCGGCTCCTGCCCCCTGCCGAGCCCCCACCCCGCTCCCCAAGCCTCCCACTGAGCCCACTCCCTGCAGCCCCTGCCGAGCCCCCACCCCACTCCCCGCAGCCCCCGCCCCCTGCCGAGCCCCCACCCCAGTCCCCCCACCTCCTGCTGAGCCCCCACCCCACTCCCCGCAGCCCCTGCCTCCTGCTGAGCCCCCCCTACACTCCCCGCAGCCCCAGCCCGGGCCCCCTGCCCAGCCCCCGCCCTGCTCCCCAGCACCACATTGGGGTCAGCACTGACTCAGGGGACAGCACCCCTCCCTGCAGCTCCCATCCCATCGTGACCTGGCTCTACCCTGCTTAGCTCGTGAGATCCCGCACGTGCTGGCAGAAGGGCTCAGCCAGGCGGTTGCCATCTGCCTGGATTCCCCTGCCAGGGGCTGGGGTTCCTTGCTGCGTGTGCTTCTCCCGGGCCAGGACCCTCCCAGAGCCTCCTGGCTCTCCCGGCGCATGGTGGATGGTCCGTGGCTCAGGCCACGCGCGGGGCGGGAGCTGGCGTCATGTGGCAGAGACATTCAATGAAATCCACCTATCCTGTGGTGCCATCAGAAACAGGCCATAGGGTGATTTCATCAGACATCTCCTACCACCACCTCACCCCATCTGAGGGGAGAGAGCTGGGCGCCCCTCCCGCCCCTCCCTGAGGGCTGGCCGCCCTGGGAACACTGCCCCAGCGCAGCCCTGCAGGCCTCTCTTTCCGCAGGCTCTAACCCAGCTCTGAATAGTCCTTGCCCTTCGCAGGATCCTGTGGCAGTGAGTTCCGCATGTGCACACACTATGAATAGCCCGCAGGGGCCAGATTCTCCCACGGCAGGATACAAGCAGCCCCCGGGAACAACAGCAGGAGTTACTCCTATCCTGAGGGGGAAGGATCGGGCCCCAGAGGTACCAGTATGGCTCATTGCAATAGCAGCTGCAGGCAGCTTGGGTTCCTCTCCCCCAATCCCTGAGCACCAGCGGCAGCCCTGCCCCTGGGGTCCCCTCTAGGAGCAGAGGGAAGGGCAGGCCCTTGGCCCAGTCTGCCTGTGCTCTCTGCTGGGGCAGTTCGAGCCTGCTGTGCTGGGGGGTTTTCACGCAGGGACCACCAGACAGCAAGTTACAGTCTGATCTGGCCCCGTGCCCCATTCCCTGCCCCCCTGTGCCAGCCAGTCCCTGCTCTGCAGCTGGATGGGAACCAGCGCCCCGTAGCGGGGAAAAGCCCCATGCCCCTTTCCCTGCCCCCTGTGCCAGCCAGTCCCTGCTCTGCAGCTGGATGGGAACCAGCGCCCCGTAGCGGGGAAAAGCCCCATGCCCCTTTCCCTGCCCCCTGTGCCAGCCAGTCCCTGCTCTGCAGCTGGATGGGAACCAGCGCCCCGTAGCGGGGAAAAGCCCCATGCCCCATTCTCTGCCCCCCTGTGCCAGCCAGTCCCTGCTCTGCGGCTGGATGGGAACCAGCGCCCCGTAGCGGGGAAAAGCCCCATGCCCCATTCCCTGCCCCCCTGAGCCTGCCAGTCTCCACGTCCCTTTCTGGGCTGGGTGCTGGTGGGACTGGGCGGCTGGCAGCTGCAATGCCCTCTCTCCCCTGCCCAGGCCGGGCCTGGCACTAACTCCGTGACGCAGAGCCAAGGGCTGTGCTGGGGAGCTGGGCCCACAGCCTGCCCCACCAGCTTGGCGGGAGGTGCTGGTGCAGGAGGCTCTGCCGTGCGACCCTCTCTATGCCCAGGGCAGCGGGGAGCGGGGCAGGGCTACGCACCAGGCGTTGCAGCTCCTGTGGACCTTGCTGCCGGGCGGGTAGGTCTCACCCCCGTGCTCGCAGGGGCACATGCCCGGCGGGACGCACTGCCCGCTGTCGTCCAGCACCAGTCCCTCGGGGCAGTTACAGCCGGCCACGCACACGGCCAGGGCCTGGCAGGAGCTGGCCGCCCCCATGCGCAGATCGGCACAGCTCTTCCCGCAGGGGGCGCTGCACTCCTGGTAGACCTGCCCCCCGCTGCACGGCACCGCTGTGGGGAGAGGGAGAGGGGGGAGGGGGCCTTAGCACAGGCACCCCCAGCTTCCTCGCCGAGAGCAGAGACCTGCCTCGTGCCCCAACCCCCCGGCTCCAGGGCCCATCCCCCGCCTTCTCCAGCGCCCAGCCCTCCCCCTCCCCAGAGCCCGCCCCCCGCCCATCTTCTCCCCGCCCCTTCTCCAGCACCCATCCCCCCTCTCCAGCGCCCACCCCCTCCCCTTCCCCAGAGCCCATCCCCCGCCCATCCCCTCCCCCACCCCTTCTCCAGCGCCCATCCCCCCTCTCCAGTGCCCACCCCCTCCCCTTCCCCAGAGCCCAACCCCCGCCCATCCCCCCGCCCCTTCTCCAGCACCCATCCCCTCCCCCACCCCTTCTCCAGCACCCATCCCCCGCTCCAGTGCCCACCCCCTCCCCTTCCCCAGAGCCCAACCCCCGCCCATCCCCCCGCCCCTTCTCCAGCACCCATCCCCCCTCTCCAGTGCCCACCCCCTCCCCTTCCCCAGAGCCCAACCCCCGCCCATCCCCCCCGCCCCTTCTCCAGCGCCCATCCCCTCCCCCACCCCTTCTCCAGCACCCATCGCCTTCTCTGCCCTTTCTCCAGAGCCCATCCCACACCCACTCCACCCCTTCTCCAGAGCCATCCTCTGGCTGCCCCACCCAGCCAGGCAGGGCTCCCCTCCCCGGACATGCCCAGTGGGGCCCAGCCTAGGCAGCCACCCACCGCAGAAGGTCTGGTTCCTCCAGGGCACCGGCGCCCCCTCCTGGGCACACTGCCTGGCGTAGGCGGCCAGGGCGCGGCACAGACAGTCCCCGCCGGCCGGGCAGCCGCACACGTCGGAGAGGCAGAGCTGATAGTAAGGGTCCCGCTCCACCAGGTCGTGGCAGGGCTGTGGGACAGGGCAGGGGGCGCGTCACCCAGGGGCTCGGAGCAGCCGCCCGGGCTCCAGGCCCTTCCCTTGCGGGGGCCCCTGCTGGGAGCACAGCACCGGGGGGCACGTCAGAAACCAGCCCCACAGACGCATGGGCACACGGACAGCACATGTGCGAACAGCCGCACGTGGAGGGGGCCAGTCCCGTGACCACCCGACACGCGTGACACAGACATGGGGCGGCCGGGATCCCTCAGGGCAGACACACGCCGGGGACGTCCAGACAGGCCCACACCCGTGCCAGGGGCACACAGCAAACGCTCCTGGATCTGCCCCCCCTCCCCGGCACGTGCACACACAGATCCGGTGCCCCTCGCTGTGGCCTCTGGTCCCAGCCCCCCGGGGGCTCCGCCGGGGCGGGTACCTGGAAGGCCGGGCCGTGCAGGGTGCCGCAGGCAGCCTCGGCGAACTCCCGGCGCTGGGCGAAGGTGCTGCAGGGGTCGAAGGCGAAGGAGCCGAGCGCGGGGCACTCGCTGGACGCCCGGAACTTGTTGGCGAAGGCGGCGACGCTGGGCTCCACGTCCCCGGCGGGGGTGGTGAACTCGTCCTGCTGGTTCCAGGTGTAGGTGCCGCACAGACCTCGCACCTGCCAGGGGAGGGGGTGAGGGGGCAGCCGGGGAGCTCCCCCTCCCCACACGCCGCAGGGAGGCCAGCGGGTGCCAGGCCTGCGGGGGACGCGGACTCTTGCTCTGCCAGGCACGGGGCGAAGACCCACCGGCTCCCTCACCCCGGGGTCTGCGATGCAAGTCGCGAGAGACCTGGCACCCGCCATACAGGCCTGGGAGGCTCCGGGACCCGCTCCCGGTACTCAGAGCCGGCCATTCGGCCCACGCCCACAGCTGGGCTCCTCTCCCCTCGGGCCCTGCGGGCAACGCCCCGCTGCGAGGGCCCTCCCGGGGGGCACCAGGAGCGCGCTGGGCCTCACCTTGCCCGCGAAGCCGGGCTGCAGGGTGATGTAGGCGGCAGGGAACTCCAGCCCCCACAGCACGTGGGCGCCGAAGGCCTGGAGCAGCAGGAAGGAGGACGAGGCCCGTCGGATGCTCAGGTCAGCGCTGGCAAAGGGCAGGGCCACCTCCTGCCCGTTCACGGCCACGTCCCCTGCAGCAGGGAAGGGCCAGAGAGGAGATGGGAGAGGAGGAGGGCAAGGGAGAACCGCACAGAGAGAGAGGCCCCGACCCCACTCCCTGACCCACCACCTGCCAGCTGGGCCTCTGCCCTGGGCAGATCAGAGCCAGCCCCAAGCCAGCCAGCCCCACTTCCTGCAATCCCTTGATGCCCCCAGGCTGCCCGTCTCTGCAAAGGGCTGCCAGGCACTCCCCCGCGGCGAAGCCCAGCTGACCTGTGATGTGGAGCCGGGCGGAGGTCCTGTGCGCAGTCACCGTCAGGGCCCGGAGGCAGCTCACGGCCCCTTTGCTCCCACACGCCACCTTCTCCACCGTGATCAGCAGCTTCCAGTCCACAAAGTCCTGCCAGGCAACGGTGCCCCAGCCTGTGAGGGCCGGAGACGCGGCCCAGGGCGGCTCCCCAGCCGTTCCCTGCCGCGCGCCCCGGCCCAGGGGACGGGACCTGCCGGCCGCTCTCGAGGGCACGGCGCGGGCTGGGCTGGGGGCCCTGCGGGGCTCTGCACTGGTTTGTTCGTGGAGGGGCTCTCCAGAGCTGCACCAGCACTGAGTGGCCAGGCTCCTCGAGGGGCTGCTTGGGCACATGCCCCCCAACCCCCATGCCGTGGGGTTCCCTTCCTGCCCAGGGCACCAGACACCCCTCCCCCCAGCAGCCTGGCCCCCCAGGCCCGTGGCAGCTCCCAGGGCACCCAATCCCCCCTTCCCCTAGCCCCATGGCAGCTCCCAGGGCACCAGATCCCCCCTCCCCCTGGCTCCCCAGCCCCATGGCAGCTCCCAGGGCTCCAGTTCGCCCCTTCTCCTGGTCCCCCAGACCCAACGGCAGCTCCCAGGGCACCAGACCCCCCTCCCCCGGCACCCCAGCCCTATGGCAGCTCCCAGGGCTCCAGACCCCTCTCTCGCCAGCAGCCTGGCCCCCCAAGCCCCACGGCAGCTCCCAGGGCCCCAGACCCCCCTCACCTGCACCAGGATGTACTCGCAGACACCGTGGAAGGAGTAGCGCTTCTGGTCGAAGGTCACGTAGTGCGGGTCCCCGATCACGGCACACTCGGCCGAGCACTTGTCCTGCGAGCAGTACCAGCGCCCACCCTGGCATGTGCTGCAGGGACAGGGGCGAGAGCGGGGCACGGGGTCGCCAGGGCTCGCTGAGCCCCCTGCCGTATGCCGGGCCGCGGCAGGCACTGCTGCTGGTGCCGGGGCCCCCAGGACATGGTGGGGGGCATCTCCAGGAGGGACCCCTCCAGCCTGGGGAGGCCCAGCCTGGGGCTCCCACCCAGGGGTCCCCAGCAGCTCCCGGGGCGTCGCATCCCAGCTGCCACCTGTCTCTCTGGTTCCACTCAAGTACCTTTGTTCAGCAGCTGCCCTGCCCCCGCCCCACCGGGCCCGATCCTCCGTGGGTCTCCTCTGCAATTCAAGGGAGGTACCCCACAGGAGCTGGGGATGTACCCCGGGGAAAGTGGGGTGCAGCAGCCTGAGTGAGGGAGAAGGGCCCCCAGGGATTCCCCAGGAGGCAGGGGGCTCCCCACACAATGCTGTCCTCCCCTCGGGTGGGGCGGGACCGTGGGGTGGCAGAGCTGTGAGACGGGGACTCTGCCCCGCTCCGTCACTGAGGGGCCCGCGGAGCCCAGACCGTCCCCGCGGATCGCCACGCCCCAGCCTGGCACGGCACTGCACCACCAACTGCCCGAGTCCAGCTCGGCCGTGCGGGTGTGGGCACCGGGGAGGGGTTACCTTAGGGGCTGCCCCTCCCTGCTGCCCACACCAGTGCCCGGCGGGCAGGGCTGATGGGGGCTTTCCTCACCATTGGTTGCACCGCTGCTGGATGCTCTGCCCCGGGGCGTACTTCTGGCGACGGTGGTAGCAGGGGCAGTCGCCCTCAGGGACGCAGGCCCCCCCCTCCAGGTAGAGGCCCGGCGGGCACTCGCAGCCACTCACACACTCGTCCCGGCAGTGCCCCTCCTCGCCGGTGCCCACGGCGGCACAGCTGGCCGGGCACGAGGACACGCAGTCCGAGTACTGCTTCCCCTGGCCGCACTGCTTCTCTGCGGGGCAGACACACGGCGCCTCAGGCCCGGGCTGGCAGCGCCCCCTCTGCCAGGCAGCCGGGCGCGGGCTCCCAGGGAGCACGTCTGCCCGGTCGCCCCGCCCACGTCCGAGGAGCACATGCGGGGCGACGCCACGAGAGCCGCGGGGGCTGCTGCTCCCCACACGCAGCCTGCGGTGCCGGAGTGAGAGGAGCTCCTCCCCGCTGACAGCGGTAGCGGGTCTCTTACCCATGGCCCTCGCCACGAGCGGGCAGCCCCACTCCCTGTCTCCGACACATGCACCAGGCCCTTCCAGCCCGGGGCGTTCACGGGCGGGCGGCCCAGGGGGCTGAGCGTCTCCTGAGCGTGCAGGGGGTGAACCGGGGCGTGAGGGTGGGTGTATGTGGGGGCTAGGGCTGGATGGGAGACAGGTGCGAGGGGAGGGCGTGGGGGCGGGGGGCAGAGCCGGGGGGAAGGGGTCCGTGCTGCCGGAGCGGGCCCGGCTGTGGAGCTGCCCGCTGGGGGAGCGCACTGGCCCCTACCGCAGAACCCGGGCCTCCTCCAGTCGAGGTAGACGAGCTCCTGGGCGCATTCGCGGGCATAGCTGGCAAAGGTGGCGCACACGGCCTCCCGCTGCCCGGCCCCCGTGCCCCCCTGCCGGCAGGACGCGGATATGCAGGCGTCGTAGAATCCGCCCGGGTCCACCTGCAGGGAGAGAGGCCGCGTCAGCCAGCGCCGGGGCGGGGGGTGAGGGGGGGGCTGCCCCGGCTGCTCCCCGGGGGTGGGTACCGCCGTCCCCTGACCTCGGAGTGGCACCGGCTGAAGGGGCTGGCCAGCAACTTCCGGCACACGGCCTCGGCCTCCTGCCTCACGGCGCTGGCCTCCGCATCGTCACAGCTGTCTCCCGCCTCCGCCACGTCCTGGCACGGGAGCTGCACCTGGGCAGAGCAGAACCCACGTCAGTGCCAGAGCACCCCCAGCCATCAGCCCGGCACCCCCAGAGCCGCACGGGGGAGCCCCCCCAGCCGTCAGCCCGGCGCCCCCAGAGCCGCACGGGGGAGCCCCCCAGCCGTCAGCCCGGCGCCCCCAGAGCCGCACAGGGGGAGCACCCCCAGAGCCGCACGGGGGAGCACCCCCAGCCTTCAGCCCGGCGCCCCCCAGAGCCGCACGGGGAAGCCCCCCCAGCCGTCAGCCCCGCGCCCCCAGAGCCGCACGGGGGAGCCCCCCCAGCCTTCAGCCCGGCGCCCCCCAGAGCCGCACGGGGAAGCCCCCCCAGCCATCAGCCCCGCGCCCCCAGAGCCGCTCGGGGGGCACCCCCAGCCGTCAGCCCCGCGCCCCCAGAGCCGCACGGGGGAGCCCCCCCAGCCGTCAGCCCCGCGCCCCCAGAGCCGCACGGGGGAGCCCCCCCAGCCGTCAGCCCCGCGCCCCCAGAGCCGCACGGGGGAGCACCCCCAGCCGTCAGCCCGGCGCCCCCAGAGCCGCACGGGGGAGCACCCCCAGCCGTCAGCCCGGCGCCCCCCAGAGCCGCACGGGGGAGCCCCGCCAGCCGTCAGCCCGGCGCCCCCCAGAGCCGCACAGGGGGAGCCCCCCCAGCCGTCAGCCCCGCGCCCCCAGAGCCGCACGGGGGAGCCCCGCCAGCCGTCAGCCCCGCGCCCCCAGAGCCGCTCGGGGGGCACCCCCAGCCGTCAGCCCCGCGCCCCCAGAGCCGCACGGGGGAGCCCCCCCAGCCGTCAGCCCCGCGCCCCCAGAGCCGCACGGGGGAGCCCCCCCAGCCGTCAGCCCTGCGCCCCCAGAGCCGCTCGGGGGGCACCCCCAGCCGTCAGCCCGGCGCCCCCCAGAGCTGCACAGGGGAAGCCCCCCCAGCCGTCAGCCCCGCGCCCCCAGAGCCGCACGGGGGAGCCCCCCCAGCCTTCAGCCCGGCGCCCCCCAGAGCCGCACGGGGAAGCCCCCCCAGCCATCAGCCCCGCGCCCCCAGAGCCGCTCGGGGGGCACCCCCAGCCGTCAGCCCCGCGCCCCCAGAGCCGCACGGGGGAGCACCCCCAGCCGTCAGCCCTGCGCCCCCAGAGCCGCACGGGGGAGCCCCGCCAGCCGTCAGCCCGGCGCCCCCCAGAGCCGCACAGGGGGAGCCCCCCCAGCCGTCAGCCCTGCGCCCCCAGAGCTGCTCGGGGGGCACCCCCACCTCGCCCCATGCAGCCCCCGGGCGCTCCCCCTTCTGAGCACGCACTGCTCCTGTGCGGCAGAAGCATCTCCACCAGCTGCCACCTACACCCCAGCTCCCGCCGCTCCCCGCAGGGTCAGGAATACGCTGCACGGGGGCGAAGGGCTCTGGGCACCAGCGCAGCCCCAGGGCGGTGTCTCGCCTTCCCCCTCCCTCTGAGCCGTGGGAGAGGACTGCAGCAGGGGCCCTCCCCACTACCTCTGGGCTGGCATCTGGGACCCTCCAGGAATTCCCGAAGCTGGCGGCGAACGTGGCCACATCCCCTCCTACACGCAGGAAGTCATCTGCAAGCAAAACAGGCGCTGGGGATGTGGGGAGAGGAAACCGCCCCTGCTGGCAGGTGGGGGCTGGGAATGGGGACACCCCCCCGGGGCCAGATCTCCAGCCTCAGCTCTCACTCCACGCTCACCTGCTCACGCCAGGAACAGGCCCTGGTGTCTGCTCCCTGCTCCGCCCCAGGGGAAAGGCATGGACAGTGGGAGGGCTTGTTCTGGGGCACTGTCACCAAGACACAGGCAGGCCCAGGAGAGAAGAGCCCCTGGAGCGAGCTGGGGGCCCTCACCCAGCAGGACCGGAGGACGGCAGCTTGGATCCTGCTGCACCAGGGCAGGTGCCCCCGGCACGGGGATGCAGGAGGTGCCCCCGTCCCCTTCCCTAGCAGTGGGAGTGCTGCGAGGGAGAGACGTTCCCAGCCGGGCTGATGGAGATGAAGCTGTCTCGGGTCCCCAGGGCAGGGCCCTGTCGGCAGGGGGCCCGGCCCCACACGGTGAGCAGGGCGGGTTGGGGGCAGAGCCCTGTCGGCAGGGGGCCCGGCCCCACGCGGTGAGCAGGGCGGGTTGGGGGCAGAGCCCTGTCGGCAGGGGGCCCGGCCCCACGCGGTGAGCAGGGCGGGTTGGGGGCAGAGCCCTGTCGGCAGGGGGCCCGGCCCCACGCGGTGAGCAGGGCGGGTTGGGGGCAGAGCCCTGTCGGCAGGGGGCCCGGCCCCACGCGGTGAGCAGGGCGGGTTGGGGGCAGAGCCCTGTCGGCAGGGGGCCCGGCCCCACGCGGTGAGCAGGGCGGGTTGGGGGCAGAGCCCTGTCGGCAGGGGGCCCGGCCCCACGCGGTGAGCAGGGCGGGTTGGGGGCAGAGCCCTGTCGGCAGGGGGCCCGGCCCCACGCGGTGAGCAGGGCGGGTTGGGGGCAGAGCCCTGTCGGCAGGGGGCCCGGCCCCACGCGGTGACCAGGGCGGGTTGGGGGCAGAGCCCTGTCGGCAGGGGGCCCGGCCCCACGCGGTGAGCAGGGCGGGTTGGGGGCAGAGCAGTGTCGGCAGGGGGCTCGGCCCCACGCGGTGAGCAGGGCGGGTTGGGGGCAGAGCAGTGTCGGCAGGGGGCTCGGCCCCACGCGGTGAGCAGGGCGGGTTGCCCCCGCAGGGCTGTGCTCACCGGCAGGGTCGTCATTGTAGAGCCCGCAGAGCCCGCGCGTGGTGCCCCGCAGCTCCCCGCTGACCGTCACATACACCGTGTGGCGCCCGTCAGACTTGACCCGCACGCCCAGGCCGCTCTCCACGAAGACGAAGTCACCGAGCCACCGGACGCTGATCCCTGTGGGGGGAGAGCGGTGGGCAGCTCAGCAGAGCCACGTGCCCGGCTGCCAGCCAGGGCCCAGAGAGACGGGCCAGGACTGAGCAACGGGTGCATGGGCTGCATGTTGGGGCCTCCCTGCCAGGGAGATGGATCCAGCAGTGGGATCGTCTCCAGGAGGGGCTGGGAGCCCCAGGCTGGGCTGGGCAGAGCCCTGGGTGACGGATTGTCGGCCTGCTCCTGCCTGGGCACGGCCTAGGTGCTCTGTGTGTCCCTTAATTCCACCCCATTCCTCCTAGCTCGCCCCTATGGCCCCAGCAGTCCCTCCCCGGGGCCCGTGCAGGCCGGTCCCAGGCTAGACCTCTCCTCCCACCAGCTCTGCCCAGGCGATGGGCATGGGTGGACCCCAGTGGGTGTCAGGGGACCTAAGCACCAAGTGCCTGGAGACAAACAGGCCTGGGGAGACCCCAGGAAGCCCAGGACACGGGGACACCCCGCGGCTCTGCCAGGCAGATGGGCAGATCAGAAGCCCCTGTGTGCCGCGTGCTGGTCCTGTGGCTTTCCCCCACAGAGCTCTCTGTCCTCCTCACCGTCCTGCAGGAGCGGCTCCCCCTCTGGCACCACGACCCCGTTCACGGAGACGTTTCGGCCCTGAGCCACGACCAGGTCCAGCCCGAAGAGCATGTGCAGCGCCTGCGGGGAAGGCAGGGCAGGGAGTGAGCGAGATGGCGGCTCAGGGGCACGCGGAGCTAGAGGGGGACGGCAGAACATGGCCCGTGGCTTTAACAGCGCGGGGATGAGCCACTGGGACCTGCTTCCCCGGCCAGTGTGGAGTCTCCATGCCTTGCTGGCTCCCCTAGCAGACTGGCTACTTCCGCGAGAGACACTGTAGCCAGACACAAGCCACAGGGCTCAAGCCAGGCAGAACTGGCTGAAGCTCACGGCCTGTGCCCTGGGAGGTCCTTCTGGCCCGAAGCTCTCCGGAGCAGCGGGGTAGGTGACCTCCACCGGCCCCTCCTCAGCCAGTCTGCCCCCTGGGCTCTCCCTGGCAGCCCCCTTCACACCCAGCCTGCTCTTGGTGTGTCTTTACCCCATCCTCTGGCTCGCTCTCTAGGACATTGCACTCCATATGATTTATGGAAATATGCTTATTAGGGTAAATATGATGCAACTGGAATATGCTTTCTGCAACAGGTCTCTTGTAAGGTATCGTTACAAAGGTTATAACCTACTGAATATATTCCTCCTATTTGTATGTATGTATCATTCTTGTATCTGAAGCTAGAAATATAAAGTATAACTCTGGGGTCCTACTGTAATTATGCAAAGTGTGGGCCATGGATGGTGCTTTGGAATCTTGATGGGCCCCACTGACTAGGACAATTGGCTGTCAGTGGCTCTGTTCACTTGCAGGCCTCCCTGTGTTCCAGCCCAGGAAGAATGGACCATGTCACATGATGCTGGAATCCATCTTAAATCTGGTATTTTTCCATTTAGAAGGAGGGGTGGGACCCAGAGAGACAAAAGATTCCCACCTTGGGCCAAAGTTATAGAAGGGGGTGGAACAGAACAAAGGGGGTTGCCAGTCCTGAGAAATCCCCTAGTTACCACCTGAGCTGGAACTAACAAGGACTGCACCAGGGGAAAGGATTGGGCCCAGACTAGGAAGGAGTCTAGTCTGTGGAAGGTTTCAGAGGAGCAGCCGTGTTAGTCTGTATCCACAAAAAGAACAGGAGGACTTGTGGCACCTTAGAGACTAACCAATTTATGAAGTGAGCTGTAGCTCACGAGAGCTTATGTTCAAATAAATTTGTTAGTCTCTAGGGTGCCACACGTCCTCCTTTTCTTTTAGTCTGTGAAAGAAGCTTATTGGAACATCTCTGGGGGTGAGATTTACCTGTATTCAGTTTCTTAATGTATTAGGCTTAGACTTGTGTGCTAGGTTTTATTTTGCTTGGTAACTTTGTTCTGTCTGTTATTACTTGACACCACTTAAATCCTACTTCTTATACTTAATAAAATCACTGTTGTTTGTTAATTAACCCAGAGTAAGTGATTAATACCTGGGGGAGCAAACAGCTGTGCATATCTCTCTCTCTCAGTGATATAGAGGGTGGACAATTTATGAGTTTACCCTGTATAAGCTTTATACAGAGTAAAACGGATTTATTTGGGGTTTGGATCACATTGGGAGCTGGGTGTCTGGGTGCTGGAGACAGGGAACCTGCTGAGTGGTTTTCAGTTAAAGCCTGTAGCTTTGGGGCGTGGACCAGACCTGGGTCTGTGTTGCGGCGTGTCTGGCTCAACAAGGCAGGGTTCTGGAGTCCCAGGCTGGCAGGGAAAACGGGCTCAGAGGTAACTTCAGTACATCAGGTGACAGTCCCAAAGGGGTCTCTGTGACCAAACCCGTCACACTCTCCCTTGCTCTTTTCTCACCCCCCTCTCCCTTTCTTCCTGTCTCTCCCCGCCCCCAACACCCAAGGCCCTGGCTGGTCGCGGAAGACCCCGGTGAGACCCCGTACCCGGTGGCAGTGTGATGGTGCACAGGTCCCGCTGCCCGAGATGTCCACGGCCCAGGTGCCATCAGAGGCAGCAGCTAGGCTGTAGGTGCAGTCCCCGTGGAAGTGGAAATGTTTCCCATCAAAGCTGCGGTAGTGGAAGCCGGCCCAGGTGACGCAGGTGGCAAAGAGGCGGTGGCGAGGCCTGGGCAGGCCCAGCAGGGCCGTGGGGGGCAAGGGCCGGAGGAGGAAGGGGGCCGGCAGGTCCCCTGCGGAAGAACAAGGGGACTGATCAGCTAGCGGGCACGTCACGGTCCGGTGACACCCACAGAACTCCAGAACCGGGACCTGCTGTGAGCCGCCGTGGGGGCGAGGAGAGGCAGCATGGGCTGGGGGTCACCCAGTAACTGGCCTCTGGGAGACCTGGCGTGGGGGGCTCCGACTCGCCCCCCTGGGAGGGTTAGTCAGAGCTCAGCTGCCCAGGGCCGGGCGATCAACCATGCCAGGGCCACCCTGGGGTCTCTCCTGAGGGTCGCGGCTGCCTGGGGGCGGGAGGGTCTCGCTCCTCAGCACCCCCGCGGCTGTGCCGGACAGCACGATGCAGGGAGCACGGCATGCTGGGAGCTGCCATCTCCCGGGGGCCGCGGCTCCATGGTGCTGTGGCGTGGGACTGGCTCGGTGGCCGGGGCGCTGCCCCAGGGGCAATGCAGCAGGGCTTGGCACTGGGAGCAGCACGCAGGGCAGTGCCCCTTGCCCCCGGAGTCAGCACTCGCCTGGCAGGGGCAGGGCGGAGCAGCTTAGGCAGACCTCGGAGGAGGTGTTCTTCCAGCTGCGGCCCCAGGGCCGCCCGCAGCACTCGGCCATGCTCAGCAGGGACAGGTTCCAGGTGCCCAGGCCGGCCTGGCACTGCCATGTAGAGAAGCAGAGTCCCAGGAAGCCCTCGCCTGGGAGAGAGCGACAGACACTGGTCAGGGGAGAACGAGGCCAGGCCCTGGGTCATGCTCCATCGGGGCCCCGCTGTGCCCCCAATGACCCCTGAGCCTCCCTACATGTCCAAAGAACTCCGGTGGCCACAGAGACCTCAGAGCCCGCGGAAGCTCCCCCTGCCCGTGGCACCCGGCGTGGCCTCGGGACTCCCTTTGGGGGTGAGGCCGTGTGGACGGGGGCTAAACACAATGGCGTTGGCCTGGGCCCGTTCCCGAGGGTGCAGGGGAGCCCAATGTATGGCTCCCTAACCCTGAACCTGGCCCCCCGCCTGCCCCAACCTGACGCCCCGTGCCCGGCTCCCCCCGCAAACCTGGCCCCCGCCTGCCCCAACCTGACGCCCCGTGCCCGGCTCCCCCCGCAAACCCGGCCCCCGCCTGCCCCAGCCCGACGCCCCGTGCCCGGCTCCCCCCGCAAACCCGGCCCCCGCCTGCCCCAGCCCGACGCCCCGTGCTCGGCTCCCCCCGCAAACCCAGCCCCCGCCGGCCCCAGCCTGACGCCCCGTGCCCGGCTCCCCCCGCAAACCCAGCCCCCGCCGGCCCCAGCCCGACGCCCCATGCCCGGCTCCCCCCGCAAACCTGGACTCCACCTGCCCCAACCTGACGCCCCGTGCCCGGCTCCCCCCGCAAACCTGGCCCCCACCTGCCCCAACCTGACGCCCCGTGCCCGGCTCACCCCCGCCCTCCCAAACCCAGCCCCCGCCGGCCCCAGCCCGACGCCCCATGCCCGGCTCCCCCCGCGAACCCAGCCCCCGCCGGCCCCAGCCCAACGCCCCGTGCCCGGCTCCCCCCGCAAACCCAGCCCCCACCTGCCCCAGCCCGACGCCCCGTGCCCGGCTCCCCCCGCGAACCCAGCCCCCGCCTGCCCCAGCCCGACGCCCCGTGCCCGGCTCCCCCCGCAAACCTGGCCCCCACCTGCCCCAGCCTGACGCCCCGTGCCCGGCTCCCCCCGCAAACCCAGCCCCCGCCGGCCCCAGCCCGACGCCCCATGCCCGGCTCCCCCCGCAAACCCAGCCCCCGCCTGCCCCAGCCCGACGCCCCGTGCCCGGCTCCCCCCGCAAACCCAGCCCCCGCCTGCCCCAGCCCGACGCCCCATGCCCGGCTCCCCCCGCAAACCCAGCCCCCGCCTGCCCCAGCCCGACGCCCCGTGCCCGGCTCCCCCCGCGAACCCAGCCCCCGCCTGCCCCAGCCCGACGCCCCATGCCCGGCTCCCCCCGCAAACCCAGCCCCCGCCTGCCCCAGCCCGACGCCCCGTGCCCGGCTCCCCCCGCAAACCCGGCCCCCACCTGCCCCAACCTGACGCCCCGTGCCCGGCTCCCCCCGCAAACCCAGCCCCCGCCTGCCCCAGCCCGACGCCCCGTGCCCGGCTCCCCCCGCGAACCCGGCCCCCGCCGGCCCCAGCCCGACGCCCCGTGCCCGGCTCCCCCCGCAAACCTGGCCCCCGCCTGCCCCAGCCCGACGCCCCGTGCCCGGCTCACCCCCGCCCTCCCAAACCCAGCCCCCACCTGCCCCAGCCCGACGCCCCGTGCTCGGCTCCCCCCGCAAACCCAGCCCCCGCCGGCCCCAGCCCGACGCCCCGTGCCCGGCTCCCCCCGCAAACCCGGCCCCCGCCTGCCCCAGCCCGACGCCCCGTGCCCGGCTCACCCCGCAAACCCAGCCCCCACCTGCCCCAGCCTGACGCCCCGTGCCCGGCTCCCCCCGCAAACCCGGCCCCCGCCGGCCCCAGCCTGACGCCCCGTGCCCGGCTCACCCCGCGAACCCAGCCCCCGCCGGCCCCAGCCCGACACCCCGTGCCCGGCTCCCCCCGCAAACCCGGCCCCCGCCGGCCCCAGCCCGACGCCCCGTGCCCGGCTCACCCCCGCCCTCCCAAACCCAGCCCCCGCCGGCCCCAGCCCGACGCCCCGTGCCCGGCTCCCCCCGCAAACCTGGCCCCCGCCGGCCCCAGCCCGACGCCCCGTGCTCGGCTCCCCCCGCAAACCCAGCCCCCGCCGGCCCCAGCCCGACGCCCCGTGCCCGGCTCCCCCCGCAAACCCAGCCCCCGCCGGCCCCAGCCCAACGCCCCGTGCCCGGCTCCCCCCGCAAACCTGGCCCCCGCCTGCCCCAGCCCGACGCCCCGTGCCCGGCTCACCCCGCGAACCCAGCCCCCGCCGGCCCCAGCCCGACACCCCGTGCCCGGCTCCCCCCGCAAACCCGGCCCCCGCCGGCCCCAGCCCGACGCCCCGTGCCCGGCTCACCCCCGCCCTCCCAAACCCAGCCCCCGCCTGCCCCAGCCCGATGCCCTGGGCCTGGCTCCGGCAGGCTCCTCACCCTGGGTGCAGTGGGGCCCGCTCCAGCCCTCGCAGCAGGCTCGCACCGTGCGGTTCCACACCACGGGCCTCGTGTCCGGGGGCCTGCCGGGCAGGGGAGAGGCACAGTGATGGATGAGGGGACAGAGAGGGGTGGAGGCACAGACATGGGGGGCACAGGAAAGGGGCACAGACATGGGGTGGGGGCACAGAGTGGGGACGGGGGCACGGCAGGGTGGGGCACAGACATGGGGTGGGCGCACAGGGAGGGGATGGGGGCACAGAGCAGGGGTGGGGGTACATAGAGCGGGAATGGGGGTACAGAAAGGAGATGGGGGCAAGGACAGGGGTGGGGGTACACAGAGCGGGGATGGGGGCACAGAGAGGGGACGGGGGCACGGCGGGGATGGGGCACAGACATGGGGTGGGGGCACAGAGAGGGGATGGGGGCACGGCGGGGTGGGGCACAGACATGGGATGGGGGCACAGAGAGGGAGGTGGCACAGAGAGGGGTCAAGTTGAGGGATTCACGCCTGGGCTGAATCTCCCTTGGTTCCCTGTTGGCCGCCCCGATCCCACCTCCCCCCAGCATCCCCTGCTCTGCCCCCGCTGGTGGCCCCGGCTTGGCCTGGATGCCCCCTGTGATGAAGTGGGACTGTTCTTAACGTTTCCTCTGAATCCTGTGGGGTGCCTCAGTTTCCCCTAGGCAGTTCTTAAGTCTCTAGGTGGTGGGGTAAGGGTGTATGATCGTTGCAGAGCCCTAGAGGGCAGGTGTGTGCAGGGGTCTGGACACAGAGAATGGCCGACACCCTGTTTCCTGGCCACTGATGGCCTGGTCCTTCCCCCCTGCAAGGTGAGAGCTGAAGGGTTGGAGAACAAAGGAATCAGGTGACCTCCCCGCCCGGAAAGGGACAAAACCCAGAGGAGGAGGGGCTGGAGGGGGTTTCAGTTTGGGGCTGGCTGGGGACGAGGAGTGAAGGGCAGACGTGCTTGTCTGGCTCACTGCCCCCCAAAATGGACGCAGCTGAGGGGTCCCGTTCTCTGCACCTACAAGCTCTGTGTTAGACCATGTTCCTGTCGTCTAATAAACCTTCTGTTTTACTGGCCGGCTGAGAGTCCCGTCTGACTGCGGAGCTGGGGGGCAGGACCCTCTGGCTTCCCCAGGACTCCGCCTGGGCGGACTCGCTGGGGGAAGCGCACGGAGGGGCAGAGGAGGCTGAATGCTCCGAGGTCAGACCCAGGAAGGTGGGAGCCGGGTGAGCTGTGTGTCCTGCAGACAGGCTGCTCACAGGAAGGCGACTGCCCCAGAGTCCTGCCTGGCTTCATGGGGAGCAGTTCCAGAGCATCGCCCGGGGACCCCATGACACCCCCCCGCTCTCCCGGCCCACTCACTTGTAGATGTAGCACAGGGGGGCGGTGGGCCCGGCCTGGGCATGGAAGTGGGCAATGGCCTGGTCCCCACCGTAGGCCTGGCGCATCCTGTGCTGGTCGATGCGCCAGCCCGCCAGGTTGTACTGGTAGACGTCCGGGCAGGGCACCGCCTGCTCGCGCCGGGGGCTCACCACCTCCTCCTCCGTCACCTGCTCCGTCCTCTCACACCAGCGCCTGCAACCGCACCGGCATCCACACGAGGAACGGGCCCAGCCCCCCAACCGAGCCCTGGACCCAGCCCCCCCAGCCAGAGCCCTGGACCCCCAAACCACAACCCTGGACCTCCAAACCGGAGCCCTGGACCCAGCTCCCCCCAACCGGGGCCCTGGACCCCCAAACCACAACCCTGGACCTCCAAACCAGAGCCCTGGACCCAGCTCCCCCCAACCAGAGCCCTGGACCCCCAAACCACAACCCTGGACCTCCAAACCGGAGCCCTGGACCCAGCCCCCCTCAGCCGGAGCCCTGGACCCAGCCTCCCCCAACCGGAGCCCTGGACCCAGCTCCCCCCAACCAGGGCCCTGGACCCCCAAACCACAACCCTGGACCTCCAAACCAGAGCCCTGGACCCAGCTCCCCCCAACCAGAGCCCTGGACCCAGCCTCCCCCAACCAGAGCCCTGGACCCCCAAACCACAACCCTGGACTCCCAAACTGGCGTCCTGGACCCAGCTCCCCCAAACCAGAGCCCTGGACCCCCAAACCAGAGCCCTAGACCCAGACCCCTAAACCAGGACGCTGGACCCAGCCTTTCCCACCCCTCCCCCCAGATTGCAATCCCGGCCCTGAACCGGCCAAGCCTGGCCAGGAGTCCCAGCACCAAACCCTCAGCACTCGGATCCGGAGCCCCCCTGTGCAGCCCAGGCCTGTGCTGAGCCTGGCTCCCCCGTCCCAGCTCTGACGCGGGGTTCGGGGAGCCTGGCTCCCCCGTCCCAGCTGTGTGGGGATCTGGCTTCCCAGCCCTCCCCCACCCCCCGCACTCTCACTGGAGTCACAAGGGGGAGGGCTGCCATGGGGTTACCGGACTGCCCGGCCCCTGCTCGAGCAGCGGAGGGCGAGGGCGAAGCCATGCGGGGGCTGTGAGGCATTGGGACTGGCTGGAGTTGGGGGGTGAGGAGCCCAGCCTAGGGGGAGAGCGGGGGCCCCTAAACTAACCTTCACCCTGCCCCCGGCACTGCCTCACCCCTCTGTCCTGAGGGATGCGAGTGGACTCAGGCTTTTCCCGTCCCCCCACTGACCCCAGCGCAGTGCGGACCTGCGGGGACCGGCCCGGGGACCACGGGCAGGCAGAGCGCAGATCGGAGCCCTGTGGCTGCAGGGCCACCTGGGGGTTCACATCCCCACGCCCTGGGGCGCAGCTCTGCTCCCCTCCGTCCTGGGGCCCTCCTGGTGCAGGGCCTGGGGGGTAGGGGGTGCAACAGCTCCGGTGGGAGCCCGGGGCTGGCTGCTCCTGGAAGAACCCAAAGCGGGAGACACGTCCTTACCCCTCAGACAGCGCCACCGTCACCCAGAGCGAGAGCCAGACCAGCGTCCCCATCAGCTCCCTGGTGGGAGGGCAAAGGCCCCGGCCCCGTGCTGTGCCCGGCATGGCCCGCAGCCAACCTCACCGTCGCCGAGTGCCGCCTGCCGAGACAGAAAGGCTCACCGGGAGCGGGGGGAGCTCAGACCTCCGCACTCTGCTAGGGCCAGCTGGGCCACTGTTCACAGTGAACCGTCCAGCCGAGACCCCCCCGAGCTCCATGGGGAGCGGCCCAGGGCTCTCCCGGAGCTCAGACCCCCCGAGCCAGGGCTGGGAGAGGCCCAGGGCTCTCCCGGGGAGTGTCAGACACCCCGAGCCAGGGCTGGGAGCGGCCCAGGGCTCTCCCGGGGGGTGTCAGACCCCCCGAGCCAGGGCTGGGAGCGGCCCAGGGCTCTCCCGGGGGGTGTCAGACCCCCCGAGCCAGGGCTGGGAGCAGCCCAGGGCTCTCCCGGAGCTCAGACCCCCCGAGCCAGGGCTGGGAGTGGCCCAGGGCTCTCCCGGGGGGTGTCAGACCCCCCCAGCTCTACGGGGAGCGGCCCATGGCTCTCCCGGCGCTCAGAGCCCCCGAGCCAGGGCTGGGAGCGGCCCAGGGCTCTCCCAGGGGGAGTCAGACCCCCCGAGCCAGGGCTGGGAGTGGCCCACGGCTCTCCCAGAGCTCAGACCCCACAAGCCAGGGTTGGGAGCGGCCCAGGGCTCTCCCGGGGGGTGTCAGACTCCCCGAGCCAGGGCTGGGAGCGGCCCACGGCTCTCCCGGAGCTCAGACCCCCCAAGCCAGGGTTGGGAGCGGCCCAGGGCTCTCCCAGGTGGGTTTGTTACTCCGGGTTGGTCCAGCCCTTCACACCAAGGCATTTCAGCACGGCCCGTCAGAGCTATTCTCGGCTATCCGTAGGGTGAGGCTGGTCACAGGAGTGTTTTGCTCCTCGACTGCAGCTGAGGCTTTTCCAAATGGAAGAAAGCACCAAAGAGCGGCCAGATGGCCAGCAAACCTTCACCCCGCATGGCCACCGTTCGCCCCGCAGCCGCCGGGGGCGTTCACCTGCTGTGGCCGTTCTCACGACACAGACAGCCCCGCTCGGTAGGAGCAGGCGGGGGGAGCCCTACGGACCCCAGCGGTTCCCCTGGGGCTGGCTTTGCCCAGCGCTGGCGAGGGTCCCATGGGCGACGTCTGTGCACCAGCTGGGAGGTGCCAATCCCCGGGGGTCAGAGGCGCTCGCTGGGCTGGAGCGAGAGAGCTAAGAACAGCCGCGTGGAGCGGCGGCACGGTGAGGGGTCAGGCCAGCCGCCCCGCCTGACCCCGTGGGCACGTACTCGAGCAGAGCTAGCGTGGGAGCCTGCCCAAGCTGGGAATCACACGCCCACACCAGCGTGTGCAGCGTGCTCACACGCATGTCTCAGCCGGCCAGCTAGCACCTTGATCCCGCACCTCGCTGCCCATCGCAGAGCTGCCCCCTCCACCGGGCCCCAAGGTGTGACAGGGGTCAGCCCCCCTTTACTGCGGGAGGCCCAGACTGGCACAGTCCCCGCTGGCTCCCACCCAGCAGTGGAGAATATTCCCCTCCCTAGAGGGGCTCCAGACTGGGACTTTCCCTGACAGCACAGCGTGGGGTATGGAAACATTGGCTTTTCTAGAGACACCAGATATAGTTGTGACGAAGCGGGACTGTTCTTAATGTTTTCTCTGAATATTGTGGGGGTGCCTCAGTTTCCCCTATCCAGTTCTTAAGTATCTAGGTGGTGGGGCAAGGGTGTATGATTGTTGCAGAGCCCTAGAGGGCAGGTGTGTGCAGGGGTCTGGACACAGAGAATGTTTCCTGGCAACTGATGGCCTGGGCCCTCCCCGCCTGCAAGGTGAGAGCTAAAGGGTTGGAGAACAAAGGGATCCCGTGCCCTCCTGGCCCGGGAAAGGGACAAAGTCCACAGGAGGGGGGCTGGAGGGAGTTTCAGTTTGGGGCTGGCTGGGGACATGGAGTGAAGGGCAGATGTGGTTGTCTGGCTCACTGCCCCCCAAAATGGACCCAGCTGAGGGGTCCGGTTCTCTGCCCTACAAGCTCTGGCTTCCCTCTGGCTTCCCCAGACCCCGCCTGGGCGGACTCGCTGTGGGAAGCGCACGGAGGGGCAGAGGAGGCTGAATGCTCCGAGGTCAGACCCAGGAAGGTGGAAGCCGGGTGAGCTGTGTGTCCTGCAGACAGGCTGCTCCCAGGAAGGAGACTTCCCCAGAGTCCTGCCTGGCTTCGTAAGGAGCAGTTCCAGAGCATCGCCCCAGGACTCCGTGACAATAGTTGACCTTTGGAACCCACTGCCACAAGATTGTTCTGAAGCCAAGAGCTTTGGTGGGTTCAAAGAAGGATTTGACTAGACACTCATGTGAATAACATCCACAGCTATGTTAGATAGCACAAGAATTTAGAAAGGCTAGAAACCCTCCTGCCAACCTCTAACTGCTATGGGGAAGCAGCTTCATCTAGGGGCTGGCTAGTTCAGTACTGTCCGCCACACGGTGTTTTGCAGCTTCCTCTGACCAGCGGTCCGAGACAGGCAGATCCCTGCTCTGCCCCACGCTCATACCGGGGTAGGAAGTACACTGGATGCCCACAGCCACGCTGGGCAGGATGAGAGTGGGGGCTGCAGCGTGGGGATCTTGCACACCTCGCTTCAGAGGCTTTGGGGTGGGAGCTGGGCAGGAGTCTCCCCAGGATTTTCCACCCTTAACTGCTCCGAGCCCGCAGGACCCTCGCGCACCCGAAACCCCCTTACCTGAGTCTCCTGGAGTCCCAAAACCCCAGCGCTCTCGCCTGGGTCTGCCTTCCCCGCAGCCGCTCCCTGCACCTAGGGCCACATCTCTGGGTGGCTCTTCCCCTCTGGACTGGGGCAGCAGCAGCCCGGAGGGAGGGCTTTATATCCTGTCCGTTTAATCGGACTCGGAGCCATCGGAGGAGCCTGGATTGGAGAATTTCCCGGGAAACACAGCTGCTGCGGCATGGATTCGCTCTGCCCACTCAGACGGAAACCCCCCACCCCCACCTTCCCCTCGGCCACAGGGGGCCGGGGTCTTTCCAGCCCACACTTCACAGGACACACTTGGGGGGATGAGCCAAGGCCTGGCCGGCGGGTACGGAGCCCTGTGCGCGGCGTGTCTCTGGGCAGGGGGCATCTGAACTTACTGGTGACGGCCGACCGGGAGCTGCCTAAAGAGTGTGACCCCCGAGGGGGGAGGGAACGGTCCAGGGGAGCTCCAGGGGGAACAGAAACGAGGAATGGGATGGCCTGAGCCCCCAGAGTGATCCCAGCCAGCCAATTGTCTCCAGGGTGAGATGGGGGCCCCGTGCGTGACAGTCACCGGGCGCGGCCCCAGGGAAGGGTGCAGGGACCAGCCATGCCCTGGGCTCGGCGGAGGAGCCAGCTGGACCTAGGCCATTCTCCCGTCGCTAACGGCTCCAGTTCTCCCTGCTCGTGGCCTGCAGCCTCCCTGGGCCTCAGCTGTAACCGGCCATGGCCACAGGTCCTGGGCTATGTGGGCCACAGAGACTACGAGTCCCAGCATGCAAAGCTGCACCTCGGTAGCTTCTGAGCGAGGGGCCTGGGGCCCAGCCAGGATAACAAGAGCCCGTTGCAATTAGCGTGTGGGGAGAAGGGGACACGTGCACAGCCCCCTTTGCAAACAGGGAGCTCCCCAGCCCCCAGGGAAGTACAGGGGTCCCACCCCCCACATAGGGAAATCAAGGCACAGGAGGGCAGAGACTCCGCCAAGGTCACACAGTGATCAGCCACCTGCCAACAGGACACCCAGTGCCCTATTCTACCTACCAGAGCCCACTCCCTTCCCAGGACCACAGAGAGAATCCAGGTGTCCTGACGCCCAGCCCCTATTCCAACCACCAGAGCCCACTCTCTTCCTGGGAGCATGGAGAGAACCCAGGAGTCCTGACGCCCAGCCCCTATTCTACCCACCAGATCCCACTCCCTTTCTGGCACCACAGAGAGCACCCGGGGTCCTGGGACCCAGCCCCCTATTCTAACCACCGGACCGAGCTGCTTCCCAGGGAAGGACACCCCTGGGGGCTTTGGGGAGGCAGGCAGGCCCCTGAAAGCAGAGCTCTGTGCCACCTCCCCCCTTGTGGGCAGGGTGGGGGAGCAGCAGCTGGGAGGGCCGGTGCTGGCGCGGTGCTGGCGTGCGGGCTCTCCAGGATGTTGCCTGCCCAGAACAGGGGCTCGTGTGTGTAACTAGGATGTGGCCTGGGGATTTCCCAGCTGCTGGGCTGGAATCTCGGCCCCCGCTGGCTTCCCCTTCAGCCGCCCGTCCCAGACCCGGATCTGCCTTATCCTCACGTCCTGGGCTCTGGCTCATCCCCACAAAGAATGTACGAGGCCAGAGCAGGGCTTTGCCCCCCTGCAGCCCCCTCACTCAGTGAAGGGAAGGGAGAGGGTCAGACTTCTGGGGCAGGGGGAGAGGGTAAGGACAGAATCAAAGCATAGTGAGTGCCTCCAGGCAGACCAAGCTCACCACGCCCCCAGGCAGGGTCTGGGTCGCACAGGGCTCACCCCAGAAGGGACGGCTCCCCAGAAAAGTACTGCTCTGGTAAGATCCCTCAGTGCCGGCCACCAGCTGCGGACTAGTCCAGAGTTGGGCTCCCACCCACAGCTCTGCTGCCGCCCCTCAATCCTGGGCTCCCCCAGGAGCTCCCCGAGGGGCTGGCTAGCCCAGATTTGCCCCCATCTTCCTCTTCAGCAGCTAGTCCCGGCCCTAGCAGGAGATGGGACATTGAGCTGGGCAGAGGCCAGGCCAGCTCCAGTCCAGCAGCATCTAGTAAGTAATTCCCTCCTGGGGGCAGTCTCCCTAGTGTCCACCCAGGCCCCATCCTCAGTGCCTGGCGTATTAGCTGAGACTGGAAGCAATTCAGGACAGGGAGAGACTGCAAAGCACCAGGCGCTGCTAGGGCCCTGCAGAGAGATGTGTCTGCTCCTTGCCCCGCCTGAGTAGTCTCCGTATAGCCCTGTGTAGCCCTATTAACTGGGGAGCATATGGGTCCCTCCAACCCTGCTCACCTCCCCGTGTCTCCCCACAGCCTAGCCCCCTTCCTGCCTCTCCCCAGTCTGTCCCTCCCCATCATCCCGGGGCGGCTGGGCATGGTTGTATTCTCTCCCACTGCCTAGCGACCCGCCAGGGCCTGATTCTCAGTAAGGCCCCTCTGGGCGCGTTCAGTGGGTTGACGTGGCTCGCTGAGACCCCCTGGCATCCCCGCCAGCCTCCCAGGGGGTGCAGAACTGCCCTCAGGGCCCTGCGCTGGTCCTGCTTCCAGCCCTAGGGTGGCCTCCTCCCAGACGGAGGCAAACGGGCTACTTGCCACCCCACACCAACAAAACCTGGCTGCTGTCCCCCCTCCCCGCGCTGCCAAAACCTGGCTGCCAGCCATCCCCACCCCAACCAAGAACCGGCCGCCTGCCACCCCCAGCCCCGGCAAAACCCGGCCGCCGGCCACCCAAACACACATGGCAGTCTGTGCATTTTTACATTCTTTCATCACTTTCCTTACTCTGTCCCGGCACGGCGTGGCAGGCCAAGCTGTGGGGCGGTGACCCGGAGAGCGCGCCAGCATGGTCCGAGGGAACCAAGCCAGCCCAGAAAATCTGCTAACCAGCCAGGTGGCAACTTTGGGCAGGCGATGGGCAGAAGGAGGTGGGTGAGATGCAGAGAGGGCAAGTGGCTGGAGCACGCTGCACTCTGGCTATTCTCTGCTTCCCAGGGCCCAGCCGCGGCTGATAACTTTCACTCACCCCTCACAATGCAAAGGCGGGCGAACGGTTGCTGTGATTTGTTGTCTGCGTTGCAGCAGCACCCAGAGGTCCCACTCACAGATCGGGCCCCGTGGTGCCGGGGGGCTGCACACCCCCCTACGGCCCAGCATTGCCAGCTCTCACGCTGCTATCAGGGGGCTCACTCTCTGTCAGGGGGCTCACTCTCGGCTCGTTGGGAGTTTTTTTTAAGGGTTCTCGTGAATTTCTGATTTCTGCCTTCACCTCCCCAAGTCTGGCCCTTCCCCAAAATGGCAGCAGAAGCCACAGACGGCCCTCAGCACCGCTGGGCACCACGTGTCACGGAGTCCCGGGGCGATGCTCTGGAACTGCTGCCCATGAAGCCAGTCAGAACTCTGGGGCAGTCGCCTTCCTGGGAGCAGCCTGTCTGCAGGACACACAGCTCACCCGGCTTCCACCTTCCTGGCTCTGACCTCGAGCATTCAGCCTCCTCTGCCCCTCCCTGCGCTTCCCACAGCGAGTCCGCCCAGGTGGGGTCCTGGGGAAGCCAGAGGGTCCTGCCCCCAACTCCGCAGTCAGACGGGACTCTCAGCCAGCCAGTAACACAGAGGTTTATTAGACGACAGGAACATGGTCTAACACAGAGCTTGTAGGTGCAGAGAACAGGACCCCTCAGCTGCGTCCATTTTGGGGGGCAGTGAGCCAGACAACCCTGTCTGTACTTCATGTCTCCAGCCAGCCCCAAACTGAAACTCCCTCCAGCCCCTCCTCCTCTGGGCTTTATCCCTTTCCCAGGCCAGGAGGTCACCTGATTCCTTTGTTCTCCAACCTTTTAGCTCTCACCTTGCAGGGGAGAAGGGCCCAGGCCATCAGTTGCCAGGAAACAGGGTGTCGGCCATTCTCTGTGTTCAGACCCCTGCACACACCTGTCCTCTAGGGCTCTGCAATAATCATACACCCTTACCCCACCCCCTAGATACTTAAGAACTGCATAGGGGAAACTGAGGCACCCCCACACTATTCAGAGGAAACATTAAGAACAGTCCCACTTTGTCACATCTCTCACCCCTTCGAGATTGAACTGAGCGGGGTCACTTTAGCCAGTGACCTAGGGAAGTTTGAAGCCACCAGTGTTCCCATGGATGCCCCAGCATCTCTCCCATTCCTTGGTAGGAGTTACACCAGGCCCTTCCAGTTTCACGCCCTCCCTTAGGTTGGGGGTGGTCGATAGCACTCGCAGGCTGCATGTCGGAAGGTTTATGCGGCCCGTGCCCTTTGGCCACCCCAAAACCCCAGGGGGTCAAACTGGGATTGGGTCTTCTCCCCAATAAGCTGGCCAAACACAGCCACTTGGTTATAGGACTGTTTAACTTTCTTAATTGTTTTCACTCCATCTGAGACCTTCTCAAAGCTATCCACACTGGATCTTTCAATAGGAAAGTCAGTGGATCCATTCACAACAGAAAATTTCTGGCTGTTAGGAACTGAAACTTTCTTGAT
Source organism: Lepidochelys olivacea (assembly GCF_965140295.1). NCBI lineage: Eukaryota > Metazoa > Chordata > Testudines > Cheloniidae > Lepidochelys > Lepidochelys olivacea. The sequence continues at coordinate 270,315,859 of NC_140412.1, read as the reverse complement.
TAAATCACTTTCACACCCTTCAGTTGCAGTAAACTGCTTGCAAAGACTCCATGAGGATTCCTTTCCCTAGGGGCTTTTCTATGCAACAATTCACCCCTCACAGAAATTCTGCTCTTACCCTCTTTACCTAGGGCTTGCTCTAGAGGAACACTTTCCTGAGCAACAACAGACTCTTTCTGGGTCTCCCTTACATCCACAATTACCTCTGGCCCATCCGGTGGATTCCTACACAATCCCCTTTCAGGCAAACTTACAGACTTCCTAGATAAAAGGTCAGAAGCATTCTCCTTCCCTTTGCCACACACAAGTTCAGGAATCTTTTCCTTCTTGCTACAGGTTTCCACACCCTCAGTAGGTAACACAATCACATCACCTTCATGCTCTCCTTGTGCCCTGGCTAGGATCTCACCCTGATTAGACAGAGTTGCGACACCCTTTCCCAACAACACACTAGCAACAGGCAAAATACAAGCACCAGAATTGTCTGGCCTCTGGGATTTTACATAGACACTAACTGGATGCGACCTAGTTACAGGTCAGACACAAACTTAGGACCCTTCCCTTCCTGTGCTTTAGCTGAATCCAGAACCAGCTCTGAGACAACTGCACGACCCTCAACCATCACAGGCTGAAAGGCCCCTTCTGTCTGCTCCACAGACAAAGAAGAGCCGGACACACTTTCTCCTTTCCCAGACACACAGCTTGGGATCTCATTCCCCTGGTCCCAGCACACAAGGCTGATCACAGACAACTGCTTGGAGATCAGAGTAGCTCCTTCCATAGGCAAGTCAATACCCCTGATAGAAAGGAGCACATTTCCTTCCCTGTCACAATTCTCCACCCAGCTAACAGGTAAGGTCCAGGGACACTCCTCTTCCACCCTCCTCCCCTTCCCACACTGCTGACTAGACAAGGCCATCAGATCACAAGGCTGCTTAGGCTCATCCAGTCTTTCCTTACCAAGCACCTTGCCACTCCCCACAGATCCCCTGCCCTGCCTGTGTCTCCCCGCACTCAGCTGGGGTCTCAGCTCCCATTGTGCTCAGCGCTGCCCTTTCTGTCCCTGTGGGGGTAGGCAGCGAGCTCGCTGCTTTCCTCACTTCATCAGAGCCAGCGTGAGCCCCCTGAGCCCCCCTCTCTGGTGTGCAAGGGGAGCGGGGAGACCCATTGGTCTGGTTACAGGCAGGCAGGTAGCCTGAGCCTAGCCGCTCCTCCCTGCTGCTTGCCAGGTCATCTGCATTTTCACTGACCATTTCCCTCTCCACTGATTGGTTCCCTGGATTCAAATTCAAGCAGGAGAGTGAGTTTGTGTGTGTATGGGGGTGGGGGGGTGAGAAAACCTGGATTTGTGCAGGAAATGGCCCACCTTGATTATCATGCACATTGTGTAGAGATTTCAGAGTAGCAGCCGTGTTAGTCTGTATTCGCAAAAAGAAAAGGAGTACTTGTGGCACCTTAGAGACTAACCAATTTATTTGAGCATAAGCTTTCGTGAGCTCACACTCACTTTCACTTTCACTTTCGTGAGCTCTCACTTCATCGGATGCAAGCTACAGCTCACTTCATCGGAAGCTCACGAAAGCTCATGCTCAAATAAATTGGTTAGTCTCTAAGGTGCCACAAGTCCTCCTTTTCTTTTTGCGAATACAGACTAACATGGCTGCTACTCTGAAACCTTTCCTTAGAGTGGTCATCCTCCTCCAGCTTTACGGTCATCCTCCTCCTCCAGCTTTACAATTAACTGTGCTTTGGTGAACTTTCCAATGCTCAACCCTCTCTTTCTGCACAGGGTTACAATGTCCTTCTTAAGGAGACGGTGACAGGCCGTCACTCCGCTCTTCCCAAGTTGTTGTGGACTCACAGGCCTGTGTGCTCTCAGCTCCCCACAGTTTCCAGGGAGAACCCCTAGTGTGCCAGCCCTTCTCAAGGTCACCACCTCTTTGCCAGGGTTGAGCGGCAGACTCCTCTGCCCCTGGGACCACTCGCTGCAGTGCCCCGGGGGACCCTGTTACTGCAAAAGTCCTATTCTGTGGTCACACAATCCTAGGGGTTAACCGCCCCCTGAAACCGTCTCTCTCTGAATCTTCAGCACGCCTAGTCCCCGTCAATCCCCCTTTGTTTTACTGCTCCCCAGTCACTTACTGCAGGAAGCGCCGTCCATGGGGTGCAGTACATCCCACGGCTACCACCAGTTGTCACGGAGTCCGTGGGCGATGCTCTGGAACTGCTCCCCATGAAGCCAGTCAGGACTCTGGGGCAGTCGCCTTCCTGTGAGCAGCCTGTCTGCAAGACACACAGCTCACACAGCTTCCACCTTCCTGGGTCTGACCTCGGAGCATTCAGTATCCTCTGCCCCTCCGTGCTTTTCCCACAGCGAGTCCACTCAGGCAGGGTCCTGGGGAAGCCAGAGGGCCCTGCCCCCCAACTTCGCAGTCAGACGTGACTCTCAGCCAGCCAGTAAAACAGAAGGTTTATTAGACGACAGGAACTGACAATGACATGGTCTAACACAGAGCTTGTAGGGCAGAGAACCGGACCCCTCAGCTGGGTCCATTTTGGGGGGCAGTGAGCCAGACAACCACGTCTGTACTTCACTCCATGTCTCCAGCCAGCCCCAAACTGAAACTCCCTCCAGCCCCTCATCCTCCTCTGGGCTTTGTCCCTTTCCTAGGCCAGGAGGTCACCTGATTCCTTTGTTCTCCAACCTTTTAGCTCTCACCTTGCAGGGGGGAAGGGCCCAGGTCATCAGTTGCCAGGAAACAGGGTGTCGGCCATTCTCTGTGTTCAGACCCCTGCACACACCTGCCCTCTAGGGCTCTGCAATTATCATACACCCTTACCCCACCCCCTAGATATTTACAAACTGCATAGGGGAAACTGAGGCACCCCCACACTATTCAAAGGAAACATTAAGAACAGTCCCACTTCGTCACACCACATCCATTTGAGCTTCATGCATTACAATGAGACAGCCCGCAGCACCGCTGGGCACCCTGTCCTGTTGTTCCCAAGCAGATGCCACATCGCTGTCAGGGAAGATGTGGCCATAGGAGGGGCTGGCCAGGGAACAGGGAAGTGTTGGGAACAAGACTGTGGGGGTAGCAGGGAGGATGATGGGTTCATGGTCTCACCAACCCCAGTGTTCTAAAACCATGAGTCAGGCCCCCGAAATCATGAGATTCTTCAAAAATGATGAACGTGGTGCTGGGCCCTCTGTTGTGAGAGTCTGCAGGGGGAACTCGGGTCACGCTCCCCAGCTTTTCTCCACAGCCAAGAGGGCCAGTACATTCCCTTCCCCCCCCTACGAAAGCTGAGATTCTCACGAAACTCACCTGAGTCCAGGGGCTGGGGCATTAAGAGACACACCCAAGGATTTGGAGACTCACCCCCACAGTGCGGAAGTTGGTAGGACAGGGATGTCTGGGGTGCCCGGGGGAGGTGGGACGCAGGAAAGGGGGATGGGAGAAGACAGCGTGCGATTGCGGGGGAACGTGGCGTGGCAGAAAGGGCGGATGTGAGGGGAAAGGAGGGGAGTATGGGGGATAAGTGAATGCCGGGTGTAGGCGGGGGATAGGAGCCAGTGCAGGGGGCCCGCAGCGGGAGTAGGAATGCTGCCTGTCCTGTCTAGTTGGGGGTGGGGGGAACGGGACAGGAAGGGATGGAATCCACCCCGCCCCTCCAGGGAGAGTCCCTGGAGTCCGCCCCGAGCAGCGCACAGGGGCTCTGAATCTTGGGGGCGCGCATTCTGTGTGGCTAACTCTTGTGCATTGACGGCAGGTGACGCAAAGTCAGCCCCCGCTGGATCCAATGCCCCAGTGCGGCCAGAAACTCCCCCATTCATGCCTTTCCGATGGCCTGGGGTCGGGAACCTCTCTGTGATTGGCTGCCTTCCCCACTTCCCTGCGAAGAGCAGCCAATCAGGACCGCTGCAGAGACACACAGCACACTCTTCCCCCCTTCGGCAGCCAGGAAGAGTTTTGGGGTAGGGGAGGGGGAGAGGGAACAGCTGACACTGCTCTCATGGGGAGTGGGGGAAGTAGGGAGCAGAAAGAGCCCAGCAGCGCAGGGCAGCTCCACTCCCTCCAGGCCTGCCATATTTCTCACTAGCTAGTGGCAACACCAGTTCTCCTTCTCTTTCTCTGTCACACACACACACACAGGGAGGCAGCAGGAGTTCAAAACACACAAGACAGACCAAACAACATGCTTTCATCTTTTTTTTTTCCTTTTTTTACCATCTCCTGATCTGGGAGGATCTGACTCCTGATTTTGAACGTGATCCTGGTGCCGTCTGGGTCTCATCCAAAAGGCAGCACCACCCAGCACATTGCTTCCCCCATCTTGAGTCCCCAGCACCAATTCTGAGGGCCCCTCGGTGCTCCTTGGGGAGCTCCCCCAGGTACTAACCTGCCCTGGAGCTGGCTGCCTCCGAGTCACAGCACAGGCTGAGCTGGCTACAGCCAGAGAACAGCTGTGGCCAATGGCATGTCCAGGGGCCGGTAAGCTACCGCTAAGGATTAGGCATGATCTCTGTCCTCCATCCAGCCATGCCGGAATCACTCCCTCCGCTGCTGAGCTTCTGCGGTGGGCATTGCCAACACCAGGCTGTGCCCCTGCCCAGCTCTGGGCTAACATGGAAGGGACCCTGTCTGGGAAAATTTAGCTCGCTGTTTAGGGTGTGAAAAAGAAGCCTTCCCCAAAGCCCAGGGCGAATAGAACTGTTCCAGGAACGGTCTGACGTGCCATGGAAAAGGGAGTTCAGCCAAAAACATTCCCCTGGTGCATTTGCCACCAAACCACAGCAGAACTGGGCTAGTGCATGAGAGCCCAGGAGGGGGAGACACCTCGATTCCCCAAGAGGCTCCCCCAGAAGGGCAGAGCAGTGTAGCTAGGTCCTGGAGGGGACAGGACGCCAGGGCAGCCTTGCCAGAGCCGGACCTGCCTCACAGCCATTTACCAACATCCACCCAGCCGCTCTGCAAGGCGGGGCCACGGCCGCCCCTCACCACCCTGAAGTAGGAACTAAGGCAGCCTCTTGCCAAGCGCCGAGTCACTGACCAGACTAGAGCTAGAAATCGGGAGGCACGGCCCGGACGCAGGGAGGAGAGCCAGCATGACAGAGGCGCTATGCTGCCGTGTCCGAGCTAGGAGGGAGACCACAGAGAAAATACCTCAGACAGTCAGGAGTCCTGTCGCAAAAGGGGACCTGATCCGGGCAGCCAGCATGGCACTACAGAGCCGCCTGCCACTGGCTCAGGGACAGAGATGACAAAGGGACACAGGGTCAACCCCCAGACCCGGGGAGGCTCTGCCCTGGCGTCGGTGGGCAGTGCTGCTCTGGCTAGTTAGGCCAATGATTGAATCGGGGCGTTTTCCCCGTTGCACAAGGGTGACAGAGCCCCCAGTCCTGTGCTCGCCGCCCTTCCCCCGGGGGGGGGGGGGAGTGTCTCCACTGTGGGGTCCTGGCTAGGCCCCCAGCGGGCTAAGCGCCGTGCACGGGTCTCGCAGAGCGTGGGGGAAGTGACCGCTGTTTGCCCTATGGCGGCAGAGGGTTTATCTCCACCTTGCATGGGCCCTGGCAAGACCTACACCAAACAGCCCCGCGTTTCGGTCCCGCTCAGAGCCCCTTTCCCACGGCCGAAAAAGAGCTCGGCCCGGCTGGAAAGCGGGTCTGTCCCGCCCCCCCAAAGCCGGCCCAGCAGAAGACATGACCCTCTGCCCCCTGGGACCCCCGCTCCAGCGCCCCCGGCACGTGGGGCTAGCGAGGCCGAGGGCCTGGCTGCCCCCAGGCGGGGAGGAAGGGAGCAGGGCGGCCCCGGCTGACCCCAGGCGTGGCCGCGCCGGGCTCGGGCTCGGGCCCCTCTCTCCGGCGCCCCGGCCAGCTGGCTGCTCGGGCCCCGCCCGCTGGCTGCTGGGAGATGTAGTCCCCTCCCTGCCGCGGGCCCCGCGGGTACCCGCAGGGACACTACAGCTCCCAGGGTGCCCGGCCGCTCCCCCCGCCGGGCTGCCCAGCGCCTCCCAGCCCGGCCCGCGGCTGCCGCGCCTCCGGCAGGAGGGAGCAGGGGGCCCCGCCGCCGCCGCCGCCCCTGGACCAGGTGCGGTCCCGTCGCGGCGGAGCGGGGGCTGCGCCGGGGAGCCGGGCCACGCGTGGCTGTGGGGGCTGCCGCGCGGGTAGGACGCGCGTGGGGCCGAACTGCGCCCGGGGGCAGCTGGAGCCGGGGGGGGGGGGGCGCCCGACGCCGCGGTGATGGGCGCGGAGAGCTCAGCGCCGCTGGGGTGGGGGGGGCACTTCCTGCCCCTCTTTGATGCAGCAGCACGGGGGGGGGGCTCCTGAGTCCCCCGCTGCGCCCTGTGCTCTGCCCGCGGCCGGTGGGGGAAGGGCTTAACAATGGGGGGGGGGACCATCTAGGCAGGGGCGGGAGATTAGACAGGAGGGGAGGGGCAAAAGGGGGGGGAGAAGTTCTAGGGAGACAGCAGGATCACGGGGGGGGGGGGAGACTCTAGGCAGAGTTGGGGGAGGGGGAGAGACGATGCAGGAAGAGGAAGGCGAGATGAAGCAAGAATTGAGGGGAGGGGAAGGGAAGCTGTACAGGAAGGGGAGGGGGAAGAAGGGTTGTGCAGGGTGGGGGGAGGGGAGGAAGAGGGTCTGTGCAGAGGCGAGGCCTTGCAGCAAGGGAGGAAGAGGGTCTGGGTAGAGGGGAGTCTGTGGGGGAGGGGAGGCCTTGTAGCAGGGGAGGGGGTGGAGAGGGTCTCTGCAGAGGAGGGGGGGGAGAGGGTCTGTTCCGGGGGGGGGGGGAGGCCAGGCCATGTGGCAGGGGAAGGGGAGGTGATAAAGCCAGCCCAGAGAGGGGGAAGGGCTGGGCAGCTGGGGGAGGGCAGGGGAGAGACTGCATGGGCAGGGGGAAGAGGGATGGCCCCCGCGGCAGACACCCCAGTTGCTGGGACAATCTCAGTAGGGTTGAGCCCTGGGGTGGGATTCCTTGCTGGAGGGAGACACCAGCAGGAGCCCAGGCAATGTTGCTGGTCTCAGGCACAGAGTGAAGAGCCACTGGTGCCTTGTCTGGGGTGGGGCGTGAAGCCCTGTGATCTCAGGGGACACCACAGCCACCTAATAGGGCTAGGAAGGGGTTAACGGGGGTCATGGGGAGAGGTAAAGCTGTGGCTATTGGGGAAGCTGTCACCTGCTAGCTAAGGTGCTGTGCCCATGACTGAGGCCTCCGCGAGAACACCGTGGCTCGCCATCTCACTAGCCTTGTCTTCACCACAGAGCCTTAGCGTGTCCAAACGCAGCTGGGAGGAGTCGGACCCGACAGGACACGTCCACCTCTACGCAGCCCACCAAGCTCCTCCGCAGCCACGTGCTAGCCCGCCAGGGAGACAAGGCCAGCCCCAGACCGTGTGCGCTGAGAGCCCGAGCTGCCAGCCCCGCAAACCCTGCCTGGGCTCTGACAGCCCTGCTGGGTCGTTCCCCCTCGCCTACCATCACTGCCAATGGAGAGCCCAGAGCAGGAGCCAGAATAGGACGCAGACCCCCCCCATGGCCCTGCGGAGCCGACCCAGCTCAGGAGTAGAAAGGAGTCACTAAGGGTACGTGTGCACCGCGGTGAAAGGCCTGCAGCATGGCTGGCCTGGGCTCGGGCTGTGAAATAGCAGTATAGACATCCAGGCTCGGGCTGGAGCCTGGGCTCTGAGATCCTGCAATGTTAGAGGGTCCCAGAGCCTGGGCTCCAGCCCGAACCAGAACAGCTGCACTGCGGTGTTATGGCCTTGCAGCCTGAGCTCTCTGCCCCGGGCCTGAGCCTCGGCGCCCCGGGTTTATTGCAGTGTAGACGTACGCGAAGGGGCATGGGGCACACAGGGAGCAGAGCGCCAGCTGAATCACTGTGCCCCAGCAGGCGGATTTTGTCTGCTCTCCCTGTGATGCCTCCGCACATGATACTGGGGGATGGTCCCTTGTTTAATGCCAGCGAGAATTTTCATTTACCAGAAGATGGGGGCAGGGCTGCAAGCAGATCCCGCATCCTAATGATAAAGGCGTCACTAGCAGCCAGGAGCCAAGCCTGAAGATGAACATCTAAGGCACGACAAGGGTCCCAATCGTACCCTCCGCCCTGTGAGCAGATCTGGGCTCCAACCGCTCAGCCCTACTTTAAAAATGATTCTTGCCCTCATAGCAACAAATGAGATGCTGAAAGCTGGAGCCCAGTGTAAGCCGCGCAGGGATGTCTGCCTGAGCTAAGGGACATTAGCTTGGAGGGGTGTGGATTGCCCCATTCATCTCAATGGGATGTTAACTCTGAACCCTACAGATAGCAAGTAATAACCCAACAGTGCTAACTATTTGGGCAGAAGCATCCAGCCGATGTGTTGACCCCACACCGTCAATCAATCTTCCACCCCTTTCCAGCTGCCAGTTGCCCCTCCCCCAGCGGCCGAGACCTTCAGCTTGCCCCTGGAAGATGTCTACAAAGCTGTTCTGTAGTTTCGTTCCCGGATTCGATAGCACGTTGAAAATGGAGTGTGTGAGGACAGCGTGAGGCAAAGCGGATTTAACATCCAAACACAGAGCGTGGAGCTAAGCTGCTTAGCTTCATCCCTGTGTCCACAGAAATCTCCGTTTCTGAATGTTCTTGAAACTGCTGCAGACTTTCCACCAGAGGCTGCAGAATGTAGGCCCAGCTTCTCCCAGAGCGCACCAAGCCCTGACTGTGATGCTGCCCCAGAGCTGAAGTGGATTAGCCCATGGGGACGTTTCCAAAGCCCCTGGGATCCACTGGGGTATGCCCACTAGGCATGCTGCTCACTCAGCCGCATGTTCTGATGGGCAGGTATCTCTTGTTGTTGCAGGTCGCAGCGAGGTGTGCGGACCAGACCTCCCTTCCCTTCTGGAGCAGTGGCAGAGCGGCACGGGGAGCAGCACAAGACCAGAATGAGGGAGAACTATGATGCCATGATTGCTCTGGGTAAAAACAGCCCCCGCCTGCCGGGTGTGCCCCGCATTGCACAGGGAGTGCTCCGGGAAGAGCCAGCGAGGGGCACCTCCCCCTAAATTCCCTGGGGGGCTGGTGAATGGAGCACCTACAGTGTCAGGGGCTCTCTCCTGGCTGCAAACAGGCAGGCCCTCTGGTGCGTGGCTCATGCAGGAGTTGTTGCTTCCAGAAGCCATTGCAACCCCAGTCCAGTGGCACTGTGCAGGAGTGTTGTCTCCGCAGGGACTACGGCCCTATCCGGACTCCTCTCCTAAACGTACCCTCCATCAGCTTTGGGGCGACTGGGTTTGCTGTGCCTGAGAGCCGGCGGTGGACAGGCCTGCCCCGCACGTGGCCAGCAGCCTCTGTTGTGTCTCATGCAGGGTCCCCCGTCGCCAAACCCGAGATTGTCCCACGTATCGAGCAAGCCGAAGAGCCTTGTGCCAAGGCTCCTGGGGAGGCAGAGGAGAGGGAGGCCCCTGGCAGCGCCAGCCCAGGTCAGTTAGGGGCAAGGGGAGGGCTCTTTCCCAGGCGAGATGCTCCAGGTCCTGGAAGCAGAGTGAGGACGTGGGCTGACCAGTGCTTGTGCCGTGTCAGCGGCAGGAGGATCTGGGCACGGTTGTTGCTCTGCCAGCCTGGAGGTCCTGCTGAACCCCAGCTGCAGCTGTTGCCAAGACGACTTGTCATCGCTGGTGCTCGGCCCGAGGTTTGCGTTCCTTCCTGTGGGAAGCAGGAGCCTTTCTCGCGCCTGGCAGGCGTCTCCTGGGGGCTGAGCTGGAGGCTGTAGCAGCCCCCGCATAGCGCCGTGAGCTCGTGGCACTGGTGCTGGCTGCCTGTCCCTGGCTGCAGGCCCTTTGAGCAGTTGCTGTGGCCCCACAAAACCCTTCCTGCTTCGGGTCGCGGTTGCTTATGGGGCTGCCTCTCTCCGAGTGCCGCTGCCAGCGAGTGGTAGCCCCGTGCTGAACGCAGGAGGGAGCCTCTGATGGCATTCGCAGGGCGGGGCAGTGGAACTCCCCTCTCCTCTTGGTCTGCCAGAGCCAGGATGTGCTGCCCTTCCGGTGCCCTGATGCCACGGTGATGGGCGACTTTATAAAACCCTAGGAGATGGAGGGAGGTGCAGCCAGCCACTCCTGGGCTGCTTGTGACACTTCCTGAAGCATGCGGGAATCTGGGCTTCATTCTCTCTCCCCCTCGGACAGGATCCGTAGTTCCCAAGCCCGAGATCGTCCCGCAAGGTGAGCGAGAGCAGCAGCAGCAGCGTGGTGGCGGGGAGCAGAGGGGTCTGGAAGGACAAAAAGGCCCTGAGAGCAGCTGCTCAGGTGAGACCCCCCCCCCCGCTGTATCTGCCAAGCTTGGGCAGCCTCAGCAGCCAAGCAAACTCCCTGGCACCATCCGCTGCCAATGTGCCCCAGCCCTGCGGTGAGAGGTGCTTAGTCTCCCCAGCCCAGTCAGCCCTTGGCCAGCGAGGGGACCACTCAGGCGTGCGTGTTGTGGGCCCCGTTCACATCCCGGGCCCCGGTTCCCAGGACTCGCTGGGCCGCGGGAGCCGCACCGGTAGCTCAGCAGGGGAAGGTACTGGAATTGCTGGGCATGGATCTGTCCCTGAAGAAGCCAGGAACGTGGCTGGCTGATGGCAGGGGGTCTGTGGCTTCAGTGGGTTACCCGACGTGCCAGGCTGTCTGATTCCCCATCTCTCTCTCCCCTCCACCCCGGGCAGATGACTGGCTCATCCGGACAGTGAAGGTGGAGGAGGACTACGAGGAGTGGCCCGCGAGTCTCAGCGCGGAGGCGCTGCTGTCGGGGCAGCTACAGGGCAGCGGCTTGCTGCACCCTGACGGGGGCCACGGCTACCTGGGCGCGTGCAAGCTGGAGAGGCCGAGCCTGGAGGACTACGGCAGCTACGGCGACCTCCCGGGCTTGGCCCTGCAGCAGTGGCAGCTGCTGACCGAGAAGCCGTACGGTTGCACCGAATGCGAGCGGCGGTTCAAGGACAAGCTGACGCTGCGGCTCCACCAGCGGGTGCACACTGGGGAGAGCCCCTATGCCTGCGGGGAGTGCGGCCGCAGCTTCAGCCAGAAGCCCAACCTGGTGGCCCACCAGCGCACCCACTCAGGGGAGCGGCCCTTCCCCTGCGCCCAGTGCGGCAAGGGCTTCAGCAAGAAGGCCCACCTGACACGGCACCAGCGCATCCACACGGGTGAGCGCCCCTACCAGTGTGCCCAGTGCGGCCGCTGCTTCAGCCAGAAGATCCACCTGGGATCGCACCAGAAGACGCACACCGGGGAGCGGCCCTTCCCCTGTGCCGAGTGCGGCCGCAGCTTCCGCAAGAAGACGCACCTGATCCGGCACCAGCGCATCCACACCGGGGAGCGCCCCTACCCGTGCGCTCAGTGCGCCCGCAGCTTCACCCACAAGCAGCATCTGGTGCGGCACCAGCGTGTGCACACGGAGCCGGGGCCGGGGCCGGGGCCGGGGGAGCTGGCCGAGCTGGAGACAAGTGCCCCCTGCAGGCTGCCAGGGGTGGCAACGCCGTCCCCAGGGACCTCGCCGGAGCAGAAACCCTTCACCTGCTCCGAGTGCGGCAAAAGCTTCAGCTGGAAGAAGAACCTGACGTCGCACCAGCGGCTGCACCGGGAGGGGCGGCCCTTCTCCTGCGCCGAGTGCGGCCGCGGCTTCAGCGACAAGCGCCACCTGACTGCCCACCTGCGCAGCCACATGGGCCTCAAGCCCTACGCCTGCGCCTACTGCGAGAAGAGCTTCAGCCACAAGCCCAACCTGACCACGCACCAGCGCACGCACACCGGGGAGCGCCCCTTCGCCTGCCCCGACTGCGGCCGCAGCTTCACCCACAACCAGCACCTGGTGCGGCACCGCCGCGTCCACACCGGCGAGCGCCCCTTCGCCTGCCCCCAGTGCGACCGCAGCTTCAGCTCCCGGCCCAACCTCATCGCCCACACCAAGGCCCACTCCGGCAAGCGGCCCTACATCTGTGAGCAGTGCGGCCGCGGCTTCAGCCGCAAGTCCCACCTGGTGAGGCACCAGGCCGTGCACACCGGCACCCGCCCCCACGGCTGCGCCCAGTGTGGCAAGCGCTTCAGCTCCAAGACCAACCTGGTCCGGCACCAGGCCGTGCACACGGGCCACCGGCCCTACATCTGCACCCAGTGTGGCAAGAGCTTCAGCAGGAAGACGCATCTCCTGAGGCATGAGCGTACCCACGCTGCCCCCCTGCAGAGGGACAGGGGCAGCGCCTGGGCTGTGCACGACCCCCTGAGCCAGCAGGCAGCCTGTCTCTAGCGGTGGGGGACTAGTGACTCGCAGGGCTCACCACGCCGAGCGACCAGTTGCTCTGCTGTGAGCTGGACAAAGTGCGGGCAGATGCTGTGCCCTCAGTGCCAGCCTGTAACCCCCCTCCCTGCTGTGCTATCCCAGCCCCCCCCCCACCCCCGTATTCCAGTCCTTCCAGGTCACCCTGGTTCTGCTTATGCACTTCAGACCCACCTGCAGCCCCCTGCTAATCCAGCACTGGGCTCCCTCCCCCATCAGCTCTGCTGGTGCCCCTCATTCCCGACAGCCAGCCATTGCAGTCCTTCTCTAGATCCTCCCTTCAGCCTGGCCCTGCCATGCCCGCTCGGGGCTCCCCACCCACACAGCTCTGCCAGTCGCCCTCAATCCCGCACTCCGGTGTACGGACGGGACAGGAGAGAGAGAACTGGGAAGCCACACAAAGCCACAGGAGAGAATCTGCCTGAGTGTCCTGCAGCGAGACCTGCTTCTGACCCAGACGTGCCATGAGAGCCCAGGGTGCGGTTCAGACAGCCCAGCCCGCATGGGCAGGGACACCACTGGGTGCAGCTGCCCTCAGCCTGTCCATCAAACAGCAGCTGCGAGACAAGCCCTTAACCCGTCCATCAAACAGCAGCTGCGAGACAAGCCCTTAACCCTGCCTGGAGAGCTGACCAGGCAGGAGATGGGGTTAGGACTCATCTGTGAATCATTCCTAAACTAGAAAGGGGGATAATACCGTTCCCCTGAGCCAAATGGTGCCATAAACAGTGTTCTCAAACGGTGCTGGAGATGGGTTGGAAGCGGGCTTCTCAGCCTGCTCAGTTCCCCAGTTGCTGGCCAGGGCACCCAGCACTGGTCCAGCGAGAACTTGGGTGAGCAAGAAGGGGTGGGGGTGGGGTGTCTCTGTTCTCCACCTGGGAGGGGGCACAGCAGGGGACCCCCAAGCAAAGGGGCATTTGAATGTTAATGTCCCTCTGTAATTAAAGACGAAACTCAAGCCCTTTGCCTGGCTAGTGCTGTGAGCCGGGCATTTCCTTCTTCACACCCGTCTTGGGGAGTCTCTGAGGAGCCCTCCAGGGTGGGAAGCAGAGGCTTGGCGCTGAGAACAATCGGCGAGATCTGCTTGGGTCCACGGCAAGATGGTCACAGAGTGGGGAAGCTGGGACCGAGAGGGACCTGCTCAGAAGTTCCCGCCGTACCTGCCAGTAGCGTTGGAGCAAAAAAAGAGTTAATGTCCAGTTTGGGTGAAATCACACCAATTACAGCCATGGCAGGAGGGCTGCTAGCTTCTCCCTGCAAAGCACAATTGCCAAGGAGTTAATTTTGTCCCCACCTGCCTGTGTCCCCAGCTCTACTTCCATTCATTCTGCATCACTCTGTCCCCGCATCAGCTGATTCTGTGCCTCTCCTGCCCCTTCGACTCCAGATGTTGGCTCTGGCTCTGCAGCCCCCAGCAATTCTCCACCTCTGCTCCTCCTGCAGCCCAGGAGGCCCTCCCCTCTGCCTAGGAGGGGGCAGCTCAACAGGGACCTGTTCCTCCCTCCCTCCCCAGCTTGAAATGACTGGGTGCAGAGGGAGGGTGGAGCAGAGCCTCCCTGAGCTGTGCAGGCTGCTCCCTCTTCCCCATCCCTGACCCAGGATCTCCTAGGCAGGGCAGAGATAGGCCTGCTGTGGGCAGCAGGTTGACCCCCCAGCTCCCTGAACCTGTGGTACTGACATCCCTGTCCCGGGTGCCAGCTGTCTTAACAAGCAACGCAGAGACAGTGGGGCTGGGGAGCAGGAGCAGGCGTGGAGATGGCTCATGAGCTCAGTTGGGCAGGGACTGTCCAGTGGGGCCCTGATCGCTGTCTGGGGCACGCAGCAGAAATTGCTCGTCACGCTCGTGGATTTGGTTGGTTACCCCTAGCTCTGGCTGAGGGGGGCTTGGTGCCAGGCCTGGTGGGCAGCAGGGGAGCGTCTCTGTGTTGCCAGGGTGCACTCACTGCTGGTGGTGCCTTCTCCTGCCCATCCTGGGGATTAGCTCTGCCAGGCGTTGCACCCTCCACGGGTGGTATCTTCACCCTGCAGCTCCTCCCTCGCTCCAGGAACTGCAGCCACCTCTTCCGGACCCGGCCCTCTGGCCAGGTCACTACGTAGTTCCCCTTCTGGGGGTTACCCAAAGTCCTTCCACGCAGCCAGTCCCAGGCAGTCCTCTCCGACACTGTCCTGATGGTGCCACTTCCCCAGCAACCGGTAGGGAAACCAGGGCCACTCACTACTCCCGGGGCTCTGCACCTTGTAACCGGTCTGCTGTCCCGCAGCCCTTGCTGTTCCTTCCTACAGCTTCTGGTCCCCCTCTTCTCTGGGTGAACCAGCTCTAACTTCCTCAGAGGGAGTCACTGTAAGTGCTTCTCCCTGGGAGTGACTGCAGCCCCCTTCTGCTGCCAGCTTTCTGGCTTTATAAACCCAGCCCAGCTCCTCCCTCAGCTGGGCTTCATCAGTAAGTTAGGCCTTAGCATCCCCTGGCTCTTCTCCAGATGTGGTCTACAGGTTAATTGGTCTAATTTACCCCTTCAGCCCTTGTGTGGGGTGGGCACAGCCGATGCTCTCCATCCACGAGCTGAGGGGGGAGGCAGCTGAGCTCCATAGTTAGGAGAGTGGCGGGGGGTGGTACATCCAAGTCCTGGAGATAAGGGAGGGAAACTATCTGGCTGCATTTCTGACAGGGGAGGGGACCTTGCCCAGCCTGGGCTGTGAGGGGAGAGCTGCTTTCTGCCCACAGAGCTGGCCAAGGCCCCCAGGGAGACCCTTGAGGGGGAAGCCAGGGACACAGACCCTGCAGCTGGCTCCGTCTGGTCACTCCCTGAAGCCTGCAGGGGCAGCAGTCACTGCAAACACCTCAGCAGGGGCGCAGAGCTGAGGGCAAGAGGTGGGCAAAGGCAGCCTTGGGGGCACGGCTGGGAACCAGACAGATGCAGGACTGAGCAGATGGGTAGCCAGGAATTGGGAGCAAAGCTCAGAGTCTCCCTCAAGAAAACTCCACAGCATGGGGAGCCACCCACCCACCACAAAGCTGAGCAAAATCAAGGGGCAATTCTGGGGTGGGGCATTGCCTGGTGCCATTGGCTGCCAGGCTGGGGCTGGCGCCAGGCTGAAGTACCCATTGCCATGGACACAGGAGTAAGGCACTGCAGCCCAGTGACCAGGCCTGCCCAAAGTTTGGAGCTGGGCCTTTGCATGTGCCCTGGCCACTCTGGGGCTGCAGAGTCCCTAAAGATCAGGCACGGGCGCGATAAAGCTCTCTCAGCTCGATGGGTGTATTGCTGGGGGAGGGGGACAGGTTCTGGACCAGCCCCGCTGTCCTTCCCTGTCTGCTCTTCCTTGTCCCTCCACTCTCCCACTGCATCATAAAATCATAGACGATCAGGGTTGGAAGGGACCTCAGGAGGTCATCTAATCCAACCCCCTGCTCAAAGCAGGACCAATCCCCAATTTTTGCCCTAGATCCCAAATGGCCCCCTCAAGGACTGAACTCACAACCCTGGGTTTAGCAGGCCAATGCTCAAACCACTGAGCTATCCCTCCCCCACATCGCTCTCTGTCGCTGTTTCAGTCCCGACACCTCCTTTGGGTAGGGCAGGAGAGACACCTGTGCCCCATGTTGGGGGCCCCAGCAGATGCTGTTAGGGGGTAGGTGGCCGTGCATAGGTCAGTACTCACTAGCCAAACTACACAACTAACCAGGAAACAAGTCAAGCGCCCACCTGCGAATGAGTGGCCTACACACCTAGCCCTGGTCTACACTAGGACTTTAGGTCGAATTTAACAGCTTTAAATCGATGTAAACCTGCACCTGTCCACACAAGCCCTTTATTTCGACTTAAAGGGCTCTTAAAATCGATTTCCTTACTCCACCCCTGACAAGTGGATTAGAGCTTAAATCGGCCTTGCCGGGTCGAATTTGGGGTACTGTGGACACAATTCGACAGTATTGGCCTCTGGGAGCTATCCCACAGTGCTCCATTGTGACTGCTCTGGACAGCACTCTCAACTCAGATGCACGATTGTTCGCCATTGCTCTGACGCAGGGAGGGGCGACTGACGACACGGCTTACAGGGTTGGCTTACAGGGAGCTAAAATCAACAAAGGGGGTGGCTTTACATCAAGGAGTATTTCAGGCAGGACTTCACGGAGGGTTCCAATAAGAAATGGTGCACCTAAGTTATTGTTCTTATTGGAACAAGGAGGTTAGTCTGGCCTCTGATTGATACATGGCTAGATTTACCTCGCTGCACCTTCTCTGTGAGTGACTGCAGTGTGACCTAGAGGAATGAGTCCCCTAGACGGGGGGTGGGGGTTTGCAAATGAGTACAAAACAAATCTGGTCTATTTCTTGTTTTGATACACTCCATCTATCTTTTACATCTTTGGCTGGCAGCAGACGGTGCAGAAGGACTGCATGCCATCCACATCTCATGGCTGCTCCGCAGAAGATGGTACAATAGGACTGCTAGCCATCTTCATCTCTTGCCTGCCCGGCAGAAGATGATGCAATAGGACTGCTAGCCATCCGTATCACCTGCCCGCTCACCATAAGACGGTTCAATAGGACTGACTGCAGGACTAAAGAGAATGACCTGATCAAGTCACTCCAAATTTAGTCCCTGCGCCCATGTCTGCCCAGGCGCTCCTGATCGACCTCACACAGGCCACCAGGAGCACCTCAGACATGACGATGACGGCTACCAGTCGTACTGTACCGTCTGCTGCCACAAAGCAAGGGGTTGCTGCTGCTGCGTAGCAATGCCGTACCGCGTCTGCCAGCACCCAGGAGTCATAGGGTGACAGTGAGCTGAGCGGGCTCCATGCTTGCCGTGGTATGGCGTCTGCACAGGTAACTCAGGAAAAAAGGCGCGAAACGATTGTCTGCCCTTGCTTTCACGGAGGGAGGGAGGGAACGGGGGCCTGACGATATGTACCCAGAACCACCCGCAACAATGTTTTAGCCCCATCAGGCATTGGGATCTCAACCCAGAATTCCAATGGGCAGCGGAGACTGCGGGAACTGTGGGATAGCTACCCACAGTGCAACGCTCCAGAAGTCGACGCGAGGCTCGGTACTGTGGAAGCGCTCCGCCGAGTTACTGCACTTAATGCACTTAGAGCATTTTCTGTGGGGACACACACACTCGAATATATAAAATCGATTTCTAAAAAACCGACTTCTATAAATTCGACCTAATTTCGTAGTGTAGACATACCCTAGTGAGGGTTCCTTCCTCTCACCCAGCCCCTAGCTCCCAGCCCTGGGCTCTGCTAATGGACACAGTGTGCATGGAGAGCCAGATCTTAGCCCTCTCTCCTGCTGGCTGGGAGGCCAGACTTATGTGGGCCTCTCCCACAGAGCCCTGAACCCAGCCCCTCTCCTGTGGCAGACAAAGAGGAAGCTTCCTATTTCCTCTCATTATCCGGGAAGCATCAGGATAAACTGCAGAGGAGATGGGAGTGTGGAGGCGAAGGGAACCCACCAGTTACGTTAATCCAAGCCTTCCGAGTGAGTCGAGCTACAGGAAGCCGCTAACAGCTCCAGCCACGCTGCAGCAGCATGCTCCATTGCTGACTGCCAGCGACTGGGCATATTGGTTAGACGAGCACTCTCCACCCGAATGCCTCTCATCGCCCACCCCTGCTCACTTCCTCGGGCATTCCCTCTGGTGGTTTTGTTGTTTTCTTATCAGAACAATGCCACTAAAAGGGAAATGTAGGTAACTATTTATGGAGGGTTCTGCTCCACCCTCTTCTCTGCATCCAGCAGTCTCAGGGAAGGACGGTGAGACACAGCCATGCTGGATAAATTGGAGAGATTTCAGCGAAGGGCAACAAAAATGATTAGGGGACTGGAACACATGAGTTATGAGGAGAGGCTGAGGGAGCTGGGATTGTTTAGCCTGCAGAAGAGAAGAATGAGGGGGGATTTGATAGCTGCTTTCAACTACCTGAAAGGGGGTTCCAAAGAGGATGGCTCTAGACTGTTCTCAATGGTAGCAGATGACAGAACGAGGAGTAATGGTCTCAAGTTACAGTGGGGGAGGTTTAGATTGGATATTAGGAAAAACTTTTTCACTAAGAGGGTGGTGAAACACTGGAATGCGTTACCTAGGGAGGTGGTAGAATCTCCTTCCTTAGAGGTTTTTAAGGTCAGGCTTGACAAAGCCCTGGCTGGGATGATTTAACTGGGAATTGGTCCTGCTTTGAGCAGGGGGTTGGACTAGATGACCTTCTGGGGTCCCTTCCAACCCTGATATTCTATGATTCTATGGAGCTGCCATCTCTAGGCCTGGGGTGAGGGGTGCAGAGGTGTGGGGATGGGGAGACCTGGTACAGAAACAGAATAAAACCAAATTCCGACACCCTGCCTGACCAGTCCTGGGAAGGGTGTACAGGATTTTGGTTTTATTCCGACTAGAGCCAACTTTTATTATGACTTTAGAAACTTAGATCCAGTTGGGCAAATCTTTTCCCCCTGTGAGCTACAGGCTGCTCTGAGCAGGTTCATTTCCCTCTGAGCCTCAGGGGGGCTGGCGTTGTGATGGGGGCACAATGCTCTATTTCAGCCCCATTGCAGGGTGGGATGATACCAAAATGGGACAAGGCCTGATCCCTGCCGTGGGCCCACACTCCGCATTTGGACTTTTTGCCGCCACAAGGTCATCGGTAACAAAGCCCCATGCTACAGCTCCGATCTAGCCTAGACCAACCATGCACAAACCCACATGGGTGGGTGTGACCAGCCAAAAACCCTGCTCTCTCAGCTCCCGACACAGAGGTCTCTACCCTGGCTAGCACCAGGGCTGTGTCAGAGGGCTGTGGTTCAGCGAGTATGGACTTTGCACAGTGAGGCACTTGGGGGCACGCACACCACGCACAGTGCAGCTGGAGCTCACGGGCTTCGCTGGGCACTTGAACTCCCTTTCACTTTCCCGTCTTGAGTGCCACATCTCAGACAGGATTCCAGTTCCTCCCGCAGACAGGCAGCTCCTCGTATGGCTTCCAAACCCTGGCTCACCCACCTGCCCATTCCATAGCTAAGCTTTTTCCATCCTGCGACGCACTGAGCTGACTCCAGATTTACTCACTTGTGTAGGGGGGAAACCCCCCCAGTTCCTGAGCCGTAAAGGGCTGAGGCCTGTATTCTGAGTAAGAAACTGTGGTTCAACACCCAGTGTTGTCCAAAGGAATCCATCTTTGCCCTGAGCATTTCACTGGTCATGTTTAATAGCGAATGGAAGAGAGGCTAAGCCATGGAAATGTGGGGAGACGAGCCTGAGCCCATCACGTCTGCAAGACACTGCAACATCCCCTGCAGCCTGCAGGAGGGGTGAAAGGAAATCAACAGTAACCCAAAGAGGCCTTTGTACAGTGTGTGAGAAAAACCAAGTGTCTGACACATCCTGTTCAGCACAGAATTTCTGCCATGCCAGCCTTACAGACCAAAGGGAAAGGATTGTAAACGGCATTCTTTGTATGGGAGGTCTCTGGCCTTGCACTTCAGTGGAAATGGAGAATGCTTCACTGGAAACCATCCAACCCATCTGACAGATCAACACTCACAATTTAAAATATATATTTGCGTATAAGAAATTCCAGGGCATTTTACTGGAGAGAGATATTACAAAGAGGCAAAACCCCCTGCCCCATCCGGCACTTGGCCCCCTTCTCTCCTCCCCTCCCTCAGAACCCGGCTCCTGCCACTGGAGCCCTTGGCTGTTCCCAGGGACCCTCCCCACTCCCAGCACCTGCAGACTGGGCCCAGGGCAGTGATTTCAAAGCTCCTGGCACATTCTCCATGCCCACTGTTTGCCTCTGGGACTGAGGCTGGGTTTGGCTGGAGTTTGGGGGGAAGGGCTCCATCTCTCACTTGACAAAGCCCTGGCTGGGATGATTTAGCCCTGGTCTACACTAGGACTTTAGGTCGAATTTAGCAGCGTTAAATCGATGTAAACCTGCACCCGTCCACACAATGAAGCCCTTTATTTCGACTTAAAGGGCTCTTAAAATCGATTTCCTTACTCCACCCCTGACAAGTGGATTAGCTCTTAAATCGACATTGCCGGCTCGAATTTGGGGTACTGTGGACACAATTCGATGGTATTGGCCTCCGGGAGCTATCCCAGAGTGCTACATTATGACCGCTCTGGACAGCACTCTCAACTCAGATGCACTGGCCAGGTAGACAGGAAAAGAACCGCGAACTTTTGAATCTCATTTCCTGTTTGGCCAGCGTGGCAAGCTGCAGGTGACCATGCAGAGCTCATCAGCACAGGTGACCATGATGGAGTCCCAGAATCGCAAAAGAGCTCCAGCATGGACCGAACGGGAGGTACGGGATCTGATCGCTGTTTGGGGAGAGGAATCCGTGCTATCAGAACTCCGTTCCAGTTTTCGAAATGCCAAAACCTTTGTGAAAATCTCCCAGGGCATGAAGGACAGAGGCCATAACAGGGACCCGAAGCAGTGCCGCGTGAAACTGAAGGAGCTGAGGCAAGCCTAGCAGAAAACCAGAGAGGCGAACAGCCGCTCTGGGTCAGAGCCCCAAACATGCCGCTTCTATGATGAGCTGCATGCCATTTTAGGGGGTTCAGCCACCACTACCCCAGCCGTGTTGTTTGACTCCTTCAATGGAGATGGAGGCAATACGGAAGCAGGTTTTGGGGACGAAGAAGATGATGATGATGAGGAGGTTGTAGATAGCTCACAGCAAGCAAGCGGAGAAACCGGTTTTCCTGACAGCCAGGAACTGTTTCTCACCCTAGACCTGGAGCCAGTACCCCCCGAACCCACCCAAGGCTGCCTCCTGGACCCAGCAGGCGGAGAAGGGACCTCTGGTGAGTGTACCTTTTAAAATACTATACATGGTTTAAAAGCAAGCATGTGAAAGGATTACTTTGCCCTGGCATTTGCGGTTCTCCTAGATGTAGTCCTAAAGCCTTTGCAAAAGGTTTCTGGGGAGGGCAGCCTTATTGCGTCCTTCATGGTAGGACACTTTACCACTCCAGGCCAGTAACACGTACTCGGGAATCATTGTAGAACAAAGCATTGTAGTGTATGTTTGCTGGCATTCAAACAACATCCGTTCTTTATCTCTCTGTGTTATCCTCAGGAGAGAGAGATATAATTCATGGTCACCTGGTTGAAATAGAGTGCTTTTCTTCAGGGGACACTCAGAGGAGCCCATTCCTGCTGGGCTGTTTGCCTGTGGCTAAACAGAAATGTTCCCCGCTGTTAGCCACAGGGACGGGGGAAGGTTGAGGGGGTAGTCAGGCGGTGGGAGGAGGCAAAATGCGACCTTGTAACGAAAGCACATGTGCTATGTATGTAATGTTAACAGCAAGGTTTACCCTGAAAGAGTGTAACCACTGTTTTATAAAATGTGTCTTTTTAAATACCGCTGTCCCTTTTTTTTTCTCCACCAGCTTCAATGATCACAGGAACTTCTCCTTCCCACAGGCTAGTGAAGCTTAGAAAGAAAAAAAAAACGTACTCGCGATGAAATGTTCTCCGAGCTCATGCTGTCCTCCCACACTGACAGAGCACAGACGAATGCGTGGAGGCAAATAATGTCAGAGTGCAGGAAAGCACAAAATGACCGGGAGGAGAGGTGGCGGGCTGAAGAGAGTAAGTGGCGGGCTGAAGACAGGGCTGAAGCTCAAATGTGGCGGCAGCGTGATGAGAGGAGGCAGGATTCAATGCTGAGGCTGCTGCAGGACCAAACCAGTATGCTCCAGTGTATGGTTGAGCTGCAGCAAAGGCAGCTGGAGCACAGACTGCCACTGCTGCCCCTCTGTAACCAACCGCCCTCCTCTCCAAGTTCCATAGCCTCCACACCCAGACGCCCAAGAACGCGGTGGGGGGGCCTCCGGCCAACCAGCCACTCCACCACAGAGGATTGCCCAAAAAAAAGAAGGCTGTCATTCAATAAATTTTAAAGTTGTAAACTTTTAAAGTGCTGTGCTTAAAGTGCTGTGTGGCATTTTCCTTCCCTCCTGCACCACCCCTCCTGGGCTACCTTGGTAGTCATCCCCCTATTTGTGTGATGAATGAATAAAGAATGCATGAATGTGAAGCAACAATGACTTTATTGCCTCTGCAAGCGGTGATTGAAGGGAGGAGGGGCGGGTGGTTAGCTTACAGAGAAGTAGAGTGAACCAAGGGGCAGGGGGTTTCATCAAGGAGAAACAAACAGAACTTTCACACCGTAGCCTGGCCAGTCATGAAACTGGTTTTCAAAGCTTCTCTGATGCGTACCGCGCCCTCCCGTGCTCTTCTAACCGCCCTGGTGTCTGGCTGCGCGTAACCAGCAGCCAGGCGATTTGCCTCAACCTCCCACCCCGCCATAAACGTCTCCCCCTTACTCTCACAGATATTGTGGAGCACACAGCAAGCAGTAATAACAGTGGGAATATTGGTTTTGCTGAGGTCTAAGCGAGTCAGTAAACTGCGCCAGCGCGCCTTTAAACGTCCAAATGCACATTCTACCACCATTCTGCACTTGCTCAGCCTGTAGTTGAACAGCTCCTGACTACTGTCCAGGCTGCCTGTGTACAGCTTCATGAGCCATGGCATTAAGGGGTAGGCTGGGTCCCCAAGGATACATATAGGCATTTCAACATCCCCAACAGTTATTTTCTGGTCTGGGAATAAAGTCCCTTCCTGCAGCTTTTGAAACAGACCAGAGTTCCTGAAGATGCGAGCATCATGGACCTTTCCCGGCCATCCTACGTTGATGT
Organism: Lepidochelys olivacea; assembly: GCF_965140295.1. NCBI lineage: Eukaryota > Metazoa > Chordata > Testudines > Cheloniidae > Lepidochelys > Lepidochelys olivacea. Next base: position 270,292,835 of record NC_140412.1, on the reverse strand, counting down.
TGGTGAAACGTCCCTTGTGATCCACCAGAGCTTGCAGCACTATCGAAAAGTACCCCTTGCGGTTTATGTACTCGGCGGCTTGGTGCTCCGGTGCCAAGATAGGGATATGGGTTCCGTCTATGGCCCCACCACAGTTAGGGAATCCCATTGCAGCAAAGCCATCCACTATGACCTGCACATTTCCCAGGGTCACTACCCTTGATATCAGCAGATCTTTGATTGCGTTGGCTACTTGCATCACAGCAGCCCCCACAGTAGATTTGCCCACTCCAAATTGATTCCCGACTGACCGGTAGCTGTCTGGCGTTGCAAGCTTCCACAGGGCTATCGCCACTCGCTTCTCAACTGTGAGGGCTGTTCTCATCTTGGTATTCTTGCGCCTCAGGGCAGGGGAAAGCAAGTCACGAAGTTCCATGAAAGTGCCCTTACGCATGCGAAAGTGTCGCAGCCACTGGGAATCGTCCCAGACCTGCAACACTATGCGGTCCCACCAGTCTGTGCTTGTTTCCCGAGCCCAGAATCGGCGTTCCACAGCATGAACCTGCCCCATTAGCACCATGATGCATGCATTGGCAGGGCCCATGCTTTCAGAGAAATCTGTGTCCATGTCCTGATCACTCACGTGACCGCGCTGACGTCGCCTCCTCGCCCGGTATCGCTTTGCCAGGTTCTGGTGCTGCATATACTGCTGGATAATGCGTGTGGTGTTTAATGTGCTCCGAATTGCCAAAGTGAGCTGAGCGGCCTCCATGCTTGCCTTGGTATGGCGTCCGCACAGAAAAAAGGCACGGAACGATTGTCTGCCGTTGCTCTGACGGAGGGAGGGGCGACTGAGGACACGGCTTACAGGGTTGGCTTCAGGGAGCTAAAATCAACAAAGGGGGTGGCTTTACATCAAGGAGTATTTCAGGCAGGACTTCACGGAGGGTTCCAACAAGAAATGGTGCAGCTAAGCTATTGTTCTTATTGGAACAAGAAGGTTAGCCTGGCCTCTGATTGATACATGGCTAGATTTACCTCGCTGCACCTTCTCTGTGAGTGACTGCAGTGTGACCTAGAAGAATGAGTCCCCTAGACAGGGGGAAGCAAATGAGTACAAAACAAATCTGGTCTATTTCTTGTTTTGATCCACTCCATCTATCTTTTACATCTTTGGCTGGCAGCAGACGGTGCAGAAGGACTGCAAGCCATCCACATCTCATGGCTGCTCGGCAGAAGATGGTACAGTACGACTGCTAGCAGTCCGTATCGCCTGCCCGCTCACCATAAGACGGTTCAATAGGACTGACTGCAGGACTAAAGAGAATGACCTGGTCAAGTCACTCCAAATTTAGTCCCTGCGCCCATGTCTGCCCAGGTGCTCCCAGCCGACGTGGCCAGGAGCACCTCGGACATGACGATGACAGCTACCAGTCGTACTGTACCGTCTGCTGCCACAAGGCAAGGGGTTGCTGCTACTGTGTAGCAATGCCATACCACGTCTGCCAGCACCCAGGAGACATAGGGTGACAGTTACCTGAGCGGGCTCCATGCTTGCCGTGGTATGGTGTCTGCACAGGTAACTCAGGAAAAAAGGCGCGAAACGATTGTCTGCCCTTGCTTTCATGGAGGGAGGGAGTGAACGAGGGCCTGACAATATGTACCCAGAACCACCCGCGACAATGTTTTAGCCCCATCAGGCATTGGGATCTCAACCCAGAATTCCAATGGGCAGCGGAGACTGCGGGAACTGTGGGATAGCTACCCACAGTGCAACACTCCGGCAGTCGACTCTAGCCTCGGTACTGTGGAAGCGCTCCGCCGAGTTAATGCACTTAATGCACTTAGAGCATTTTCTGTGGGGACACACACATTCGAATATATAAAACCGATTTCTAAAAAACCGACTTCTATAAATTCGACCTTATTCCGTAGTGTAGACATACCCTTAGTTGGGGATTGGTCCTGCTCTGAGTAGGGGGTTGGACTAGATGACCTCCTGAGGTCCCTTCCAACCCTGATATTCTATGATTCTATGACACTGCAGGCTTCAAGACAATGGGCATACGGGGTGTGAAGAGGGCTGAGTGATAATTGGGAGCTTCTTAGGAATGCTTTATTAGATGCTAAATACTCCCCACAGTTCTGCAATCATGTATGAAGGCTTCTTCAGTTAAAAAAGAGTAACATCCTAGTTAAGAGGGGAAGTCAAATTAGCAATTAAAAGTAAAAACATAATATATAACAAATGGAAAAATGGGGAATTTGATAGCAATGAATACAAACCAATTGTTAAGAAAATGCAGATAATTGATAAGGGAAGCTCAGCATAGCAGTGAAAAAAATCTATGGCCAGTGCAGTTAAGGACAAAAAGAAGGAATTCATTAGGTATACCGGAAACAAATTAAATCCTAACAATGGTATAAGTCCAGTACTAGGTCCGTCTGCTAAAATAGACAATCCTGATGCAGAAAAGGCAGAGGTATTGAATCAATATTTCTGTTCTGTATTTGGAATCATAGAATCATAGAATATCAGGGTTGGAAGGCAATGAAGCGTGATGACTTATTCGTACCTCATAGTGATAAGGACAACTTCCTTCTATTCCATCAGGAATCCTGCAGGTTGTTAAACAGCAACAGCTAAAGTTAATTTTTTAATTGGTGGAACAGGATAACTCACACCCAAGCATATGAAAAAAATGGGTTGAGGAGCTCTCTGAACCACTGACGTTGATTTTTAACAACTATGGACTACCCAGGAAGTTCCAGAGGACTGGGAAAAACGCTATTGTTGTGCAAATATTTAAAAAATTTAAATGATGCCAAACTGGATGAGCTGAGTGACTCTAGACCAGTTAGCCTGACTACGATGCTGGGCAAAGTCCTGGCAAAGCTGCTCTGGGATGCAGTCAGCAAAGACTGAAAGGATGGCAGCGTGACTAAGGGCAATCAACATGGTTTTATGGAACACAGGTCTTGTCACACACATTTTACATCACTTTTTGATGAGATTACAAGTTTGGTTGACAAAGATAACTGATGACATAATGTAGCTATGACCTCTGCATGGCTTTTGTCTGAATCCCATATGACATTTTGTTAAAAAAGCTAGCACTATACAAAATCCATGTTACCCGTATCAAATGGATTAAAAGTTGGCTACCTGAGAGATTACAAATGTAATAGCAAACGAGAATCATCGTCCTTGGGGGTGTTTCTCCTGGGATCTGGTTTGTCCCAATGCTATTCAATACCTTTCTCAAGCTTCTGGAAGAACAGAGAAAACCTTTGCTGGTAACATTTGCAGGTGATGCCACAGACACTGGCAGAGTGGTCAGTCATGATGGGCACACGTCAGTTATACAGACCGAGCTGGAGCACTTGGTAAGGGGGGCTCATTGGACTAGTCACTAATTCATTCTCTCGCTCTAGCCCAGTGACTGTTCCACTATGGATAAATGCTTAATTCTCACTGGGTCGGAGACAGAGTGACTCTGTATGTACTCCAGTGCTCAGGGCACACCCCTGGGCTGAGTTAGACCCAGGGTCCAGCCCCCCGCTCTACTAGCTGGGTCATTATTTATCCACAGTGGAAAAGCATCACAGGAGAGACTGTCGGAGCCCCACATCAGGCCATAGGTCAGTGGTTAGGGCATGCTTGGGACAGCCCTGTTCAAAGCCTTTCTCCTCCTCCGATGGAGGGGGAAACTGATCCTGGGTGAGAGCTCTAATTAATGGCTGTCAAGGTTCCTCCCCCACTCTGAACTCTAGGGTACAGATGTGGGGACCTGCATGAAAAAACCTCCTAAGCTTCTCTTTACCAGCTTAGGTCAAAACTTCCCCAAGGTACAAAATATTCCCCCCGTTGTCCTTGGACTGGCCGCTACTACCACCAAACTAATACTGGTTACTGGGGAAGAGCTGTTTGGACGCGTCCTTCCCCCCAAAATACTTCCCAAAACCTTGCACCCCACTTCCTGGACAAGGTTTGGAAAAAGCCTCACCAATTTGCCTAGGTGACTACAGACCCAGACCCTTGGATCTTAAGAACAATGAACAATCCTCCCAACACTTGCACCCCCCCCTTTCCTGGGAAATGTGGGATAAAAAGCCTCACCAATTTGCATAGGTGACCACAGACCCAAACCCTTGGATCTGAGAACAATGAAAAAGCATTCAGTGTTTTACAAGAAGACTTTTAATAAAAAATAGAAGTAAATAGAAATAAAGAAATCCCCCCTGTAAAATCAGGATGGTAGATATCTTACAGGGTAATTAGATTCAAAAACATAGAGAACCCCTCTAGGCAAAACCGTAAGTTACAAAAAAGATACACAGACAGAAATAGTTATTCTATTCAGCACAATTCTTTTCTCAGCCATTTAAAGAAATCATAATCTAACACATACCTAGCTAGATTACTTACTAAAAGTTCTAAGACTCCATTCCTGTTCTGTCCCTGGCAAGACCAGCATACAGACAGACCCAGACCCTTTGTTTCTCTCCCTCCTCCCAGCTTTTGAAAGTATCTTGTCTCCTCATTGGTCATTTTGGTCAGGTGCCAGCGAGGTTACCTTTAGCTTCTTAACCCTTTACAGGTGAGAGGAGCTTTCCCCTGGCCAGGAGGGATTTCAAAGGGGTTTACCCTTCCCTTTATATTTATGACAATGGCAGTATTGCCAACCCCAAACGGTCAAAAATCATGAGTCAGGCTCACCAAAACTCACGAGATTGGCTTTAAAAGCGGGAGATTCTGTAAAAAATAATAGATTTGGCATTCTTTTGATTTGCCTTTTGCTTGTTGAGCCCTTAGGGTGCACGGGGGTCACATTTTGAAGCTTTCTTTACAGCCAGGAGGGGTAGAAACTTACTTGTTCTTTAAGAATGAAGGCTGAAATCATCAGAGATCCACGTGACTCAAGCAGCTGGGGCTTTAAGGAAAACAGGCGTTGTGACAGCAGAGCAGAGGCTCCAAGAACAGAAATAAATAAAACATGGCACTCAGCCCCTTATCTTCCCCCAGCATGGACTGGCCTGTCCCAGCCTGGCGGGCACGGCTAGTGGGGGCTCCCCGAGGCCTGAGACTGCGCTGCAGGGCTGGCACACAGGGAGAAACCACTGGAGATGGCCCCAGGGGTACGTTAGACCCAGCCAAGCAACCAGGGGCCAGAGCGGTGCAGCCAGCTTGGCCTTCCCTGAACCTTGCCCTCAGCCCTCTGGAAGAGGAGACATACACCTGTGTCGTCTGTACCCCTGGGCCGGAGCAGTGACAGGGCAGCCAGTCTGCCTCCATTCTCCTGCCCTGGGGGGCAGTGGGGACAGAGGGAGGCCAGGCCGGGCGGGGGTGTGTGTCTGGGGTGGGGTGGTAGAGGCACGACCAGCAGCAGGTGAAGGGGTCCTGGATTTGGGGGTCTCGCTAATCCAGGAGAGAGGGGTGGAGTGGGCTGGGTCTGAGAGCTGCCCCTGGCTCTGGCAGCTCTCAGACCCTGCCCAGGAGGGGGATCCCCTCCTGACCTAGCCTCACCTGGGCACCTGGAGTTATGGCCGTTTGGCTGTTTGGGGCGGGCACTGGGCAGACAGCCTGGCCCTGCATCGCTGCCAGCCCCAAAAGCTCATGGCAACAGGGCCCATCGAGCACCTACCCGGGACCCTGATCCCACAACTGCCAGGGGTGAGCCCACGCTCCCCGCAGGCGGGAGACGAGAGGCAGCTGGGGGGGGGTCGGTCCGCGCTCCCCTCGGGGGGTGGGGCTGGAGAGGCAGTTGGGGGGTCGGTCCACGCTCCCCTCGGGGGGGGGGCTGGAGAGGCAGTTTGGGGGGTCGGTCCGAGCTCCCCTCGGGGGGGGCTGGAGAGGCAGTTTCCGGGGGGGTCGGTCCGCGCTCCCCTCGGGGGGGGCTGGAGAGGCAGTTTCCGGGGGGGTCGGTCCGCGCTCCCCTCGGGGGGGGCTGGAGAGGCAGTTTCCGGGGGGGTCGGTCCGCGCTCCCCTCGGGGGGGGGCTGGAGAGGCAGTTTCCGGGGGGGTCGGTCCGCGCTCCCCTCGGGGGGGGCTGGAGAGGCAGTTTCTGGGGGGGTCGGTCCGCGCTCCCCTCGGGGGGGGCTGGAGAGGCAGTTTCCGGGGGGGTCGGTCCGTGCTCCCCTCGGGGGGGGCTGGAGAGGCAGTTGGGGGGGGTCGGTCCGCGCTCCCCTGGGGGGGGGCTGGAGAGGCAGTTTCCGGGGGGGTCGGTCCGCGCTCCCCTCGGGGGGGGCTGGAGAGGCAGTTTCCGGGGGGGTCGGTCCGCGCTCCCCTCGGGGGGGGCTGGAGAGGCAGTTTCCGGGGGGGTCGGTCCGCGCTCCCCTGGGGGGGGGGCTGGAGAGGCAGTTTCCGGGGGGGTCGGTCCGCGCTCCCCTCGGGGGGGGCTGGAGAGGCAGTTGGGGGGTCGGTCCGCGCTCCCCTCGGGGGGGGGTGGAGAGGCAGTTGGGGGGGTCGGTCCGCGCTCCCCTCGGGGGGGGCTGGAGAGGCAGTTGGGGGGGTCGGTCCGCGCTCCCCTCGGGGGGGGGCGGAAGAGGCAGTTGGGGGGGTCGGTCCGCGCTCCCCTCAGGGGGGGCTGGAGAGGCAGTTGGGGGGTCGGTCCGCGCTCCCCTCGGGGGGGGGTGGAGAGGCAGTTGGGGGGGTCGGTCCGCGCTCCCCTCGGGGGGGGGCTGGAGAGGCAGTTGGGGGGGTCGGTCCGCGCTCCCCTCGGGGGGGGGCTGGAGAGGCAGTTTCCGGGGGGGTCGGTCCGCGCTCCCCTCGGGGGGGGGCTGGAGAGGCAGTTTCCGCGGGGGTCGGTCCGCGCTCCCCTCGGGGGGGGGCTGGAGAGGCAGTTTCCGCGGGGGTCGGTCCGCGCTCCCCTCGGGGGGGGGGCTGGAGAGGCAGTTTCCGGGGGGGTCGGTCCGCGCTCCCCTGGGGGGGGGCTGGAGAGGCAGTTTGGGGGGGTCGGTCCGCGCTCCCCTGGGGGGGGCTGGAGAGGCAGTTTGGGGGGGTCGGTCCGCGCTCCCCTCGGGGGGGGTGGAGAGGCAGTTGGGGGGTCGGTCCGCGCTCCCCTGGGGGGGGGTGGAGAGGCAGTTGGGGGGTCGGTCCGCGCTCCCCTGGGGGGGGTGGAGAGGCAGTTGGGGGGTCGGTCCGCGCTCCCTTGGGGGGGGGCTGGAGAGGCAGTTGGGGGGTCGGTCCGCGCTCCCCTCGGGGGGGGGTGGAGAGGCAGTTTGGGGGGGTCGGTCCGCGCTCCCCTCGGGGGGGGAGTGGAGAGGCAGTTTGGGGGGGTCGGTCCGCGCTCCCCTCGGGGGGGGGCTGGAGAGGCAGTTTCCGGGGGGGTCGGTCCGCGCTCCCCTCGGGGGGGGGTAGAGAGGCAGTTTGGGGGGGTCGGTCTGCGCTCCCCTCGGGGGGGGGCTGGAGAGGCAGTTTCCGGGGGGGTCGGTCCGCGCTCCCCTCGGGGGGGGGTGGAGAGGCAGTTTGGGGGGGTCGGTCCGCGCTCCCCTCGGGGGGGGGGTGGAGAGGCAGTTTGGGGGGGTCGGTCCGCGCTCCCCTCGGGGGGGGGGCTGGAGAGGCAGTTTCCGGGGGGGTCGGTCCGCGCTCCCCTCGGGGGGGGGCTGGAGAGGCAGTTTGGGGGGCCGGTCCGCGCTCCCCTCGGGGGGGGGGCTGGAGAGGCAGTTTCCGGGGGGGGTCGGTCCGCGCTCCCCTGGGGGGGGGCTGGAGAGGCAGTTTCCGGGGGGGTCGGTCCGCGCTCCCCTCGGGGGGGCTGGAGAGGCAGTTTCCGGGGGGGTCGGTCCGCGCTCCCCTGGGGGGGGGCTGGAGAGGCAGTTTCCGGGGGGGTCGGTCCGCGCTCCCCTCGGGGGGGCTGGAGAGGCAGTTTCCGGGGGGGTCGGTCCGCGCTCCCCTGGGGGGGGGCTGGAGAGGCAGTTTCCGGGGGGGTCGGTCCGCGCTCCCCTCGGGGGGGCTGGAGAGGCAGTTTCCGGGGGGGGTCGGTCCGCGCTCCCCTGGGGGGGGGCTGGAGAGGCAGTTTCCGGGGGGGTCGGTCCGCGCTCCCCTCGGGGGGGGGCTGGAGAGGCAGTTTGGGGGGCCGGTCCGCGCTCCCCTCGGGGGGGGGGCTGGAGAGGCAGTTTCCGGGGGGGGTCGGTCCGCGCTCCCCTGGGGGGGGGCTGGAGAGGCAGTTTCCGGGGGGGGTCGGTCCGCGCTCCCCTCGGGGGGGCTGGAGAGGCAGTTGGGGGGTCGGTCCGCGCTCCCCTCGGGCAGGCCCCACCCCGGGGAAGGGCGCTGTCCATCGCCTCTGCGGTGCCTTCCGCCAACCCCCCAACCCGCAGAGGCGAACGGGGCGGCCATTTTGAGAGAGGGCAATGGACGTCGAGCCCCTTGCAAACAATGGGAGATGGCGGCCATCTTTACTACTGGCAGGGCGAGGGCGGGATCCGCAGGCCCTGGCGGTGGGTCGCTGCTGCCGGGTAAGGGGAGGGGGCGGCTCTGTGCTGCGGGGGGGACCCCGGGCTCCCCCCGGCAGCCGGCGCCCAAAGGGACGGGGGCTGAGGCCAGAACAAAGGCTGGGAATGGGGCGGGGGCTGCAGGGGGCGCCTTGGCCGCAATGACCCACGGCAGGGGGCGGGGGGCTCTGGGGAGCGGGGGGGGGCTCGGCAGGGGGCGGGGGGCTTTGGGGAGCGGGGCGGGGGCTCGGCAGGGGGCGGGGGGCTCTGGGGAGCGGGGTGGGGGCTCGGCAGGGGGCGGGGGGCTTTGGGGAGCGGGGCGGGGGCTCGGCAGGGGGCGCAGGGCTCTGGGGAGTGGGGCGGGGGCTCGGCGGGGGGCTCTGGGGGGCTCGGCAGGGAGCGCGGGGCCGTGGGGAGCGGGGCGGGGGCTCGGCAGGGGGCGGGGGGCTTTGGGGGGCTCGGCAGGGGCGCAGGGCTCTGGGGAGTGGGGTGGGGGCTCGGCAGGGGGCGGGGGGCTTTGGGGAGCGGGGCGGGGGCTCGGCAGGGGGCGGGGGGCTCTGGGGAGCGGGGCGGGGGCTCGGCAGGGGGCGGGGGGCTTTGGGGGGCTCGGCAGGGGGCGCAGGGCTCTGGGGAGTGGGGCGGGGGCTCGGCGGGGGGCTCTGGGGGGCTCGGCAGGGAGCGCGGGGCCGTGGGGAGCGGGGCGGGGGCTCGGCAGGGGGCGGGGGGCTCTGGGGAGCGGGGTGGGGGCTCGGCAGGGGGCGGGGGGCTCTGGGGGTCTCGGCAGGGGGCGGGGGGCTCTGGGGAGCGGGGCGGGGGCTCGGCAGGGGGCGGGGGGCTCTGGGGGGCTCGGCAGGGGGCACGGGGCTCTGGGGAGCGGGGCGGGGGCTCGGCAGGGGGCGGGGGGCTCTGGGGGTCTCGGCAGGGGCGGGGGGCTCTGGGGAGCGGGGCGGGGGCTCGGCAGGGGGCGGGGGGCTCTGGGGGGCTCGGCAGGGGGCACGGGGCTCTGGGGAGCGGGGCGGGGGCTCGGCAGGGGGCGGGGGGCTCTGGGGGTCTCGGCAGGGGGCATGGGGCTCTGGGGAGCGGGGCGGGGGCTCGGCGGGGGGCTTTGGGGGGCTCTGCAGGGGGCGTGGGGCCGTGGGGAGCGGGGCGGGGGCTCGGCAGGGGGTGCGGGGCTCTGGGGAGCGGGGTGGGGGCTCGGCAGGGGGCGCAGGGCTCTGGGGAGTGGGGTGGGGGCTCGGCAGGGGGCGGGGGGCTTTGGGGGGCTTGGCAGGGGGCACAGGGCTCTGGGGAGCGGGGCGGGGGCTCGGCGGGGGGCTCTGGGGAGCGGGGTGGGGGCTCGGCAGGGCGTGCGCTCCCCTGTGTAGGTGCTGTGCTGCTGCCCCCCATGGTGGGGCGCTGGGCTGCTGGAGGCTCTATCTTTCAGCTGCAAGACCCAGGCTTGTCTCTTCGGGAGGCTCTTTTCTAAGCCTGCGGAGAATTAATCCCGGCGTCCCAGCTCAGCTAATTACAATGGTCCTGATCCTGCAAGCTGCTGAGCTCCCATTGCAACCAGCGTGAGGCCCGGCTGCCTTGCTCCTGCTGGACCGCACCTGTTCTGTCTGTCTTAGGCTGTTGAGCAGAGCTGGGGGAGTAGAAAGGCTGCTGGGTTGCTCCCCAGGACATTTCAGTGGCGGTTCCCCACAGATTTGTGAAGCATGGGGGTGGGGGGGGGAGGCCAGGCCTCTGCACAAATAACCCATAGACAGCTTTAAGGTTGGTGGGCTGCTCCCAGCCCGCTCCCCCTCTCTCCTCTCCAGCCCTGAGGCTCCTGCCTGGCAGATCCACTAAACCAGGAGTTCTCAAACTTCATTGCCCCGCGACCCCTTTCTGACAAGAAAAATTACTTCACAACCCCAGGAGGGTGGAACAAAGCCTGAGTCTGCCTGATTCCCACTGCCCCAGTGTGGGAGCCAAAGCCCGAACCCCACTGCCTTGGGCAGGGAAGGGGTCAAAGCTGAAGCCCAAGGGCTTCAGTCCCAGCCAGGGGGCCTGTAACCTGAACCCCGCTGCCCAGGCTTGAATCGCTCAGGCTTCGGCTTCGGCCCTGAGCAGTGGTCTAAGCCAGCCCTGGTGGTTGTGACCCAGTTTGAGGACTGCTACACTAGACAAAAAAGCAACCGGGGCAGAGAAGCTAGAGCCCTTCTCTGTGCTGCTCACTGCTGCACCCCCCAGGTCAGACCCATGTCCCTGTGGACTCCCCAGCTCAGCTTGGGAGGCGAGCGGGGAACAGCATTTGGGAGCAGAAGGACTGTGCATGTTTGGGGAGGGGCATGGACAGAGGAGGGCACCACATGGCTTTGGGGTGGGGGAGTGGATGTTTTGCAGGGGAGAGAGTACCTGCAGGTGTGCGAGGGAGCGGGTTCAGGGGAGGTGCTGGCGGGGTTAGAGAGGCAGCACAAAGCAGGGCAGTGTGAGAGTGTGTGTGTGAGAAACACAGCAACCTGGTGGATGGGGACAAGCATGGATTCAGGGGAGGTGTCGATTTTCATGGGGTGATGGGGAGAGACTGGGAGAATAAACCACAGAAGTGCTGAGTGGGGAGGAGAGACCGCGAGCGGGAGAACCTGGGGAGAAGAGACCCATCCCAGTTGACAAGTCCGAGAGCACCCAGCATCTGTCCCAGTGGAGCTGGGCGCCCCTTAGCTCTGCCACTGTTGTAATTCTTTAGAATCAGGCTGGTTACCCTGGTGTGTTTGCAGGAGCTGGGCTGGTAACCTATCATTTAAATCTGCTTCTGTACCAAATGACTGGAGGGTAGTTAATATGATGCCAATTTTTGAAAGGGCTCCAGGGGTGATCCCGGCAATTACAGTACATATAAAACGATGGGGTCTAAATTAGCTGTTACCACTCAAGAAAGAGATCTTGGAGTCATTGTGGATAGTTCTCTGAAAACATCCACTCAATGTGCAGCGACAGTCAAAAATGCAAACAGAATGCTGGGAATCATTAAGAAAGGGAGAGATAATAAGACAGAAAATATCATATTGCCTCTATATAAATCCATGGCTGACCCACATCTTGAATACTGCATGCAGATGTGGTCGCCTCGTCTCAAAAAAGATATATTGGAATTGGAAAAGGTTCAGAAAAGGGCAACAAAAATGATTAGGGGTATGAAATGGCTTCCATATGAGGAGCGATTAATAAGACTGGGATTTTTCAGCTTGGAAAAGAGACGACTAAGGATATGATAGAGGTCTATGAAATCATGACTGGTGTGGAGAAAGTAAATAAGGAAGTGCTATTTACTCCTCATAACACAAGAACTAGGGCTCACCAAATGAAATTAATAGGCAGCAGGTTTAAAACAAACAAAAGGAAGTATTTTTTCACACGACTCACGGTCAACCTGTGGAACTCCTTGCCAGAGGATGTTGTGAAGGCCAAGACTATAACAGGGTTAAAAAAAAAAAATCAGATAAGTTCATGGAGGATAGGTCCATCAATGGCTATTAGGCAGGATGGGCAGGGATGGTGTCCCTAGCCTCTATTTGCCAGAAGCTGGGAATGAGCAACAGGGGATGGATCATTCCCTCTTAAGTACCTGGCATTGGCCACTGTTGGAAGACAGGATACTGGGCTAGATGGACCCTTGGTCTGACCCAGTGTGGCTGTTGTTATGTGCTTCAGCCTGACTTGGCAGCGACGGGCAGCTTCTCTCCTTGGGCTGCTTTGTAGGGTTCTGAGCTTCCTTTCTGCTGTTGTAGGTCCAGAACTGGTGGAGTCTCCATCTTCCCCAGCATTGTGTCCCTGGGCGTGTCCTGAGAAGCCGGGCTCCCAGCTCCGGATGCATGGGTCTGGCCTGGACACCCAGAGCCCCTGTTGCAGAGACCCCAGGCAGGGGCCCCCACACTGCCTCACCCAGAACAAGTGGGTAACAGCACGAGCTGTAGTTTCCTGTGGACAGACACCGCTGGACAGACAGCAGGATGGGGGCAGCCAGGTGGAGAGGCTGAGGAGCCATTGAGGTCTTAGGAATGAACTGAATTCACGGTGTCCTTTGTGAGCAGACTGGCTACCTACCTGGAAATTCACGAGCAGCTGCGGCCGATGGCCTCCTGCCCCTAGAACCCAGCCTCTGGTGCATTCTTGGTAGTCCCAAGGCCGTTCTGACAGCCTACCCGAGCCACCAGTGCAGCTTTGAGCTCTGCGCTCGCGGACAGGACTCTGCCTCTCCCTGGCTTGGGAGGCATCGCCCTACCTTGGGCCTGCAGCACCTGGCTCAGCCACTGTCAACGAGCGCGTCTCCTGTTGAGGGGGAGGAGAGGGCCTGGCTGGGCGTGGCGAGTAAGAGCAAGGGTGACACCACTTGCCTCGCCAGCTGCCCAGTTGACCCTGGGTGTTTCCATCACTGAACCTGCTCCTTTTCGCTAGGCATGTTGCCGGTAAAGAAAAGCAAGCTGCGGAAGCGGAGGACAGTTGGCAGCTCGGCCATGCTGAGCCCTGGCGTGTGTGCCACTTTACCGCAGGCCGTAGCAGAGCGTGCCGTGGGCGCTTTCCCCTTCGCCATAGCCGGCACTGCCGATGCCAATCTCCACCATCTGCCTCTGGGCTCCGACCACGAGCATGTCCCTGAGATCGAGATCAAGCTGGAGTTTAGTGACGAGGAGGAGGAGGGTCATGAGGGCAGCAAGCTGGGATTCGTGGCAGCCTGTGGGGAAGGGAGCCATGAGAAGAGGAAGGCAGAGCTGGCCCCCCAAGGTGCGGGCAGCCAGCCTCGAGTCACGGCCGGCTGGCAACCCCCTTCCTCCATGCTGGATGTAGACAAGGCTGTCCTGGAGGGATGGGCAGCAAAGCGCACCACACCTCCGGCCTTTGGTCTCCCCGTCCGCACCCGGCGCCGCAAGACCACCTCCGAGGTGTGGCAGTTCTTCTCCCCGGACGCCAGCGACCCCTGCCGGGCCGTCTGCACCCTGTGCCAGGCTAGCATTGGGCGCGGCAAGTTGAGGGGCCACTGCAACACCACCGCCCTCAAGCGCCATCTGGAGGGCAAGCACCCGCTGGAGTGGGGGCAGAGGAAGAGAGCAGGGGGCGGGGCCCAGGAGGAGGAGGAGAATGAGGAGGAGGAGGAAGAGCAGATGAAGGGGTTTCCCTTGCAGGACACTGTGTTTGGCACCAGCCATGCTTTGTGTTCCCGCACCCAAGCCCTCAGCAGCGCGCCCCCCCAAGTGCCCCAGGGTGCCCCCCGCTTCCCGTATGTGATCAGCGACTCCAGTGAGGAAGAGGAGGAGGAGGAGGGGCAGGGAAGGGCAGGCACCACAGTCACTGATTCCTCCCCAGAGTCCAGCGAGGAGGAAAGCCGTGAGAGTAGCAAGCTGCTGCCCCAGGACAGGGGGATGGGCAGGAAGGGCAGGGTCCAAGCAGGGCACTGCAAGCCGGACCTGGCCACACCCTACCTGGAGGTGCTAGTGGGCCAGGGGCTCCCCAAGTCCGGGCAGCTCAGCCGCCCCAACCACCCGCTGGTGCCACCAGGCACGAAGCGCCGCAAGTCCACCTCGGCCGTCTGGCAGTTCTTTTACATCGACTGCAGCAATGTGTGCCGGGCTGTCTGCACCCTGTGCCAGGTCAGCGTTAGCCGTGGCAAACTGGGCAGCCACTTCGGCACCTCGGCCCTCATGCGCCACCTGGAGGGCAAGCACCCGCTGGAGTGGGGGCGGGGGAGGGCTGCTGGCGTCCCTGCCACTCCTCCCGGCAGCACCCGGTCCGAGAGGCTGAGCCTGGGGCCGGCGGAGGATGAGGAGCCCGTGGAGGACCTGTCTCTCACCTCGCCCATAGCGTCGGACCCCCTGAGATTGCCCTGCATCAGCACTGGCGGGGCCCCAGTTCCCTTGTGTGACAGCTGGCAGAGTGAGGCGCCTCCCGAAGGCAAGGCGGACGAAGCCCTGCCCACCTCAGCTGCCCTGCTGCTCCCAAGCAGGAACCAAGCCGGCCTGGCTAAGCGGTGCGAGGATGTGCCCGGCAAATACACCTCCAACCACCCGCAAGCGCAGGCCTGGAACCGCAGCATTGCCGAGCTGCTCTGCGGCATGGCCCTGCCCTGCTCCTTCGTCTCGGCCAAGCCCTTCCACCAGTTCATGGCGCAGGCTGACCCGCGCTACCACGTCCCCTCGCCGGCCTTCTTCTCCCGCAAGGCAGTGCCCCAGCTGCGCCAGGCTGTCGGCCTGCGCCTGGCCCTGGAGCTGCAGCAGGCCAGTGTCAGCCGGGTGCACCTCAGTGCCCACATGTGGGCCCAGGGGCCGGCAGGGGCGTACCTGGCGCTGGCAGCGCACTGGCTGGCTCCCTGCTCGGAGTCAGGCCAGCCCCGGCCCTGCAGCCGGCGCAGGCGGGCGGTGCTGTGCGTGCGGGCTTTGCAGGAGGAGCAGGCGCTGGGTGGCATGCAGCAGGTGTTGGCTGAGCAGCTCCAGCTGTGGCTGGCCCAGAACTCCCTGAGCCCCGGCTTCCTGGTCTCGGGCGGCAGCCCTGGTGTGGAGCGGGCCGCGAAGGACGGTGGCCACACTCACATCCCCTGCTTCGCTCACTGCCTGAGCCAGCTGGTGCTGGGCTTCCTGCGGCTCCACCGCAGCATCGAGGGCACGCTGGGGGCGGCCCGCGCCATCTGCGCCCACTTCGCCCGCTCCCCGGAGGCCAGGAGGGGGCTGGCGGAGCTGCAGCGGCAGCACGGCTTGGCCCCGCGCCGGCTGAAGCAGGAGGCCACGGCGAGCTGGGCCTCCACCTACTACATGCTGGAGCGGCTGCTGGCGCTGCAGCCGGCCGTACAGGAGTACGTGGGCAAGTGCCAGGTGGGCGAGGCTGGCCTGGCCCTGAGCGCCCCCCAGTGGACGCTGATGCGCAGCCTGGTGGAGCTGCTGCAGCCCTTCGAGATGGCTGTGCGGGAGGCGAGCGCGGCCGAGGCCTCACTGAGCCAGGTGCTGCCGCAGGTACGCTACCTGCACATCTTCCTGCAGCAGATCCGCCTGCGCTTCGAGAGCCAGGCCGGGGAGGGGGCCGGCTCCGCCGTGCGCCTGGCCGAGAGCCTGGCCCTGCAGCTCTCCAGCGAGCCCCGGCTCAGCGAGATGTTCCACCGCCAGGAGTACGTGCTGGCTACGCTGCTTGACCCCCGCTTCAAGGGCAGGATGGACGCCATCCTGCCACTGGGCTCCGACCTCGACTACTGGAAGCAGCTGCTGGTCCGGAAGGTCAAGGAGCTCCTGGCCTCACCCAGCGGCTGCCCTTCCTCCCCCTGGAACGCCCAGCCGGGCAAGGCCTTCTGCGTGGACATGGCCCTGCAGCCCCTGGAGGCAGAGCCGGGGCCAGGGGAGCCCCATCAGGACAGGGGGCTGAGTGGGATGGGCTCTGCGGTGCCTCCACTGATCCAGAAGGAGAAGACGCTGACTGAGCACCTGGAGAGCGTGGGGCTGCTGGCCTCTGAGGGCCGTGGGGCCTCCCTCCCCACCGAGAGCCACTTGGCCTGTGTGATGGTAGAAAGGTACCTGCGTGACAACCAGACCATCGGGGCCCGGGAGGACCCGCTGGGGTACTGGGAGAAGCGGCACTGGCTCTGGCCGGCCTTGGCCAAGCTGGCCATGCTCTACCTGTCCTGCCCGCCCTCGGGGGCCTTCTCGGAGCGCATCTTCACTGCCCCAGACAGCCCCTTCTCTGAGAGGCGTCCCCCGCAGGAGGAGAGTGCGGAGCACCTCGTCTTTCTGAGAGCCAACCTGGGGAACTTCCCCGACTACCGCCCACCGCCCCTCATCTGCTCGGAGAACGACAGCGCGGGCAGCAGCAGCGGGGAGGAGGGGACCCGGCCGGCTTAGAGACTGTCTCCGAGGTACAGGCAGCGGGGCACCTGCCTGTCTCTGGGGTACGCCAAGCCGGGTGCATGGCGCTGGGCGGCCACTGGGCCGTTATGGGGCAAAGATGGCTGAAGGGAGAGGGTACAGCTACCCTATGGGCCCTGCTGCTTTTGGTGTGGCTCCTAACCATGGGCCGTTTGGTCTCAATTGCTATAAAGAGGACAATGACCGGTGTGACGAAGCGGGACTGTTCTTAATGTTTCCTCTGAATAGTGTGGGGGTGCCTCAGTTTCCCCTAGGCAGTTCTTAAGTGTCTAGGTGGTGGGGTAAGGGTGTATGATTGTTGCAGAGCCCTAGAGGGCAGGTGTGTGCAGGGGTCTGGACTCAGAGAATGCCCGACACCCTGTTTCCTGGCAACTGATGGCCTGGGCCCTTGCCCCCTGCAAGGTGAGAGCTAAAGGGTTGGAGAACAAAGGAATCAGGTGGCCTCCTGGCCCCGGAAAGGGGAAAGCCCAGAGGAGGAGGGGCTGGAGAGAGTTTCAGTTTGGGGCTGGCTGGAGACAAGGAGTGAAGGGCAAACGTGGTTGTCTGGCTTCCTGCCCCCCAAAATGGACCCAGCTGAGGGGTTCTGTTCTCTGCACCTGCAAGCTCTGTTTTAGACCATGTTCCTGTCGTCTAATAAACCTTCTGTTTTACTGGCTGGCTGAGAGTCCCGTCTGACTGCGGAGTTGGGGGGCAGGACCCTCTGGCTTCCCCAGGACCCCGCCTGAGCGGACTTGCTGTGGGAAGCGCACGGAGGGGCAGAGGATGCTGAAGGCTCCGAGGTCAGACCCAGGAAGGTGGAAGCTGTGTGAGCTGTGTGTCCTGAAGACAGGCTGCTCACAGAAAGGAGACTTCCCCAGAGTCCTGCCTGGCTTCATGGGGAGCAGTTCCAGAGCATCGCCCGGGGACTCCGTGACAATTGGTGGTAGAGGTGGGATCTACTGCATCCCGTGGACGGAGCTTCCTGAAGTAAGTGACTGGGGAGCAGTAAAACGAAGGGGGATTGACGGGGACCAGGCGTGCTGAAGATTCAAAGAGAGACGGTTTCGGGGGGCGGTTAACCCCTGGGAGTGTGTGACCAGAGAGAAGGACTTTTGCAGTCACAGGGTCCCCCGGGGGATTGCAGCGAGCGGTCCCAGGGGCGGAGGAGTCTGCAGCTTGACCCTGACAAAGAGGGGGTGACCTCGAGAAGGGCTGGCACACTAGGGGTTCTCCCTGGAAACTGTGGGGAGCTGAGAGCACACAGGCCTGTGGGTCCACAACAACTTGGGAACAGCGGAGTGATGGCCTGTCACCGTCTCCTTAAGAAGGACATTGTAACCCTGTGCAGAAAGAGAGGGTTGAGCATTGGAAAGTTCACCAAAGCAGAGTTAATCGTGCAGCTGGAGGAGGATGACCGCTCTAAGGAACAGCTTCCTGACCCCAAATGGGGCTATGGCAGGATCTGGGAGCAGCTGGAGTGGGAGCCAGGCATTGCCAAGACTCCTGTCCCGGACCAGACGGGGGTCTTCACGATCGGGTTCCCCATCGGGGGATCGGAGACGGATGGGATTGGAGCTGGGTCTGAGAGAGCAAGAGGACTGTGAGAGACAGCGAGAGCCCGAGAAAGAGCTGCAGAAGGAGCAGCAGCATGAACTGGCGGTGGTGGGGCGGAGAGGCCTAGGGGACCTCCCCGGGGTGAGTGGGGATAGACCCTGGGGGGCCAGTTCCGCAGGGAACCTCGAGACTAGATTGCTGCCCCTGGTTAAGGAGGGGGGGGATGTGGATGCCACCTCACTGCCTTTGAGCAGGCTGGAGATTTGAACCAGGGGGACCCTGCGGAAAAGCCCCGGTGTCTAGCTCCCTTGCTGGGTCCCAAGGCCATAGACTCCGCCAGCCAGATGGGTGGGGAGGTAGACAGGCTCCCACTCCTGACCCCAACCTATATGTTTGTGCGGAGTTTCCTGGGGTCGGGCCCCTCGGACCTCCAGTGGGAGCAGAAGGTGATGGTCAATGGGGAGACATTCCTGGGGTGGTGAGATCCTGGGACAGAGGGAACTGTTGTCAGGCCCTGGGTGGTGCAGCCTCAGATGGTGAGGGGCTCTATGAGCTGGGTGAGGGTCCCAAGGACAAAGCCCCTCACCCTGCCTATGGCCCAGATCCCTGTGCAGACCCAGGAGGGGTGGGGCTGGCTGGTCGTTGGGGTTCTCCAGGATACCAGCTGCGAGACCCTGTTCTGGGGGGACTCTGTCTTTTGGGACAGGATCCAGGTGTCACGGAGTCCCTGGGCGATGCTCTGGAACTGCTCCCTACAAAGCCAGTCAGGATTCTGGGGCAGTCGCCTTCCTGTGAGCAGCCTGTCTGGAGGACACACAGCTCACCCAGCTTCCACCTTCCTGGGTCTGACCTCGGAGCCTTCAGCCTCCTCTGCCCCTCCGTGCACTTCCCACAGCGAGTCCGCTCAGGCGGGGCTCCTGGGGAAGCCAGAGGGTCCTGCCCCCCAACTCCACAGTCAGACGTGACTCTCAGCCAGCCAGTAAAACAGAAGGTTTATTAGACGACAGGAACATGGTCTAACACAGAGCTTGTAGGTGCAGAGAACAGGACCCCACAGCCTGGGGTCCATTTTGGGGGGCAGTGAGCCAGACAACCACGTTTGCACTTCACTCCATGTCCCAGCCAGCCCCAAACTGAAACTCCCTCCAGCCCCTCCTCCTCTGGGCTTTGTCCCTTTCCCAGGCCAGGAGGTCACCTGGTTCCTTTGTTCTCCAACCCTTCGGCTCTCACCTTGCAGGGGGGAAGGGCCCAGGCCATCAGTTGCCAGGAAACAGGGTGTTGGCCATTCTCTGTGTCCAGACTCCTGCACACACCTGCCCTCTAGGGCTCTGCAATGATCATACACCCTTACCCCACCCCCTAAATACTTAAGAACTGCCTAGGGGAAACTGAGGCACCCCCACACTATTCAGAGGAAACATTAAGAACAGTCCCACTTCGTCACACCAGGCCTTGCTCCGGTAACTGCCAAGGGTTTGAATTTGAATCCAGGGAACCAATCGGTGGAGAGGGAAATGGTCAGTGAAAATGCAGATGACCTGGCTGGCAGCAGGGAGGAGCGGCTAGGCTCAGGCTACCTGTCTGCCTGTAACAAGACCCCTTGGGCTGGGTGGGACAGAGAGATGCTCCCCGCCCCCCTTGCGCACCAGAGAGGGGGCTCACGCTGGCTCTGATGCAGTGAGGAAAGCAGCGAGCTCGCTGCCTGCCCCCACAGGGACAGAAAGGGCAGCGCTGAGCACAGTGGGAGCTGAGACCCCAGCTGTGGTGGGGGGGAGACACAGGCAGGGCAGGGGATCTGTGGGGAGTGGCAAGGTGCTTGGTAAGGAAAGTCTGGATGAGCCTAGGCAGCCTTGTGATCTGATGGCCTTGTCTAGTCAGCAGGGTGGGAAGGCGAGGAGAGTGGAAGAGGAGTGTCCCTGGACCTTACCTGTTAGCTGGGTGGAGAATTGTGACAGTGAAGGAAACATGCCTGTGTCTGTCATTGACTTGCCTATGGAGGGAGCTACTCTGATCTCCAACCAGTTGTCTGTGACCAGCCCTGTGTGCTGGGACCAGGGGAATGAGATCCCAAGCTGTGTGTCTGGTCAAGGAGAAAGTGTGTCCGGCTCTTCTTTGTCTGTGGAGCAGACAGAAGGGGCCTTTCAGCCTGTGATGGTTGAGGGTCGTGCAGTTGTCTCAGAGCTGGTTCTGGATTCAGCTAAAGCACAGGAAGGAAAGGGTCCTAAGTTTGTCTGCTCGAGAGAATGGCCCTGTAACTAGGTCGCATCCAGTTAGTGTCTATGTAAAATCCCAGAGGCCAGACAATTCTGGTGCTTGTATTTTGCCTGTTGCTAGTGTGTTGTTGGGAAAGGGTGTAGCAACTCTGTCTAATCAGGGTGAGACCCTAGCCAGGGCACAAGGAGAGCAGAAAGGTGATTTGATCCTGTTACCTACTGAGGGTGTGGAAACCTGTAGCAAGAAGGAAAAGATTCCTGAACTTGTGTGTGGCAAAGGGAAGGAGAATGCTTTAGCCTTTTATCTAGGAAGTCTGTAAGTTTCCCTGAAAGGGGATTGTGTAGGAATCCGCCGGATGGGCCAGAGGTAATTGTGGATGTAAGACCCAGAAAGAGTCTGTTGTTGCTCAGGAAAGTGTTCCTCTAGAGCAAGCCCTCGGTGAAGAGGGTAAGAGCAGAATTTCTGTGAGGGGTGAATTGTTGCATAGAAAAGCCGCTAGGGAAAGGAATCCTCATGGAGTCTTTGCAAGCAGTTTACTGCAACTGAAGGGTGTGAAAGTGATTTAATCAAGCAAGTTTCAGTTCCTAACAGCCAGAAATGTTCTGTTGTGAATGGATCCATTGACTTTCCTGTTGAAAGATCCAGTATGGAGAGCTTTGAGAAGGTCTCAGATGAAGTGAAAGCTGTTAAGAAAGTTAAACAGTCCTATAACCAAGTGGCTGTGTTTGGCCAGCTTGTTGGGGAGAAGACCCAATCCCAGTTTGACCCCCTGGGGTTTTGGGGTGGCCAAAAGGTACGGGTCGCATAAACCTTCCCACATGTGGCGTGCGAGTGGTATTGACCACCCCCGTCCTAAGGGAGGGCGCGAAACTGGAAGGGCCTGGTGTAACTCCTACCAAGGAATGAGAGAGATGCTGGGGCATCCATGGGAATGTTGGTGGCGTCAGACTTCCCCAGGTCACCGGCTAAAGTGACCCCGCTCAGTTCGATCTCGAAGGCGGGAGAGATGTGACGAAGTGGGACTGTTCTTAATGTTTCCTCTGAATAGTGTGAGGGTGCCTCAGTTTCCCCTAGGCAGTTCTTAAGTATCTAGGGGGTGGGATAAGGGTGTATGATCACTGCAGAGCCCTAGAGGGCAGGTGTGTGCAGGGGTCTGGACATAGAGAATGGCCGACACCCTGTTTCCTGGCAGCTGATGGCCTGGGCCCTTCTCCCCAGCAAGGTGAGAGCTAAAGGGTTGGAGAACAGAGGGATCAGGTGACCTCCTGGCCCGGGAAAGGGACAAAGCCCAGAGGAGGAGGGGCTGGAGTGGGAGTCAGTTTGGGGCTGGCTGGGGACATGGAGTGAAGGGCAGATGGGATTGTCTGGCTCACTGCCCCCCAAAATGGACCCAGCTGAGGGGTCCTGTTCTCTGCACCTACAAGCTCTGTGTTAGACCATGTTCCTGTCGTCTAATAAACCTCTATTTTACTGGCTGGCTGAGAGTCCCGTCTGACTGTGGAGTTGGGGGGCAGGACCCTCTGGCTTCCCCAAGACCCAGCCTGAGCGGACTCGCTGTGGGAAGCGCATGGAGGGGCAGAGGAGGCTGAAGGCTCCGAGGTCAGACCCAGGAAGGTGGAAGCTGGGTGAGCTGTGTGTCCTGCAGACAGGCTGCTCGGAGAGAGCTTTTGACACGGTCTCCCACAGTATTCTTGTCAGCAAGTTAAGGAAGTATGGGCTGGATGAATGCACTATAAGGTGGGTAGAAAGCTGGCTAGATTGTCGGGCTCAACGGGTAGTGATCAATGGCTCCATGTCTAGTTGGCAGCCGGTATCAAGTGGAGTGCCCCAAGGGTCGGTCCTGGGGCCGGTTTTGTTCAATATCTTCATAAATGATCTGGAGGATGGTGTGGATTGCACTCTCAGCAAATTTGCGGATGATACTAAACTGGGAGGAGTGGTAGATACGCTGGAGGGGAGGGATAGGATACAGAAGGACCTAGACCAATTGGAGGATTGGGCCAAAAGAAATCTGATGAGGTTCAATAAGGATAAGTGCAGGGTCCTGCACTTAGGATGGAAGAATCCAATGCACCGCTACAGACTAGGGACCGAATGGCTAGGCAGCAGTTCTGCGGAAAAGGACCTAGGGGTGACAGTGGACGAGAAGCTGGATATGAGTCAGCAGTGTGCCCTTGTTGCCAAGAAGGCCAATGGCATTTTGGGATGTATAAGTAGGGGCATAGCGAGCAGATCGAGGGACGTGATCGTTCCCCTCTATTCGACATTGGTGAGGCCTCATCTGGAGTACTGTGTCCAGTTGTGGGCCCCACACTTCAAGAAGGATGTGGATAAATTGGAGAGAGTCCAGCGAAGGGTAACAAAAATGATTAGGGGTCTGGAACACATGAGTTATGAGGAGAGGCTGAGGGAGCTGGGATTGTTTAGCCTGCAGAAGAGAAGAATGAGGGGGGATTTGATAGCTGCTTTCAACTACCTGAAAGGGGGTTCCAAAGAGGATGGCTCTAGACTGTTCTCAATGGTAGCAGATGACAGAACGAGGAGTAATGGTCTCAAGTTGCAGTGGGGGAGGTTTAGATTGGATATTAGGAAAAACTTTTTCACTGAGAGGGTGGTGAAACACTGGAATGCGTTACCTAGGGAGGTGGTAGAATCTCCTTCCTTAGAGGTTTTTAAGGTCAGGCTTGACAAAGCCCTGGCTGGGATGATTTAACTGGGAATTGGTCCTGCTTCGAGCAGAGGGTTGGACTAGATGACCTTCTGGGGTCCCTTCCAACCCTGATATTCTATGATTCTATGATTCTATGCCCCAGAGTCCTGACTGGCTTTGTGGGGAGCAGTTCCAGAGCATCGCCCGGGGACACCATGACAACTGGTTCTCCACTGAAGGTCGGACTAGAAGCAATGGGCTTGATCTGCAGCCAGGGGGATGTAGGTTAAATACTAGAAAGTTTCTATCCCTGGAGGTTGAACCAACCTATCAGGGTCTAGGCTTTCCTGTGTGCTGCCTCAGTGCAGGGGGCTGGACTACCTGACCCTTCCTTTCCAGACCTATGTGTTTGTGTTTCTATGAGCATCAGTGTGTGTGTGTGAACATGTATGGCGCATGCGTGTTGGCAAGTGTGCAGCATGTGTGAGCATACCCAGGACCTGTCTCTGTGACTCTGCAGCATGTATGTGTGTGCATGTGCAGATCTGAGTGTGACCGGTGTGTATGAATGCATGTGCAATGTGTGTATCTGGGTGTGTGTGCAGAGCTGTGTGTGAAGTGTGTATCTCTGTGTGTGTAAATCTGTGTGCACTGTGTGTGCGTGTGCACAGTGGGTCTCTGCATGTGTGAGCATGCACAGGGTGTATCTGTTCAGATCTCTGTGTGTGCAGATGTGTGAGTGCCCGGGGTGTATCTGTGTGAGCGTGCACGGGGTGTGTGTGAGCGTGCAGATCTGTGTGTGTGTGCCCAGGGTGTATCTGTGTGTGCAGATCTGTTTGAGCGTGCACAGGGTGTATCTGTTCAGATCTCTGTGTGTGCAGACGTGTGAGTGCCCGGGGTGTATCTGTGCGTGCAGATCTGTGTGAGCGTGCACGGGGTGTGTGTGAGCGTGCAGATCTGTGTGTGTGTGCCCGGGGTGTATCTGTGTGTGCAGATCTGTGTGAGCATGCACGGGGTGTATGTGAGCGTGCAGATCTGTGTGTGTGTGCCCGGGCTGTATCTGTGTGTGCAGATCTGTGTGAGCGTGCACAGGGTGTATCTGTTCAGATCTCTGTGTGTGCAGACGTGTGAGTACCTGGGGTGTATCTGTGCGTGCAGATCTGTGTGAGCGTGCACGGGGTGTCTGTGAGCGTGCTGGGTGTCTGTGTACGAGTGTGTGTGTGCACACAGACCCCTGGTAGATTGCTGAGGCCCCAATCCTAAGGCTAAGATTTTGTCACGGTTGATTTTAGTAAAACTCAGGGACAGGGTCATGGGCAATACACAGAAATTCAGGGAGCCCGTGACCAGTCTGTGACTTTACTAAAAACTGGGAGTAGGGCTAAATAGGGGGGAGTGTGGGGGGGAGCTGACAGGCCAACACCACCCCCCTTCTCCCCCCCGGCTCCGGAGCTGGCTGCAGCTGTGGGACAGGGGTGCGCGGCCGCAGGCGGGTGTGTGGCCTAGGGACCTGGCGGGGCGGGGGCTGTGGGGTCCCAGGGGCGCGGGCTGAGGGACACACGGAGCTGCCCCCCCCCGCCCCCCCGCTGTGCAGTGCCCCTCGCTGGCCCTTTAAATGTTCCCGGCCAGGGAGCTGCGGCCCCTGCTGCCATGGCAACGCTGGGGGGGGCGCCCCGTGAAGGGAGTGGCCGGGAGCAAGCAGGCGGCTTTGCTGGGTGAGGGGCTGCGGGCGGGGGGCACCGGGCACCCCGGGGGGGGCGGGTCCTGTGAATGCAGCGGGGGGGATGGGCCCGTGTCCATGCGTGTGCATGTGTGTCCCTGCGGCCGCCCATGTGTACCTCTGTGTCCATGCGTGTCCGTGCGAGCGTGTTCATCCGTGTGTCTGTCTGCGGTCATCTCTGTGTGTGCGTGTGAGCGTGTTCATCCGTGTGTCCGTCCGTGCGTTCATCTGTCCGTGCGTGTGAGCGTGTGTCCGTCCGTGCGTTCATCTCTGTGTGTGCGTGTGAGCGTGTTCATCCGTGTGTCCGTCCGTGCGTTCATCTGTGTATGTGTGTGTGAGCGTGTTCATCCGTGTGTCCGTCCGTGCGTTCATCTGTCCGTGCGTGTGAGCGTGTTCATCCGTGTGTCTGTCTGCGGTCATCTCTGTGTGTGCGTGTGAGCGTGTTCATCCGTGTGTCCGTCCGTGCGTTCATCTGTCCGTGCGTGTGAGCGTGTTCATCCGTGTGTCTGTCTGCGGTCATCTCTGTGTGTGCGTTTGAGCGTGTTCATCCGTGTGTCCGTCCGTGCGTTCATCTGTGTATGTGTGTGTGTGCGTGTTCATCCGTGTGTCCGTCCGTGCGTTCATCTGTCCGTGCGTGTCCGTGCGAGTGTGTTCATCCGTGTGTCTGTCTGCGGTCATCTCTGTGTGTGCGTGTGAGCGTGTTCATCCGTGTGTCTGTCTGCGGTCATCTCTGTGTGTGCGTGTGAGCGTGTTCATCCGTGTGTCCGTCCGTGCGTTCATCTGTGTGTGCGTGTGAGCGTGTTCATCCGTGTGTCTGTCTGCGGTCATCTCTCTGTGTGTGTGTGAGCGTGTTCATCCATGTGTCTGTCCGTGCGTGTCCGTGCGAGCATGTTCATCTGTGTGTCTGTCTGCGGTCATCTCTGTGTGAGCGTGTGTTCATCCGTGTGTCCGTCCGTGCGTGTCCGTGCGAGCGTGTTCATGCATGTGTCTGTCTGCGGTCATCTCTGTGTGTGCGTGTTCATCCGTGTGTCCGTCCATGCGTTCATCTGTCCGTGCGTGTCCGTGTGAGCGTGTTCATCCGTGTGTCTGTCTGCGGTCATCTCTGTGTGTGGGTGTGTGCGTGCTCATCCGTGTGTCCGTCCGTGCGTTCATCTGTGTGTGGGTGTGAGCGTGTTCATCCGTGTGTCCGTCCGTGCGTTCATCTGTCCGTGCGTGTCCGTGTGAGCGTGTTCATCCGTGTGTCCGTCCGTGCGTTCATCCCTGTGAGCACCGCGTACTCGTTCACGTAGCTGTGTGGCTCTGCACGGACGTGCCGCCTGCACACCGGTGGGGGGGGATGCACGCGTGTCCATCCGTGTGCACAGGCGTGTCTGGCTCTGCACACGTCGGTGTGCACCTCCCTTCCCAGGGCTCCCGCCAGCCCCGCAGCCCCTGCGCTCTCCCTGGCCCCCGGGAGGTGTCGGGCTGCAGACGGCCTGGGGCTCTGGGAGCTTCCTGCAACGGTGCCAAGACCTGGTGTTGAAACACCCTGTTTCCACAACCCTCTTTTGGTTTGTTGGGATGGAAACGCCCCTCCCCCACCTCCCTTGCTCCCCCCGCCCCCCATCCTGTTCGCGGGCCAACCCTTGCAGCTGTGGCCTCCTAGAGCCTGCCTCCCCCCAGCGCCTGGCACTCGAAGCAGCCGGAGCTCTGGCCATGGCCTGGGCACAGAAGAAGCCAGGGAGACCCCTGACCTGCGGGGTGTGTGCATGTGGGGGGGGGTTAGTACCCCAGGGAAGGACGGACAAGGTGTCAGGTCTGAGATAGGCAGTGGGTGATGCCCCTGGACGGAAGAGGCCAGGTGGGTGAGGCTGTGGGGGGCGAATTCCTTCTTCACCCAGCTGTGAGCAGCTGATGCTCGTAGTGTGAACCTACCTCTCGGCCCCTGCTGCTCTCGGGGTCAGGGGCAAACCTCTGACTGCAGGTCTGGCAGCATCCTGCCTGGAGCAGCCTGCAGGAGATTCGGGCCCCCTCCCTGCCCCGCCTCCCCAGCCCAGGAACCGAGCTGCACCTGCCACAGACGGCGGCTGCGAGCACCAGGGGCCAGCAGGCCACAGAGCCGCCCGGTGTGCCCAGCTGTGTGCAGGGGCAGGGCTAAGGGGGGCTCCGGCCCTGCTGGCTGAGGCTGCTGCTGGCGGAAAGGAGGCGGCTGGGCGTGGGCAGGGTCCTGATCCCTTCTCCTCTTCCCTTCCAGGGGCTGGTGCGTTCCTGGCGTGGCCACACGGGCAGAGGCTCCAGGCAGGGGCAAAGCACTTTCCCAGACCTGGCCCGGCTCGCAGTGTGCAGAGGTTCTCCGCGCCGTGGGCTGCCCGGGCCCCGAATGCCAAGCGCTGCAGGCCTGGCCTGAGCCGTAGTGCAGTGGGCCGGCCTCGATGGAGCCCTGGGCGGAGAAGGGGGACGAGGGCGAGAACATCAGGGTCACCGCCCAGCTGCTGAAGGCCAGGACGGGCGAGTTCGCCCTTGAGTCCATCCTGCTGCTCCAGCTGCAGGGCCTGGGCATCTCGGATCTGGGCTGCCTGGGCGAGTGCGCCAGCCTGGAGTGGCTGGACCTCTCCGGCAACGCCATCTCCCACCTGGGCCCCCTGGCTGCCCTCAAGTCCCTGGCCGTCCTCAACCTCTCGGCCAACCGCGTCTGCAGCCTGGAGCCGCTCGGCGCTTGCGAGAGCCTGCAGAGCCTCAACCTGGCCGGCAACCTGCTGAGCAGCCTGCAGCAGCTGCAGGGCTTGGCGGGGCTGCGCCGGCTGGAGAGCCTGCGTCTGCACGACCCCCGGGCCCGCCTCAGCAACCCCATCTGCGCCACCGGGGCCTACCGCAGCGCCCTGGGGGGCCTGCTCCCCGGCCTCAAGGCCCTCGACGGCGAGAGGGTCTCCGGGCGTGGCAGCGAGCTCTACCAGCTCTGCCGGGACCTGGACAGCTCCCTGGAGCGGGGCAGCAGCGTCGGGGTGGGCAGCCCGGAGCCGCCGGGCACGGCGCTGCCCTGGGTGGAGGAGGGCTACTGGGAGCGGAGGCCGGCTCGGCGCAGCTCCATCATGGAGGAGGCCTACAAGCAGTTCAACGACGTGCTGCGGGAGTGCCGGGAGCTGAGCGAGAGGGCGGACGACACCATCTCCCAGGCGGAGCGGGCCCTGAGCGTCCGCAGCGACCCCAGCTCCTATGTGTTTTGAGCCACCTGCCGGGGCGAAGCTGGGGATTTGCCTCTCCATCGCCCGGCTCCACGGAGGCCCACGCCAGAGTCTCCACCTGCAAAGCCCCGTGCCCTCTAGCTCCGGTGCCCTGCCTGCCAGGACACCCCCGCCCGGCCCCCGGCGTTCCTCTTCTCCTGACTGCAGCCAAAATGGATGGGGAGCCACAGCCGGCTTGAGGCCCTGGGGCACTGGCCCCAGCCCCTCATCCCAAGGTGATCTGACTCTGCCCCTACGCCAGAGGGGGCCCAAGCAAGAGGGGCTCCAGGAGCTGACTGGACGGAAGGGCCCAGCCCCGTAGCGAGGCGCACCTGGGTCTGAGCCGATGAGCCCAGCCACGGAGCCCCAGCACTGGTGTGCACGGGAGCCCCTGGAGCTGGGCCTGTGGAGTGCTGGGCGCTGAGCCAGATCTCCCCACACCACCCCATCAGTTCCCCTTGGGCCTCCGGTGAATCTGCTTAGCCGCTGGCATTGCCCTGGGGCTCAGGGCCGCCCCCAGTTCCCTCCGCCGTGGGCTTAATTTTCAGATTGCTCTGAGAGAGGCCGGGCTGGCGGCCCTGGAGACAATTCCACCAGCTCAGGGCAAGCTGCCCACCACCAATGGGCACCGGCCCCATCTGTGAGGTGGGAGGGGAGCTCTGCTCTGTGGCTCGCTCCCTCGCTCCTTGTCCTCTCAGCTCATGGGGCCAGTGGGGGCCAGAGGCAGTGGTGGGTTTGCGGAGGGGACCACCCACCCCCCACGTCCTTCCCTTTGAGTCTCCTTCCTGCAGGCAGCCCGCCAGCTGCCAGCAGGGCCCAGCGTTCAGTCCCTACTGGCCAGGGTCCTGGGGGAACCAGTCCCTTTACCAGGGCAGCACCTTCCCTCTCCCCCATTGTCCCTCCCAACCCAGTGTCAGTGTGAGAACCGGCTGGCTGAGCCCAGTGGCAGAGAGGAGTCGGGGGGGGGGGGGGGCGGGAGGGACCTGTAGTCTTTATGAAGCCCAGTCTGCTGGTGAAGGGCAGCTCCTGCCAGCTGTATGGGGCCCTGGCAGGGTCCCCTGCCGGGGAGGGCCAGCTGGGCTCAGGGATGGCATGTGCCCTGGCACATTGCTCTGAGACCTGCCAGGGACTGGGGATGGTGCACAGCTGACCCCATGGGATTTTGCCTCTATCCGAGGCTGGCAGGAGCCCCTCTCGGACCCCTGGCATGGAGGCAGGTGGGCAGCAGTGCCTCGCAGGCTGGACTAGACAGGAGCAGAGACCAGGACCAGCCCTAGTGCAGACTACGGCAAGCATCCCTGATCCGCTGGGAGGAAGGAGTGGTTAGCCTGTTTCCTGTGGGGCAGGACCCAGGGGAGGGGGTGGGGTGATCCCCTGGGCTCAGGGGGAGGAGGGGACACAGCCTGTGGGCAACCAAGGGGAGGCAGGGCCTGGGAGCTGCCCATTCTGGCACCATGGGCCCAGCCCAGTGTGGATGTACCATGGTGCCATGTGAAGATATTTGCCTGTGAAATAAATGTGTTGTCTCCTCCCTGGCCCCTGCCTCTCTGTGCCCTGTCTGCAGAGCCGTGGGGGCTGCGGGGGCACCCCAGCTGCGCTGCAGGGCCCAGTGACTTTCCTCCAATGAGCTGGATTGCGGGGCCTCACTGCCACAAGGGGGGCCTGATAATCTTGGGGTTCTTAAGCCCCTGCCCTGCCTCCGTGAGTTGTTCTGGGGGGCTGCACCCCTTGCCCCTCTGCTGTCCCCCAGTGTGATGAAGTGGGAATGTTCTTAATGTTTTCTCTGAATAGTGTGTGAGTGCCTCAGTTTCCCCAATGCAGTTCTTAAGTATCTAGGTGGTGGGATCAGGGTGTGTGATTGTTGTAGAGCCCTAGAGGGCCAGTGCGATGGTGTCTGCACAGAGAATGGCCGACACCCTGTCTCCTGGTCACTGATGGCCTGGGCCCCTCTGCAAAGGTGCCAACTGAAGGGGTTGGAGAACAAAGAGATCAGGTGGCCTCCTGGCCCAGGGAAAGAGACAAAGGCCAGAGGAGGGGCGGGAGAGTTTCAGTTTGGAGCTGGCTGGGGAAATGGAGGGAGGCCCAGATGGGGCTCTGGGCTCCCTGGCCCCCAAGATGGACCTGACTGAGGGGTCCTGTTTCCTGTACCTACAAGCTCTGTTTTAGACCATGTTCCTGTCATCTAATAAACCTTCCGTTTTACTGGCTGGCTGAGAGTCCCGTCTGACTGCGGAGTTGGGGGGCAGGACCCTCTGGCTTCCCCAAGACCCCGCCTGGGCGGACTCGCTGTGGGAAGCGGACGGAGGGGCAGAGGAGGCTGAAGGCTCCGAGGTCAGACCCAGGAAGGTGGAGCCGGGTGAGCTGTGTGTCCTGCAGACAGGCTGCTCCCAGAAAGGAGACTCCCCCAGAGTCCTGACTGGCTTCATGGGGAGCAGTTCCAGAGCATCGCCCCGGGACTCCGTGACAACTGGTGGGAGAGGTGGGATCTACTGCACCACGTAGACTGAGCATCTGGCAGGAAGTGACTGGGGAAGTGGGAAGTGGCTGGGGAAGTAAAACGAAGTGGGGCTAACGAGGACCAGGCGTGCTGAAGGCTCAGGGAGGGGCGGTTTCAGGGGGCGAAGGAGCTACGCTTAACCCCTGGGAGTGTGTGACCAGCAAGAAGGACTGTTGCAGTGATGGGGTCCCTCTGGGGACTGCAGTGAGCAGTCTCAGGGGCGGAGGAGGCTGCAGCTTGGCCTTGGGAGAGAGGTGGTGACCTCGAGAAGGGCTGGCACACTAGGGGTTCTCCCTGGAAACTGGGGAGCTGAGAGCACACAGGCTTGTGAGTCCATAACACCTTGGGAACAGCGAAGCGATGGCCTGTCACCATCTCCTTAAGAAGGACATTGTCAACCTGTGCAAAAAGAGAGGGTTGAGCATTGGAAAGTTCACCAAAGCACAGTTAATCGTGCAGCTGGAGGAGGATGACCGCTCTAAGGAGCAGATTCCTGACCCCAAATGGGGCTATGGCAGGATCTGGGAGCAGCTGGAGTGGGAGCCAGGCATTGCCAAGACTCCTGTCCCCAACCAGACAGGGGTCTTCACGATCGGGTTCCTCATCGGGGGATCGGAGACGGACGGGATTGGAGCTGAGTCCGAGAGAGCAAGAGGACTGTGAGAGACAGCGAGAGCCCGAGAAAGAGCTGCAGAAGCAGCAGCAGCATGATCTGGCGGTGGGGGAGCGGAGAGGCCTGGGGACCCCCTGGGGTGAGTGGGGATAGACCCTGGGGGGCCAGTTCCGCAGGGAACCTCGAGACTAAATTGCTGCCCCTGGTTAAGGAGGGGGGGGGGTGTGGATGCCACCTCACTGCCTTTGAGCAGGCTGGCGATTTGAACCAAGGGGACCCTGCGGAAAAGCCCCGGTGTCTAGCTCCCTTACTGGGTCCCAAGGCCATAGACTCCGTCAGCCAGATGGGTGGGGAGGTGGACAGGCTCCCGCTCCTGACCCCAACCTATATGTCTGTGTGGAGTCTCCTGGGCTCAGGCCCCTCGGACCCCCAGGTGGGAGCGGAAGGTGATGGTCAATGGGGAGACATTCCTGGGGTGGCGAGATCCCGGGACAGAGAGAACTGGTGTCAGGCCCCGGGTGGTGCAGCCTCACCAGATGTTGGGGGGCTGTGTGAGCTGCGTGAAGGTCCCAGTATGAAGCCCCTCGCCCTGCCTATGGCCCATTCTCTGTGCAGACACCATCACACTGGCTCTCTAGGGCTCTGCAACAATCACATCCCCTAATCCCACCACCTAGATACTTAAGAACTGCATTGGGGAAACTGAGGCACCCACACAGTATTCAGAGAAAACATTAAGATCAGTCCCACTTCGTCACACCCAGATTCCTGACTGCCCGGCCTGGTCCTTCGCCCCAACATCCTCCTGCTTCCTGGTGGCTGGATTGTAAAAGTCGGGTGGGTGCTTCAGGGGGTGATTTCCTCACCCTGGGGCCACCACACCCAGCTAAACCCTCCACCCCCCAGAGCGAGGCGGGGCAGAGCCCAGGGACCCAGCCGGATGGGAGTGGGGGACACAGACTCCTGGCCTGCCCCGCCGGGCGGGAGACGATGCACTGGAGCAGATGACCCACTGAGGCAATCGGGTGCGGCAGGAGCGGGCCCAGGTGTCTGTGCTGCCATATCCCCATGACGCGAGACATCCCCGGGGGGACGGCTGGCCCGACCTCCCCTCCGCTGGCAGGGCAGCCCCGTCCGAATAACAGCCCCGCCCTTCCGAACCGTGCCTCTGGCTTTATTGGGGATGAGCAGCCAGGTGCTGGAGCTGCATGAGGCGGGGGCTGGGGGCAGCAGGATCCGTTGGCCAGGCTGCTCGGCCCGGCCTGGTGCTTGAGCGGGCGCGGTGTCTGACGGGCAGGGGTGGTCGCCGGGTCTCCGCTGGGCGGCCGTGATAGCCGTGTCCTTCCGAGGGTGGGGGGCACCAGAGGTGCCCTGGCATTGTGGGCACTGGCCAGGGGAAGAGGAGACGCGTCATGGGGTTAGCATTGTGGCTGGGGGCTCTGGGGGATCCCCACCCCTGCTGCTCTCCAGGCTGGGTTCGTTTCTGGGGGTTGGAGAGAGCAGTGCCCAGACTCTGCCGCTCGGTCACCGCTGCCTTGGGGAGCCCGAGTCTCTGCAGCCCAGGCTGTGCCCCTGAAACCCCTGCCCTTGGTTCCTCCTTGGGGGCGCGGGGCGCTCCCGCTCCAGCGCATCTTGGCGCCCTCTGCTGGGCTGCGGGATCAGCCCCTGGGGAGAGCAATGGGTCACAGGGCATCAGGCCCAAGGGGAGTGGGCACAGAGCGCTCTGCAGCGGGGCTTGGCCGGAGAGCGGGGAAATCTGGTGCCCAGGCCAGGGCCCCCTAAGGGAACCATGAGCAGCCCAGCCCCCACCTGGTCCCAGGTCCCTGCCTGGGGGTGCCCGTCCATACCATGCTGTGGATGTGGGGGTGCCGCCCGGGCTAGGACGGCAGCCCTCTGGAGAAGGCCAAGCGGCCGGGATGGTAGGGCGCTTCGCCCGTCTCCTGCACAGTCCTGCACTTCTCCTCATGTCTCGTCGTCTCCATCTCCTGCAGGGGCAGAGGTGCCAGGTCACAGGGAGGCCACAGCTCCGGCCAGGGAGGTGGTGCGGATGCAGCCCCAAGCAGCGCCCTGGGGGCATGGGCTGGGCCCAGCGCTGTTGGCACCATCAGTCTCCACAGAGCATGGAACCACTGAGCCCCTGTGCTCGCGGGTTGCCTGCGTGTGCACGTCTGTGGGCCTGTGTCACGGGCACGTGTGTGTCTTGGCATCCACCCGGGGCACGGGTGTCTGTCCGTCCTGTGTGCGCAGAGCCATGCTGCGCCTGGGAGTGGGACCTGTGGGGCTGAATGGCCCAGCTGAGCCTGGCCCCACCCAGCACGGCTCCCAGGCCCTTTGCCCCACGTGTGGGGTTTTCCCAGCACCCTGCTCCCAGGAGAGCGGCTCTGAGCCCGATCCCTGCCCGCGGGCGCCCTCACCTTCACAGCGTGCTGCGTCTCCGTCCTGCAGTGCATGTGGCTATCCAGCACCTTGCTTGGGCTGCGGGAGTCAAACTTGACACAAGCCAGGCAGATCTGCCTCCTCTGAGGAGAGAGGGACCCAGGGAAGCCTCGCAGCCCAGGGCGCGAGCTGGGGCAGGCTGGGCTGAGGGCAGCGCCTGCGGGCTGCCGAGAGGATGCAGCAGCTCTCCCCAGCCACCTCCCCCGGTGCACGTGTCCCCCGTGCCATCTGTGCCCCTCCCTCACCATGGGGCATGTTCCCCGTCGCACCCGCAGGCCCGTGCACCCCCCCCCGCACCCCTCTGGCCCCAATCCCTGTAGGTGCTGAGCCCCCGCAGTATGCACCCCCCGCAGCCCGTGGGGCAGGGCAGGGCAGGGCGCTGACCCCAGGCGACTTGTCCCCTGGGGAGTCCCTGGCAGAGCGGGGGCCGGAGCCCAGCACCGTGCCCCGAGGGCAGCCGCCTCCCGCCCCCGGACGCGGGGTCTAGCCGGAGCCCCCCGGCTCCGCGCACACTCAGCCGCGGGCCAGCGTTCAGCCCCTCCCGCCGCTCGCACGCTCAGTCACTCCCTCGCGCCGCTCCGCACTTCTTCCTGGGGCCCGGCGGAGCAGGGGGCTGCCCCCCACCCTCATTCCCGCGGCAGGGGAGAGCGTCACCGCAGCCCTGCTCCCCCGGGGGCGGGAGAGGAAACGGCCCTCTGGAGCAGTGACCCGGCCGCACGGACAGACCGAGGTGGGAGCTCACCCCCCTGCGTTTGAGGGCGCAGTCCTGCCTGCTCCCCGGCTGGTTCGGGCACTGGGTCTGCTGGAGCCGGAGCCGCAGCCGCACAAAGGACCCCGCCGGATACTCCTGGAACCAAAGCGAGAGCAGGGTCGGCAAAGCGCCGCCGGCAGCTCCTGCCAGAGCCCCGGGCTCCCTCACTCCAGCCCAGCCCAGAGCCGGGGGCCTGGGCACGCGGCAGGGACAGACGCCGGCCTGCACCAGGGTAGAGCCCCCGTCGCTCGCCACGGCGCAACCCTGGGAGGGGCAGGTCCCCCCAGGGCCCCTCCCCACGGCCGGCGCGGCGACGGAGGGGCTGGTAGAGGCTCCCTCTGCCCCGTGCTGCCGCCGGGGAAACCAGACGCAGGCCCCCAGGTGGGACATGCCGTCCAGTGCGCCCGCTCCCACGAGGAGAGGTGTCCGCGGAGGAGCCTGGGAGAAGCCCCGGAGCGCCCCGCGGCCTGTGCTGGAGCGTGGGGGGCTTAGCCGCACGCTGCAGCAGCCGGGAAGGGGCTAGCGGCTGGTCAGCTGCGTTGTCGGGGGGGCCGAGGGGCGAACCCCTGTGCCAGCGAAAGTATGGGTCACGGCCTCTGCTGTGACTAAGCCAAGCAGGCGTGGGCGTGTGACTGGCCCATGTGAGTGTACGGCACCATGGGACCAGGTCACTTGGTGCTGGGCTCCACGGTGGAATACCAGTGTTTTTCCACTGCCGGGCGTGGGAACGAAGCTCGGAGACAAAGGGCTCCCGCCGGCTACATCAGGCAGGGGAGTGACATCCTCGGGGTGCTTCACTGACTCCCCACCCGCAGAGACTCCTGGAAACACCTGGGGAAGGAGGAGTGAACCGGGGAAGGGCTGGACGCAGGCTGAAGGGAGTTTTAGCCTGTGAAAGGAGCACCCGGGTTTCAAGCTGTAAGCAAGTGCAGCTGGCCCCTTAAGAATCTCTGCAGCCTGCGTGTGTAACGCTGGCAGACCCCGGTCGGTTGTGGCGGGCAGGATCGAACCGGGGACCTCTGGAGCTGTGTGCCTGAGCGTCTACCGCAGGAGCTAAAAGCCCAGGGCCTATTAGCTAAGGCTGCAAAGCAGACTCAAGCTCTCTCTCTAGGTCGGGGTCCCCAGCGCAGTGCCCAGGGGTGCAATGGCGCCCGCTGGGGCAGTTGTGTGCGCCCGCAGGACACCGTGCCGCCGAAATGCCACCGCTGAGCGCGGCCACCAAAGAACCACCAGCGCGGAGATGCCGCCGAGAAGCGTTGCGGTTTCTCGGCGGCATTTCGGCGGTGGGGTGACTGGCGCCCGCCACAGTCTTCTGGGAATAGGAATATGCTATTCCTAGTCCCAGATCTCTGGGCAGTGCAAGACGGTATAATTTGGGGTTTACACTCCAGAGGGGTGCGTACTTTAGGAACTGGGAGGTGCCTTAGCGGAGCCTTGCCATGCAGGGGCTGGTGTGGATGTCACGGCAGCTGCGTGTGTCCCGACCTGCGTGAATGCTGGTGAAAGAGCAGGCGGGGAGAGCGTCACACCTACTCACAGCAGCACAGAGCGAGAGGGAGCCCAGGCTGGTGGGGCAGGGGGCTCAGTGGTACCCCAGTTCCAGCTGGCGCCCTGGGGGGGACCCGTCACCGTGGCTATGCCATGCCCAGCCATGAGAGGGGGCCACCAACCAGTGGCTGAATCTTCTACAAGAGGCAAACACTGCAGCCCAGCGGGCCCCCGGCATATCAGCCCCCTCTGCGGCAGGTCAGCCAGCTCCCGGACAACAGGCTGTCAGTCACTCAGCAGCCTGCGTGGGGAAGTGTCCTAGCAGCAGGGGCCGTGGCCCGTCAACAAAGCAGAGGGGCCTGGAGAAGCGGGAGCTCTGGGACGCTGCTACAGCCCTAGAGAAAAGCCAGTCGTCGACGTCACCACTCGTAGGCCCCGGCAGTGCCCTGCACCCTGTGCCTGCCGCTGGCTGCCCCCTCGGGGGGGCCGGGCACAGTTAATGTGTAGCTGAGCTCTGCAGGTCAATGCCCATTCGCCTCTGACAAGGCTGGCCAGGTGCCCGCAACCCAGCCCAGCCGCCCTGGCCTCATGAAGAGCCCAGGACGCTGAGCCCCATTAGCTGGAACCAGCTCTCCCGACCAACACCCGCCTCGCACTGCCTGCAGGGCCGTGAGCAGCTCCGGGGGGCCAGGCATGGGCTCCGGCTGGAGGAAGAGCTCTGTCCTGCTTTCCCCAGCTCTGAAGAGGCCCTGCCCTCTCCCCTATGCCCCAGCCGGGTGATGCAGGGGCCACTGGGAATGCTGAGCATGGCTGTGTCTGCACCAAGCTTTGCAGAGCTCCAGCTCATCCCAGGCCCCTGCTCACTGCCATCCCACCCCCCGCACTCCCCTCCCTGTACCCAAACCCACCCCTCCCCACATCTCCCCTTCCAGCTAGTCTCTGCAGACCTCCTCCGTCCTCATCCAGGGCCACCCCCAGCGCAAACCCACCCAGATGGGCTCTCAGCAATGAGAGTCACATGTTCCTTTCATCCCACAGGATCCCAAAGCAGCATACAGGCTGGGTAGACAGGAATCGCTTCCCCCATCACTGCAGAGCAGCCACCTCTGAGGAGGGACTCAGCAGCTCAGTGCCGGCTCTCATGCACTCACTCTTTCAGTGACTTCTTCCACCCCCTGCTCCTTGTACATCCATTGCACGATGCTCCTGTTGTGAAAAGCCTCCAGCACCAAGTCCACCACCCTCTCCTGCAGTGTCAATCTGCTCGCCGCAGCCAGGGCCACCAAGCCCAAGCCCAGAACTAGCAGCCCCTTCATCTGTGCGGGTGGCGAATGGATCCCAGGGAGCCGTTTGCCGCTCTCACCCACCCCAAGAACTCCCCTCTGTTGATCTTAGTCTTCCATTAACTAATGCCCCAGAAGCTGCCCTACTCCGCCCCGGCCCCTGGCCAGCACCCTGCCCATTGCAATCTCTGTCATCGATCTGTTGCCGGGAGCTGATGGAGAGAGGCAGGCAAAGTTGGCACAGCACGGCCTGGGGGGGGGCAGGGGGGAGGGCGATCCAGGGGAACGGGATGCCCAGCTCCTAGGGGCATGGAAGCTCTTTCCTGTGGCTGGTCACTAAACCCCTCTAGCCTCTAGGACCGGATTGAACGAGCCCATTCAGTGCTGCAGCTGCAGGTTCCTGGAGCCTGAGCACATTGTTTCTTGGCTCCGCTCCCTGGCTTTCCCGCGGGAGCTGACTGTGTCCTGGGGGAAGCTTTGCATGCCCTGAGGGCCACCGCAATGCAAGGAGACCCACCGCCCTGCCAGCTTGCACCACACCCCAGCCCCCCATCTGACCAGGGACAGGTGTGTGTTTGGGGTGGGGGAGGGGATGCTCAGGAGGTAGAATGGAAAGAGACCCACAGGGATACAGCCTCTGCCTCCCGTTGCAACAGAAGAAGCTTCCGGCCTGGTGCTGGGAGCTCCCCGACCTGGCTTCTCATCACAGCCCTTTGCAATTCAGGGGCATCGCCCATCCCAGGGCACCAGGCCAGTGCATACAGCTTCCCAGCCCCTGAGTGAGGGGGTGGGGCAGGTCACTCTCCCTGGAGCCCAGAGAGAGGAATCTCCTGGCGAGTGAATGGCAGAGAAAGGAACAGGACTCCCAGCCAGGAGGCCATCCCTCTGGAGCTCTTACCAAGGGGGCACGCCCCGAGCTCTGCCCGGGAGTCATGCAGAAGAGCTGCAGGGGTTCTGGCTCTATGGGTGCTGCCCACAGGAGCCCAGGGGACTTTGCAGGCTTTAGCCACCCTCGACCTGTGTGACGTTATTGACATAATCTGGGACCGTATAGATCATTGTTGCAACCAAGGTCCTGCAGTGGCACCAAATCTCGTACAAAGGGGGTCAAATGAGGTGTCTCAGACAAGGTGATGGTTGGCTGGTTAGGATTATGTGATCTGTTTGCATGTATCACTTTTGTAGTTAAAGTTATGAACATTGGCTCTACCCTGTCTGTAGTTCAAACGTGTGCTGTGCTTCTGGGGGACACCCCAGACAAGTTGGTGTCAGCTCTGCCCAGCCTGCTGGATGACCCATTAAGGACCATCAGCGATACAAGTGACCCACTGAGAGAAGGCAGACACGCCTGGGGACTCAGCCAGGTGTGCAGGGCCCTGCCTTTGGACAGAACTTTGGGATGTTTCCAGGCCATGGGATGGGCAGCTTGTCCTTGGGACAAAGGAAGCAGAGACCACATGGCAAGAGACTATAAACAGCTGCTGCAGCTCCTCCATCTGGTCTTCAATCCTGCTTCCGACCTCTGGAGGGACTTGGCTACAAACTGACGCTTTGAACCAAAGACTGAATGACCCCTCCCAGCTGGGGATGTTCTCCAGAGGCTTGATTTGAACCTGCCGTTTATTCCATCACTGCTGCAAGCCTGAACCAAGAACTTCGCCACTACTGGATGTCATTGATTCCATTGAACCCATTCTAGCTCTCGTCTCTATCTTTTTCCTTTTATCAATAAACCTTTAGATTTTAGATTCTAAAGGACTGGCAGCAGGGTGATTTGTGGGTAAGATCTGATTTGTACATTGACCTGGGTCTGGGGCTTGGTCCTTTGGGATCGAGAGAACCTTTTTCCTTTTACTGGGGTGTTGGTTTTCATAACCATTTGTCCCCATAACGAGTGGCTCTGGTGGGGGTACTGGGAAACTGGAGTGTCGAAGGGAATTGCTTGTGTGACTTGTGGTTAACCAGTGGGATAAAACCAAAGTCTTCTCTGTCTGGCTGGTTGGGTTTGCCTTGGTGTGCACAGAAACCCCAGCCTTGGGCTGTAACTGCCCGGCTCGAAGCAATCTACCCTGTATGGGCACTCTCCGTTGGGTCCCGCCAGAACCAGCCTCGTTACACCCTGTGAAGAGAAAGGAGCTCAGAGCAGCCGCGATGGAAAAGCCTGGTCAGGTCCCACTGAGTCCATCCCCTGGGGATAATGCCAGGCTTGTTCCCTACCAGCTAGGGAACCTGGCTGCGTACGTCCCTGATGCTGGGTCTCCCAGCCCCCACAGCTGGATCACAGTTTGTTTTTCCATTCTGGTCGCTACGTTTTATCTGAAGCCTGACAGATGTTCCATCCCGAGAGAACCAACCCTGTGGCAGAGCTGAACCTTTCCCAGTGTCCCTGGCAGGCAGGGGACTCATGGCATCTGGTCACTGTCTGGGAGGGCAGGTGGATTATGCAATGTGTTGCCCTGTACAGAGGACTAAGAGAGCAGGGGTTGGAAATGCTGAAGGTCGAGCTGGTTTGAAGTTCAGTATTTCTCCAAATGATCCAAACAGCTGAATTCTCAGCACAGAGTCCGAGCGCTTGGGGAGGGCGGGGGGCAACGGAGCTACTTACCCCTAGATACCGAGCCAGCTCTTCCCTGCTCTGTGCCTCACCCACGCCCCGAACCGTAGCCTGCTCCCCCACCCAGCCCCGATCCCACTTTCTCCCTGCCAACCAGCCTCAACCCTCTCGCGCTGCTCTTCGAATCCTTCTGAAAGTGCTCCCCTCCCGCCTTCAGTGTTCCGAGCTGATCTCCTCTCTCCAGGCCCCACTCCCCCCTGGCCATGCTCTGCTGCCACGCCGGTCTATCCCCCAGACATGTGCTCCCAGCTGAGTCCCCGTTTCCCTGGCTGGGTAGAAAGAAAGGCGGGGGGAGGGGCGTACAGCCGGGGAATCAGGGAGCATTTCTAAAGATAGACTGGTCCAGTCAAAGTGGGGCTGGGAGCATGGGCGCTAGGTTTGGATAATTTTTGGTGGTGCCCAGAATAGGTCCAAGCAGAACCGTCCTGACCATAGGATGGACTGGGGTAACCGCCCTGGGCCCCATGCTTTGGGGGTCCCCATGCTTCAGGGGCACGTGTGGTCCAGGGTGGCCTGGGGGGTAAGCTGGGGGCCTGGCACCATCAGCAGCGAGTGACCCGGCCCCAGCCCGCCCCACTCCACCCTGTCGGCTCCCAGCATCGCTCAGGGGAGGGGGAGGAAGCTGGAAAGGGG
This sequence comes from Lepidochelys olivacea, assembly GCF_965140295.1. Classification (NCBI taxonomy): domain Eukaryota; kingdom Metazoa; phylum Chordata; order Testudines; family Cheloniidae; genus Lepidochelys; species Lepidochelys olivacea. The sequence continues at coordinate 270,252,936 of NC_140412.1, read as the reverse complement.
CGGGGTGGGGGCTTGGGGGAAGGGGTGGAATGGGGGCGGGGTGGAGCAGGGCAGGCTGGGGCCTGGTTACTCACTGCTGCTGGCACCAGGCCCCCCACTATCCCCAGGCCACCCTGGACCCCGCATCCCCCTGAAGCATGGGGCCCCCCACAGCATGGGGCCCGGGGTGGTTGCCCCGGTCCGTCCTATGGAGAGGACAGCCCAGAAATATAAGCCCAAGCATTGGTGGAGCCGGGCCCACGTTGCTGAACACTGGTGGCGCAGGGGCACTGCAGAGGCTTTTGCTGAAATGCATCAACTGTTTGCCACCCTAGTGTCGCAACCACGGGTGCAGACTTAACACGGACACGTAAACAACAGCCACAGGGGATCGGCAGGCTTTCTACCCACTGGGGCTGGAGCTCAGGTCTCTGTGCCTTGCGGAGCACTTGAATGGCATCAGTGATGCCCAAGCAGAGTGGGGATTTGCCACCCTGACACCTGGGAGTGGGGCTGGTGGGTTAGGAGGTGTGTGGGGCACGAGGGGGGGCCCGGAAATAATAGTTGGGACTCCTGGTTTCTATTTCTAATGTTGCCAGTGCTCATGATTTCACTGAGTTTCACACTAGCTGGTGGATTTTGTTAAAGCCCCAGCTCCTGGAGCCATGTTATTACATGAGAAGCTCAGCTTTCATTTAAGAAAAAGGTAAGTTTCCAGTCCTCACAGTTGCAGAGAAAAGCTGGGAAACATGACCCGAGTGCACCCTAAAAGCTCAGAAATGAGGAGGCAAATAAAAGGGCACATTTATTATTTAGAAATGTTCACTTGACGTTTAAGCCAATCCCAGGCCTGGGGGTGCCTGACTTATGGTTGAGAATACTTGGGCTGATACTAGGGATATCCCCGCCACTGGGAGTGAAGTGGGTTAAAACTAGGGTTGCTAACTTTCCAATTTCTGAAAACTGGACACCACTGCTCTGCCCCCGCCCCCTGAGGCCCCAAGGTCCCATCCAGCTGGGGGACTGCCGCAGTCTTCCCACCCCACCAGTTACCTACAGGGGCGGGGGGGGGGGCAGGAGAGGCTCTCTCCATAAGCCACTCACCCAGGTCACACAAGAAGTCTGTGAAGAAGCTGGGAATAGAACTCAGGAGTCCTGGCTCCCAGCTCCCCCAGCCCCCTGCTCTAAACAAAAAACACCATTCCCCTCTCTGAGCCAGGAATAGAGCTCAGGAGCCCTGAGTCCCTAACCCACTAGCCTCCACTCCCCTCCCAGAGCAGAGGATGGAACCAGTGGTGAGCTGGAGCCAGTTTGCACCGGTTCACGCGAACCGGTTGTTAAATTTTGAAGCTGGTTTAGAACCGGTTGTTAAAGGGGTGGGCAAACTCCGGCCCGCAGGCCACATCTGGGCCGCCTGATCTCTCACCCGGCGGTGCTCCGGGTCTTTGGCGGCACTTCGGTGGTGAGTCCTTCACTCGCTCTGTGTCTTTGGTTCTTGATTGGGCACTTAACATATCTCAAGAGCAACTGAAGTAACCAGTTCTTCAGCTTTTGGCAGCTCATCAGTGGATGGAACCCAGGAGTCCTGGCTCCTGGCTTCTACACACCCCACCGTGAGAGGCTCTTGGGGCCCCAGCTCCTGGGCTACCACAGCTGCGGCTGACGCAGTCTGGCTACAAAGTGCCAGAGCCTACCAACTTCTGCTGCCAGAGCGAGCGGGAGCCTGAGTTCTCAGGGAGTGGCACTGGTGGGCAACTGGGCTCCTACCTGGGTGGTGACTGTGCCATGTGCAGAGCTGGGATTGGCAGCCTGGCCTGGCACTTCAGGGGAAGTGGCCCCATGCAACGTGCCAAGCCCGGGCCCCTCTGCAGCCAGTGGGGGGTGAGTGGAGAGCGGCCAGGGGCTGCTCTCCAAATGGCTCCCCTCCTAACATCCATGCCCTGCAGGTAGCGGGTTGCCCCCTTCCTTCCCACTAGGGTCGCCAGGTTTGACGGTGCACCCAATAAGGCTCTATGGAAATATGCTTATGAACATATATATCTGACATAACTGTAATATGGTTTATGCTACATATGCCATGTAACATGTCTCTGTAAAGGTTATGATCTACTGAATCTATTCATCCTATTTGTATGCATGTGTCATTGTTGTATTCGAAGTTGTACTTGCTTGAATTCTAAGTAGACTTAGTAAAGCATTTGGTTGGCTTCTTGAGAAAGGAATGTGCAAGTGCCCAGTCAAGAAGCATTTAACGATCAATGGATGTTGGAAGATGCCAATCCACATAAGAAGTCTTCCTGGAGACATTCAAGATACCATGTGGGCAATGGCTGCTGCCTGTAAAAACTGAATCATGCATGGACATATGACTTGCCCAGGTGACTCCGAAACTCCATCCTGCAGCTGGACTTTGCATAGGAGAGGGGAGGGGGTCTCCTCCCACAAGAGAAAGTCTATTTAAGCCCATGGGAGACCCCTCCATTTTGTCTTCAGCTGGCTAAAGAGATAGCTTCTCCACCCCAAGGATACCTGAAAGAAACTGGAACAAAGGACAGTAACTACAGGGGGTGTGAGTGCTTTCTGGACCCAGACTAGAAGGAGACTAGTCTGTAAAAGGAAGCTTAATGGAATTCCTCTAAGGGTGAGGTTTTATCTGTATTCAGTTTTCTTAGACATAGACTTGCATGTTCTATTTTATTTCACTTGATAATTCATTTTGTTCTGTCTGCTATTACTTGGAACCACTTAAATCCTATTTTCTGTATTTAATAAAATCACTTTTTACTTATTAATTAACGTACAGTATATATTAATACCTGGCGGGGGAGCAGGGGGGACTGTGCATATCTCTCTATCAGTGTTATAGAGGGTGGACAATTTATGAGTTTACCCTGTATAAGCTTTATACAGGGTAAAATGGATTTATTTGGGGTTTGGACCCCATTGGGAGTTGAGCATCTGAGTGTTAAAGACAGGAACACTTCCCAAGCTGCTTTCAATTAAGCCAACAGCTGTTAGGGGATGTGGTTCAGACCTGGGTCTGGGTTTGCAGCAGGCTAGCGGGTCTGGCTCAAACCAGGCAGGGCACTGAATTCCTAAGCTGACAGGGCAGGAAAGAAGGAGCAACAGTAAACTTGGCACATCAATTGGCAGCTGCCAAGGGGTTTCTGTGATCCAACCCGTCACACCAGGCATCCGAGTTGCAACTGGAATGCCCAGTCAAAAAGGGACCCTGGCAGCTCTTGCCATTAAAAGTCTGGTCGGTGGTGCAGTGGGGCTAAGGCAGGTTCCCTAATTTCCCTGGCTCCACATGGCTCCCGGAAGCAGTTGCCAAATGTAGATCTGAAGAATGAAATTATTTCTTTTCTTTAATTACTATTATTAATAAGATTCCATATTGTAACTCAAACTCCATTTTGAAATGCTCACTCCATTTTGTAAACCCTGCTGTAACCTTATTAGTTTAGTTTAGATGTGTGAATGAGGTATGCATGGATAATGGAATCAACCTCCAGCCCCAGCCTGTCCTGATAAAGTTAAGTGCAAATACCAATGGCTGAAGATGCAGACAACAGCCCTAACAAAGTGAGAAGAGTCCACCCCAAAAGAAAAGAACAAAGGTGAAATTGAAACAAGATCAAAGTCAGGTCCCAGGCTGAAAGTCAGGTCTGCAATTGACAGGTGACCAATCACACAGAACCCAGAGACAGCATGACCCAGCAAGACCAAGACTCTTGATTCAAACTAAAGCCTACAAAAAGGATGGGTGAGATGGAAGATTTTGGGTAACGTTCTGCTGCCAGCATCAAATGGCATCGGTGCATGCCCAACAGAGACCCAGCCCTTCCTTGTGCCTGGCTTTCCTGGCCAGTTAGCCACCACAAGCTACAAACCGAAGCTGTGAAATCAAGCCACGGACTCAAGCTATGTTCAGGACTGGTAACTATACAGCAGCTGCAGAACATTTGGGGTGTGTGTGTGTGTATATAGGTATTAGACATTAGTTAGTGGTCATTAATCAAACTGTGCTATCATAACACACGTCTCCGAGGCCCCTGGGCGGGGTGGGGGTTGGAGGTCTCAGTGTGCTGCCCCCGCCACGAGTGCCATCTCTGCAGCTCCGAGGGGCCGGGAACTGCTGCCAATGGGAGTTGCAGTGGCTCTGCCTGCAGGTGAGGGCAGCGTGCGGAGGCCACTGGAGACCCCTGTGCCTAGGGGCTGCAGAGACATGCTGGCCACTTCTGGGAGCTGCCTGAAGGAAGCACCCCCTGCACCCCCTCCTGTGCCCCAAGCCCCTGCCCTGAGCCCTCTCCCACATCTCCTCCTGCACTCCAAACCCCTCAGCCCCAGCCTGGAGCCCCCTCCTGCTCCCGAACTCCTCCTCTCCAGCTCCACCCCACAGCCCACAGCCCTAGCCGGAGCCCTCCCCCCCCACCCATCATCCCTGGCCCCACCTCAGGGCCCATACCCCAAGCCCAGAGCCCCCTCCCCCACCCTAGAGACCGCAACCCCAGCTGGAGCCCTCCGCCCCTCCCGCACCCCACCGCCCTGTCCCAGCCCACCGACAGTCTAAAGTGGGCGAGGGTGGGGGAGAGGCGAAGTGAGTGGGGGGCGGGGTCTCAGGGAAGGGGGCGGGGCAAGGGGGTTTGGTTTTGTGCCATTAGAAAGCTGGCAGCCCGCGGCCTGTCTGCTGGCTCCAAACTGTGGGCCCCCCCCGCCCCAGCCCCGGCCCCGCCCCCGGCTGTGAGAGGCCCCCCCCCCAGCCGCCGTGGAGGCCCCCCCCCAGCCGCCGTGGAGGCCCTCCATCGCTCGGCGGGGAGGCTGATCGCGGCTACGCCGGTAACCGCACTTCGCGGCGAAAAACCAGGCACCGGCAACCCTAACTCCGGGCAGGGGCGGGGAGTCAGGCCACTGGGGCTCCGCGGCGGCCTCGGCCCCCCAGGCCTCTGCTCCCCGAGCCTACAGAGGAGGCGCTCTGGTTCGTCTCTATGGTGCTGGGGGAAGGGCGCTCTGGTTCGTCTCTATGGTGCTGGGGGAAGGGCGCTCTGGTTCGTCTCTATGGTGCTGCAGCTGCAGGGCCCCCAGGGAGGCGCGGCGCTCCGGCACGTCTCTATGGTGGCATCATCGGAGCGGCGCTCTGGCGGACACGTCTCTATGGTGCCGTGGGAGCGGCGCTCTGGCGGACACGTCTCTATGGTGCCGTGGGAGCGGCGCTCTGGCCATCTCAGTCAAGGCTCCTGTCTACAGAAAGCCGCGGCGGCCCCTCGGCTCTCCCAGCTCCCGGGAGCGCCCTGCCCCTCCTGGAACTACATCTCCCATCACACCGTGCGGCCCCGTTCTCGCGCGGTGCGTGAGGGGACGCCTGTGCTCGCGAGATTTCTGGCTCCTATCTTTCCCGTGATCCCTTGCGGGGCGGCGCTCAGCGGCAGCGTCTCCGCGGAGCTGGCTGAAGGTGAGTGGGTCCGCGCGTGCGCGTGGTGTCGTCATTACGTTCCGATGTGACGTCAACCCGTGAGGCTGGGCGGTCGCCGCGGTGATGCGGCTCTAGGGCTTAGCGCGGGAGTTGGACTGTGTTGCCATAACAATGCGCGATGACGTGTTCCCGCCACAAAATGGAGTCACAGGGTGACGTAAGCGCCGCTGCCGTGACGTGGGCAGGCACTGGCGGGGGGTGTCTGGCGATCACGTGGGGATTTGGGGGTAGGTGTGGGGAGGGGGCAGGGTTAGGCGGGTGTGGGGAGAGGCTGGGGAGAGGGGGCAGGGTTAGGCGGGGGGAGGGGGCGGGTGTGGGGAGAGGCTGGGGGGAGGGGGCAGGGTTAGGCGGGTGTGGGGAGAGGCTGGGGGGAGGGGGCGGGTGTGGGGAGAGCCTGGGGGAGGGGGCAGGGTTAGGCGGGGGGAGGGGGCGGGTGTGGGGAGAGCCTGGGGGAGGGGGCAGGGTTAGGCGGGTGTGGGGAGAGGCTGGGGGGAGGGGGCGGGTGTGGGGAGAGCCTGGGGGAGGGGGCAGGGTTAGGCGGGGGGAGGGGGCGGGTGTGGTGAGAGGCTGGGTTAGGCGGGGGGAGGGGGCAGGTGTGGTGAGAGGCTGGGGGGAGGGGGCAGGGTTAGGCTGGGGGGAGGGGGCAGGTGTGGTGAGAGGCTGGGGGGAGGGGGCAGGGTTAGGCTGGGGGGAGGGGGCGGGTGTGGGGAGAGGCTGGGGCAGGGTTAGGCTGGGGGGAGGGGGCGGGTGTGGGGAGAGGCTGGGGCAGGGGGCAGGGTTAGGCTGGGGGGAGGGGGCAGGTGTGGGGAGAGGCTCAGCTGAAACTAGGTTTATCCATTGTAAATGCCTGGTGATGAGGCGAGTTAGTAGTTGCGCTGGTAGAAGAATTACTCAGGATGCTGCCAGGGTGGGAAGGTGACTGGGAGTCATGGGCTGGAATGGAGAAAAGGGAAATTAAGGGTAAAATATCAAAGATAATCTTCCTAGTGTATCAGTGACAAGCATGTAAACCCATCTCCTAAGGCAGTGGTTCGCAACCTTTCCACACTACTGTTCCCCTTTCAGGAGTCTGATTTGTCTTGCGTACCCCCAAGTTTCACCTCACTTAAAAACGACTTGCTCACAAAATCAGACATAAAAATACTGAAGTGTCAGTGCACACTATTATTGAAAAATTGCTGACTTTCTCACTTTTACCATAATGTTATAAAATCAATTGGAATATAAATAATGTACTTACATTTCAGTGTGTAGTATATAGAGCAGTATAAGTAAGTCATATGAAATTTTAGTTTGTACTGACTTTGCTAGTGCTTTTTATGTAGCCTGTTGTAAAACTAGGCAAATCTCTAGATGAGTTGATGTACCTCCTGGAAGACCTATGTGTACCGCCAGGGCTAAGCATCCCCCTGGTTGAGAACCACTGTCCTAAGGGAAGGGACGGGAACCCCATTAGGACATTACAAACTAGCTGTGTAAATGGACTGTAGGGGACCATTGTGCCATGGCCCATGGAGGAGGACTGTAGCAAAACAGCAGTAAATTCTCTCTTTAGATCACGGTAATAGCTGGGAACAAGCTTTCAGCTCAGCTCTGTTGATATGTATGTCCAACTCGCTCCCTGCAGTGATAGTTCTGTTTCACTTGAAGTCAGGGCACGGGCTAAAGGAGCCTCAAAGTTGCACTGACTGCCAGACTGTGACTGCTAGTAGATACAGCCTTGTATTGCAAAGATCCTCAGTCTCACTGCTCTGGGACTTCTGTGAAAAACACATCCTGTGTTCAAGTCTCCTGAGGACAGACGCTTTCAGCTTGGATCAACCCTCATTGTCCAGCATCCCCCTATGCTTAACGAAATATGGAAACAACTCAAATTGGTGACGGAGCTAAAGCCTGGATGAGTTTGGGTGTCAGGCAGTAGCATAGGGAGGGGAAGTGCACTTTCTCTTTGTAGATTCAAGGGTTTAGTTGTTCTCATTGTGGTTCAACTGTGTCAATCAATGGAGCCATCCAATGGCCTAAGAAGTCTCTCCCTGTGCGTAGAGGGGGTTCTGCTGGAGCACAGTGGCTGGGGAGACCTGGAAGCCATCATGTGGGGGCAGAGCAGGGAAATGGGAGCAGAACCAAACCGTTGAGTACTTCTTTGTAAATAACTGCAAACCAAGAGAGTGCTGAAAGCCAGTTCTACTCAGATGGTCTAAGCCTGCTTCCCAGTGTCACCCTTTTTGACCTAAGTGGTTAGCTGATATCTGGGGACTTGTGGGTTGTTTCTGTTAAGAGCAATTGATGATGGAATCAGGCATTTCTTTGATGCAACCCTATTTATCTACAAAGAATATGCAAAGTCCTGTCTCCATGAACACAGCAGGAATCAAACAATAGGAGAGAGCTTCTTTGCTCATGGTTCTAAGCCCCTTTCCAGCTAGCACTCTGCCCAAGAGCTTTCTCTTATGCTCATGCTACAAATGCTTCTCTGTCTGTCTCTGGTGCTTCCCTGCTGCCTTCTCTGTGTGCCTCTGTGGTGTTTCTGGCTGCTTCTCTCCACATGCATGCACAGCTACATCATCCTTGCTCAGCTCCTTGCATATGGCCTGTGTTTTGGGTGGTGGCTCCTATTGTTTCAGCCATCTTATTCCATAAAGGAATTAATTGTTTCTTACATTTATCCTGAATGAAGGGCAGCTATTACGCCCACCCGCTTCAAGTGCCCACCCAGCCCCCAGCACAGCATTGGGCACTAGCTCTGGGCACTGTGGGATGGAAAGGCCCATCAACACCCCCACATCAAGAGGCTGTCACATGTATGCCTTGGAAATGTGTGTCCAGTTTTGGGCCCCACACTACAAGAAGGATGTGGAAAAATTGGAAAACATCCAGCGGAGGGCAACAAAAATGATTAGGGGAGTGGAACACATGACTTATGAGGAGAGGCTGAGGGAACTGGGATTGTTTAGTCTGCGGAAGAGAAGAATGAGGGGGGATTTGATAGCTGCTTTCAAGTACCTGAAAGGGGGTTCCAAAGAGGATGGCTCTAGACTGTTCTCAGTGGTAGCAGATGACAGAACAAGGAGTAATGGTCTCAAGTTGCAGTGGGGGAGATTTAGGTTGGATATTAGGAACAACTTTTTCACTAAGAGGGTGGTGAAACACTGGAATGCGTTACCTAGGGAGGTGGTGGAATGTCCTTCCTTAGAAGCTTTTAAGGTCAGGCTTGACAAAGCCCTGGCTGGGATGATTTAATTGGGGATTGGTCCTGCTTTGAGCAGGGGGTTGGACTAGATAACCTCCTGAGGTCCCTTCCAACCCTGATATTCTATGATAGTGCTTTCTGGGTGGATAAAGCAATGGTTTCCATGTATGTCTTTATGTGTGTGGGTTGAGGATCACCATTGCTTGTCTCACCTGTCATGGGTGGGTCAGGAGTGGTCCTTCCCCAGTAGTTCTGTGGGAGTGAAGAGAGGGTGTACAGTGGCCCCTGGGTCTCTCCTCTTCTGTGTTTCCTGCAGTGCTAATGTGGAGGCTGGACTCCATCCTGTCCTGCCTCCCTGTCATCTCCCTCCCTGAGCCAAACCTGACCCTGTCTGCTTGCCAGTCAGGAGGCCCCGCAGCACGAGGAGCCCAGCTCTGCTGTCTTTGTAAATAGAACAAGGGGCCAGCGGAGGGATTTCTCTGGTTTTGTTGCAAAGTTCCTGTGCAGTTTTCCTCTCCACACTCCAATGACCCCTCGAGCAAGCTCGGCCTCTTCCCTTCCTTTTGGCTTCTTCATGGGACTGGGATACACACATAGGGCTTCCCAGTGTAGGCTGGGCAGTGCCTCACTTGTTTCAGGTGAGAGTGTGGCTTACTGACGAGAGCTGAGGACTGGAAGTCAGGATGCCTGGGTTCCAAACTCAGCTCTGCTCTGATTTCCTGAGTAGTGCTGGCCAAGTAATTTCCTGTGCCTCAGTTTCCCCATCTGTAAATGGGGCATGATTCTCTTTGTGCCGCAGAGGTCCGAGTGCCTGATTCTGCTGTCATGCTGACTGTACGCTGCTGGAACTCCTGCGGTTACCCCCGATCCTCACCGGGGTGAGATCAGCACAGGCTCCTAGTCTGGTGCACTACTCCAGTTGCCAGGAAAGGTTGAGAACCACTGATCCAAATGAAAAAAGAACAGGAGGACTTGTGGCACCTTAGAGACTAACCAATTTATTTGACCATGAGCTTTCGTGGGCTACAGCCCACTTCATTGGATGCATAGAATGGAACATATAGTAAGAAGATATACACATACAGAGAACATGAAAAGGTGGAAGTAGCCATACCAACTGTAAGAGGCTAATTAATTAAGATGAGCTATTATTAGCAGGAGAAAAAAAACTTTTGCAGCGATAATCAAGATGGCCCATTTAGACAGTTGACAAGAAGGTGTGAGGATACTTAACATGCTCCAAATGAGCTTCCTTAACTGCTTCCTCTCTTACCAGCCGAGTAGAATCATAGAATATCAGGGTTGGAAGGGACCTCGGGAGGTCATCTAGTCCAACCCCCTGCTCAAAAGCAGGACCCATACACAATTAAATCATCCCAGCCAGGGCTTTGTCAAGCCTGACCTTAAAAACTTCTAAGGAGTACTGAGAATGGTTCTGCCTAGTAGGCTCAGAGACTCACCAAGAGCTGCCACAGCACTAATGGAGCTGGCGGAGGTGGTGGTGGTGGGGGTCTTTTATTAGAATTTGTGGCCCAATACATCTGGGGGTGCAGCAGAGGAGATGGGTGTGGAAGTCCCTCAGCCACTCCCAGTCACCAGTGTCTAACCGGCCTGATGGCACTTGGCATGAAACTTCTTGCCAGTCTTTGCCTGGGACTTCTTCCCCGACACTACCCCTAGGCTGCATAGCTTAGTTGGTCTCCGTAGTGCCCTCCTGTTCCTTGAATGCTCTAGAGAACCAGGAGGAACATGGATTTTAAAGCATCTGAAGGTGCTGAAGTTCAAAGCCTGTTTTCTCAGCTCAGATTCTGATCTGTGATTATGCAACATTTCCCAGCGAGTAGCTTTCCTGCAGGGTGCTGTGTCCTTCCAGCATGAGCCTGGGGTAAACGTTTCCCTTCAAAGCAGAGCATTTGGGCACAGATGAAGATGAAAGTGCAGAAAGCTCCACACACAGAGGTAGAAGAGAAAACAAGTGTTCAGTAAATGCTCCCGCCCCAGAAAAGTGGAACTAACCGCGTTTGCAATGTAAAGCAGGTGCTCTGCCCACTAGGCACTCGTGACAGCACTCCAGGATTAGCTACAGCAAGGCTCCTCTGCTGCCCAGGGAGAAAAATAACTGGAGAGGAGATTGGAGGTAACTGAGACCCATCAAAGATTCCTCCCTCATTACTATGGACATCCGGGGCGCACACAACAGTTCAGTTAAAGTGCAGGGTAAGCATGGGTCCAGAAGCCAGGACCTCCTGAGTCTGAGTCCCATCTCTGATACTCACTAGCTGCAAAGCCTGGGGAAAGTTACTGGGTAGGCTAACGATGGTCAAGCGCTTTGGAAATGGGACATTCTGTCAGCGTGCAGGGCCAGGCACTGGGAGGCATGCAGCTCTCGTGACTTCAGTGGGGAGCTGATAACCAGCCCCTCCAAAACTCAGGGGCTGAGTGCAGTTGTCATGCACATCAGACTTAACCCTTTATGTGCTAGGTAGTCAGAGTTGGAACACACGCAAACAATGGCTACTTTGTAAAGGTTTGGCAGGGGGCTGTAGTGTATGAATCAGGGAGGGTTTCTGGCAGCTTCGGATGAGGGGTGGGGCTCTTGTCTGGAGTGCTGCCATTCTGTACATCCTGTTCCCCCAGTCCTGCATTCTGTGCTGGTCCCCCTTTCTCAAACAAGATAGTGCAGTGATAGGAAGGGGATAGAGGTGGAGCTGAGGCTGGGAGAGATTGAAAAGACTGGGACATTTCAGTGTAGAGAGGAGGAGACAAAGAAATGACTGGATAGACACGTGAATCAGGGGCTCTCATTTATCACTGGCTGCACTACACGAACAAAAAGGGCCATTCAATGACGTTGAAAGGCAGCACATTTAAAACTCATTAAAGGAAGTAATTGGTGCATAATTCACCTGTAGAACTCTCAGCCACAGGATAGCACTAAGGCCAGGAATTGCTGAATTTTGAAACAAATGATGAGATGAGGGGAAATCCAGGTCTGCCGATTTGCAGTCTGCATTCCTGCTTCTTGCAGTGCTACCCTTCAGGGCTGTGGGTCTAGCTGAGTTGGTGGGCTGGGATAAAGGGACCCTGCTTTCACTGTTATCACTGACTGGAGAGGGACAGGCTATCTTTAAGCTGTACCAGAGGCTGCTGGGAACTGTAGTTTTCTCTCCCCTCCCCCATTGTGTACTGTGAAGCAGGCTAGGCAGCACTCACGTATGGTAGCATCCTCTGGGCAGCATGGACTACAAGTCCCAGTAGTGCTGAGCGGGCTGGGGAAGTTTGCAATAACAGGGGCTCTGTGAATTCAATACAGAGCCTGGGCTTAGCTGAACTCTTTCCCTAAGATGGCTGGAGGGAGGTGGGATGAAAGCGTTGGTCAAGTCTCTCTCTGAGCAGCTTCTCAGCCTTTGTGTTGTGCCTCTCTCCTGTTCCCAGCCCCCGTTTATTAGCGCTACTTGCTGTCAGTGCAGGGATCTGCAGCAGCCACTCGAAGAAGCTGTGAGAAGAGACGATTCGAGTTGCCAATCCTAGTAAAAGGTGAAGGGACAGGATCTCGTCCTCACATCCTCCACACAGGATCCACGTCATCTTCCACCGAGTCCTCTCCGATGGGAAAGTGCCTGCAGGGGGTGCTGCCCAGGTAGGCTGCAGCTGGGGGACTGCAGGGTGCCACAGGCTTGCCTGTCTGCTTGCTTTCTTGTGCGCACACATTGCGGACAGGAAGGGGTTAATTCTGATCTCTATTTCCTCCCCCTCCCCCCATCACAGAAGAGAGGCAGATGGTGCTATGGTGGGCAGGGGCAGCCTTTGATTCCTTGTTGCTCTGTGAGGGTTTTGTGGTGGTGTCTGGGGGAGTTGGAGACCTAACAATGTGTCACCCCATTTCTTGTTATTTTGTGCCCTCATTTACACTCCTGGCTGAGCTCCCTGCCCCTTGGGGACAGTAACTGGGCTGCTGTAATAGACCGAGAACTTGGATTCCATGGGCTGTTCACCCTGCTGAGCCTGAGCAGTGTCTAGACCATGTCCGTATGCCTGGCACGCTTCTGGGGTACCAACCCCGTCTGGTACCCCCTCCTGGAGGTGTGGAACCCTGCGGGCCAGTTGCCCTAGGCCCCAAGACCAGTGCTGTTCCCTAAGGCTTCCCAGTATTTAAGCTCTGTCTGCCCGGGCACTCTGGTTTACAGGTTAACCCTGGAGGGACTTTGTTACAGTTAAAGCAAGTAACACAGACATTGCAAAAGTATTTCTGAATTACACATACCTCACTCATACCCAGAGCACAAGGGATATACAGAGCTATGGAGAAGTACCAAACCACTGCATGCAAGAGCCTGCCTCAGTTTCCTCACCTTTCCTGAGAGTCACTGTCCTCCTGGGAGTCCAGGATCCTTCTGTGCCCCCTCTCCTGTTGCCCAGCTTTCTCTTTGGTTCTGGGTTCCATTAGCTAGGGACCTTAGCAACAGTAAGGAATACAGCTTGACTGTTTTCCTGGGAGGCAGAATATGGTGTATCCCCGATTCACGGATGGGGAAACTGAGGCGCAGCAGAGGAAGTGACTTGTGCACGGTCACACAGTGAATCAGTGGCAGAGCTGGGCGTAGAATGCCAAGTCCCCTGCTCCAGCCGCTTCTCCCCCGTGTGCGATGCTGCCAGTCAGCAGTTTGTTCACGGGCGTGTCCCCTGTCCATTCCCACCCCAGCTATCCCAAGCTCCTTCCTCCAGACAGAGCCTTCTGATCTCTGTCATGTCACCTGTTGCACGGTGAGGTAGGCAGGAGCCGTGGTCCCACCAGCCAGCCACCAATATTGTACTCAGCCATGTCGCCCGGTACGAGTGCCTGGCACACCCAGCCTGTTCTCCTGTTTCGGCCAGCACACAATGGCCTTGCCCAGTAGACTGGGGTGGGTGACGGCTGTGCTGCTGCAGCAGCAGTGCTAAGTGGGGGCAGCTTCTTGTTGCAGGTGCCGGTGACGTCTGAGGACGGCAGGGTCTGTTTCTCCCCGGTGAAGTGGGCGGTGTTAGTGGAGTGGCAGAGGGAGCTGTGCGAGCTGGTCACCTCGCTGGGTGAGGACTGTGTCTGGTGCACAAGTTAGAGGTGAGATGCCAGGCAGTAAAAGGGGAACATGTGAGGGGCTGGAGAGTGCTGATGTAAAAATAACTCTTTGGGCGGGGCTCAGCTGTCTCACTGTTTGAGGAGCTGTTACCTTCTCCTCCAAATCTCTTTGCAAGAGTCTGCTTCCTGAAACCAGAGCTGGTACTGCTGATGCATGGGACAAAGCTCTTCCCTCCAGCCCCTAGACGACAGTGTCACTAAACTCACTGCCCGCCTCACTCTCTCTTTCAGAAGAGAAGCAAGACCAGCCTGTGCTCTCCCAGCAGGATCTGGGAGCCAGGAGCGGAGGGAAACTGTACTGGGGCTGCCAGGAGCCAGGCTCTGGACTTCCTAGTGGCTTCACTTTGCAGCCCTCCCTGGCAGGGCAGAGGGCTGCTCCCTGGCTGCAGTGGGTGGCTCTGGGTGTGACCGTGAGGGGTGCTGGAGAGGCTCACTCTCTTTGTGATGTACATGGCTGGTTGGTGGGGCAGCAGGAGCACCCTGCCCCCTCCTCATTCTTCCCTCCCCTCCTCAGGGGCCTCAGTGCAAGCAGCTCCACGGGGAAGAGCGATCAGGCTGGGCCCCTGGTGGAGCGCAGGCTCAGGTGTTGCCTGTTGCAGGGTCTGAGAGCCCCACACAAGGCAGCTGGCCCTGCGGCTGGGTGTAGCCATGTCTGAAGAGTCGCACCCATCAAAGGAGGGGGCCGGATGGCACCGCGAACTGGAGATGGGCTGTGGAACCTTTTCTCGCGGCGCCACCAATTCAAATCCAGGTCAGTGCTGCTCCAAAGTCATTGCCATCTGAGCCTCTTTGGAGACCCTCATGAAATTATTTGGAGGGCCTGGGTCCACTTTCTTAGGGCACCTCCTAAAATCCACCCCCAGCCTGGCCCTGTTGCTGTCCATCTTGCATGGCACACTGGCGGTTGAGTGGGCAGTGGAGACTTATTCCTCCCCGCCCCCATGGGCGCTAGAGGTGCTGGGTATGATTATGCCATTTTCTATTCTCCACTGTCTGACCGTAGCTGTGCTCTAAACAGCCATGTCCCTCCACCCAGCGCCAGCTAGCAGTGCAGCGGGGCCAGAGTCGGTGTGATGCTGAAGGCCCTGGTCCTGTTGACTTCAGTGCGGGCAGCAGTGGTCGAGCACCTGCTAACAGGAATATTTTCCCCCCCGAACCAGGCCACCCAGCTCTCAAACCTGATCTCTTGTTCCGGATTGAACGAGGGGAACCCCCAGGTGTTGGGGTTCAGCTGGTCTCTGGTGGCTTAGAGCGTCCGCCAGATCCCTGCGCAGGTGAGTGCTCAGCACAACAGCTAGTTAGCAGCACGCGAGGTCGAGAGAAGCAGATGAAACTGCCATTGGCGTAATCCTTTCATGTCTTTACTCACTTAGTTCAGATTAAATAGAATTTGCTAGAGTTTCAGGGGACGCGTCCATCGTGGTTTTGCACCAGTACTAAATGACATCTGGCTGTCGCCCCTCCCTTTCGATTGAGCGGTTCAGGGAGGATTAGTGGACAAGGCAAAGGACAAGTTTAGGCTCCCGGTTTCTAATCCCAGCTCTGCCACTCTGACCCACTGTGCAAATTTGGGTCAGGCCACTTAACCTTCCTGGACCTCAGTTTTTCCCTCAGTACAGTATGGCTAGTGATCCAGATTTTCCTCCCAGGAGACAGGCTGGAGATGTGATTCATTAACACATGTTACAGGCTTTGAGAGTCTGGGTTGAAAGACACCAAAAAAGAACAAAGTATTTTTATGAACATTTGGAAGATACGTTGAAAGCTCACTGTTTTCCTGGCCAGATGTGCTCTCCTCTGTCTGCCAGTCACCCCCAGGACAGTGGAGAGGAAAAGGAGGGCTAGCCAGGGAGCTTGATGGTGTGTTGATTGTATTGTCCGGTATCTTTAATTCCACATTTGGCAGTAGAGGCTTAGAATAAAGAAAAAGGTTCCCCTGGGACTCAGGTTAATTATATGATTTGTGAAGTAGCATATGCATCGTCTCCAGCACAGTGGTGTTGTCACTGGATGTGCCTAACCATACATGGTGACATCCTCTATCCCCTCAACCAGGCTATGGATTTTTCAAGCCCGATGGTTTATTCCATATTGAGCAATGGGAGGAGCGATATATCGAGGCTCAGCAGAAACTGGAGGAGAGCAAGATCCCCGGAAGTGCCTGCGTAGGTGAGTGAGAGCAGCAATTTGTTCTGCTCTGGGCTCCCCTTCCAGCGGAGGCTGAGATCAGCACAGGGAGTGGTTTGCTGGACCTGTTGTCTCAAGGGGCTGCAGTTCCATAGCAAAGATGAGGACAGCAGCAGTCTGCTCTGCTTTATGCCAGTTAGCTGCGTCCTCTGCTGTTCTTGCAGGCTGCCAGTGCAGCCTCAGCTGGGTACAGTCTGGGTCCAGCCTTATGAGCTGCTCATTTCTGTAGAGTTTTACGAATGGCAAGGAAAGCCCATGAGTTAATGCCTTCACTTTCTCTTTGCAATCCAGCAGAGCATGGGGGTGTGAACACAGTGGAGCAGGAAGAGAACTCTGAGAGCTTTGCTGCAGACTTAGAGCTGTCCCCTGTGGTCTGTGACCTTTCTGATGGCTCGTTTCACAGTCGGCAGCTGGTGTCCAAGAGTCAGCAGAGAAACCAGACCAGGATCAAGATGGAGGAATCAGCCGGCTTCAGCAAGTGTTCAGATGCCGTCGTATGCCAGCTAGGGGCTGGGCCTTTCCAGTGTGCTGAGTGCGGAAAACGCTTCCGCCAGAAGCAGAGCCTCATCACGCATGAGAGAATCCACACAGGAGAGAAGCCCTACAGGTGTCCAGACTGCGGGAAGAGCTTCAGCCAGAAGCCCAACCTCCTGACTCACCGGCGGATCCACACCGGGGAGCGGCCCTTCTCCTGCACGCAGTGTGGGAAGAGCTTCAGCCAGAAGGCCAATCTCATTGCCCACCAGAGAACCCACGCAGGGGAGAAGCCGCCGCTGTGGGGTGGGCTTGGGGGGAAGCCAAAGTCCCCAGCACGCCAGGGAGACCATGAGGAAAAGCGGCCGTTCGTATGCCCCGAGTGCGGGAAAAGTTTCACGCAGAAACCCAACTTGGTGACTCACTACCGGACCCACACGGGCGAGCGGCCCTTCAGCTGTGCCCAGTGCGGGAAAAGCTTCAATCAGAAGACCAACCTGGTGACTCACTACAGGACCCACACTGGGGAGCGGCCCTACGCCTGCCCCCAGTGCGGGAAGCGCTTCACCCAGAAGACCAACCTGGTGACTCACCAGAGCACCCACACGGATGTGCGACCCTACCCGTGTGGGGAGTGCCAGAAGTGCTTCAAGGACAAGGTGTCCCTGAAAGCGCACCAGAGAACCCACAGCCTGAGCCAGCCCAGACCCTGTGGGAATCCAGAGCCAATCCCACTCCACGGTCCCCCCGCCATGCCGCTCCAGCCCGCAGGCGCTGAGCAGGAGAGTCAGCGCAATCCTGCTCAGCCGGTGCTAGCCCAGAAGATCCCCGGAAGCCAGGCACCATGTATGTGCACTGACTGCGGTAGCAGCTTCCCGCAGAAACAGCATATCCCACTGCCCCAGCAAACCCCCTCAGCAGAGCAGCCCTTCCTGTGCATGCAGTGTGGGGAAAGCTGCCCACAGGCGGCTCTTCTGAAGCACCAGCCCAGCCATGCCAGGGAGAGGCCCTGTGAGAGCGCCCAGTATGGGAGAGGCCTCAGCCTGAACCAACATCTCCTCAGACACCTGGAACCCTGCCTGAGCCCTGGTGACGCGGCGCACGCGGTCCCCGGGGCAGAGCGGCCCTTCATCTGTAACCATTGCGGAAGCAGCTTTAGCTTTTGGCCGGCTCTCATTGCCCATCAGAGCAGCCATGCAGGATGGCAGCCGTATCAGCTTCCTGAACGTGGGAAAGGCCTCAGGCCCCGGCTGTCCCTGCCAGCCCAGCAGGATGCGCAGGTGCGGGAGACAGCCTGGACGTGCCCCGAGTGCAGGCAGAGCTTCAGCCAGCACAGCCAGCTGGCAAAGCACCAGGAAAGCCACGGGGGCGACAGGCCCCATCGGTGTGACGTGTGCGGGAAGAGCTTTGGCTTGAAAGCCAACCTGATGACACACCAGCGGCTCCACACGGGCGAGCGGCCCTTTGCCTGCAGCCAGTGCGGGCGGCGCTTCAACCAGAAGGGGAACCTGGTGACTCACTACCGGACCCACACGGGTGAGCGGCCTTTCTCCTGCCCCCAGTGCGGCAAGAGCTTCAGCCAGAAGCCCAACCTCCTTGCCCACCAGAGAACCCATATGGGGCGGCGGCCCTTCGCCTGTGCCCAGTGCCCCAAACGCTTCAAGGGCAAGATGTCCCTGAAGATCCACCAGCGTGTCCACATAGGGGAGAGACCTCCCGCAAGGCCGCTGAGCGTGGATCTGATGGAGGCCCACGCTGGGAAGAGGTACTGTTCCCACTCCCCCTGTGGGAAACCCTTCAAGGAGCACATAGCCCTGCAGCTCCCCCAGCGAGTGCCCGGTGGGGAGCGGCCGTACGCCTGCCCGGAGTGTGGGAAATGCTTCCGGCAGAAGGTCACGCTGGTCACGCACCTCCGGACCCACACTGGAGAGCGGCCGTTCCAGTGTACCCAGTGTGGGAGGAGCTTCAGCCAGAAGCCCAACCTCCTCACGCACCAGCGGACGCACACTGGCGAGCGGCCCTTCGCCTGCACCGTGTGCGGGAAGGGCTTCAGCTGGAAGCCCAACCTGGTGACCCATTACCGCACCCACACCGGGGAGCGGCCCTATAGCTGCTCCGACTGCGGGAAGACCTTCAGCCAGAAGCCCAATCTCCTCACTCACCGCAGAACCCACTCCCAGCAGAGACCGTATGCTTCCCCCAGTGCCACGCAAGCTTCCCCCACGGACACCCCTTCACCCTGCGCCGCTGTGGGGACTGGCCCCACGTGCACTTGGCCCGCAGAGGGGGCCTCGGCCACTGCGTCTCCCACGGCAGGGAGCTCCTGAAGCCAAGCAAGCAGAGATGTGGTGTCCGTGCAGCGGGGGTGGCAGGAGCTTGGAAGATCTGTGAGCGAACCCGAGAGCGCCCGCCCCCGGTGTGAGCCAGAGCGAGTAGAGCGTGCACCTGGTTGGCGAGCTGTACAGTGACTGGATCTGGGAACGTGGGGCTAACCAGTGCTGCTGTCGCACCCACGACACCAGACACGGACAGGGGAACGTTACAGCCAGAAGCCAGATCTGACTTCATTCTACACACACCGAACTTCAGAGAGGGCACAGCTCCTGACAGCGGGCAAGCCGGCTGGTTGATCAGCACGCACTGCTGCAGGGTGCGAGGAGACGCCAAGTACTGCTGTGAGCAGAACGAGGGGAGGGCGCAGCAAGCTGGCAGGCCTGGGACCCTGTGGCGAGTGTCCTGGGAAACCCAAACCCTGCAAGAGACTCCCTGGGAGGGAACGGCCCATGGAGCTCTACGCTGTGGCCTCCCTGGAGCTAAACGTGGGGTGTGGGCGGCTCTTGGAAGCTGTGATCCAAACAGAGGTGGAGCCTGGCTAGCCTGGGCGTAAGTTGTACCGAGGGTATTGCTGGGCTCTGGATCCCCCCCCAGAGCCATCTGCAGGGAAGTGAAAGGCCACCTGGGGCTGCAAGCTCCAGCCCCTGTAGAAACAGTTACAGCGTCCCTTTTATTTTCGTGCCTTCCCCCCAGAGTGTCTGCACTTCATGGGGGTCGGTGGGCAGGAGGCCCAGCCCCAGCCCCAGAGAAGGCTGCGGTTGGTCTGAAAGCAGTGGGGGCCCCACGAGGACGAGGTGCCCTTCCTGGGGAGCAGGAAGGAGAAGCTGGGCACTGATGCCCTGGTGGAGGAGGACTGCGTGCTGGGGCAGAGCTCCGCTCGATGGCGTTGATAACTGTAACACGATAACTACGCAGCACTGCTGCCCGTCAGGTCAGAGCTGAAAACCGGAAGGGACAGCCGGGCGACACGGGGAGCCCTGGTACCTGGTTAGCTGAGCCCCCAGCCTCAGCCAGGTGTGTAACTAGCTCCACGGCAGAGAACAGAGCCATGAATAGGTTCCAGCATGATCTCCCAGCTACGCTCGTCCCGTCGTCCCAGCAAGAATGTGGCGACACCATGAATGACGTATGTCTCAGGAAGAAAAGAAATACTAATGGCGGGAGGACTGTGTGGGGGGTGGGGCACACACAGAACCCCAGGCAGATTGTGGAGGGCAGAATGGGGGGCACACAGAGCCTCTAGCATGAGGCTGTGGGTTGCAGCAGGGAGCCCCTGTACTAGAGGGGGAGGGAGGGTGGCACCCGGGGAGCTTGGGGGAATGGAGGGACCCCTGGTGTGTGTGCTGAGCTTGGCCTGCAGAAGTGACAGTGCGTGTGGTGACCCTCTCGTAAGTCTCTTACATGAAAACGCAGCTAGCAGTCCCCAGGTTGTTATAGCTAAGGGGGTATCCCCTGGGTAGGTCGGTCACTCAGCAATGGGCCAGGCTCTGACAGCTGCCCCCAAAGCCGACCCCAGGGCTGTGCAGTCCCAGGCAGCAGT
This sequence comes from Lepidochelys olivacea, assembly GCF_965140295.1. Taxonomy (NCBI): domain Eukaryota; kingdom Metazoa; phylum Chordata; order Testudines; family Cheloniidae; genus Lepidochelys; species Lepidochelys olivacea. The sequence continues at coordinate 270,232,643 of NC_140412.1, read as the reverse complement.
GGACGTCTGGCTCTCAGGCCTCCCCAGGATCCCTTGTGCTGGCAGCGAAGGCATTGCCTGTCTGTGGATTGCTGCTGCAGGGTGTGGGCGGGACTGAAGCTGCAGATGAGTGAGCAGAGGTGGGGAGGGGACAGCCTGGCCTGTGGGCGTGGCTGGTTGAACAGGGTCGAATGAGGGGAAGGAAGAAGCCAGGGCTGCTTGGGGCAGGGGGTACCAAATCCCGTCTTCACTTAGTGACAGTGAGGTGGGGCCTGTGCTGCGCCATCTCTGCCCGGGCACCAGCCCCTGCTGTCACAAGCACAGGGCTCTGCTTTTCCCACGGGCTGGGGCAGGAGGTTGGGACAGGCTGTGGGAAAGGAGCCCTTTGTGTGACCATCTCAGACCGGTTCCCGCCAGTCATTGCCAGCCTGGGTCCTGTTGGACAGTCCCAGCACGCAGGCAGAATGGGCCACTGGCCCTGGCCTCCCCTGAGCCCCAGAGGTGATCTTCTGGGGCAGGGTTGGGAGATGTGCGTGCGTACATGTGAAGCTTGCAGGGCCCTGCCGTATCTGCTGACTGGTTCACAGGGCTGCTAGGCCAGCGCCTTTCTCCCGCACTGACCTTACATAGCTCCCCAGGAGCGCTGGGGGAAGAGGTGGCTACGGAACCCACTGGGGCTTTTCTCTCCTTGTGTTTTGCTACCTGACCACGCTCTGTCTCAGTGCTGACATCTCCCGAAGCTTTGGGGCCCCTCCCAGCAGCAGCTGCTGGCTAGGGTGAGAGTGGGCACTTGGATGGGAACAAACGAGCGTGTGTTGCTTCCTTTTGTTCTTGTCTAGCATCTGTAAGTCCCCCCAGCATGCCAGAGAGGCACCGCTGTGCAGCAGGGCCCATGGAGCACGGTGCTAAGGAGGGGTCACTGCCCCAGGTGGTGGGTAGTGAAAGGCTGCACGCACCCCACAAACAGGATGAGTTGGTAGGGGACTGGGGTGCTTTCACCTTAAAGTACATTTGTGCAAAAGCTGAGAGCCGTGCGCACCCCGTCCCTGCAGCCATCTCCCCGCTCTTCTCTTGCTTGTGGGCATGGAGCCACTTTGTTCCCAGCCACTGAGCCGCACCGGTGAGGACCGCGTCCTGCTCTGGATGTTGGTTAGTGCTGGGCGTGACACAGACTTTTGCCTTCAGAAGAAGTTCTTCAGGGCGGGCACTCTTCCTGCACCAGGGCTCTTGGTGCTATGCTAGTACCCACGATAACTGTGTGTGTTTGTACTTGCTGCAGGCCGTGGGCACTCACTAGGTTATAGCAGTAGGAATGGGCGTTTCAGCCCTCTGTGGTTGGTAATCTAGGCCTGCCCTGTCCCACGACAGGCCCTGATGTGCTGCCATTGTCTGCCACTGCGCAAGGTGTGCGTTTCCAATGTGCCAGGGAGCCCATGGACCGGAGGTGGCATGTCAGTTCCTTGGGGGTCAGCACAGCGCTTCCCCACTGAGGTAGGCAGGCAGAGCCTGGAGGAGCGGTAAGGACTGAGCGTTACTCGCTGATCAGGCTCCTGGCTTAGAACACACCTGACTAGGCAGCCAGCTGGATGGGACTGGGAGGGGCAGGAGGCTGCTGGATAGGGCGGGATGGCACAGTTGCTCAGCATGGTTGGGGACCATTTCGCTAGCATGAGGTCAAACCTGCTGCATACCTGCAGCCCTCTCATCACCATCTCGTGCTGCTGCTGTGTGTTCATGGCATGGCCCTGGTGGGAAATGCCCCTGTCACCATCCCTGTTAACCCAGCCCCGCGCTCCTGCCGTCTTTAATGCCTGGCGAGTCTATTTCTGCCCAGTATGTTCATTTAAAATAAAAGCTTTGGGGCAGCAGGTGAGTTCTGTGTTTGTGGAAATGCCTGTCTGGGTTCGGGGGCTGCTGGGGAACAAGGCACAGCGGCAGAGGGGATTGGGTTGCAGCCTCTCGCTTCTAGGCTGCCAGGCTGAATTCAGGCCAGGCCAGCAGTAACTGCAAACCTTTGCTCTTGGGTGGCTGTTCAGAGGCCTGTGAGAGGCAGGTGTCCATAGAGCTCCTAGCTCTCCTCGGTGCTCAGCTTAACTTCTGTGTATTGGCATCTGTGGGTCTTTCCGAGCAGTGGGGCAAGGAGGTTGGAGCTCCTGGACACCCTGCAGCGTTAGGCCCATTGACCTGATCCTCAGACACAACATGTAGGGACTTGTTTGATGTGAACAAACACTCGTCCTCCTCGTGCAGTGTTCATGGTGATGCCAGGACAGTGAACTATCCCAGGGCGATTGAAGCTCTGCAGTTGGCTGGAGAAGCACGGCTGGTTGGCTGAGTGCTGCTCCTGGGGCTGGGATGAACGTGTCCTAGTCAGCTCGGCAGAGACACTGTTTAAGTGATTGAAAGTGTGGCCGAGTCTGGTGCATTGGCGTGGCTGGGGAAGGAAAGGGGGGAGCTGCAAACTCCCTGTGGATCAGCCTCTTGCACTGCTGTAAAGTAGCCTAGCTACCTCCTAAATGCAGCAGGGTTAGCGTGCAGTGTGGTGGCGGGGGTGCAGTGCGCTTGCTCCAAAGCTGCTACCTCCCTTGCTCTCAGGTGCCTCTCGTTCAGTTATTCTCTTCCCATGTTTTACACCTGCATAACTCCTGTTCTGTTTGCTGGTCCTCACTGGAAATTGCAACTGCTCCCCACGTAGTATTCTCTGAACACATCTGCTCAATGTGCAGCAACAGTCAGAAAAGTTAACAATGTTAGGAGCCATTAGGAAGGGGATAGGTAACAAGACAGAAAATATCATATCGCCTCTATATAAATCCATGGTACGTCCACATCTTGAATACTGCAGGCAAATGTAGGCACCCCATCTCAAAAGAGATATTGGAAAAGGAACAGAGAAGATCAACACAAATGATGAGGGGGATGGAACAGGTTCTGTATGAGGAGAGAATAATAAAACTGGAACTGTTCAGTTTGGAAAAGAGACGACTAAGGGGGGATATGTTAGAGGTCTATAAAATTTTCACTGGTGTGGAGAAACACAACACAAGAACTAGGGGGTCACCAAATGAAATTATTAGGTAGATTTAAAACAAATACAAGGAAATATTTCTTCACACAACACACAGTCAACCTGTGGAACTCCTTGCAGAGGATGTTGTGAAGGCCAAGACTATAACGGGGTTCAAAAAAGAACTAGACAAATTCATGGATGATAGGTCCATCAATGGCTATTAGCCAGAATGGGCAGAGATGGTGCCAGAAGCTGCGAACAGGTGTCAGAGGGTTGCTAACCCTCCCGGTTTTACCGGGAGTCTCCTGGAATCGGGCCCTATCTCCCAGAGGCTACTGACTCCAAACTAAGAGATTTTTAGGCTGCCAAAAGTCTGGCGATGCAACGGGGCTAAGGCAGGTTTCTTGCCTGCCCTGGCTCTGCGCCACTCCTGGAAGTGGCTGGCACATCTCTGTGGCCCCTGTGGGGAGGGGGCAGAGGGTCTCTGTGTGCTGCCGGTGCCCCGAGCGGAAAGTGTGGCCAATGGGAGCTGGAGGGGTGGTGTTTGCGGTGCAGGCAGAGTGTGGAGCCCCCACCCCCAGGGGCTGTAGAGACACGCTGGCCGCTTCTGGGAGCGGCGTGGGGCCTGGGCAGGCAGGGAGCCTGCCTTAGCCCCGCTGCACTGCCGACCGGGAGCCGTCCCAGGTAAGCACCTCTCAGCTGGAGCGTGCACCCCCAACTCCCTTCTGCACCCCAATCCCCTGCCCTAGCCCTGAGCCCGCTCCAGCAGCCAAAATCCCTCCCAGAGCTTGCATCCCGCACCATCTCCTGCACCCCAACCCCCTGGCCCAGGCTCAGTCCGGAGCCCTTCTCACACACTCCGAACCTCTAAGCCCCTGCCCAGAGACTGCACCCCCTGCTATACACCAACTCCCTATCCCAGCCTGCTAAAATTAAGCGAGGGTAGGGGAGAGTGAGCAACGGATGGAGTGTGCAGGGTGGGGCCTCAGAGAAGGGGTGGGGCAAGGGCATTTGGGTTTCTGTGATTACACAGTTGGCAACCCTAGTGACGGGATGGATTCACTTGATGATTCCCTGTTCTGTTCATTCCCTCTGGGGCACCTGGCACTGGCCACTGTCGAAGACAGGACACTGGGCAAGGTGGGCCTTTGGTCTGACCCAGTGTGGCCATTCTGATGTTCCTAGGAGGCTATTAAGAAGATTGCTAGCCCTGCTTCCCGAGACACCACAGGTAGTAGCTTTGCCCAGCCCAGCACATTGCCAGTTCTCATACCTTTGATTAGTCTTTCAGCCAGGTCCAGCCCACGTGCCACTTAGGGTTGCCAGGAGTTTGATTTTCAACTGGAACCCCTGGGTGAAAAGGGACCCTGGTGGCTCTGGTCAGTCCAGTCAGTGGTGCAGCAGGGCTAAGGCAGGCTCCCTACCTGCCCTGGCTCCGCGCAGCTCCTGGAAGCGGCTGGAATGTCCCTGCGGCTACTAGGCTCAAGGGCAGCCAGGGGGGCTCCGTGTGCTGCCCCCACCCTGAGCACCAGCTCCGCAGCTCCCATTGGCTACTTCACCTGCAGCTCTCTTCTGCTGCCTGCTTCCTGGCTTTATACCAGCCCTGTCTGTTCTGTCTCAGGGGGGCACCCTCATCAATCAGCCTATCAGGTTAATTGACCTAATTCAGTGATACTCAGACCTCAGTGGTTCAGGAGCCAAATTAGCCATCAGCATTACCCAAAGAGTCACAGTTGTGTGAATTCATTGTTTCATTTACTATAGTGCTATATATACTATAGTCCTATTTAAACAGTATGATGGAAAGATTTAGTTTATATACATAGGAACCAACTCTGTGGGTGCTGCAGGGCTGGAACACCCAAGGGGAAAAATTAGTGGGTACTCTGCACCCACTGGCAGCCAAGCTCCCTGCCCCTCCCCCACCCCTCCTCCTCCCCTGAGCGTGGCATCCCCGCTCCTGCCCGTCCCAGCGTTTCCTGCCTGCCGCCTAACAGCTGTTTGGTGGCACTTATGCCTTTCTGGGAGGGTGGGGGAGGAGGCAGTAAAGAGGCGGGGCAGGGACTTGGGAGAAGGGGGGGAATTGGGGCAGGGTGAGGGTGCAGCAGGGGTGGGGCCAGGGGCAGGGTGGGGGTCGAGCACCCACGGGGCAGAGGGGAGTCAGCGCCTATGTTTCTATAGATATATATGTTATTCCTACAGCAAAATGACTGACCAAGTATTATTTTATCAACAATTGGTTAATGACACAGTAGAAGTCTCCTGACTGGTTAATAACTTAGACTGGTGACTAATTCAATCACATGTTGTTTTAATATCACGTGCTGCAACGGGCCCCAGGAGACGTTAAAGAACCACTTGCAGCTCAGGACCCTCAGTCTGAGCATCACTGGTCTAACTCAACCTGCTTGGCCTTGTGTGGAGCAGGCCCCCCATCCCACTTCCAGAAGCTGGTGGGAGCGAGACCCGGACAGTCTGCAGCAGGCGTGAGAGAAGGCCAAGCACCTTCCACTCCTGCTGGCTTCCCCGTCTTCTAAATGGCGAATGGGAGCCAAAATTACTGACACTGAAGTACATGAGAAAGCAAAATTGTCAAGTTGAATTATTAGTTTCCACCACAGACGTCTCCGTTGGCTAGGACACCTGCCCGCATGGACGCTTTCCAAAGGGTCTCCTGCATGGAGACTGTGCCCGTGGTCCAAGGCCACAGGGCCAAACTTGTCTCAGGTTTAAGGATGTTTCCAAGAGGGACTGGAAAACTTTCAGCATCAGCACAGCCAGCTGGGAAGACGTGGCAAGACACAGGCCGTGCCGCACCCACGAGCCACAGGGGGCGTCTACACAGCAAGTTTCCGAGCCTGGAGCTCCTGCCACGGCGCTAAAAATAGCCACATAGGCTTGGGCTTGGGCTGGAGCGTGGGCTCTGCACCCACCATGCCTCCCTGGGGTTCAGAGCCCCACGTCTATAGGGCTATTTTTGGTGCCACAGTGCGAGCCCTGCAAGCCTCGGACTACCCGTGGCAGGGGGTGCTGCTTGCTGTGTAGACACACCCAAAGAGGCTGAAGAGAGGGGAAAAGTAAACAGGAAAGCGCAGCAGGCTGCAAGGGCTCTTGGTGTGCCAACTTTATCTTCCCTCCCTGCGCTTCACTCCCGCATTACAGACAGCTGTCATGCGAGAGCTGTCGTCTGTGGTGAAGTTGGAGCCATGTTGGCCCCAGGATCTGAGAGAGGCCGGTGCGGGAGGTCATGTCTTATTGCATCAAAGCTCTCACCAACCGAAGTTGGCGAACTCAACGACTTGACCTCCCCCACCTTGTCACTCAAGAACTGGACATTTTAGGTACTCGCGATGCTGCCGCATGACACACAGTCACCCAGCTGCAGATGTGAACGGTGCTGTACAGTGGGTACAATGGACCAAACAATGAATAGTGCCCCAGCCGTGTCTCAGCGCCGAAGCTGGTATCGTGAGCCAACACCAGCCATGCTGGGTGCTCGTCTCCATGCCCTGCTGAGCCCTGTTTGCCCTGTACACACCCCCGCTCCTGGAGAGACTGGGGTTAATTCGATCACTTCCCAGTGCTGTGGCTGGCCAGCCAGCTGGGGAACCTACTGGCTCTTTATTGGTCCCTGAGAACAAAGGCCCTTCCTCAGAGCTGTCAGCCGCCCCCCTCACCTCCCCACCGTCCCCTACAATAGGAGGGTTTGGGTCATCTGAGAAAAGGAGCCAATGGCAGCTTCCCGCTACCCTCAACTCTGGCTGCTTTTTTCCCCCTCCAGAGCAAACCTTTGAATTGCTCTGGCCCTTTGGATTGTCAGGGCCCCCAGCCAATCCTAGGGCCGCAGACCGTCCATGCCTAGCACAGGCAGGACTCAACTGTCAGCCAGGAAAACAGTAACTGAGCCCAGGCACTAAGTGTTTCCCCCTTTAGGGTCAAAGTCCAAAGGTATTTTCTCTCTCTCTCTCTCTGGGATGCTCTTTGGAGCCCCTGTCTCCAGCAATCCGAATGTGTGTGTGTGTGTGTGTGTGGGGTGTCTATGTAGATATGGGGATGGTGTGTGCATCTCTCTCTGTAATCTGGTCCGCTCGACAGGATCCCTGCATCTGCTGTTGCATGAATTCTGCATTTCACGGGCAGGACCGGTGCTTTGCCCCCCTCGGTCAGGCTCCCTGGATGGCCTGGCTTGTGGAGCTGAGTGACTGATGTCCTTGTGGGGTTGCCAAACCTTCCCACAATCTCCCCTCCACTTGGAAACTTTTGTTGTAGTCTGTGCAAATAGGGGGTGGTGGGCAGGGTTGGTCCCACTCCTCTGGGAAGTGGGTGGAGGCCAGGATGCCTCCTGATCAACCAGATTAAAATTGGGACAGGAGAAGAGGAAACCAGCTGGCCAGTTCCTGGGCCAAAAGGGGCAGGCGAAATGCTCAAGGGGCTTGCCCAGGTCAGGCCACAACGCCGGCTGCATTTGGGTGCAGGTGGCCAATACCCTGGTGTCTGTGCATCTCTGCGTGGACAATGGATTGAAGCAGAAGTAGAGGGAAACAGGTGCTGAACAATGGAGATTATTGAAACTTTACTTCACTTGGTAACTGCTGGAGAGCAGAGGAAAATCCCCCCGCTATGGGGGTTGGAGTAAATCATCGGATCCGTAACCTGAGCTTGAACTGTGAAATAGATGGTTGTTCTGTAATGCTGCAGCCTCTTTCGCACAGGGTCTTGCCCGCTGCGCAATGAAAAGGAAGTCTTTACAAACGCAGGGTAAGAAAAGCAGCCAAGCAGGTGACAGGTTTGCTTAGATACAGAATGTCAGGAAAGTGCCATGGGTGGGAGATGGGCATTGCATTTGCTTATACTATTGGTGACCGGTCGGCTTAGGAGATTCCATGGGGAGCTGATTCCAGACATGGGGACTGTAATACAGAGAGAGGATCCAGGAGAGGGAGAAAAGTTTGGGCTGGGAGCCACAGGGTTTCATTGCAAAGGGGCACTGACCTGAGGATGTAGGTGATGAGAGTAAATATCAAGGAGGAGAAAAAAGTGGTCATCAGAGGTGACAGAAAACATAGGGGGTTTAAGTGAGTTCGTAAAAAAGAGCTGAAGCAGATGGACTCCAAAGATGGGCAATGAAAAAGGCTAGAGGGATTGGTACGATTAGATCTGTTTACAGAGGAGTCACATGAGAGGGAATGAAATAGATAGCAAAATAACGACTGGTCCAGAGAAGGTGAATCCCATTCACACTTTCCTGTGACCAGAGAATGAGGGGACCCCCACACAATGAAACTGAAAGGGAATACAAGGACATTTTTATACAGTGCATAATTAACCTGTGGAACTCACTGCCACATGATACGCTAGAGGCAGAGAGGAAGCTTGGTCTTGTGGTGGGTGAAGGTGCAGGACCACACTAGATGCACCCTCCCAGTTTGGCAGCAAACCATTGATAACTCCGCTTTGAGTCCGATCTTTCAACCAGTTGTGCACCCACCTTGTAGTGATTTCATCTAGATCATATTTCCCTGTGTTTTCTGAGCATTCAGAATTGGCCACCCAGATCCTCCACAAAGTGCCCTAAGAGAATTCCCCACCAAGGCTATGGGAAAGTCGTGTGAGAACAGGGGCGAGAACTCAGGAATCCCTGTTTCCCTATAGCCCATCCTGCTATCCAATCCGGTGTCTCTGTCGCCACCGTCGGTCCCCCAGTACCACAGCTTATTGGTGCTACAGGGCGAGTCATTTAGCAGGAAGCTCTCCAGGTCAGGGAACCTGCTTGGACTTTTGGCTGCTACTGTAATATAAATATTTAATAATAATAAAGGTTGTGTAGATATAAGCTGCCTCTAAAATACTTCAACTTGGCTTTAGTCTTAGAAACAGCACTTTGCAAACAATCTCCTTTTCCTGCATTTTACTATCCAACTTGTAAACAGCCCAACGTACAGCACGTGCTCTGGGGATGCTTTTCCACACCAGCTGCTGTGCCAGAAGTGAGCCCTCAAAAGCGTGGAAAGCTCAGCGGACTGTTCTACTGAGATGTGCTGGGATGGGCACCTGGACCATTCACAGGCTTTGGTATCTCTCAGTGTTCTCTGTATCTCCGGGAGCTGGGGATTGCACTCTGGCTCCATGAGGGACAGTAACTGACCTTGCTGCAGGAACTAAAATCAGTGGGGGGTAATTACTGTAAATCACTGCAGAGTAGGGTGACCAGATGTCCTGTTTTTATAGGGACAGTCCTGTTTTTTGGGACTTTTTCTTATCTAGGCGCCTATTACCCCCACCCCCTGTCGTTTTTTTTCACAGTTGCTATCTGGTCACCCTGCTGCAGAGAGATACCACCATTGCCTCGGCCGCGTCTACGCGGCCAAATGCTGGCGACCTAACTTACGTCGGCACGCAGCTATTAAATTGCTTAGGCGTGTGCACACATTGCTCCTTGCGCGGGCGGTGTGTCCCCTCACCGGGAGCGCTTGTATCAATTTTACTGTCAGTGCAGGGCCTGGTGGGAGGGCTCCCGGGGGCCAGTAGCGGTCGATGTGAGCAATGCCGTGTCTACACTCACACTGCGTCGACCTACTTATATCGCGCGTGTCTCTATGCCGCTCGGGGAGGCGGTGTGACTGAATCGGCGCAGAGAGGCCCTGACATCGGCAGGAGCCAGATTTAAGTGAAGACAAGGCCACAGCTAGGTCGATGCAAGGCAGCTGCATCGACCTAACCCTGCAGTGTGGACCAGGCCCCAGACTGGCGCTGATCAGATTCTGGAGACAGAAAACAGGCTTTTGGTACCAAGAAGCAGCCTGGACTCACTCAGTGACCCTCCTTTGAGCCCTGAACTGACATGCGACTGTAACCAAGAGACTGGCAGGGGCTGAGGGACCAGAACCTGCCAGGGTCTCCATGGGGGAGATGGGTAACACCTGGTAAATTAGCACGTGCTTTATTACATGTTTTCAGACATTCCCAGGCCAGCAGGGACCATTGGGATCAGTCTGACCTCCTGCATAACACAGGCCAGAGGACTTCCCTGGAACCACAACTTCCGAGTTAGAGCATCTCTTTAAAGAAGTTCCAAACCCTTCCAATCTTCATTTCAAAATATCCAGCGATGGAGAAGCCACTAGGACCCTCCCTGTGCTGTTTTTGTCCTAAATAAATGTACTGGGCATTGTGACAGCTGGCTGGTCTCTAGTAATCCCCACCAAAGCCCTGGGAGAGTGAGATGCAGGTGCTGGACTAAGGTCAGAGCTGCTGGGATAATCACAGTGAATTGCAAGCGGGGGCTGCAAGCCTAAACTCCTGGTCTGGAGGGAGAGGGATGTGGGTTCTGGAGCGCTGAAACCTAAAGGAGACCCCATAGGGGCAGAGGTGCAGTGAATCCTGGGTCTGTGACAGGCCCCACATCTGCACAAGTGCCATGGGCTGTCCCAGTGCAGCCCCCCAGCTTGGCCCCCTGGCGCCACAAATATGGCAGAGCTGGTGATATGGTGCTGTAGGTGTGCTTGGTGCTGTACAAACCCATGCAAAGGCTTTGCACTCAAATCCGGAGTCAAACTGAGGGATGAGCCCTGTAGTTTCCATGAGCCATGCCACCTACCCAAGGGAGCCGGGTGCCACACCCACGCCAGCTCTTGCCCTGTGCAGGCAGGGTCGAGGGTCGCGCAGTATTTTGTCCCTTCTGTGGCTCTGCATTGCTGGAGGTGAGGTGTGGCGGTGGGAGGGCTGCAGCGCCGGGAGGGGTTGAGCTGGGGGGGGGGTGGTTTCAGAGCAGCCGGAGCATGAGGGGGAGTATAGCAGAGGCTGTTTGGTGGGGTGTCGTTCCATTACTACTCTCCACCCATTTGGACAGACCCTGGGTCACTCGTGTTGGCTCCTTCTGGAATCAACCAGTTGCCGGCCTGACCCCAGCAGGCTCATCCCAGTGCTGCTGCTTCTGGGGACCTGTGTCCCCACCGCAGGGCAGCCTCTTCCCACCATTTGAATGACCTTTTCCCTACCAGGTCCTCCAAGTCTGTGAACCTCGCCGCCCAATTACAAGGATGGAGAGGAGGCAGGAGCTGGGCTCCCTGCATCAAAGGGACTCCACAGAGAAGGAAATGCAGAGAAATGTCTGCACGGGTGAGTGACAGCCACTGAGAGCCTGCCTGGACAAAGCAAACCAGCAGAGCCCTGTTTGTCCCAGACTACGTCGAGCCCGCTCGCCTCATGACGTTAACCGTGGTTCTCCATGTGCTTCTGCTGCTCCGGGTTAGCCTCAGAGTAATTTTACAGCAGAGCCTCGGCGTTACGGACCCCTCGGGGCTGGAGGCTGCTCGTCACTTGGAACAAAGCCTGAGGGTTGTTCCTTCAAAAGTTTACAACTGACCAGTGGCTTAATGCCGCTGTGAAATGTTACTGTGCAGAAGACAAATGCTGCTTTTAACCATCTTGATTTAAATGAAACAAGCACAGAAACAGTTTCCTTCCCTTGTCAAAACATCGTAAACTTTTCCTTGGTTTTATTCGTAGTTGACGTTTCACCCAGCACTGCACTGTGTTCGTTTTTGTGTGCATCTCTGCTGCTGCCTGACGGTGAACTTCTGGTTCCAAATGCGGTGTGGGGTCGACCAGTCGGATTGGGATTCTGAGGTTTGTAACTCTGTGGTTCTCAGAGCCCTAGAGAATCCCCACCCAGCATGTCCAAGGGGCTCTGGGAAAGTGTCCTGGCCCCCTGAGTAGTTGCACGGTCACTGGACCCCCAAACTCATCAGCCAGGCTCCCAGGATAAAAACTCCTCTCTTTGTGGACTCATTTCAAATCTTGCTCAGTCATTCGCAAACTGTTCCAAATAAGCCGGTCACACTGCGGGGTATTGATTGGCCGAGGCTTGTTTTCAAACCCTAGTCATCCCAACTAAAACAACCTAGTTTGGTGGCTTCCTATGATTTGCAGTGCCTATAATTTTCAACTCGAACCCAATCATTTTGTTATTGTCAAAAATCTCCTGCCTGGGCTGAGCGACTGCTTGCCCGGTTTCGTTAGGAATGAAGGGTGTGAGAGAACGGTGGTCAGTTCAAAGCTCTCGGTTACGCCAGCGTTAAAGGAGCTGCTGTCCTCTGGAAAACCTCATTTCCCTCTGAGCACTTTGCACGTGCTTTGTTACAGGTCACACCGGAGAGCCCCGTGACAGAAACAACCCTGCTTCTCTGCTGTTAACATGTCTTTGCTTTGTGCATTGAGACCACCTTGTGTGGGAAGCCAGCTTCATTGTTTGGCTGATGGTCAGTTGCCTTTCTAATCAAATGCACTAAGACAAGGGTTCTCAAACTGTGGGTTGGGACCCCAAAGTGGGGGTCGCCAAGGCTGGTGTTGGCCCTGGGCCCCAGCAAGTCTGAAACCCAAGCCCCACCGCCCAGGGCTAAGGTTACATGCCCCCGGCCAGGGCAGAAGCCCTTGGGCTTCAGCTTTGGCCTCCCTGCCCCAGGTGGTGGGGCTCGGGCAGCTGGGCTCGGGGGGGAGTGGGGAAGGGGGCTTAGTCTTTGGTCCCCTCCTGGGGCCGTGTAGTAATTTTTGTTGTCAGAAGGGGCGGAGGTCACAGTGCAATGAACTTTGAGAACCACTGCACTAGGATGATAACATCCCTTTCATGCCCGGACTGGCAAAGCTCAGATGCACATTGCTCCCTAGCCTCTGTCTGGGGGTGTCTCCCAGGAAGAAGAGCAGCAAAGCTCAGCCTAGCGAGATGGCAGGCAGGCCTGTGGGTATGGAAGTGGGAGAGGAAGAAAGGTCTGAACAAGGTTGTTGATCATGCACTGGCTGTGCTTAAAAGACCTTTGTAACGATGCTGGTTCTGGTGGGACACAACTGAGAGTGCCAATTCAGGACAAACTGCTTAAAGCAGGGCAGTTACAGGCCAAGGCTGGGGTTTCTATGCACACCAAGGCAAACCCAACCAGCCAAACAGGGAAGACTTCAGTTTTACCTCACTAGCTAACCACACCAGCAATTCCCTTAGACACTCCAGTTTCCCAGTATCACCACCAGCGCCACTCGTTATGGGGACGAATGGTTATGAAAACCAACCCCCCAGTAAAAGAAGAAAGGTTCTCTGGATCCTGAAGGACCAAGCCCCAGACCCAAGTCAATATACCAGTCAGATCTTACTCAGTTTCCACGATATGCATCTGAGGAAGTGAGCTGTAGCTCACGAAAGCTTATGCTCTAATAAATTGGTTAGTCTCTAAGGTGCCACAAGTCCTCCTTTTCTTTTTACAAATCACGCTGTTGCCAATCCTTTAGAATCTAAAATCTAAAGGTTTATTCATAAAAGGAAAAATATATGGATTAGAGCTAGAATTGGTTAGGCCGGGGTAGAGACTGTCGAATCATGGAAATCAATGAATGGCTATGCAGGTGGTGTCGGAGAGAAGGCTTTGGATTCTTTGACCATGGGATGGCGTTCCAAGGAGGAGGAGTGCTAGGCAGAGACGGACTCCACCTAACGAAGAGAGGGAAGAGCATCTTCGCAAGCAGGCTGGCTAATCTAGTGAGGAGGGCTTTAAACTTTAAACCGGGGGAAGGAGACCAAAGCCCTGAGGTAAGTGGGGAAGTGGGATACCGGGAGGAAGCACGAGCAGGAGCGCGCGATGGCTCCTGCTTCATACTGAGAAAGAGGGATGATCAGCGAGTTATCTCAGGTGCCTATACACAAATGCAAGAAGCCTGGGAAACAAGCAGGGAGAACAGGAAGTCCTGGCACAGTCAAGGAATTATGATGTGATCAGAACAACAGAGACTTGGTGGGATAACTCACATGACTGGAGTACTGTCATGGATGGTTATAAACTGTTCAGGAAGGACAGGCAGGGCGGAAAAGGTGGGGGAGTTGCACTGTATGTAAGGGAGCAGTATGACTGCTCAGAGCTCCGGTATGAAACTGCAGAAAAACCTGAGAGTCTCTGGATTAAGTTTAGAAGTGTGAGCAACAAGGGTGATGTCGTGGTGGGAGTCTGCTATAGACCACCAAACCAGGGGGATGAGGTGGACGAGGCTTTCTTCCAGCAACTCACGGAAGTTACTAGATCGCAGGCCCTGGTTCTCATGGGAGACTTCAATCACCCTGATACCTGCTGGGAGAGCAATACAGCGGTGCACAGACAATCCAGGAAGTTTTTGGAAAGCGTAGGGGACAAGTGATGGAGAAACCAACTAGGGGCAGAGCTCTTCTTGACTTGCTGCTCACAAACCGGGAAGAATTAGTAGGGGAAGCAAAAGTGGATGGGAATCTGGGAGGCAGTGACCATGAAATGGTCAAGTTCAGGATCCTAACACAAGGAAGAAAGGAGAGCAGCAGAATACAGACCCTGGACTTCAGAAAAGCAGACTCTGACTCCCTCAGGGAACTGATGGGTAGGATCCCCTGGGAGAATAACATGAGGGGGAAAGGAGTCCAGGAGAGCTGGGTGTATTTTAAAGAATCCTTATTGAGGTTACAGGGACAAACCATCAGGATGTGTAGAAAGAATAGTAAATATGGCAGGCAACCAGCTTGGCTTCACAGTGAAATCCTTGCTGATCTTAAACACAAAAAAGAAGCTTACAAGAAGTGGAAGATTGGACAAATGACCAGGGAAGAGTATAAAAATATTGCTCGGGATTGCAGGAGGGAAATCAGGAAGGCCAAATCACACCTGGAGTTGCAGCTAGCAAGAGATGTTAAGAGTAATAAGAAGGGTTTCTTCAGGTATGTTAGGAACAAGAAGAAAGACAAGGAAAGGGTGGGCCCCTTACTGAATGAGGGAGGCAACCTAGTGACAGAGGATGTGGAAAAAGCTAATGTACTCAATGGTTTTTTTGCCTCTGTCTTCACGAACAAGGTCAGCTCCCAGACTACTGGACTGGGCAGCACAGCACGGGGAGGAGGTGACCAGCCCGCTGTGGAGAAAGAAGTGGTTCGGGACTATTTAGAAAAGCTGGACGAGCACAAGTCCATAGGGCCGGATGCGCTGCATCCGAGAGTGCTAAAGGAGTTGGCGGATGTGATTGCAGAGCCATTGGCCATGATCTTTGAAAACTCATGGCGATCGGGGGAAGTCCCAGACGACTGGAAAAATGCTAATATAGTGCCCATCTTTAAAAAAGGGAAGAAGGAGGATTCTGGGACCTACAGGCCAGTCAGCCTCACATCAGTCCCTGGAAAAATCATGGAGCAGGTCCTCAAGGAATCAATTCTGAAGCACTTAGAGGAGAGGAAAGTGATCAGGAGCAGTCAGCATGGATTCACCAAGGGCAAGTCATGCCTGACTAATCTAATTGCCTTCTATGATGAGATAACTGGCTCTGAGGATAAGGGGAAAGCAGTGGACGTGTTGTTCCTTGACTTTAGCAAAGCTTTTGACACCGTCTCCCACAGTATTCTTGCCAGCAAGTTAAAGAAGTATGGGCTGGATGAATGGACTATAAGGTGGATAGAAGGTTGGCTAGATTGTCGGGCTCAATGGGTAGTGATCAATGGCTCCATGTCTGGATGGCAGCCGGTATCAAGTGGAGTGCCCCAAGGGTCGGTCCTGGGGCCGGTTTTCTTCAATATCTTCATAAATGATCTGGAGGATGGTGTGGATTGCACCCTCAGCAGATGACACTAAAGTGGGAGGAGTGGTAGATATGCTGGAGGGTAGGGATAGGATACAGAGGGTCCTAGACAAATTAGAGGATTGGGCCAAAAGAAATCTGATTAGGTTCAACAAGGATAAGTGCAGCGTCCTGCACTTGGGACGGAAGAACCCAATGCACTGTTACAGACTAGGGACCGAATGGCTCGGCAGCAGTTCTGCAGAAAAGGACCTAGGGGTTACAGTGGACGAGAAGCTGGATATGAGTCAACAGTGTGCCCTTGTTGCCAAGAAGGCCAATGGCATTTTGGGATGTATAAGTAGGGGCATTGCCAGCAGATCGAGGGACGTGATCGTCCCCCTCTATTCGACATTGGTGAGGCCTCATCTGGAGTACTGTGTCCAGTTTTGGGCCCCACACTACAAGAAGGATGTGGAAAAATTGGAAAGAGTCCAGCGGAGGGCAACAAAAATGATTAGGGGACTGGAATCAGTTATGATTTAACTGGGAATTGGTCCTGCTTTGAGCAGGGGGTTGGACTAGATGACCTTCTGGGGTCCCTTCCAACCCTGATATTCTATGATTCTATGATTCTAACACATGACTTATGAGGAGAGGCTGAGGGAACTGGGATTGTTTAGTCTGCGGAAGAGAAGAATGAGGGTGGATTTGATAGCTGCTTTCAAGTACCTGAAAGGGGGTTCCAAAGAGGATGGATCTAGACTGTTCTCAGTGGTGGCAGATGACAGAACAAGGAGTAATGGTCTCAAGTTGCAGTGGGGGAGATTTAGGTTGGATATTAGGAAAAACTTTTTCACTAGGAGGGTGGTGAAGCACTGGAATGCGTTACCTAGGGAGGTGGTGGAATCTCCTTCCTTAGAAGTTTTTAAGGTCAGGCTTGACAAAGCCCTGGCTGGGATGATTTAGTTGGGGATTGTTCCTGCTTTGAGCAGGGGGTTGGACTAGATGACCTCCTGAGGTCCCTTCCAACCCTGATATTCTATGATTCTATGAAATGGAATCAATTACATATAGTAATGTCAAAGTTCTTGGTTCATCATTCAGTCCTTTGTGTAGAGCTTCCGTTTGTAGCCAAGTCCCTCCAGAGGAATGAAGCAGGATTGAAGACCAGATGGAGGAGCTGCAGCAGCTTTTTATAGTCTCTTGCCATGTGATCTCTGCTTTCTTTGTCCCAAGGACAAGCTGCCCATCCCATGGCCTGGAAACACCTCAGAGTTCTGTCCATAGGCAGGACCCTGCACACCTCGCTGAGTCCCAAGGTGTATCTGCCTTCTTTCGATAGGTCAGTTGTGTAGCGGATGGTCCTCAATGGGCCATCAAGAAGGCTGGGCAGAGCTGAGACCAACTTGTCTGGGGTGTCACCCAGAAGCATAGCATAAGTTTGAAATACAGACAGTATAGAGCCAATATTCATAACTTTAACTAGAAAAATGATACAAATACACAGATAGCATAATTATAACCAGTCAATCATATTCTTTGCTGCACTGGCTTTATAATTAGACAATTCTGTTTTGAGGGCGAGATGTGACTCCGTGGGGGGCCATTGTGTCACCTTGGTGGTGGTGTTTTATTTTAAGTGTGTATGTTTTCATTATCATCAATATTTTAACCTCTTGGAGCACGTACAAGAAGGGAGAGAGAAACCTCGGCAAAATCCAAGCCCTTAACAGAACCTGACAAGACGTGCTAGTATTTAAAGACCTGTGGAGTTTTGTTTTCTTAATGATTGGAAGCCAGGTGCAATAGTGAGAATTATGCGTGTGGACAGAGGGAGAGAGACATTTTGTCTCTACTGCAATTAACATTTTCATTTACTTTTACACTCCTAAGAAGCTAAAGTCATCGTGGCTAATGCCAGCTTTGCTGGCTGTTGCAGTGTCTAAAGTACTCTGTGTCATTCTTCTTCGCCAAGGGGGAAGTCTCCATACGTGGTCCCGTATCACCCCCCACAGAGGTTCAAGTAAATGGCCGGAGTTCTGCCCCAGGTCTATGCCTGTAGGGGGAGCTGAGCATCAAAGTCTGACTCCGGACACAACATGGGATTCCGGGGGCAGAATCTTGCCCTGAGTTTGCCCCTTCCAACGTTAGCACCTCCATGACCTGCCATAGCTGCTTGTCGGGGGTCTGATCCAATGCCTACTGAAGCCAGTGGAAGTCGAGGTAGCAACAGTGGGCGCGCTAGTGTAGACAGGGCACAGGTGCTCTCATCACCACGTTGTCTTAACTTGCTCAGAGCAGGTCAAGATGGTTCAGTGGTTCAGATGTTGGTAGAAAACTCTCCAGACAAGAATCCCAAACCGGCATCCCTCAAAGCCACCAGCCTCTGATCTCCACCCTACCGCCTCCTGCTCGCAAACAGGCCGTGTACACAGGGTAGGAATAGTTAGCAATTGTGTACGAGGTGCCCAGGGCCTGTTCTCTCAAGGGGCTGCGTGCTCTTGACGTCACCGGGAGAAGGCTCTCAGCACCTTACCAGTACTCACTGCTGTGCTGATGTGTAATTCATGGTGTGTTATTTTAACCTCGCCACTGAAACACATTGGTCTGTACAGGGACTAGTTTTATTTATGAAATGAGAATACAGACCTGCTGCTGTACAGATGAGACTGTAACTCTGTATGCTGCTACGCAGGCCGGCCGGCAGCAAGTCCGGGCCCCTGTGCACGCACAAGCTGGGCCCACGCGGAGGTGGTCCGCCTGACATTTGGGTGGTGTCCCCTGCGCTGGCTGGTGCCCAGCGGGCTGTGCTGCCGGGAGTGCTCTTCTGGCTAGGGTGACCAGATGTCCCGATTTCATAGGGACAGTCCCGATATTTGGGGCTTTGTCTTATATAGGTGCCTATTACCTCCCACTCCCTGTCCCCATTTTTCACACTTGCTATCTGGTCACCCTACTTCTGGCACAGCCAGGGCTTGCTCATGCCCGCCTGGTCGGGTTGCCAACTGTCTAATTGCACAAACCCAAAGACACTTGCCCCGCCCCCTCCATGAGGCCACGCCCATCCCACCCTTTCTGCGAGGCCCCGCCCCTGCTCACTCCATCCACCCTCTGTCCTTCGCTTTCCCCTACCCTCACTCACTTTCATCAGGCTGGGGTGGGGATGCAGGCTCTGGGAGGGTGTTTGGATGTGGGAGGGGGTGCAGGCTGTGGGCTGGTGCAGGGGGTTGGGGTGCAGGCCTTGAGAGGAAGCTTGGGTGCGGGAAGGGGTGAGGGGTCGGGCTCTGGGCTGGGGCAGAATGTTGGGGTGCAGGAGGGGGTTGGGGCTCTGGGAGGGAGTTTGGGTGCAGGAGGGGGTGAGGGATCCGGGCTCTGGGAGGGAGTTTGGGTGCAGGAGGGGGTGAGGGGTTGGGGCTCTGGGAGGGAGTTTGGGTGTGGGAGGGGGTGAGGGGTCGGGCTCTGGGAAGGAGTTTGGGTGCAGCAGCGGGTGAGGGGTCAGGGCTCTGGGAGGGAGTTTGGGTGCAGGAGGGGGTGAGGGGTCGGGGCTCTGGGAGGGAGTTTGGGTGTGGGAGGGGGTGAGGGGTCGGGCTCTGGGAAGGA
The DNA here is from genome assembly GCF_965140295.1 of Lepidochelys olivacea. Taxonomy (NCBI): domain Eukaryota; kingdom Metazoa; phylum Chordata; order Testudines; family Cheloniidae; genus Lepidochelys; species Lepidochelys olivacea. The sequence continues at coordinate 270,213,502 of NC_140412.1, read as the reverse complement.
GTTTGGGTGCAGCAGGGGGTGAGGGCTCGGGGCTCTGGGAGGGAGTTTGGGTGCAGGAGGGGGTCGGGGCTCTGGGAGGGAGTTTGGGTGCAGCAGGGGGTGAGGGGTCGGGGCTCTGGGAGGGAGTTTGGGTGCAGGAGGGGGTGAGGGGTCGGGGCTCTGGGAGGGAGTTTGGGTGTGGGATCAGGCTCTGGGCTGGGGCAGAATGTTGGGTGCGGGAGGGGGTCGGGGCTCTGGGAGGGAGTTTGGGTGCAGCAGGGGGTGAGGGGTCGGGGCTCTGAGGAGTTTGGTGCAGCAGGGGGTGAGGGGTCGGGGCTCTGGGAGGGAGTTTGGGTGCAGCAGGGGGTGAGGGGTCGGGGCTCTGGGAGGGAGTTTGGGTGCGGGAGGGGGTGAGGGGTCGGGCTCTGGGAGGGAGTTTGGGTGCAGGAGGGGGTCGGGGCTCTGGGAGGGAGTTTGGGTGCGGGAGGGGGTGAGGGGTCGGGGCTCTGGGAGGGAGTTTGGGTGCAGGAGGGGGTCGGGGCTCTGGGAGGGAGTTTGGGTACGGGAGGGGGTGAGGGGTCGGGGCTCTGGGAGGGAGTTTGGGTGCAGGAGGGGGTCGGGCTCTGGGAGGGAGTTTGGGTGTGGGAGGGGGTGAGGGGTCGGGCTCTGGGAGGGAGTTTGGGTGCAGGAGGGGGTCGGGGCTCTGGGAGGGAGTTTGGGTGCGGGAGGGGGTGAGGGGTCGGGGCTCTGGGAGGGAGTTTGGGTGCGGGAGGGGGTGAGGGGTCGGGCTCTGGGAGGGAGTTTGGGTGCAGGAGGGGGTCGGGGCTCTGGGAGGGAGTTTGGGTGCGGGAGGGGGTGAGGGGTCGGGGCTCTGGGAGGGAGTTTGGGTGCAGGAGGGGGTCGGGGCTCTGGGAGGGAGTTTGGGTGCAGGAGGGGGTGAGGGGTCGGGGCTCTGGGAGGGAGTTTGGGTGCAGGAGGGGGTCGGGCTCTGGGAGGGAGTTTGGGTGTGGGAGGGGGTGTGGGGTCAGGCTCTGGGCTGGGGCAGAATGTTGGGTGTGGGAGGGGGTTGGGGCTCTAGGTTGGGGAGGGGGCTGGGTTGTAGGAGGGGGTCAGCGCTTATCTTGGGCGGCTCTCGAAAGCGACCCACACACCCCTCTCGCAGTGGCTCGTAGGCGGGGGGCTTAGGGTGTCTCCGCACGCTGCTGCCCGCAGACACTGCCCCCGCAGCTCCCATTGGCTGCAGTTCCCGGCCAATGGGAGTTGCGGAGTTGGCGGTTGGGGTGGGGGCTGGGGACCCCTGGGCCATTGCCCCCTTTGCCCCCTCCTGCCCCGCGTTGGCGGGCCTGCTGCTATGGGACTTTACCTAGAGTGTGAGTGTGGCCAGGTAGGTAGGCCCCTGTTGAAACAGCACTGCGGGGTGGGGCAGTTAACACTGATTCTGCCTCAGTGGGTTCCAGATCAAATTCGCTCCATTTACAATGAGCAGCAAACTCCAGCCCCTGACGCTGCAGGTTCAGCGTGGCACATGAACCACCGAGGGAAGCCCTTTCAGCGAGCGTTACTACGTGCAGGGACAGGAGGGGATTTCCTGCGTTTTCACGCCGCGGTGCCTTTACAAACCAAGGCAGGCATTTTCTGAGCTCATGGATCTCTACAGTCCCCTTCTCAGTAACTTTCCCCCCACGTATATTATTACATTGCACAACATTAAACCCATGTTCTTTATTTGCCCCAGGCTGTGTGTCCGTGTCCACCAAACCGGCTTCTCGCCTGCAGGGACGGAAGAAAGAAACAGAACCACAGGCCTGGAAGGGCCCTCGAGAGGTCACCTAGTCCAGTGCCCTGCACTCACGGCAGGACTGCATAATAACTAGACCATCCCTGACAGGGTTTGTCCAACCTGCCCTTAAAACTCTCCAATGGCAGCAACAGCGGGGTTGGTTTTACTGGGAGGCTTTCCGATACTCCAGCGATGCGGGGAGAAGAGACAAGCCCCTAGATGCTGGACAGCTCAGACTGGCCCCTAGACCGCCTGGGAGCGGGAAGTGCCGTAACACCAGTCGTACCACCCCTTTCACGACAAGGTACCCGCGCTTTATGCAGGACACTGAATGCGACTTTAGATATTCTCTGCTTCTGTGGATGAACAAGTCTTCGTGTTGTATGTTAGGCACCGAAGTCTCTGCTATCCCCTGTAGCAGAGGCCGCAGTATTAGTGGGCAGAGCTTAAATTCTTATAGATTATTTCCCAGAGCCCCCCTCACCTCCCCCCACCATGCTATAAAAACTCCAGGGCCCAGCAGGGTGGAGGGGAGGCTCAGGGCTCCAGCCGCTGGGCTGGTGGGGTGAGCTCGGGGATTCTGCCCTGTGGCGGGGCTCTGGGATATAGCCGCAATGGGGGTAGGGGAGGAGGGGCACATCGGGTCTCAGGGCAGGCAGGGGCTCCACCCCACAGGGTGGTGCTGGGGCTCGGGAATATTTACTAGAGCTCTGCTCCGGACGAATTTAAGCCCTGTTAGTGTGTCATGGCTAGACGGTGGTGAGCGTGTCTGATACTCAGCACGCTCGTTTTGCAAGCAAGATCTAACATCTGCAATAACAGCCCTGGGTCCCTGTGGGGAAGCAGACGGTGCTCGGATTCTCATGGTGTGCCCGGTTCTGAATCCCATCAAGCTGCTCTCTGCTGCGGATGTACGAGCCAAATGAGAGAAGAACTAGGTAGACATTCCCACTGTCTGAACGGAAAGCCCCTGGTTTGGTCACTGCAGTGTGTGCTGATGCGCCACTGAAATACACTCCAGTATTTCCAGGAGCAGTTCAAGGAGAAATGATGGTTCTGTTCGAAACTGTTTCCCACTACAGCTTCCTGCCAACTCGTGTTCAGTGTCCTCTGCCACCCTGCAGATATGGGGTGCAGGGGGAGTGGCTGACAGAGATGATAACAGGGTATCTTGGTTATTCCTTTACTCCTCTTCTTTTGAAAACATTCTACATGTCGGACACTGTGTCCCCCCATTTCTCATGTTTTCAGGGGTTACTGTACAACTGAGGGCAGTCTTTGTGGTTTGTTGATTCCTGCGATGATCCCATTTGAAATTTACATATAAACATCGATAGCAGCTTTTCACACATTCATTGCAGTTCTGTCTTTGCTCTCCTGGTTCAGATCTGCAGAATAGACTGAAGCAGGACCTAGTAGTGAAGCTTATATTCCTCCCAGTAGATTCCCGTGAATGTCTATGTGGACTGTCTTGTGACCTTTAAAATGTCCAGTTGTGATGGACGTTCTTCTCACATCCAGGATACAAAGGGACGTGTTTCCAGGGGGACTCTTTAACAGTGCTCACAAGTACTGCACCCCCAGCGTGCTTTGTGCAGGCAGTTGCTCGTCTTGCGTAGGCTGATGCACTTTCGGGGGCGCAGACAGATGCACTCAACTTCTGCATGTGCAACTAAGGCAACTTGCTGCAAATTGGGGCCAAAGTATGTTTTTTGTGTGAGGCCACTAATTAACCTTAGAGAGGAGACGAACCTTTCCTCTAGGGTCCCAGCGCTAGGCTGGTCCCTGGAGTGCTATGAAGTTTATCTGCAGACTTCAGCCTGATAAAGAGACACGGATTCTGCTCTGTGCGCATTTGCTGGTGGGAACAGGAGCTGGACGGTTAGACTGGACCTGCTCCTGCACACTGGGTCCAGGCATGTGGCCTTGCTGTGGAGCAAGAATGAAGCTTCTCTCACATTCAGCAGTGTCTGGATTCTGAGTGGTTATTTTACAAGAAGCTTCTTCCTTGCACCTTCCTTGCTCAGCTCCGTTGGGCAGGTGTCTAGTGTTGCTCTTCTTTCACAGCTGGTAAATGTATATGGTCTCCTCCTTCAGCGGATCCCCGAGTGAGATAGGACTTCCAACCGAGACCGAAAGCTGGCTCCCCATGGTGATGGCCCCCATGTTGAGTAAGCGCACGTGCGGCTTTACCACTGCGTGCACTCTTTGGTGCCTCATGAGGTGTGTTTTCTTGCTGAAGCGCTTCCCGCAGAGGTCGCAGGGGAAGGGCCTCTCCCCGGTGTGGATCCTGTAGTGCGTGACGAGGTGTGTCCTCTGGTTGAAGCTCTTGCCGCACTCGGTGCATGCATAGGGCCTCTCTCCTGTGTGGATCCTCAGGTGTCTCTTCAGGTCCTGCTTGTGGCTGAATCTCTTCTCACACTCCGTGCAGGCGTAGGGCCGGCTGCCCAGGTGGGTCTTCTGGTGTGTGATGAGGATGGACTTCTGGCTGAAGGCCTTCCCGCACTGGGCGCAGGGGAAGGGCCGCTCTCCGGTATGGATGCGCTGGTGGGCGTTCAGGTGGGTTTTCTGGCTGAAGCTCTTCCCGCACTCGGTGCAGATGAACGGCTTCTTCCCCGCGTGGATCTTCTGGTGGGTGATGAGGTTCTTCTTCCAGGTGAAGCTCTTCTCACACTCGGCGCAGGCATAGAGGGTCACGTCCCCCGAGTGGATCAGCTGGTGGGTGAGGAGTTTCTTCTTGCAGCTGAAGCCTTTGTCGCACTGGGTGCACCTGAAGGGGCGCTCCCCGGTGTGGATTTGCTGGTGCCTCATCAGGTGGGTTTTCTTGCTGAACCCTTTCCCGCATTCGCTGCACAGGAACGGCCTCTCGCCTGTGTGGATCCTGAAGTGGGTAACCAGGTGAGTCTTCTGGCTGAAGCTCTTCCCGCATTCGCTGCAGGCGAAGGGTCTCTCTCCGGTGTGGATCCGGTGGTGCCTTATGAGGTCCTGCTTGTGACCAAAGCTCCTCTGGCATATGGCGCAGGTGTAGGATCGCCTCTCGAGGTGTGTCTTCTGGTGCATGGTGAGCACGGACTTCTGGCAGAAGCTCCTGTCGCAGTGAGGGCAGTTGTACAGTCTCTTCTCCTCATGGGTCTTCTGGTGCGTGATGAGGTATTTCTTCCAGCTGAAGCTTTTCCCACACTTGACGCAGCTGAAGGGCCGCTCCCCCGTGTGGATACGCTGGTGGGTGATAAGATTCTTCTTCCAGCTGAAGTTCTTCCCACACTCGATGCACGTGAACGGCCGTTCCCCTGTGTGGATCTGCTGGTGCCTGGCGAGATCTTGCTTGTGGCTGAAGTTCTTCTGGCATACAGAGCAGGGAAGCGGCCGGGTTCCCGAGTGAGTCCTCTGGTGCCGCACCAGGTGGGTTTTCTTCCTGAAGTTTTTCCCACACTCGGTGCATGGAAATGGTCTCTCGCCCGTGTGGATTCGGAAGTGCGTTATAAGGTGCGTTTTCTGGATGAAGCTTCTCCCGCATTCAGTGCACTGATAGGGCCTCTCTCCCGTGTGGATACGGTAATGCCGTATCAAGTCTTGTTTGTGATTGAAGCCCTTCTTGCATTCGGTGCAGATGTATGGCCTCACTCCCATGTGGGTTTCCCGATGAGTCATGAGAAGGGACATCGGTCCAAAGCTGCTGCTGCAATCAGTCCAGTTAAATGGAGCCTCCAGTGGGAGCTTTCCCTGGTGTGGTTCCAGGCCAACCTGATCCGCAAAGTTGTCTTTGTATTCCATGCACACGTATGGCATTTCTCTCTTCAGGTGTCCTTGGAAAAGTGCAAAATTCTCCATGTTGCCAAAGCTGGATTGTTCAGCCTCAGCCTCTAGAGTGCTCCTCAGCTGCCTTTGTGATTTGCATGGGACCCTGCAGACACTCCCCCAGTCTGGATTCATGGCCACATTCTCTTGGCGTGTTTCCGATGATCGGTCCGATACCTCCAGTTTTATAGCAGAGGTCTCATGGGTTGCTTCAATGAGGCTCACCGGCTGCCTTCCTGATTTGCAAGGGATCCTGAAGATGCTGTCCCAGTCTGAAGACTTAAGAACAGTGTCTTTGGACTGTTCCGGTGATAGTTCGGGTGAGTCTAATTTCACAGTAAGGTTCTCATTCTCTGCTCCGGTGGGGTTCATCTGCTGCCTTTCTGGTTTGCACTGGATCCTGTAGATGTCTGAAGATGTGGAAAGATCTTCTTCAGACTTTTCTGATGAGGGCTCACTTGGCTCTAATTTTACAGTTAGTTTCTCATGCTTGGCTTCTGCATGGTACATCTGTTGCCTTTGTGGTTTGCACTGGATCTTGTAGGCATTTCTCCAGTCTGGAGACATGGAGAGACTCTCTTCTGATCTCTCTGGTAAGGGGTCAGGTGGTTCTGATTTTATAGTAGAGTTGTCATCATCTACAACACAGAGACAAGAGTTCAGAATATTATTGCAAGGGAAGGTAAAACTCTTAATATCAGCTCTGTCTGATTTCCAGTGTAATCCCATGAAGGTGTGTCTCACAAGCAGCACTGGTTATAGGCCCCTTGTACCACCTCCATGTCTACAGATACAAGGTTTAAAAGATTTTGAACTTTTGTAGGAAGTCATCGTGCCAACAGGATGTTGCCTCCATATTAGGATCTCAAAGCATTTTACTGGCATTATCTAGTCCCCCAAACCCGTGCTGTGAGATAGGTAGGTAAGCAGTAGTGGTATCATACCCGTTTTACAGAGTGGCTCACTGAGGCACAGTGAGATCAAGTGGCTTGGCAGAAGTCACACAATAGGTTAGTGACAGAAAGCTGGGAACACAACTCAGGAGACCGTACTCCCACCATACATGCTGCTTCCTCCTTTCCAAGATTTCTTAGAATTTGCTGGTTAAAGATAAAATTGCTCCCAGGATCGTCTTAATTATTTGAACACTAGGTGGCATGTATGAAAGATAGATTTTAAAAAATGCTGTCAGGTCACATCAGTTTGCAGTGAGCCAGAAGGTCACACTGCTGGTTACTTAGGAAGATTAAGATGACTGTCACATACAGCAGAACCGCAGAGTTACGAGACCCTCGGGAAGGGAGGTTGTTCATAACTCTGAAATGTTTGTCACTCGGAACAAAGCCCGAGGGTTGTTCCTTCAAAAGTTTACAACTGAACATTGACTTAATGCTGCTTTGAAACTTTACTGTGCAGAAGCAAAATGCTGCTTTTAACCATCTTAATTTAAATGGAACAAGCACAGAAACAGCTTCCTTGCCTTGTCAAAACTTTTTTTTAAACTTTCCCTTTATTTTTTTAGCAGTTTACGATTAACACAGGACCGTACTGTCTTTGGTGGGGTTTTTTTCAAGGTCTCTGCGGCTGTCTGATTGCGCACTTCCAGTTCCAAATGCGGCGTGTGGTTGATGGGTCAGTTCGTAACTCTGGTGCTCATAACTCTGAGAGTCTACCGTATCGTAAAAATTACCCGAAATTCCAAAAATTTTCACAGAAAAGATTGAGTAGGAAAATCCACACCAGAAAGCGTGCTATTAATCATGTGCTATTCTTGATTTCTTATTTGCTATTCTCCCAGACAGGAAGCACACACAATGTCATGTGTCTTAATTTTCCCAACCACATAGCACTGTAAGAAGCACTAATAATGAATCGAAATCATCAAAACGAACAGTTTGCGAACAGCCAACAGCCTGAAAACTATAGGCCCCCTGTAGCGCGGTGGTCACCCACTCCGGGCCTGAAAGGGTTACAGCCAGCCCTGGGAGAGGGCTGGGGCTGCGAGCCAAGGGCTAGGCTGAAGGGGAAGCAGCCACAGCTGGGGCCACGCCCCAATCAGGCCACAGCTGGCCCTATAAAAGGCTGTGGGCCAGGGGCTCAGGCAGTCTCTCTCTAGCTGTGGAGAGAGATGGGCCTGGCTGCCTGGGAGCTCAACAGAGTACCCAAAGTGGAGCTGGGCTGGGGAAAGGCCAGAGGAGCTGGGGGGCTCCAGGCTGGAAAATCCCCAGCCTGCAGGCCTTGCTGAAGGTCTAAAGCAGGTACTGGGGTTGCAAAGGGGCAGCCCAAGGTTAGGCAAAGGCAGCAGGTCCAAACCCTCCTTGCCGATGATGGCTGCAGTCTGCCCCAGTGTGTGGGGGCTAGGTGAGGACTGGCAGTAGCTGCTGAGATGGGGTGGGGATTCCCCAGGGAGGGGAGACCCAGTGTGCAGGGGTACTGCAGGGGGCAGAACCCTGATGTAGAGGGGCACTCGGGTCTGGGGGGGACAGGGGGCCTGAGGCAAGCAGGACCCTGGCCTGCAGGGGGTGGTCTGGAGGCTGGAGAGCTAATTCCCAGGATGACCAGCGGGAGGCGCTGTGCCAGTGAGTCCCGTGTCGCTACATCCCCACTGCCCAGAGAATAATGAACCATCTGAAGAAACGAAGGATGGATCTGAGAGCGAGATTAACTGACGAGGTGCTAAATTTGTAGCAAAAAATTCAAGAAGCTCTAGGTGAACAAAATCTTTGAATGGCATTTGAAAGCTCAGCCCACCAAGATGTGACAACGAAGAGGTAAAAATCTGAAGCTCGGAAGAGAAACCCTGTAACCTGAAGAGCTCGTGGAATGGTGGCCTTGCTCCGTTTCTGCCCTGGCGGCATCCGCCAAGAAAGAACCAGTGGAGCAGCCCTCAGAGATTCGTGTTTAAATGCAGCTCCTCCCTAGGAAGCTGTGAGCCCATTTCCGCTGGCTAGGGCTGGCAGGGTCTACACCTCTGCGTTCTGGAGCAGGTCTGATCCCTCACCTGTGAAGCAGCTCTGCAGAGTCCCCTTTTCCTCTACGTCACTCCACGCCCTGGGACGTGACGGCTCCTCCCCTCGCTCGGTCTGTGGCGGGAGGTCACGTTTCGTAACAGAATGACCTGCTGAGAGCGCAAGGCAGACCCAGTTAGTTTCCTTTTGCATCTCCCAGGCTTCAGAGTCTTCTGTGGCCCCTTGACAAGGTCCCCTCCTCCTGGTGAATGTGCCCCCTGGCAAGGTGAAAACTCCCCTCCGAGAGAGGGTCTTGCTTCTGCAAGCCCCACTCTTCCTAATCCCTCCCGAGGGTGGGTTTCCCTGCTCCACTGCCCCTCAGGAGGGTCCCCTGCTTTGTTGTGTGTTGCCCCCACCCCATCTGAGGGAGCATCTCTCTACTCAGCCTGGTCCCCTTCTCCCCCAGGGACTCTCATCTTGGCAGGGGCCTCCCTCCAGCTGGGGCTGCCCTCCTGGGACACAGAGACCGGGCCTAGCATGCCTCTCCACCCCGCACAGCTCTCCCACCACAGAGAGCCCGTGTAGCAGGCTGCCCCCCGCCCTCCCTTGGATTGGATACAGAGATACAGCCCCCTACGTAGCATAGGGCTATCCACTGCGCTGCCCTGCATCCTTCAGGGCCGGTACCCTCGACAGCCAGTGCCATGGCAACCGCTTGGGAGACAGTGCCCAAAATTGGAGGGAACCCAGGAGTCTGGGTGGGCACCGTTTGCAGCTCCCGGTCCTGCCCCCCCATCTCACCAGCAAGAGAAGTGGGTGAGATGGTGCTATCCCCTTCCTGGCCTCATGCAGCAACAGGACTCAATGGGGAGGGGGTGTCTTGCCTGGACAGCCGCAGCCCGGGGCCTACTCGCCAGGCAGCCAAGCCTGGCTGGCAATGTGGTCCATGGCATGGGAATACAGTGGCCTCACACAGGGGGACTGGCCGGCGCTGGGCAACATGCCTGCCAGGTCACTGGTGTGGATGTGGCCTGGGACAGTGGTGCACAGACACCGCTGGGTGGGTGGGCCGGAGGGTCTCTTTCCAGTACCACATCACCACCCACCCCTCTGTTACCTAGAATGTCCTACTTCTGTATTCCACTGAGAATTGTTCCAGTCACAGCGTGTGTGGAATAAAGGACAGTCACCCCGATGTCAGTGATTATAACACCCCTTGTGTGACAGGGCGCTGGGCAAAGGGTTGCTGATTCAGCCCTCTGTCAGGCCAGCTCCCATTCAGGGGAATAAATTAGAGCTGGCTGGAGCTAACCTGGTCCTAACTGGGGAAGCAGAGACAGCTGCCGCCTGATTAACCTGGGGCTGTATAAAAGCCGCAGGGAAAAGGCAGAGAGTGGAAGCAGGGAGGGTGGCCTGCAGATGGGAACAAGCCTGTAAACAAACTGCACCGAGTGACTTTATGGACCTAGCAGGGGCAGGAGCCAAGGGGGCCATGCCGCACTCTGCTACACCTGGCGTCCGTGGAGCTGTTGCTGTGTGTGTAAGGGTTTTATCTTGCGAACAACTCACTACAGGGAGTGGTGCTGACTGCCACGAGTCATTCCACTGCTTTCAAGGCAGTCAGCACCACTCCTGGTCCGAAATCTCTGAAAGATCAGGACCCTGGAGTTTAAATGTGGAAAAATAACATGCAGGAAGCCCCTAGCACTCGGGGTGGGAGGGGGAGTGCAGCCCCACCCCATCCTAGCAGCAGCCTGCTGCTCTCTTCTTCCTCCCGCTCCCGGACTGCTGGGGACTCCTTGTGCACTGTCCCCGCTGCTGTCCTGCCCTGGCGCACAGGCCTGACCTGCCCCAGCACCATGTGCTGCAGGAGCCTGCAGGAGCTAGAGGCTCTGGGCAGGGGGAGGAAGCACAAGGTGCCCTGGTCTAGTCCCGCACTGTGCTGCCGTGGGCTTCTCTGGAGACGTAGCCAGCCAGGTCCTGCCCTGACCTCGGGGTGAGCCGCCTGCCCTGCTTGGTGAGTTGCTTTTGCCCCAGTTGGGTGGGAGTTTGGGGGTGGGCTGTTATGTGACTCCTGTGGAGAAGGGGTGCAGCAAGAAATTGAGGGTACCTCTGCTCTACAGCAATGAAGAGGAATATTTAAGAGAATATTTGTTCCGGTGGATGGTGGTGGGTTTGTGGGCTGCCCTAGAGGAAGAACGCTCTGGAGTAAATGCATGAATGAACGGGCGTTTCTATTGCACGCGTCATCTAGTGCGATGATGATCTGCAGAAAAAAAGTTGCAAAACAAACCAACTCAGAGGGCATTTTTCAGAGAACTGTACTGAGGAGGGATACGCCACAAGTCAGCAGTTAACAACATGAGAACGGCTGTGCTGGGTCAGACCAATGGTCCCGCTAGCCCAGTATCCTGTCTTCCAACAATGGCTGGTCCCAGAACTTCAGGGAACTGTAAAAAACAGGGCAGCTGGAGTGATCCACCCATCTTCTGGCAAACACTTCAGAGCATGGTTTTGCATCCATGCCCATCTTGACTGATGGACCTATCCTCTATGAACTTATCTAGTTCTTTTTTTAACCCAGTTATATTTTTGGCCTTCACAACATCCCCTGGCAATGAGTTCCACAGGTTAATTGTGCATTGTGTGACAAAGTACTTCTTGGTTGTATTAAACCTGCTGCCTATTAATTTTATTGGGTGATCCCTAGTTTTTGTAGTGTGGGAAAGGGCAAATAACACTTTTTTCCACACCAGTCATGATTTTATAGACCTCTATCATATCCCCATGAGTCGTCTCTGCTAAGATGAACAGCCCTAATCTTTTTAGTCTCTCCTCATATGGAAGCTGTTACATACCCTTGATCGTCTCTGTTTCCCTTCTCTGAACTTTTTCCAGTTCCCCTGTATCCTTTCTCAGATGGGGTGACCAGAATTGGTCACAGTATAGCAGGTGTGGGGGCACCAGGGACTTACATAATGGTATGTGAAATGTTCTACCTTATTTTCTATTCCTTTCCTAATAGTTCCTAGCAATCTCTTCGCCTTTTTGACCATTGCTGCACATTGAGCTGAACTATCCATGGTGACTCCAAGATCTCTCTAAGTGGTAACAGCTAATTTAGAACCCATCATTATAGATGTGCAGTAGGGATTATTTTTTCCAGTGTGCGTTACTTTGCACGTGTCAAGGTTGCATTTCATCTGCCATGTTGTTACCTCATCACCCAGCTTCGTGAGATCCCTTTGTAGCTCTTCACAGTCTGCTTTGAACTTCACTGTCTTGAATAATTTTGTATCATCTGTAAACTTTGCCATTTCACTGTTCACCCCCATTTCCAGATTAGTGGGTCAGATTTCAGGCATGTTACTGCCTTATTTCCATTCACAGAGTATGATTCTACTCTCACTTAAACCATGTTTACAGTGGTGAATCTCCATGGACTTCACTGGAGTTACTCCAGATTTACATTAGTGTAACTGAGCTCAGAATCAGGCCCACAGCTTCACCATGATGGAGAAAGAGAAAGGGCCAGATGTTTAAAGATATTCAGGTGCCTAAAGATGCAGATCGGCCCCTAGTGGGATTTCAGAAGCACCTACGGGCCTAACTCTTATTGAAATCAAACCCTTAAAAATGTGGTCCAAAGTGACTAAACTGAAGTCCCCCCAGACATGCCCAGAATCAGGCTATCCATAAAGTGAAAGCAAAACGATTGTTGATTTTTACCCATTGAGATCAGAAGCTCATAATTCTCCCTCATGACGTCCCGGTAAAACTCTCTCTGCCATTCTTCCAAAATCGCCCACTCCTCCGGGGAGAAATAGACACTGACATCCTCAAATGTTACCAGCCTCTGAAACACAAACAGCAACCCGCTCAGTGCCCACCTGGAACATGAAGGGCTAATGGTATCGGTGTGAGGTTAAAAGCTGCTGTGTGTGTGTGTGTGTGTGGGCGGGGGGTTAACAGTGTGTGAAGTAGGAAGCAGGTGAACAAATTCAGGGAACCCGAGGGTTTGTAACGGGATTGTGAGAATGCTCAGTTCTGGAACCCTTGTGCGGTACTTACCTTCCTGAAACCTGCCATTTGCCCTTCAACTAGCTACAGGCATATGCCTTGTCTTGTGGGTGCAAATACAGAGCTGGTTACCTACAATACATGGCATTGCCTTGCCAAGGAATGGTTTGTCTGCAGGGATCGTTACTTTGAGCTCCTCCAAAGAACATGCCCAGCCTTTGCAGAACAGTAACACATTTAGGTGACCATAACCACAGGTTATTTTTCTAATTCTCTTCCCAAAGACCATAGCTATTAATGCTGCACGACCTACGATCCAAACCCCTTCGAAAGCCGAGGGGCTGGATACGGATTCCCAGCTCCAAAGCTCGCCCTATGGTTTTGATTCTAGGTTGGATTCTAAACCTGGCAGGGTCTTATTTTCCTCTTCTGGCTAAGATGAAGCTGGAACCTGTTCTCATGTGATTTTGGCCTCATGTGGCACAAGACTTGTGAGATCAGCTGTTCCCGTGAGTTCTCTGCCGTTTGGGGATGAAATCTCACAAGAACAGCCGGGCTCTGTGCTGCTGAATATAAACCCTGAGTCCTGGTTCAGCTTCTAACCTGCGCTCCAGTCTAAAACTAATCTAGATTATCCCCTTCCATGCCCCATCTCCAAAATGAGGTTCTTCAGCCCAAGTGCACTTCTCAGCCATCTCGGGCCACGTTTTTAAATGGAACATGCACCTGACGACGGCTACAAATGCTCTATGGAGAGATGCAGTGCTGTAGGTCAGATCCCCTCAGATATGACAGCCTGGCACTGCTTTCCTGCATAGGGCAGATGGGGCAGCTTGAATATATATGTTCCCTGCTCCTAGGCAGGGTTTTTTAAAAGCTCTGCTCCAGGAATTACTCTGGGGCCGTTCTCTGGCCTGTGTTACCCAGGAGGTCAGACGAGATGATTACAATGAACAGTCCCGCCTGGCATTGGAATCGATGACTTTATAGTGGAGTCCCAGCCGAGAGGTATTTTACCCTTTCATTAGAAACTGCTCAAGTAGAACGAAATCCAAGTCTCAACCTATGTATTTAGAAACCTGCAGGCTGCAGCTAGGGTGACCAGATGTCACGATTTTATAGGGACAGTCCCTATATTTAGGGCTTTGTCTTATACAGGCGCCTATCACCCCCCATCCCTGTCCTGATTTTTTGCACTTGCTATCTGGTCACCCTAGCTGCAGCCTAACTGGTTGGCTCAGGCTGAGTATCAGGACACAGAGACACATCCTGATCTTGGTGTAAATCTGGAGCTACTCCACTTAATTCAGTAGAGCTGCTCTGGATTTACACCAGTGTAACTGAGATCGCCATCTGCTTCATGACAGATTCTTCGGTGTATTTCTAATTTATCTGCAAACACGATGTTCAAGGTAAATGTCCTACCTGAGCGGAGATCTCCTCAGCCATTCCCCTCTGATGCTGGAATGAACCGGGTGTAGATGGGCTTTCTTGGCTGGAACTCCTCAGACCATGAGGACCCCAGATCCGGTTTTTTTTTTTAATCAATCAGTATTTAGAGATTCCTATTCCCCCTGCCCGTTGTTTCTCTCTTAATGGCTGCCAGTGCAGAGAGACTCTGGTCTGATTTCAGGTTACCAGGAAAGGCAGTGAAAGATTAGACAGAAGAAAAAGGGGGGCGATCTGCAGGCAGGACTATGAGGGATTTTTTTTTTAAAGCAAACCCTGACAAACTAAGGATGCTGAGGAATAAGGCAGTTACCCACAGAGATCACATGTGCAGCTGTCTTAGCCCCATAGAGTCCCTTCTATTGTAAAGCTTTTACTCCTACAGAACTGCAAAGCATTCCTGGGAGCTGTAGTCCTTCCCCGGAAGGTACTGAAGCTGCCTGTGATCACAGCACAGATGTTTAACCTTATCAGAGAGGGAGAACTACACTTCCCATCAGCCCACGGAGCAGTCATGTAAACCCTTTGTTTTCTGCATGGCTGCTGTGGCAAACCTTCCCACCCTTGCACTGCCAGCAAAGCCCGTCCCCTCTGCATTACAAATCAGTCTCTTTACATTTAGGAGACTAAGGGTCTGATCCCCCAGCCCTCCATGGACCCACTTGCATGAGTAGAGTCCTCAGAGGTCTAGAGTTGGTGAAACTTGGGCACGCGTCTGAGCCAGCTTTTCAGGGCCCCCCTCCGATGTTGGTGGGCGCCTTTTAACGGTGGGTACGTAGAGCAGCATTTAGAGAGTGATGTACTTGCACCCAGATTTAAGTGTGGGGCAAACAGTCTGGCACTATATACTGCAGGTGCAAACATACTTGGGGGGAAGAGGCTTGGTATAGGCTTCGTTACAAATCCAGTGTGTTGGTTTTGCTTAGATATTATGGTGATGGGCATGTTATAAATGTGTGGATATGATTAGACCATGTAAATTGCAGGATGATTCACCACCATTTAGTCCTGTGGATTCTCTATTACTGGTCATTTTAAAACCAAGGTAGGATGTTTTTCTAAAGAGCTCTTCTCTAGGAATTATTTTGGGGGTTGTCCTCTGGCCTGTATTATACAGGGGGTCAGACCAAATGATCACAATGGTCCCTTTTGGCCTTGGAATCTATAAATACAACATCCAAGTTGCCCTCTAACCTTGTCTGTACATTTCATCCTCTCTCCCTTCCCTTTGTCAGCTGGCAGAGCTCTGTAGGCATCACAGCAGAGGTGAGTTTTCGGGGATTTACAGGCAGAGGCTGATAGGTCAACGGACCTTAGAATCATAGAATATCAGGGTTGTAAGGGACCTCAGGAGGTCATCTAGTCCAACCCCCTGCTCAAAGCAGGACCAATCCCCAATTAAATCATCCCAGCCAGGGCTTTGTCAAGCCTGACCTTAAAAATTTCTAAGGAAGGAGATTCCACCCCCTCCCTAAGTAACTCATTCCAGTGCTTCACCACCCTCCTAGTGAAAAAGTTTTTCCTAATATCCAACCTAAACCTCCCCCACTGCAACTTGAGACCATTACTCCTTGTCCTGTCATCTTCTACAACTGAGAATAGTCTAGAACCATCCTCTTTGGAACCACCTCTCAGGTAGTTGAAAGCAGCTATCAAATCCCCCCTCATTCTTCTCTTCTGCAGACTAAACAATCCCAGTTCCCTCAGCCTCTCCTCATAAGTCATGTGTTCCAGACTCCTAATCATTTTTGTTGCCCTTCGCTGGACTCTCTCCAATTTTTCCACATCCTTCTTGTAGTGTGGGGCCCAAAACTGGACACAGTACTCCAGATGAGGCCTCACCAATGTCGAATAGAGGGGAACGATCACCTCCCTCGATCTGCTGGCAATGCCCCTACTTATACATCCCAAAATGCCATTGCCCTTCTTGGCAACAAGGGCACACTGCTGACTCATATCCAGCTTCTCGTCCACTGTCACCCCTAGGTCCTTTTCCGCAGAACTGCTGCCTAGCCATTCGGTCCCTAGTCTGTAGCTGTGCATTGGGTTCTTCCGTCCTAAGTGCAGGACCCTGCACTTATCCTTGTTGAACCTCATCAGATTTCTTTTGGCCCAATCCTCCAATTTATCTAGGTTCCTCTGTATCCTATCCCTACCTGCCACCGTATCGACCACTCCTCCTAGTTTAGTACCATCCGCAAATTTGCTGAGGGTGCAATCCACACCATCCTCCAGATCATTTATGAAGATATTGAAGAAAACCGGCCCCAGAACCGACCCTTGGGGCACTCCACATGATACCGGCTGCCATCTAGACATGGAGCCATTGATCACTACCCGTTGAGCCCGACAATCTAGCCAGCTTTCTACCCACCTTATAGTGCATTCATCCAGCCCATACTTCCTTAACTTGCTGACAAGAATACTGTGGGAGACCGTGTCAAAAGCTTTGCTAAAGTCAAGAAACAATACATCCACTGCTTTCCCTTCATCCATAGAAGCAGTAATCTCATCATAGAAGGTGATTAGATTAGTCAGGCATGACCTTCCCTTGGTGAATCCATGCTGACTGTTCCTGATCACTTTCCTCTCGTGTAAGTGCTTCAGGATTGATTCCTTGAGGACCTGCTCCATGATTTTTCCGGGGACTGATGTGAGGCTGACTGGCCTGTAGTTCCCAGGATCCTCCTTCCTCCCTTTTTAAAAGATGGGCACTACATTAGCCTTTTTCCAGTCGTCCAGGATTTCCCTCGATCGCCATGAGTTTTTAAAGATAATGGCCAATGGCTCTGCAATCACAGCCGCCAACTCCTTTAGCACTCTCGGATGCAACGCATCCAGCCCCATGGACTTGTGCACGTCCAGTTTTTCTAAATAGTCCCGAACCACTTCTTTCTCCACAGAGGGCTGGCCACCTACTCCCCATGCTGTGTTGCCCAGCGCAGCAGTGTGGGAGCTGATCTTGTTCGTGAAGACAGAGGCAAAAAAAGCATTGAGTACATTGGCTGTTTCCACATCCTCTGTCACTAGGTTGCCTCCCTCATTCAGTAAGGGGCCCACACTTTCCTTGGCTTTCTTCTTGTTGCCAACATACCTGAAGAAACCCTTCTTGTTACTCTTAACATCTCTTGCTAGCTGCAGCTCCAGGTGCGATTTGGCCCTCCTGATTTCATTCCTACATGTCTGAGCAACATTTTTATACTCTTCCCTGGTCATTTGTCCAATCTTCCACATCTTGTAAGCTTCTTTTTTATGTTTAAGATCCGCAAGGATTTCACTGTTAAGCCAAGCTGGTCGCCTGCTGTTTACTATTCTTTCGACACATCGGGATGGTTTGTCCCTGTAACATCAGTAGGGATTCTTTGAAATACAGCCAGCTCTCCTGGACTCCTTTCCTCCTCATGTTATTCCCCCAGGGGATCCTACCCATCCGTTCCCTGAGGGAGTCGAAGTCTGCTTTCCTGAAGTCCAGGGTCCGTATTCTGCTGCTTACCTTTCTTCCCTGTGTCAGGATCCTGCACTCGACCAACTCATGGTCACTGTCTCCCAGATTCCCATCCACTTTTGCTTTCCTTACTGATTCTTCCTGGTTTGGAGCAGCAGGTCAAGAAAAGCTCCCCCCCAGTTGGTTCCTCCAGCACTTGCACCAGGAAATTGTCCCCTACATTTTGCAAAAACTTCCTGGATTGTCTGTGCACCGCTGTATTGCTCTCCCAGCAGATATCAGGGTGATTGAAGTTGCCCATGAGAACAAGGGCCTGCGATCTAGTAGCTTCTGCGAGTTGCCGGAAGAAAGCTTCATCCACCTCATCCCCACCTTGCTGGGGAACTTTTACTAGGTGGTGCTGAAGAAATCAGAGCCATGTCTGAGGCTCGAAGCTGAGTGGTGGACAGCAAAGGCTGGGTTATTTGTCAGTGAAAAGGTGGGGTAAAATACCAGATCAGAGAGGGTGAGGCTAAGTCACAAAGAGGTGTTGTTAGCAGCAGTGTTCAGAGGGGGCCAATAAGGATTGTGAGTTTCCCTAGCCCTTAACGGAAGGGATCGGGGCCAGGTCTGAAGTTTTAACAAAGACATCTTTCTTCCAAGCGTTTCTCGGGCATCTGAGTTAAATGTGTCAACAAACGCAAACAAAAACCAAAGCGTTTTAAACGTGCTGAATAACAATTATCTCCCCACTCAATTAATCAAGGGTCAGTTGAATGGTCTCTCTAGTGCCATAAGTCTAGTTCTGTTTGCCTGTCTTTTTATACCATCCTCATCATCATAGTGTATGAACATCTCCAGCGATTCAGAGTTTTCTAGTCATCCATAGAGTCTTCCACGAAAAAAACAGATTAAAGAAGACCTAAATTTCTAACGTAAAAAACAAGGAGAGGAGGCGAGGAGTCCGGAGGCACCTTAAAGACTCACAGATTTATTTGGACATAAGCTTTGGTGGGTAAAAAACCCACTTCTTCAGATGCCAAAATAAAAAAAAAAGTGGTTTTTTACCCACGAAAGCTTATGTCCAAATGAATCTGTTAGTCTTTGAGGTGCCACCGCACTTCTGGTTGTTTTTGTGGATACAGACTAACATGGCTACCCCCTGACACTTGACTTTTTTAATACATCTTAGAATGTTTTTTTATAAAAGGCACAAACCCATTTCACCCCTTTGCAGCTCGCTTTCTGGATTCATCTGCACACGGTGACCAGATGGTCTTTGGCCCAGAAAGCGGGATGATCTGGGAGGATACATACCTACAACATACATGACTGCACAGCGGACAGAAGTGTGTAGGCAGCGTTGTGGTAGCCGGTGGGTGCCAGGGGGGGACAGCGACAAGGCGGGGAAGGTCATATCTTTTATTGGACCAACTTCTGGGGCGGGGGGGGGGGGGAAGAGAAGCTTTGGAGCACCTTGAGGGGGCCATTTATGGATCTGGGGCAAAAACTGGGGATTGGTCCTGCTTTGAGCAGGGGGTTGGACTAGATGACCTCCTGAGGTCCCTTCCCACCCTGATATTCTAGGATTCTCTGAATACACCCAGCTCTTCTCTCCGGACTGACCCTGGGGGGTCACAGTTTGTCTGGCCGGTGTCTCCTCGCCAGGGCGGAGGCCTGTCAGCCCGTCCCCACCCCGTGATAAAACAGGAAATCGCAGCAATCGCCAGCCTCCTTCCCCTCGCAGGAAGTGATCCAGCGGCTCCCAGGGATGCGCTGGGAGGCTGGAAGCCCCGCACAATGGAGCGGGCTCGGCGTGACTCGCCAAGGGCGAGCTGAGTTCCCGGCATCACCGGCGCACTCGCCCGTGCGGTGTGAATCCAGCCTGTCCTGCTTCCCACACGCCGCCTCTTGCTCCGCAAGCTCCTCTCCGCCCCTGCCCGCGGGGGAGTCTCTCAGCGGCGCGGGGCTGGGGGAGGAGAAGGAAGCGGAGCGAGGCACAAGCTCCGCATTGCAGCCGAGCCCGGGAGCCCGGCGCACCGAGCCGAAGCGGGGAATCCGCCCGAGGAAGGCCCAGCCACCTCCGCTCCCGTCGGACGCTTCCAGCCAACTCGCCGCCTGCTTGCACCGAGGGAGCCGGGGAGTTGCACCCGGGACCCAGCCTCTGCCTCCCGGGGAAGAGCCCGGGCTGGGTTGCTGTACACAAACCTCCCGGCGCTCGCTGCGGGTCCCGCACCGGTGCAGCGTCTGCGCGCGGCCACGCCGGAGTGAAAGCGGATCTGGGTAAGAGCGGTCGCTTGGGGATTCCGCAGTAAGGCGCGTGGGGGGGAACCCCGGCCCAGTGACTGGCTGCTCTGCGTGGCCGGGGCCCTGCGGCCGCGCCGAGGGGTGGGGGTGGGGCAGTACCGGGCTGGACGCGGGTGGGCGTCGGGGGGCAGCACGCGCCGGGGCATTCACACGGCCCAGCAGAGGGGAGACGGGTCCCGCCCACGCCGCAGGCCCACGGGCGCGAGCGGGCTGCCAGCCCAAGGGAGTGCGAGGCGCTGCCCGGCTCCCGTGGAGCGCGAGCTCTGCCACCGCCTGGCTGCACGGCCTTGGGCAAGTCACTTCGCCGTGGGCGAGGCTAACACGCCTGGCGGGGGCATCGTGGGGCTCCGCGTTTGCTCCTGGCTGTCACACGCGGCTGCCCTGTCTCCGTGCGGACACAGTGCGGGGTCCTAGGCTGCCCCCAGCGGGCAGCACTTGCTGGTCCAGGGCTAAGCCTGATTCGTTGCATGCTGGGACTTGTAGTCTCTGTGGGCGGCACTGTGACGGGG
Organism: Lepidochelys olivacea; assembly: GCF_965140295.1. Classification (NCBI taxonomy): domain Eukaryota; kingdom Metazoa; phylum Chordata; order Testudines; family Cheloniidae; genus Lepidochelys; species Lepidochelys olivacea. The sequence goes on along the minus strand of NC_140412.1, from coordinate 270,193,288 downwards.
GAGTTTGGCTGCTACCAGCCCCACTTTGTGGGCAGGACCTTCATCACTTGGGCTCCTGGGTCTCCATGCAGTCGCCTGCTGGGGAAAGCTGGGGCACCCTAATTCAGCTGCTTGAGCGTATACAAGCAGAGGGACAACTTCCCTCTGGTTGCAACATATTCCAATGAGGAGGAACCCCCCAGCCATCAGCCGCACCCCCCCCCTTGTGCTGTGATCCCCTCATGCCTTCCCGTTAAGCAGTCAGGCTAGGAGAGTTGGAGACCTCCCAGGATACACAGATGTGGTGAGACTGAATAGATGTCACTCTTCCCTCTACTCCAGTACTGAATAAATACCAGGGTGTAGACATGCACGGGTCACTGTTGCTGTAGGTACCATCCTTCAGGTGAGGTATACAAGACAGCCAGGCCCTGATCACTGATAGTCATTACAGGAACCATGGCACGCTGGGTAAGGGTCAGTGCCCTATTTGACTTGATTAGTTACACTGTCTTTATTTAAATTCCCTCCACAGCTGAAATTGGAGTCTTCCTTTTGGGTGCTTAGCTGCTGTTGTGTGGTGTTTCAGGGCTCTCGTATTCCACCCTGGAGGAGGCTGCGTTTCAGCATGATCCCTTTCATCTCTGTATCCGTTTATATTTGTAAACCGCACTGGGGCTATTCTGAGTAGAAGTGGACAAATCAATGGAATGGGGGTGTTGTTAATAATAATAAAACCCAGCTGTCTTCAGGCAGAGTTAATGGCTGTTGATGCTGGAAGTGACCGTGAGGAGTCTGTTCAGTGTCCAAGGGTGTGTTCACGGCTCTTTTCCACTGGGGCCTGGGTTACTACCTGCAGTGTGTTTGTTTATCCAGGAGATGACGGTCCCATGAGTGCGGATCAGAAGCAGGATCTCATGACTCACCTGACGCCCCCCCCCGGAGAAAGGCCATTCACGTTTCCCGCTTGCGACGAAAGCTTTAGCGATGAGAGAAACCTCATAATTCACAGCCAGGCGGAGGAACGGGAGTACAAATGCATTCTGTGCGGGAAATGCTTCAACCAGCAGCCCAGCCTGACCCGGCACCAGAAGAACCACACGGGGGAGAGGGCCTACGTCTGCCCCGAGTGCGGTAAGAGCTTCAGCCTCAAGCACAACCTGATCATCCATCAGCGCACACACACGGGCGAGCGGCCCTACAAGTGCAGTGTCTGCGAGAAGAGCTTCAGCCTGAAGCAGAACCTCGTCACCCACCAGCGCATCCACACCGGGGAGCGGCCCTTCGCCTGCCCCGAGTGTGGGAAGAGCTTCCGGGAGCAGCGATTCCTCCTCAACCACCAGAGGACCCACACGGAGGAGCGGCCCTACGAATGCAGTGACTGCGGCAAGGCCTTCAAGGAGAAGCAGACACTCGCCAGCCACCAGAGGACCCATAGCGGGGACAGGCCGTACCAGTGCACCGAGTGCGGGAAGAGCTTCAGCCAGCGCACGTTCCTGGTGACGCACGAGAAGACCCACCAAGGGGGGAGCCCGTTCACCTGCGACGAGTGCGGGAAGAGCTTCAGTTGCAAGAGCGGCCTCGTCACCCACCAGCGCATCCACACCGGGGAGCGGCCCTTCGCCTGCCCCGACTGCGGGAAGCGCTTCAGCCAGAAAGGCTCTCTGAAAATCCACCAGAGAATCCACACTGGGGAGACCCCCTTCACATGCCCCGAGTGCGGGAAAACCTTCACGCAGAAGATAAACCTGACTACGCACCAGAGAACCCACCTGGGAGACAAAGCCCTGACATGAGCCTGATGTCGTGCTAAAAGCTTTGCAGAGCGGATAGCTCTGAACTCCACTGGGAGCTCCTGGAGGGGCCCATGACTGCACTGGACGTGAGAGGCTGAACGGCAGAGACGCCATGTGAACGTTCGGAGTGTCCAGAAGGCCTCAGTCACTCCTTACGCACCCCAGAGTCCCCACAGGGGATACTGATTGTCTTTACGCACTGACTCTGGGTCCCCCTGTACAGCTCCTCTTTCCATTGGTCGGTCAGGTTCGTGCTCTTCTGTGCCCACCCCACATAGAAGCCCCAGAAGGAATCCCAAGTCCCAGCGCCCCGACTCCATGGTGATGGCCTCGCCCTCCACCCACGTCCCTCTCCCAGCTCCCTGTCCCTGTCCTGGCTCGCTCAGCTTCCTGTGCTTGGGAGCAGATGAGCTAAACAATGAGAGAAACTCCTGGCGAAGTTCTTTATTGCTGCTGTAGGGACTGATCCTGTGAAGTGCTGAGTCCCGTCAGTACCCTTCAGCCTCCATTGGAGACACCTGACATCTTGCAGGGTCAGACCTGTCTGGCCTGCTTTTCAGAGGTGCTGAGCACCCACTCCTCCTGCTGGCTCCCATGGGAGCGGTGAATGCCAAGCACCCCTGAAAACTAGGAACAGCTCTCTTCACTTTCTCTCTGTCATGGAGCATTGCAGCCTTGAGGACCTTAAAGCCCGTAGTTCTGGCCTGGCCAATATTCAGCCCTGGGATCACTGCAGGCCCAGTGTTCTACAGCGTGGGCCACAAGGGCCCTGGTCTTCCAAACGGCGTTCGCCTGGCTGCTCAGAGCAAGTCGAGGCCAGGCATGCTGGGATCGGGGCTCTCTGTAAGCCCCTCCTCCATATCAAGGGTTAGGGGAGCTGCACTCACTTCTTGCCAATTAGACACAGCTCCCAGGCTGTTGGTTAAATACCCTTAGCTGGGCAGTTGGGGTGCGTCTGCTGCAGCCCCTTTTGGGACAGCGGAAGCACGAAGGTACCAGCAGCTCTGCGTTAGGGGATGCAGGCAGGGTGGCTGGTGCCAGTGAACAGAGCAGAGGGGAGTGTGCCCAGAGAAGGCAAACGTGGCTGCACCATCCCAGCCCTTGGCTGAATTAAGAGTGCCTTGTGACCATTGCAGAGCTGTGTAAATTACAGCAGTTGTCAGTCGTGTTTGCCCGGCTTCCCCCCCCCAGCTCTTGCTCTGGGGTGTTTGGCCCTGGCACTGGCCCGTAAAGCACTATTTATATGTGCTCGGTATTGTTTGCGTTGGAAATTTTCCACTAGCGCATGAATTAATCTCTGAATGTGTTCATTTACCCAGGGAGCGAGAAGGATGAGTGTGAAAAAGAAGCAGGAGCTCATGACTCATGTGAAATATTCATACACTGTATGTGGGAAAAGCTTCAGCCCACAGCCACCTCTCCTAGAAACCACACAGGAGAGAAGGTGGCACCTGGAGCAGGATCTCATCCCACCCCCTGGAATCCAACCCAGAGAAACTGTGTTATCCTCATAATTGATTAAAAAAAAAAAAAACTTCAGAGACCAGAGATTTCTTCTAAATCACCAGGGACCCTACACGGAGCAGAGACTGAGCAAATATAGTCCTTGCTGCAAAACCTTCAGGGAGAAGCAGGCTCACAAAACCCCAGAGAACCTGCACTTGGGAGAGACCATCCCAGGTAACTGAATGTGGGAGAGGCTTGGTCTGAGGATATTCCTGCTGACATCTGAGAAAATCCGCAAAGGAGGGGCCCCATTTACCTGCTCTGAGCACGGGACATGCCTCAGCTGTCATTATACCCCAGAGAATCCGTACCAGAGGAGACCATTTAAATGCCCCAAGGGAGGGCACGCTCCTCATAAGATAAAACTTCCCCAGTGAATCTGCATGAGTGAGATCACTTAACCAGAACTGGAGAACTAAGGAACTGCAGAGATAAGCTAAGAATAATTCTCTCTGCCGGAATCACTGGGTATGGTTCTGTGACCTGGCTGGTGCAGGAGGTCTGGCTAGAGGAGCACAGTGATTTCTTCTGGCTTTAAATTCTGTGAATCTGTATTTCTGAATATACACCTGAGACCTCCTGAAGGTGGGAAAATATTTTGATAAAACACAAGGATAGACATCATACAAATGTCATGTACGTTGGAAAAATCTTGTTCGCTCCCCTTGCTGTACAGGACAGCAAGAAATCTCCAAGTGGCTGCACTGGAGTGTTGCTCCCTGGTTGCTGTTACAGGCCAGTTCAAGGAGAGTTGCTATGCCAGTGGCATGTAGTTGCATCCACATTTTTCCCTTTGTGATATTTCCCACCTCCTGTTCTAATCTCTTCTGGTCCTTTCTGTTTGTGTTTGTAATGTTTCTTTTCTATGCCTGAAGATTTCGGGCAGAAGGGGAAGGTTTCATTAATGTTTCAAAAGGAGGCAAGTTTCTGCTGCATGTGAGGAGGGCAAGAATTCAGTCTGTTTCCCCTGGGAGAGGCAGCTGCTGGAAAAGGCCATCAGTGCAGTCAGCATAAAACTCAAGAGATGTCCAACACAAACGGTTCCTGCCTGTGTCACTCAGCTGTTCAGATGAGTAAAGAGAAATGGTTTGGAAAAATGAATTTTCCTTTCATGGTTTTCTGCCGTTTGCTCAGTGTTACATCTCACTCTGCCTGGGCAAGGAAACCAGATTGGTCAGTTTTAGTTTCTAGCCATTTTCACTTTCCGGGTCTCGCCATGGGCATATCGTTACTGGGTTCAGTGGAGCTGTATTGGGGTAAAATTAACCCATGGATTTCAAGTCATAACAGCTGATACATCCAGAGATTAACATCATAGATCAGACTTTAGGGCCCAGTCCAACTCCTGTTGAAATAAATGGACAGGCTCTCATTGACTTCAGTGGGAACAGGAGCAGAAAGGCTCAATCCTTCAAGGTGCTGAATACTCTGGACATGATCCAGCAAAGCAAAGCACTTTGGCACATGCATTGGCATCAGTGGGACTACTCACTGGTTTAGCAAGGGCGTAAGTGCTTCACTGGATCAGGGTCAGAGTGCTGAGCACCTTGCAGGATTGAGGCCTTAGTGATCGAGGAGAAAATCTGATCACCCTTATCCTACCAAGGGATAGGGTACCCACCCTGGATGAGAGAGCACGTGTATCTCATCGTCAGAGATTCATGCAAACACTCCGATCGGTACGAGGTTTTTGAGATCCTCACCCTCCCAACACCCTTTATTTAAAAAAAAAAATCTGAATGTTGTCTGTAACCCCAGAGGATTGGCTGGGTAAGTTTCTCTTTGGGAAGGCACGGCTACCATTTCCCCAAGACCTTTCTATGGCTGGAGAGTGCCGTATTCCTGATTAAGAGGCATGTGATGGCTCATATTTCTATAGAGGATCCTGGGTCTTTAACTATCTGCTTGAATACTTGTAGTGACCCCTGCCTGGGCAGAAGGAGATGGGCTGATTTAAAGGGTGTGAAAATATGACAGGAGCATGGTGGGGAGGGGCATGTCTGCTGAGGGTTAATCCTGGGGGGAAGCAGCAGTGAAATGGGGGGTGTCTCTCGGGTACTGTAGCTGGAATGCTAGAGATCAATAAAGGAAGGTGTGTTTGAAAGGAACTTTGCGCTGTGTGATGATTGATTGATGTGAAAATCTGTCCTGATCGCGGCTCACCCATGATCTTCCAGCATCAGCCCCTGGTTAGGTGTAACGAACTGGCTGCACAGATATGGCTATCCCCACTCTCACGGCCCAGGAACATCAGCGCTTAAACCACTGGCTTCTACCCGTTCAGCTAAAGGGGAAAAAAACAACCACGCTCCGTTAGCTTGAGGCAGTAGCAGACTGTGGTGGTCACTGGGGCTTGGGAGACACAATCACATGCGCTTAACCAGTGGGAACCCTTGAGCCCTGGAGCTGCAATGGCCCTCGGAAGCAGCGTCCCATCAGCACGTGGGAGGCCCTGTGGACCCATGGAATGTACTCCAGGCCACATGCAACAGTGCACAGACTTCGGTCTAGTTCCTCCCCTCCGCTTCCATGAGCGTAAGGGACGTGGGGGCTGGCGGAGGAGGGATGCTGGGTGCGGGGGAATGACACCCTCACATCATCCCCCCCAATGGAAGCTTCTCCAGCGAGCACTGTGAGCTCAAGGCCCCGTGGGGACGCCATCCACAGGTGTGCTGGTCACCTTCTCTTCCAGAGCATTCCCTGAGAGGTTAACCAAACCAGGCCCTCTCCCCAAGATGGGGGATGCCCAGAACAAATATGGGGTGGAGCAGAAAACAAGCCCTTGTCCCCCTCCCAGCTTTCTCTATTTCATCAGTTCCCTCCTGCTGCCCAACACCTCTGTTCAGTAATGATCTCAAAGCCGTATTCTTGTGCCTGTAGCCGAATGGGATTTATTCAGATGAAAGGAAGAGATCCACACAATAAACTGGGTTTCTTCGGAGATCACTTGCCTTCAGGGTGGAGTTTCAGGAGATCAGAGACCTCCCTCGTAACATATGTGCCAAAGACTCACCCGCTGGGTTTCCCAAACAGTACTTCCAAGGGGAGCTGCGTGACTGAGCGCATTTTCCGTGCCCTCGCTGTTAATGCGATGCGAACGCCAGTCTGAGAAACTCATTTCAGGATCTGAATTTGTCACCTAATCTCCTCCCACTGGAGTAGTTCTTCCGCACAATCCCGTTGCAGCCAAGATGGAGGGCTCTGCCGCAGCTAATGAGAGTAGCATCTCCATGTGCCCCAGCTCCTCGCGCAGGTCTGGTTTGATCCCTATGAGCCCCATGGCACCAGCTGGGGTCTTTGAGCTGCTGCTCCGGCTGGTATTTCTCTGTGCGTACTGAGCCGCAGGGCCTGCTGCTAGGAGGCACCATCTGTTTTATCTGTGTATGAATCAATGAAGTGTTGGCTTCTTTCCCGGGGGTGGGAGGAAAAGTTTTTTAACCCCACGGAACGGCCCAGTCCGTATGCCTATGGCCTGAGAGGGAGAGGGCAATTCTCAGCTAGTCGCATACACCTAGTGTGCGGTCCTCCGATGCCATCCTGCAGCTCATCTCTTTTACTCCCTCCCGTGTACCCTCGGAAGGCCCCACTCTGGCCAGAGCTGTCTTGGAAACAGGGCTGCACGTCCAGGGTCAAGAGGCATTTAGTGTTCTACCCGGGGCAGGTAAGTCTACCCGGCCTGGGGGCAGGGGACCAATCCAAGAGCCCCAGCCCCTGGCATCCACATGGCTGCTAGAACAAGGAACTATATAAAACAAAGCAAAAAAAAAAAAAACCAACCCCAAATAAAACCGAGAATTTTCTTCTAACCACTTAACTATCTAGAAAGAAATTCTCCAGCCTCAGCTCACAGGTAAGGAGAACTGTGCAGTATCCAGGCTAGCAGGTTCATGCACCATTACCCCCTAGTGTGTGTCTGGAGCCAGGGAGGGAGGAAAGCCTCGCTGCTACTGTCTTCTCAGGGCCATCCCTGTGGTCTTGGGTTTGAGGAGCCCACTGCTGCAGGAGTGCAGCTGAGTTGGTTGTGGTGGCGTCTATGGACATGTGGCCATGGACCGTTATGCCGTATCCGAGAACTTCCCAGCCCATTTAAAAATTGTAACATGAAGTCTTCAAGGACCAATAGGAAATGCTCTGATAACTGATGATCTGGTCACTTTGGGAATTTTCTTCTCATTTGATTTTTGAAAACCAGTGCTAACAATTGCATGCAGGACACAACTTTTTGCCACCACATCACATGTCTAATTTGCTGACCACCGTCAGACCTGGGTCCATTCCAGCCATTTCTGCTTCCCAGGTGTCTCCTTCCCCACTGAGTATGTGAGATTCTGGTTACTTTCCTTGACATGTACTAACTGCTTTTTTCCAAGTTGATCTTAATTTAGTTATTTCCTGCCCAGGTCTCTAATCCCACTAGGACCCTTGGGATTATTGATGTTAGCAAGTCCTTCCAATTTGGTATCATGTACAGATTTCATTGGTGTGCTGGTCATCTCATCTTTCAGATCACTGACTGAGATGTTAACTAAAACAGGACCTCTCACCAGTTCCTGTAAACCCTGTGAGACACCTCCCTATAACTGGTTACATGGCCATTTCTGATTACTCTTTGTGAAAATACCCCAGTGATGGGAACCATAATAAGAACATAGATAGGTTAGACTGACTGGTCTTCCAGCCGGTTTTCAATCCACACCAATCTGAATGAACTTTTGAAAGGAAATTTTGTGAGTCACAGAATCAAATGTTTGACTAAAATCCAAATATATTTCACATTTCTGATTTATTGCAGTCACTTCACCCACTAATTCACCGTTCTGCCAAAATGCCAGGTGTGTTTATGCAGGAAATTTTATTCTTTTCACAGAGAATCTCCGAATACATCTCATCTTTTCTATATTCGTCTTACAGACCATCAGCACCTCTTAGGGTTAGTTATAGACAACCAATCTGTGTCTTGTGCAACACGAAACACATTCTCTGTGCCTAAGATATTCCTCATAATAATTAACCCAAGCTCATTATTGCTCATGGTTCTGTTCCTTGTGGCTGATCAGTGATTTTTTTTCTGTAATATATGTTTTACTGTTTTTACTAGGCTATGAGTTACAGACCTTAATTGCCAGGATCACTCTCCTTATCACATTAGAAAATCAATACCACATTTAAAGAGAATTCTGTGCTCCATCTTTCTACGGAACAATGGGTCGAGTAGCTTCCATCTCAACACAATTAAATGGTAAGGAACGGACATCAGCAACTCTTAGTGCTGATTTTAATGTTTGTGCATTAAGGACCATATAGTAGACAGGAACTCGAAACTGTAAAGTCAATGAGGCGAAGCCTTTCCTTTACACCTGTCCGTAAACTGCTCAGCATCTGCTGCCATTATGCAAATAATAAATAATAGAAATACATTCTAAGAAAGCCGGCATTCACAGCCTGAGTGTGCGTCATACAAATGGCACAGTTACAGCTCATTCATCTCCCGGGTCACCTTTCAAACCTTCTTTTTCTCGGGCATTTGTCTGGTGTGATGTTTCCCAGCACCCAATTTCATCACCCGACGTCCCAACAGGTAAAGGACTTGTTAGGAATTGCCCATGCATTGGCAGGACACAGAATGGAAACCCTTGTGTCCTCACCCACATGACTTCTACTTCACAGCATGGCACTCTCTGCTTCCATTTGCTCTGGTTGGACTTAAATCTGGAAGAATGAACATCTTAGCATGTGCTTCGAGCTAAGCTTTCTGCTGCCCAGTGGCTGCCAGAACTTGGTCCCATCCCTCGTGTCCAGCAAGGTCATTGATAAATGTCCCACCAAGACCTGCACCTCCAGAAAGTGGTGCATATATGTGGTATTTCTCTACGTGCAAAGGGTGATCTTTGGTAACTAAATTCAGGAAGTCCCCTTCAAACTCCTCCATGAAATAGGCGGGACTGGATGCTTCCTTCCCCACTGGAATACCAGCATTCACTCATGATGAGCGAGAATCTGGATCACAGGGCTCTTCTCTAGGAGACAATCATACATTAACAACATTGTGTTATTGGAGTAATCTCTTTGCTAGTTGTGGCTGGTGGGTTTTTGTATGGTGTATGTTGTGCGTTTGGGTTTGTTGCCCGTCTCAAACTGCCTGTCCCTTGAGGGCATTAGCTTTTTAAATTTAAGACTTCAAGTATACCCAGTAGGGAGGTTAGTGATGCTTGTCATGGGTCCATCCTTGCCAGGATCCCCCAGAAGTTCTTTCACCAACTGTCCTTTTCTGAAGATGCTGGTGTTCTGTTTGCTGCCAGGGGATCCAGCCTTTCCGGCTCAGCTAAACCCAGGGAAAGTTATAGCTTAAAGGTCTTCTCTGCCCCAGCTCTAGCTTTGTTTACACCATCAGCATCAATGTCAAGACAGATGTTTCTTGTGTGAGATAAGTGCCTTAGAAATGGAATCACTTTACTTTAAAGTGTGCACTTTCTACTCCAAATGCATGTGCGCAGACAGCAAACATAAAGGGCTCGATTGCAAATTCTCCATGGACTTCAATGGGAGCAGGACTGGCTCTGCGAAGCATTCTCTGTGTTTTGAACCAGTTTCTTTGGCCCTGCCTGCCCGAGAGGGACAACATTTTAGACAGAGCTCTTCTGAAATAAAATTGTTTCAGGAAGGCGTGAACACAACTTCCAAATGGATCCCCAGCCCGCTACAGGCTGTGTGACAAACTGGTTGACCTACACGGCTTCCTAGACTAGGATTCTGCCTCATTTAATTAATTGATGTTTACAAGTACCTGCAAGTCTAGGACACTACGTAAATTGTGCATGATGCTTATCACTGTTACCTAGTTGGCTAGTAAAATGGTTTATGGCAAGTTCTACCCAGTCTACACAACTGAGACCCAATCCAGTGTTCACTGAAGTCAACAGAAAGATTCCCATTGATTGGATCAGGTCCTTAGAGAGACCGGGAAGGCCCAGACGTCCTGACGCCTCTCTGGGAAGCATTCTGTTTCAGAATGGCTCTGGCTAATGCCCTATACCTGGGGCGTAGCCGGGGCCTTTAACTGGTGTATGGATATGGGCTGTCGTGTGGATCCTTGGCATGCTCTGAGATACGTTGCCTCTGTTACCCGTATTCAGTGCGCACTGGCTGGCTCTGCCTGGTGTGGATTCTCTCGTGGGCGGTGAGATGCGCCCACTGGCTGTAGCTCTCTCCACATTCGGCGCATATGTAGAGGCTCCCGGCTTTGTGGCCCCGCTGGTGGCTCACCAGGTGGTTCCTCTGCTTGAAGCGCTCCCCACAGTCCCCGCAGGTGTGGGAGGTCTCCCCTCTGTGGGTTCGCTGGTGTACCTTCAGGCTGTACTTCTGGGTGTAGCTGTTCCCGCACTCCCCGCAGGTGTAGGGCGTCTCCCCGCTGTGGGTCCGCTGGTGCTTGTTGAGGTTCTTCCTCTCGGTGAAGCTCCTCCCGCACAGGGGGCACTGGAAGGGCCGCTCCCCGGTGTGCAGGCGCTGGTGGACGCGGAGCCCCTGCTTGGCACCGAAGCTCTTCTGGCACTGGGCGCACTGGTAGGGCCGCTCCTGGGTGTGGGTGCGCTGGTGGGTGGCCAGGAAGCGCTGCTCCCGGAAGCACTTCCCGCACTCGGGGCATCGGTGCGGCTTCTCCTTCAGGTGGCTCCTCTCGTGCGACACCAGGTTGCCCTTCTGCCGGAAGCTCTTCCCACACTCGCTGCAGGTGAAGGGCTTCTCCCCTGTGTGGATGCTCTCGTGTTTCTTCAGCGCCTGCTTCTCCACAAAGCTGCGGCCGCACTGGGCGCAGGTGTGCGGCTTGGCGCCGGTGTGCACCGCCTGGTGCTGCAGGAGGCTATGCCGCCACCGGAAGCTCTTCTCGCACGCGGGGCAGGCGTGCAGCTTGCCGCCCGTGTGGATCTGCTGGTGCTTGATCAGGCTGGTGCTCCAGGTGAAGCTTTTCCCGCAGTGAGCGCATTTGTGCGGCCTCTCGCCTGTGTGGATTCGCCGGTGCTCTCGGAGGATCTTCTCCTGGCCAAAGCCTTTCCCACACTCGCTGCATTTATAGGGCTTCTCATCCCCACAGAGAACCTGGGCAGCTTGGAACATGGTGTTGCTGTTCGTGGCCCACATACAGGGTATTATCTACTAGAGCTGGCTGAACGATGGGTCATTGCGATCGGCCTGTGCTGGGGATTCAGCCCTTTCTCTTCGGCCGGAGCATCTTTGCAATGTGCATGTGTTCACCAGCGGGTTTGTGCTAATAAATCTCAGTCTATGGGTTGTCCACAAGTTATTTACTATTCGTTATTCGTGGGGGTTTGACTGATCACCTCGGTCCCATGGGATTGTTTCTGCTCCCTGACTGGATGGCTGAAATGTTTAAACTAAAAAAATAATGAATAGTAAATAATGAAAAATGTGTTTCCCCGGATGAAGATTTGGACAGGTAATCACTGGAGTTAAAATTCATGAAACTCTGGCGGTGCGCAGACATTTTCACAAATACCCGATGGTTATTCAAATACTGGTGAATAGCAAAGAATGTGACTGCAGGAATAACATGGAACCAAATTAATAGCTTCCAGTCTCCAAAATATGTTTCGTATCATTCAACCAGCTCTGTTAATTCTGTGAAGACTCCATGAGTTTTTCCCCCAAACGGACATGTTTTTTTTTCTGTGGTGTCTAATGGGTGTGATTATTGTATGTGTACCAGATCTGTGTGCACGGCACCGGGAATCTTAAAAACGCTGCTGAGTTTGTTGAAACTTCTTTCACCAGCAGTGAATGTATCTGGCTTGTTTTCTGCTGGCTTCCTCTTCTTTCTCAGTCTCCTCCAGCTGTTTCAGCTTCTCTCATTATCACTGCTCCAGAAACCAGCTCTTTGTGTCTTTCTCTCGGAAACTCCCGTTCCTCCAGTTGCTTTATATTTTTATGGTGTTTCTCTTCTCTAGTTTCCACTCGTGGACCTTTTACCCACTGTAATGAAAATGGAAAAAGCAAATTATTTTGTTGCTAGCAATGGCGCTATCGTCAAATGCAAAAATAATCCAGAAAACTCTTATTCACAGGGGGGTCTCCAAAATTTTTGATTCTTCACTGTTGTTGCTACATTGAAAGTGCTGCCTCTCGGGTGTAATGTTTGAGAGTCTGTGGTAATTTGGACCAATGGGTATAGAGATTTCCCTTGTGTCGTATTTCAGACACCTCTCACTGTCACCTCTTCAATTAACCGACCAAACCTCTTAAAGCAAAAGCAGTGGCTTCCTACAGTGTACACACGTGTTTATAGCTTGGAACATGCATGCTCATGGTAAGTTCACTTTTAGCCCCATTACATGCTGTGGCATTAAAAGCCATGGCAGAGCCAGGGGTGAGCTGGAGCCGGTTCGCACCGGTTCGCGCGAACTGGTTGTTAAATTCTGAACCAGTTTTAGAACCGGCTGTTAACCCGCTTCCCTGCAGGGGGCGCTGAGGCTTTGCTGGGCTCTGGCGGGAAGTGATGTGATTCCTCCTCCGGCCACCGGGGGCGCTGCGCTGCGGGAGCGACGTGGGCTGCCCCCCCGGCCCTGGGGCTCCCGCTGCTGCCTGGGGGGTCCCCGGCTGCTCTGCTGGGCCGGGGCTGCGTCCTCCTGCTCGGGCTGCTCCCCGCGAGCCCCCACCACCCTGCCCGCAGCCAGCCCCGCCGCACGCACTCCCTGCCCTGCCCGCAGCCAGCCCCTGCCACCTGCACCCCCTGCCCTGCCCACAGCCTGTCCCTGCCCCCAGCCAGCTCCTGCCCTGCCTGCAGCCAGTCCCCGTCTCCAACCACTCTCGCACCCCCTGCCTGCAGCCAGCCCCTGCCTCCAGCCATCCCCTGCCCTGCCTTCAGCCACCCCCTGCCGCACCCCCTGCCCTGCCTGCAGCCAGCTGCTGCCGCACGCACCCCCTGCCCAGCCTGCAGCCAGCCCGTCTCCAGCCACTCCTGCACCCCCTGCCCTGCCCGCAGCCAGCCCCTGCCCCCAGCCAGCCCCTGCCCTGCCTGCAGCCAACCCCTGTCTCCAGCCACCCCCTGCCCTGCCTGCAGCCAGCCCATCTCCAGCCACCCCCTGCCCTGCCTGCAGCCAACCCCTGCCTCCAGCCACCCCCGCACCCCATGCCTGCAGCCAGCCCCTGTCTCCAGCCAGCCCCTGCTGCACCCCCTGTACCCCCTGCCCGCACCAGCCCCTGTATCCAGCCACCCCTGCACCCCCTGACTCCAGTCACCCCCTGCCCTGCCTCCAGCCAGCCACTGCCGCACCCCCTGCCTGCAGCCAGCCCCTGCCTCCAGCCACCCCCACACCCCCTGCCTGCAGCCAGCCCCCGTCTCCAGCCACCCCCTGCCCTGCCTGCAGCCAGCCCCCGTCTCCAGCCACCCCCTGCCCTGCCTGCAGCCAGCCCCTGCCACACACCCAGCCCCCCTGCCCGCACCAGCCCCTGTCTCCAGCTACCCCTGCACCTCCTGCCTGCAGCCAGCCCCTGCCGCACCCCCGCCCTGCCCGCAGCCAGCCCCTGCCACACCCTCTGCCGCGCCCGCACCAGCCCCTGCCGCACCCCCTGCCCTGCTCACAGCCAGCCCCTGTCACATAGAATCATAGAATATCAGGGTTGGAAGGGACCTCAGGAGGTCATCTAGTCCAACCCCCTGTTCAAATCAGGACCAATCCCCAATTAAATCATCCCAGCCAAGGCTTTGTCAAGCCTGACCTTAAAATCTTTTAAGGAAGGAGATTCCACCACCTCCCTAGGCAACACATTCCAGTGCTTCACCACCCTCCTAGTGAAAAAGTTTTTTCTAATATCCAACCTAAACCTCCCCCACTGCAACTTGAGACCATTACTCCTTGTCCTGTCCTCTTCCACCACTGAGAATAGTCTAGAACCATCCTCTCTGGAACCACCTCTCAGGTAGTTGAAAGCAGCTATCAAATCCCCCCTCATTCTTCTCTTCTGCAGACTAAACAATCCCAGTTCCCTCAGCCTCTCCTCATAAGTCATGTGTTCCAGACCCCTAATCATTTTTGTTGCCCTGCGCTGGACTCTTTCCAATTTATCCACATCCTTCTTGTAGTGTGGGGCCCAAAACTGGACACAGTACTCCAGATGAGGCCTCACCAATGAGGAATAGAGGGGAACGATCACGTCCCTCGATCTGCTGGCAATGCCCCTACTTATACATCCCAAAATGCCATTGGCCTTCTTGGCAACAAGGGCACACTGCTGACTCATATCCAGCTTCTCGTCCACTGTCACCCCTAGGTCCTTTTCTGCAGAACTGCTGCCTAGCCATTCGGTCCCTAGTCTGTAGCTGTGCATTGGGTTCTTCCGTCCTAAGTGCAGGACCCTGCACTTATCCTTATTGAACCTCATCAGATTTCTTTTGGCCCAATCCTCCAATTTGTCTAGGTCCCTCTGTATCCTATCCCTGCCCTCCAGCATATCTACCACTCCTCCCAGTTTAGTATCATCCGCAAATTTGCTGAGAGTGCAATCCACACCATCCTCCAGATCATTTATGAAGATATTGAACAAAACCGGCCCCAGGACCGACCCCTGGGGCACTCCACTTGACACTGGCTGCCAACTAGACATGGAGCCATTGATCACTACCCGTTGAGCCTGACAATCTAGCCAGCTTTCTACCCACCTTATAGTGCATTCATCCAGCCCATACTTCTTTAACTTGCTGACAAGAATACTGTGGGAGACCGTGTCAAAAGCTTTGCTAAAGTCAAGAAACAATACATCCACTGCTTTCCTTTCATCCACAGAACCAGTAATCTCATCATAGAGGCGATTAGATTAGTCAGGCATGACCTTCCCTTGGTGAATCCATGCTGACTGTTCCTGATCACTTCCCTCTCATGTAAGTGCTTCAGGATTGATTCTTTGAGGACCTGCTCCATGATTTTTCCGGGGACTGAAGTGAGGCTGACTGGCCTGTAGTTCCCAGGATCCTCCTTCTTCCCTTTTTTAAAGATTGGCACTACATTATCCTTTTTCCAGTCATCCGGGACTTCCCCCGTTCACCACGAGTTTTCAAAGATAATGGCCAATGGCTCTGCAATCACAGCTGCCAGTTCCTTTAGCACTCTCGGATGCAACTCGTCCGGCCCCATGGACTTGTGCACGTCCAGCTTTTCTAAATAGTCCCTAACCACCTCTTTCTCCTCAGAGGGCTGGCCATCTCTTCCCCATTTTGTGATGCCCTGCGCAGCAGTCTGGGAGCTGACCTTGTTAGTGAAGACAGAGGCAAAAAAAGCATTGAGTACATTAGCTTTTTCCACATCCTCTGTCACTAGGTTGCCTCCCTCATTCAGTAAGGGGCCCACACTTTCCTTGGCTTTCTTCTTGTTGCCAACATACCTGAAGAAACCCTTCTTGTTACTCTTAACATCTCTCGCTAGCTGCAGCTCCAGGTGTGATTTGGCCCTCCTGATTTCATTCCTTCATGCCCGAGCAATATTTTTATACTCTTCCCTGGTCATATGTCCAACCTTCCACTTCTTGTAAGCTTCTTTTTTATGTTTAAGATCCGCTAGGATTTCACCGTTAAGCCAAGCTGGTCGCCTGCCATATTTACTATTCTTTCGACACATCGGGATGGTTTGTCCCTGTAACCTCAACAGGGATACCTTGAAATACAGCCAGCTCTCCTGGACTCCTTTCCCCTTCATGTTAGTCCCCCAGGGGATCCTGGCCATCCGTTCCCTGAGGGAGTCGAAGTCTGCTTTCCTGAAGTCCAGGGTCCGTATCCTGCTGCTTACCTTTCTTCCCTGTGTCAGGATCCTGAACTCAACCAACTCATGGTCACTGCCTCCCAGATTCCCATCCACTTTTGCTTCCCCCACTAATTCTACTCGGTTTGTGAGCAGCAGGTCAAGAAAAGCGCCCCCCCTAGTTGGCTCCTCCAGCACTTGCGCCAGGAAATTGTCCCCTACGCTTTCCAAAAACTTCCTGGATTGTCTGTGCACCGCTGTATTGCTCTCCCAGCAGGTATCAGGAAAATTAAAGTCACCCATGAGAACCAGGGCGTGCGATCTAGTAGCTTCCACAAGCTGCCAGAAGAAAGCCTCATCCACCTCATCCCCCTGGTCCGGTGGGCTATAGCAGACTCCCACCACTACATCACTCTTGTTGCTCACACTTCTAAACTTAATCCAGAGACACTCCGGTTTTTCTGCAGTTTCGTACCGGAGCTCTGAGCAGTCATACTGTTCCCTTACATACAGTGCAACTCCCCCACCTTTTCTGCCCTGCCTGTCCTTCCTGAACAGTTTATAACCATCCATGACAGTACTCGAGTCATGTGAGTTATCCCACCAAGTCTCTGTTATTCCAATCACGTCATAATTCCTTGATATCACCAGGACCTCCAGTTCTCCCTGCTTGTTTCCAAGGCTTTGTGCATTCGTATATAAGCACTTGAGATAACCGCACCCCCTGCCCTGCCCGCAGCCAGGCCCTGCTGCACCCCCTGCCCTGCCGGCAGCTAACCCCTGCCTCCAGCCACCCCCGCACCCTTGCCCGCAGCCAGCCTCTGCCTCTGCCGCACCCCTGCCCTGCCGTACCAGCCCCGCCGCACCCCCTGCCCTGCCTACAGCCAGCCCCTGTCTCCAGCCAGCCCTGCACCCCCCTACCCTGCCTGCAGTCAGCCCCTGCCCTGTCGCTAGCCAGCCCTGCACCCCCTTGCCTGCAGCCAACCCCCCACCCTCCTGTCTCCAGCCAGCTCCGCACCCCCTGCCTCCAGCTAGCCCTGCCCCACGCCCCTGTCTGCAGCTGGCCCCACATCCATTGGTGCCCTGCAGTTCCCAGGGCAGTAACCCTGCACACCTGCTTCAATGAGTGGGGAAGGGAGCAGCTGGGACCCACACTTGTGCACACCCTAGGGTGACCAGACAGCAAGTGTGAAAAATCAGGACAGGGGTTGGGGGGTAATAGGAGCCTATATAAGAAAAAGACCCCAAAACCGGGACTGTCCCTATAAAATCGGGACATCTGGTCACCCTAGCACATGCCCAGGGCGTGGCGGGGCCCCACACATGTGAAACAAGCTCATTGCTAGGTCAGGCCCATCTTTTTAAAAAGGAACTTTCGACAGGGTTAACACACACCCGTATTTCCCCGGACATTTTTTAAATTTTAAAAATTCCTCCCGGGAAAATACGGACGTAGGGTAACCCTGTTGGTACAAAAAAATACATACTGGGGCACATCCCTTAAATCAGAACTTTTTATAGGGAACCAGTTGTTAAGATTTTGGCAGCTCATCACTGGGCAGAGCCCAAAAAGCATCACACTATGGTTAGGATAAAAATTTCTTGTTTAGTATTTCCCAAGACAAGGAGGCCTTGACATCCCCGATCTCTCCCTCAAACGCCCGCTGCATCTTGGAGAACACAAATGCCAGGCAGTGCTGGCATCAGCAGCTAGGGTTGCCCACCCTCCTGGATTGGCCAGGAGTCCACCGGAATCGGCCTCAATCTCCCGGCGGCTATTGAAAGCTATCCGGGAGATTTTAATAGGCCAACAGTCCGGTGGGCGGCACAGCGGGACTAAGGCAGGCTCCCTACCTGCCCTGGTCCCGTGCGGCTCCTGGAAGTGGCCGGCATGTCCAGCTCCTAGGTGCAGGGGTGGCCAGGGGGTCTCTGTGTGGTGTCCCCGCCCCGAGCGCAGACTCCATAGCTCCCATTGGCCAGGAACTTCAGCCAAGGGGAGCTGCAGGGGCAGTGCGCAGAGCCACCTGGTTGCCTCTGAGCCTAGGAGCCAGATATGCTGGCCACTTCCGGGAGCTGCCCTAGATAAGCACTGCCCGGCTGGAGCCTGCACCCTTCATCCCCTCCTGCACCCCAACCCCCTGCCGGCCCCAGCCGTGAGCCCCCTCCTGCATCCAAACTCCCATCTGGAGCCCACATCCCTCACCCCCTCCTGCACCCCAACCCCCTGCCCCAGCCCTGAGCCCCCTCCTGACCCCAAATCCCTCCCAGAGCTCACACCCCTCACCCCCTCCTGCACTCCAGACCTCAGCTTCCTCCTGCATCCAAACTCCCGCACAGAGCCTGCACCCCCTCCTGCACCCCAACTTCTTGCCCCAGCCCTGAGCCCCTCCCACACTCCAAACCCCTCAGCCCCAGCCCAGAGCCCGCACCCCAACTCCCTGTTCCAGCCTGGTGAAAGTGAGTGAGGGTGGGGGGGAGAGCGAGCAACGGAGGGGGGGATGGACTGAGCGGGGGGTGGGGCCTCAGAGAAGGGACGGGGCAGGAGCATGGCCTTGGGGGAGGAGTGGGGCAGGGGCAGGGTCAGGGGCAGGGCAAGGATGTTTGGGTTTGTGTGATTAGACGGTTGGCCCCTTGTGTTGTATACAGATATTTGTCAGTGATGTTTCCATTGCCTGGAGTAGCAAACAACCTATATAGGTAGCAAAATTCTGTGTGCTCAGGTGTGTGGGATAAAAGCCAGCTGCTTAGATACATGACTGCTTGTGAAAGGCGCCTGCCTGACATCTCCAGAGACTGAAACCCTGGGTTCACCCAGTGACGGGTGCAGCAGCGGGCTCCGCTTCCCACGGGGGCCAGCCCACGTGCCTTAGCTATAAACGACCGGGAATCTGCCTGCGGCAGGGGACTCGCTGTGATCTATTCCAGCGGTTCTCAGCCAGGGGGACGTGTACCCCTGGGGGGACGCAGGGGTCTTCCAGGGGCCACGTCAGCTCATCTAGACATTTGCCTGGTTTTATAGCAGGTTACATAGAAAGCACTAGCGAAGACGTCATACAGGCAATGACTGGTTTATACTGCTCTGCACACTATTCACTGAAATGTAAGGACAGTAATATATTGCAATGGATGTATTTGATAATCGTATGGTAACAATGAGCACGTCAGCAATGTTTCCGTAACAGCGTGGCTGTGGCAATTCCGTATTTTTATGTCTGATTTTGTGAGCATGTTGTTTTCAAGTGAGGTGAAACTTGGGGGTACGCCAGACAAATCAGACTCCTGCAAGGGACACAGTCGTGTGGGAAGGTTGAGAGCCACTGTTCGGTCTACAGTGGCTCTGTTGCGATGGGTGTGACGAAGTGGGACTGTTCTTAATGTTTCCTCTGAGTAGTGTGGGGGTGCCTCAGTTTCCCCTAGGCAGTTCTTAAGTCTCTAGGGGGTGGGGTAAGGGTGTATGATCATTGCAGAGCCCTAGAGGGCAGGTGTCTGCAGGGGTCTGGACACAGAGAATGGCCAACACCCTGTTTCCTGGCCACTGATGCCCTGGGCCCTTCCCCCCTGCAAGGTGAGAGCTAAAGGGCTGGAGAACAAAGGAATCAGGTGACCTCCTGGCCCGGGAAAGGGACAAAGCCCAGAGGAGGAGGGGCTGGAAGGAGTTTCAGTTTGGGGCTGGCTGGGACATGGAGTGAAGGGCAGACGGGGTTGTCTGGCTCACTGGCCCCTAAAATGGACGCAGCTGAGGGGTCCGGTTCTCTGCACCTACAAGCTTTGTGTTAGACCATGTTCCTGTCATCTAATAAACTTCTGTGTTACTGGCTGGCTGAGAGTCCCGTCTGACTGCAGAGTTGAGGGGCAGGACCCTCTGGCTTCCCCAGAATCCCGCCTGGGCGGACTCGCTGTGGGAAGCGCACGGAGGGGCAGAGGATGCTGAATGCTCCGAGGTCAGACCCAGGAAGGTGGAAGCTGGGTGAGCTGTGTGTCCTGCAGACAGGCTGCGCCCAGAAGGGAGACTTCCCCAGAGTCCTGCCTGGCTTTATGGGGAGCAGTTCCAGAGCATCGCCCGGGGACTCTGTGACCGTGGGCCAGTTGTGATGGTAGGCTTGGGGAGGAGAACCCCATCGCCATCCTGTAGGAACTGCACTGGGATCCCCAGAATGTATAACAGCTAGTCCGGCAAACAGCCTCAGATGGCAGCAACCTTCAGTCACCGCCACCTTGGTCTGGATTTGACTAGCAACCTAGAGCTAAAACATGTCTACAGCCCAGTTACCCATCCCTGCGCCACCCAGTGCCCGCAGAAAGCTCTCCTGGAATGCAGCTGTTCCCTTAAAGGCAGGTTACATGTGGAAGAGATTTTAAATTTCTGAGCAGCTCAGTTCCCTAGACAGAGCTCGTTGTTCAGTCCTCTGTGTCATCATGGTCCAGGTGCAAACACAAGAAAGTCAGTGTCCTACCTGAGCTGAAATCTCACCAGGTGTTTTCCTGTCCGGTTCCCTGATGACGCTGTGATTATAACCGCTGTGAGTTCCCAGATCTCTCCTCTCTTCAGGGTTAGGAGAGCCTGTTTCCACTCCTGCCTCTTGCAGTGTCTGACTGTCCTAAGGCTACAGTGAGTGCAAGGGTAGAACAAAGGGATGGAGCGAGCGGGAGGGATGTTGGGGCCTAGGGGAGGGGAAGGCTGGGAGGTAAGGGAAGGCAGATCTATGGAAGGGATATTCCCAGAGTGAGCCATTCAGACCATCCTTAGCGCGGCGCCAGATGCTCTGAGCTCCATCCCTCGCTATGCAGTCGGGGCTGGCTTGCACAGCACCACTTCCTGGGGGGAATTGCTGTAGTTTCCTGTTCTTTCTCTTGGTCGCTGATGTAAAAAATAAACTACATTTCCCAGCAGCCCTGAGGTGGGCACTAGGTGCGGAGATCTGGGGCAGCTGCTGCGGCCTGTGTCAGCTTCTGGTCCACGCCAAGTGCCTGCTCAGGGCTGAGCAGGATGCTTGGGGGTACCAGCCTGTGGCTTAGTTCAGCACACGTCACACAAGGGGGCACAACTGTAAAGGACATGCAGAGATCAGTTTAATATAGGAGCGGAGCATCAGGACTATTTCAGAGCTGGGGCGGCCTGCTTCAGATCGAGTGTTGTTCCGGAAATGTTGAAACAACCTTGTCAAAGCACTTTGTTTCCACCGTATTCAAATATCATATCATAATGTAATATAATGAATAATATAGTTTATATGATTGAGACAAAGCGCTAGGACTTAATCAAAACAAAATGTTTGGATACTGTTTAATTGAAATGTTCGATGAAATCAATATGCTCATTTAGTTGAATCAACAGTTTCGAACTGACAGTTGTCCAGCTGGAAAATTTCAGACCAGTTCCAGTTTGTATGTTGTTTTCCCCCATTAGTCAGTACACGTTTATGGCTTTTTTTCCTGCGTGACTGGCCTTGTGTGTTTTGATTTCATTTCAGATTGAAGATTTTCCCACACTCAGAGCTCTTGAATGGTTTCTCTTCCATTTGGATAATCCACAGAGTGAGGAATCTGATTGCGTCTTCAGTTCTGCAGTATATTTATGTTGTTCTTCTCTGGTCTGGTCTCTCTGCCTAGAATTATGAAGCTTTTGGCTCTTTGTCTTGGATTCTTTGCTGAAATCGATTTATTTGGTTTGATATTTGATGTGATTCCTCTTATTTTTCACTTTGCATTGGCTCTCCTACGACAGCTCTGCGAACCTCTCTCATATCTATTGCAGACTGTATCTTCTTTCCGTTGTTCTCTCAAGTTTTATGCTGATTTTTGTTTTGTTTTCCATTCAACACGGCATCATCTGCTGTACTAAAAAGAAAAGATCATTAGTAAGAAACAAGCTCTCTCTCCTAACAAATAATTGGATTAATAATAGGTCCCCAAGAGTCCATTCTGCCTGAGTTAGTTAGTATCAACCCATGCAGTATGGTGAATAAGTTATGACTCAGCATTAATACACAACAAGGTGGATTTTATTGGTCTTTTAAGACAGTACTTGGCTCAGGTACATGGCGTTTGAATGCCTGTAACCAGCTGTGTTGTGCATTAACAGGCCGATACAGCAACCCCCATGGAGTGGCAGCTACTACAAACATTGTTAATTTAAAAAAATCTATTTACGTATGACACTTTCTCTCTACTAAAGCGGCAGAGAGTCCTGTGGCACCTGACAGACAAACAGACGTACTGGAGCATGAGCTCTCATGGGTGAATCCCCACTTCGTCGGCTGCATGGCATGTATTCACCCACAGAAGCTCCTGCTCCAAGACGTCTGTTAGTCTATCAGGTGCCACAGGACTCTCTGCCGCTCTTACAGATCCAGACTAACACGGCCGCCCCTCTGATACTTTCTCTCTACTGTTTTTGAGCTTGTGAACTCTGGCCCTGCTGGTTTTCCAGGTTTGTTGAATCAGGAGCTTTCTGTGCTCTTGATTTTACCTTTCTAACAGAGGAACTATTCTGAAAACAACTGTCTCGGAGCTGCTGCTGACGCACAGACTCTGAAGGGCTGGTCAAAGTAGCTTTCCCCATCCCAGCCCACCACAGTGGCTTTGTCTAACCTCATAAATAACCCCAATTCAGCCACCGGCATCGCTGTAAAGATGCTGGCCCCTAAGCATGTACAGGGAGATACAAGGATTTACACCATTTGAACTAATGAGGATTTTACCCCTATTTTGAAACAAAGTCCAATGGGCCCACTCCCATAATTAAAGTTTCTCTGGCTTGGAGCGAAAGGGACAAGGATTGCCCGAGGTTCAGGGGCTGGGATTCAAACACATGCCACCCGCCCAGCAAATGAGCCAAAACTCCACTCCCAGGCACATTGGTGTAAGCCTGGAGTCACTCTGGTGCCGTGAGTGGGGTTACTCTGGATTTACACTGCTATCACAGAGAGCAGAACTGGGCCCAGTGTGCCCAATTCCCACAGTTGCAAAATCTGGTGCAGCCCCACGTGTGACACTGGGGACCGATCGTCACTGATTCCAAGTCAGGGTACCCTCCAAGCAGGGGGAGCAGGTGTGGGAGAGGCAGGAACTGGAGGGGAGCCAGGGGTGTTTGGGGAGCCAATAGGGAGGAGGTACTGAGAGGAGCCAGGGGCTGCTGAGGTGTGGGGAGCGTGGAAGAGGGATTTGTGGTGATTTTGCTGAGCGGTTGTGGACCAGCAAGGGGCAGTGTGACTGTGAGGAGTTAGAAGGGGTGTCTGGGGACCCCAGCAGGAGCGTGGAGTATCGCAGCTGGTTGGCACAGGGCTGTATCAGACCGCTCCGGCTGTTAGAGTCATATGGGCTTGCAGCACTGGCCTGGTTAGAGATGCCCCCGGGGCACTGCCAGGGAGCCGGGCTGGTGTCACAGCAATCCCAGGGGGTGATGGTTACAGCTTGTTGGTGGTGGGGGGAGGAAAGATGAGCTTGGAGGTTTCCAGGGCAGTGGCAGCCTGGCAATGGCTGTGTGTGTTGAGAGGGAGAGGCAGTGTCTTAGGGGGCAGTGGGAACCAGGCATCTGTTGAGGGAGTGGGGGATCTGGGGCAGCCTCCCTCATTCTTAAACCATGATTTGAGGACTTCAATGGCTCAGACATAGGTTAGGGGTTTGTTACAGGAGTGGGTGGGTGAGATTCTGTGGCCTGCGTTGTGCAGGGGGTCAGACTTGATGATCATAACGGTCCCTTCTGACCTTAAAGTCTATGATTCTGCCCCTGCCCCATTTTCTCCCCCTTCGCCAGCCCTCTTCTCTTCCCTCCCTTGATCCCCAGGTCCCCCACTGCTTATCATCTTCCACTACCATTGCTACACCTCCTCCCCAAGGGCCGGCGAGCGGGGTGTCAGAGAACGCCGAGAGGCAACGAGACCACTGGGCTGCCTCCAATCCAGGGCCAGGTGCCCCAGAGCAGGAACTGCAGCTGCTGCCCACGGCCCGGCTGAGTGTGCGAGGGTCCCGCCAGGCTGCGGCTGACATGGCACGGTGCCCAGCGCACGAGTATCACAGAAGGGGCCTGAGCCTTGGCAGCCCCGGGTTCCAGTCTCGCTCCCACCAGTGTTTCAATGTCAGCCCGTCCGTGCAGTTAATCCAGAGCAAGGGCCCATCTGAGTTAGAAACACAGGGCCAGCAGTTTCCCTCCAAAACGAGGAGACGTTGTTGCAGTTAGACAGGATGGGAAACCCCAAGTCAGAGGGAGTTTTATATTTGTATTTGAAAATTAGATAGAAAACAGAGGCGATTTTATATAAATACTTAATAATTAGAGAGGAGAGGCAAAGCATGAGTGGATTTTATACCAACATTTGAGAATTGGGGAGAACATGGGAAAAATTTGAGGCTTTTAAAATCAAATTTTGATATTTAGTGACAAGGGGCAATATGCAAAGGCAGTTTTAAATAATTCTTCAATAACTGAGAGAGAGGGAACATTTCAGGGGGTTTTATGTCAATATTTGAAAATTGGATGAAAAATGGCATAATCTGAGGAGATTTTAATCACAGTTCAGTAATCTGATGGAAACTGGTGCAGGGTGAGGAGATTCTGTATCAATATTAAATAATTAGAAAGACCAAATGGGAAATCTAAGGGTATTCAATAAAATTTTGAAGAGAAGAAGCAACATCTGAAGCGGTTTTACAGTAGTATAGAATTAAAAGGGCCAAAATCTGAGGAAATTTTCTATCAGTATTTGAGAATTGGATAATGGCAAAAATCTAAAATACCATTTATATTGATATTTGATAATGAGAGAAACGGATCAAAATCTGAGGGGATTTTATGTCCATATTTGATAAAAGCAAACATTTGGAGTGATTTTGTAGCAGTGTTTGATTATCAAAGACGAAAGGGTGGAAATTTGAGGGGATTTTATATCCATATTTGATAAATACATGTGAGGTCATACAGCTAGGAACAAAGAATGCAGGTGTGAGGGGGTACACATGCCCCATGCTGGCTGGAGAGCCTTAACGAGCTGCTGCGGGCCCATTCAGCCCTGCAATAGGTGTGGGACTAGCAGGGGGAAATTACCAGGGGGAGAGCCCAGCTCAGCTGTGAACTGGCTGGGAGGAAGAGCAGACCTCCAGCTCTCCGTCTGTGAGCCAGAGAAGTCTGGCTAGGGCCAGGTAGGAGAAGTCTGACGAGGGAGCGCGCCTGCCAGAGCCTCCCCGAGGAGAAGCAGACCTGACGGGGGATGATTGTTTGGTTTGCTACCAGTGACTTTGCTGCATAACACTGTTGCTGGTGGTGCCCTGCTGGAAAGGGGTGACAGCTAACTCAACCCCTTTTGTCTTTTGCGCCTGACTGGGGATGCAGCAGTGGGCCACAGCAAGCCATAGCAACAGACTGCGGGCTGTACCCGGGAAAGCGGTGACCCTGAAAAAACATAGGGGTCAGCTGAGCAAACAACTAACCATCAGCTCCTGGTGCGATGGTGTGGCAAACAAAAGGGCTGTGTGATCCTTCGATAAACAGGGGAGCAGTGAGTAGAAGTAGAGAGGTAATTTTTACCTCTGTGCACAGCATTGGTGAGACCGGTACTGGACTACTGTGTCCAATTTTGGTACTGACATTTTAAAAAGGATGTTCAAAAATTGGAGAAGGTGCAGAAAAGAACCATAAAAATGGTTCTCAGCGGCTAGAGAAAATGCCTTCACACAAGAGTGTTAAAGAGCTCAGTCTGTTTAATTTATCACAAAGAAGACGGAGAGCTGACTTGGTTACAGCCTGGAAGTACCCTTCTGGGGAGAAAACACTGGGTACTAGCAGGCTCCGCTCTTTAATCCAGCAGCGAAAGTCATCACAAGAACTAATGGCTGGAAGCGGAAGCCAGACAAATTAAAATGAGAAATGAGACATGCCCTTTTAACACTAGAACAAATTACCCAGGGAAGTGGTAGATTTCGCCATTCTTTGATACTTCAAATCAGGATGGTCTGTCTTCCCTGAAAACATGCTTGAGCTCAGTTCAGGAGTAACTGGGTGAAATTCTCTCGCCTACCGTATACAGGGGATCAGACTAGATGATTGAATGGTTCCTATTGCCCTTAAAACCGATTAATCTTTTCTCTGATGCTGGGATTGTTCTACAATAGATACATCTCAATGAGCCCTTTAATAGCCCTTTTGTTTAAATGACTCACCCCAAACTATTGTTCACCCTGTTCTTTGCTGGGACAGTTAAAAATTCATCCCTTTGTTTCTGTTCCCCTTCCCAGGCTCAAATGAGGTTTCTAGTCTCAGAAAGGAAAAAAATATGTTTACAAATTAGGGCCCTGATCCTTCACTTACAAAAGTGCTTGGCTTTAACCAGGTGAATCGTCCCCCTGACTGCAAAGGGGTGGCTCACGTGCTAAGGGTTAAACATGAGTATGTTCCCAGGATCAGGGCCTAGAATGACAGGAGACGCCACGTCATGTCACAGCTGTGCCCATCATGGACACAGAAGCCCTAAACCTTCTCACTCGCCTCACTCCTGGATGACAAGAATTCCCTGAATGGAACTCGACCAAGCACTTGGCCTGCGGAGCACTGATCCATGTTCCAGTAGGGTGAACTAGGCACATAATATGTTGCTCTCTGTGGAATCTCATTTTAGCAATTTTCGCTCATGTATAGTTGGGAAAGCATAATCCCAACTCTACATATAAAATAATGGGGTCTAAATTAGCTGTTACCACTCAAGAAAGAGATCTTGGAGTCATTGTGGAGAGTTCTCTGAAAACATTCACTCAATGTGCAGCGACAGTCAAAAAAGCGAACAGAATGCTGGGAATCATTAAGAAAGGGATAGATAATAGGACAGAAAATATCGTATTGCTTCTATATAAATCCATGGTTCGCCCACATCTTGAATACTGTGTGCAGATGTGGTCGCCTCATCTCAAAAAAGATATATCGGAATTGGAAAAAGTTCAGAAAAGGGCAACAAAAATGATTAGGGGTATGGAACGGATTCCATATGAGGCGAGATTAATAAGACTGGGACTTTTCAGCTTGGAAAAGAGACGGCTAAGGGGAGATATGATTAAGGTCTATAAAATCATGACTGGTGTAGAGAAAGTAGATAAGGAAGTGTTGTTTACAACTTCTCATAACACAAGAACTAGGGGTCATCAAATGAAATTAATAGGCAGCAGGTTTAAAACAAATAGAAGGAAGTATTTCTTCAAACAACACACAGTCAACCTGTGGAACTCCTTGCCAGAGGATGTTGTGAAGGCCAAGACCATAATAGGGTTCAAAAAAGAACTAGATAAATTCCTGGAGGACAGGTCCATCGATGGCTATTAGCCAGGATGGGCAGGGATGGTGTCCCTAGCCTCAGTTTGTCAGAAGCTGGGAATGAGCAACAGGGGATGGATCACTTGATGATTCCCTGTTCCGTTCATTCCCTTTGGGGCACCTGGCACTGGCCACTGTTGGAAGACAGGATACTGGGCTAGATGGACCTTTGGTCTGACCCAGTAGAGCCATTCTTATGTTATGTTATTCCCCTTGCTTTTCCATAAAACACAACACCAGAAGGAATTGAATTCAGTATCTTTGGGGAAAAAACATAAGGCAGAACTTTCCATGGGGAACAGATGGTGTTTTTAAAAGGATGGGCTGGAAAGTCATGCAAATGGAAACATTCTGGGGCAAACCAGGAAACTCCTGAATAAACAAGAAAGGAAAACAGAGGCTGTTAATTGGAAACCTGATCAACAACTGTGTGTAAACCTGATGGTTATTCTGGAGAATAACAAAATGACCATCATATAACTACATACAATGCAGCAGATAGCCATCGTGTTTCATGAAATACTTTAACAAAATGATACCTATTCTCTCTGCTAGAAATTCTGCAGGGGCAGAGAGGACTCATTAGTGACACTCTATCCAGCTCCATGTGTCTATTCTAACAGCACACTTCTTGCTACTCAGATTTCCACATAATGCACACAGTGCCTCTCCTCCGGAGAGTCATCTGTCCTACTAAGATTAGATTTATTGCTGAAACTGTCTAGTAATTATCACACCTAGAGAATTCCTCTCCTGCGTGGATGATTCTCTGCCACTTACCATCCTAGTGGCTTCACAATGAAGCTTTCCTATTCACCTCTGGGTATATTATGATTTATTATTTGTGTTACCAGAGTGCCTACGACCCTCGCTATGGACCAGGGCTCTCTGTGGTAGGCACTGTACAAACTCAGAACAAAAGCATATCATCTAAATGGGTAAAGTCTTGATTTTCCTGGTCTTTCCTTAGTCATCTGCTCCACGAAGCTGTACCATGCTCAGTTCTGTTGATGGTCTCTCATCCATGTGTTCTGAGACGGTCGGTGCGAAGCCCTCACCGGCACTCGCTGCAGGTCAGCGGGCCCGCCCCGGCGTGGGCCTGCCCGTGGGTGGTGAGGTGCGCCCACTGGCTGTAGCTCTTCCCGCACTCGGTGCATATGTAGAGGCTGCCTGCGGCATGGGTCCTCTGGTGACTCACCAGGTGGTTGTTCTGCTTGAAGGTCTTCCCGCAGTCCTTGCAGCGATAGGGCCTGTCCCCCACGTGGCTCTCCTGGTGCTTCAGCAGGTTGGGCTTCTTCCTGAAGAACCTGTCACACTGGGTGCACTTGTAGAGCTTCTCCTCCCGGTGGGTGCGCAGGTGGCTGACGAGGTGGTTCTGCTGCTTGAAGCCTTTCTGGCACTCGGGGCACTTGTAGGGCGTCTCGCCGGTGTGCACCCGCTGGTGGGTTTTCAGGTTGTGCTTGTGGCTGAAGCGCGTGCCGCACTCGGGGCAGGCGTACGGCGTCTCCCCCGTGTGCGTCTTCTGGTGCTTCCGCAGGCGCTGCTTCTCGCTGAAGCGCTTCCCGCATTCGGCGCACTGATGGGGAGTCTGGCCGGTGTGGGTCCACTGGTGCTTCCGCAGGTTGTTCTTCTGCCGGAAGCTCTTCCCGCACTCGGCGCACGTGTGCGGTTTCTCTCCGGTGTGGATGCTCTGGTGGGCTTTGAGGATTTTCTTCTGCCGGAAGCACTTCTCGCACTCGGTGCACTTGTACGGCCTGTCGTCCAGGTCAGGGCTCTGCGGGGCTTTGAGCATCTTCCTTCCCCTCCGGCTTACGGCACAGGAAAGGTATTTCTAGTATTAAACATTGATACTGCAATGGCACCTAGGGGCCTTAACCTGGTCAGGGCCCCATTGTGCTAGGTGCTGTACAGATGCATAGGGTTTCTGTCTAGTGGGGGCTGCATTAGGAAGATTCTGCTCTGGGAATCTCTCCCCACATCACACAGTCTCCTTAGTCTAACATCAGCAAGTGTGCTGGGTCTTCTTTCACCAGGAGTGGATTTCTCTCCTAGGTTCCTCTTTGGTTTCAGATTTCACCAGGTCCTGCAGCTTGTCCCATTCTCACAGCCCTAGAAACCATTCTCATTGTGTCTTTCTGAGGCTGTTCCCTGCAGTTCAATGTATTCTGTATGCTGCTGCTTCTTTTTGTTCATGGATCCTTCGGGTACTGGGGAAGAAAGATATTCTGGAGGTTACTGTGATGCAATACAATTGTCCCAACATGAAGCATATATATCTTCATAAGCCTGAAAACATGAGACCTCCCACTGCTGAAGTGAGTGAGAATGAAACTGGAATAATTTGAGCCTAGTTTTGCAATTGTTGCTTGCCCAGAATGAAAGTCAACTGGGGGAGGGGGGCAGTGGGAATGCAATCTCGGGCTTCTTACATCGCACTTTAGCAGTTTCAAATGGGGCTCTGCCAGTAGCACTGCAGGACTGGGCCCATCAGGAAAGCGTGCTGTTACACACCATCATCGGAGACCCAAACGCGGATCTGACACCACCGCAAAGCAGTCTCGGGTGTCAGTGGAGCCCCTCTTTCAGCAGGGGGAGAGGGTGCTGCTATTCGGGTTATTTTCTTACAACAAGGGGGGAATTAAGGCCAGAGCTTTATTCTAAATCAATTCACTATAAAGTGAACGATATACTTAATTCTCCACCTGGGCTTTTTCTTGAATAACGGCTTACATCTCCCTGGGGGCAACAGGGGCAGAAAGTGTTCCTCTTGCTAGAAGAACTGAACCTGTCATTAAATTGGTGTGTCTGAGGGCCAAGCCCCTCAGCAATACAATAAAATAGAATAATTGTCATACAGACACCAAAGGCCAGCTCCGTTGGTGTCAGCCAGCTCCCTTTGCTGGGCAGAAATGTTTAGCAAGAATGTCTCTGGCCCTAGCAAAAATTCTCGACCCGGTTTTTCCAGTCACTTAGACCCGTTTTACAGCAGTGAGGTCAGTGGGGCTGCTCCTTATTTGCACTGCGGGAAGTGAGAGGTGAATCAGACCCTCTGAGTGCTAATCCTGGGCCAAACTCACAGAGGTGCTCAGGACCGGCACTGAATTCAGTGGGTGTTGGGGGTGCTCAGTGCCTCTCCAGAACTGAAGCCATAATAAACTCTGCTCTGAATTCCACGCTTGTAAACCTAGAGTAACTCCATTGACATCAGTGGGGTTACTCACGATTTACATGGGTGTAAACAAGAGCAGGATTTGACTCATCACTTTGTGTTTTACAGCTTCTAAATTCTCTAAAACTAGCACAGGTCATGGTGTGGTCTCAGTGCGAATTGGGCGATTTCTTTTGAAAGCAGGGCAGGGGATTTACTCCAAGTTTGCACGGCAGAACTGAGCCCGCAGTCTGATCCTGACTAGTTATTAGTCATCACGTGGGCAGCAGATGCTTAAACAAATTTCTCTTGGCTGCCCTGATTTTTACTGCAGAGACTGTACTACATTTGGATGTAGTGATGCTTGGTCCTGCTCTAACAACACCCACAGCAAGACTCCCATTGATCTGAATGAAAGCTGGATTAGCCCCAAGATCACGGTAAGATTCCTACCTGAGCAGAAACCTCTCCAGGCGTTTCCTTGCTTCTCCTTCCTCTGGCCAGACTGGGTTTCTCAGCAGAGAAATGGAAAATAAGGAAGGCTCCAGACCACGCTCTGACAGGGTTCAGTTCTCTTAGCATTCCTCATGCCTGCTTGCTCTCTGCTCTCACTGCAGCTCATCATGGCTGCAAACTCAGCCTCAGGCCACCAGCTTGTGTGCAGCTCAGTAAAGTACCAGGGGAAGCTGCACAGCAAACAGAAACGCAGCTGAGCTGGGGGGGGGGGGGGGGGGGGTTAGTCCCTGCTTGGAGAGCAAATAGAGGCTAGATTTAGAGCATAATCCACAGAGGTTTTGCTCGGGGAAGGACCGGGCTCTGGTCTCCCTTGTTGCTGTGTTTAATTCGCCCAGCCTGCTCTGTTGGGAGAGCTGCTCTCTTGCAGGGTATTCCTGGGAGTTGTAGTCCTTCCTGGAAGGATTTACTGGTGCAGAGGATGGTTGGGATTTCTGGTTTTGTTTCCTCCGCGCAGGCCGATCAGAGTGTATCGCACTGGTATAACACAGACCATAGCGTGCTGGATGCTCGGGATCATAGAATCATAGAATATCAGGGTTGGAAGGGACCTCAGGAGGTCATCTAGTCCAACCCCCTGCTCAAAGCAGGACCAATTCCCAGTTAAATCATCCCAGCCAGGGCTTTGTCAAGCCTGACCTTAAAAACCTCTAAGGAAGGAGATTCTACCACCTCCCTAGGTAACGCATTCCAGTGCTTCACTACCCTCCTAGTGAAAAAGTTTTTCCTAATATCCAATCTAAACCTCCCCCACTGCAACTTGAGACCATTACTCCTTGTTCTGTCATCTGTCATCTGTGGATCCGCCAGATCCACACCTGGTGTCAATGAAATACCCGGCCCAATGGTAGGTCATGGCACTGTGCACTGACGAGGCTTCTTAAAATAAGGGATTAAAAATTAAAACCCAGACAATGTGGCTGCCTGTCTCACTGAAACGGGTTCCAGCTGTTTGGGGCTGCAGCCTCCCTGCCTCCTATAATCAGACTTGGCTGTGGGCACTCTGAAATGAACAGGTCAGCTAGACAGAGAATGGACGGGGGGCGTGTTATTAGGCTGGTCTGATAAAAGTGAATATAATGTGCTGTGGCCAAAATGAGCCGATTCCTGCAGTGTGGTGAGCCAGTCGCTGCTCCCGGGGCCCATCGGTAAGTGAAATGGAGAGAACACCATGCTGCCTCCTGAGATCCCAGAAAGTACAAACCCCGAGTGTTCAAAACACATAAGCCAGGTCCTCCAAAGGATGCGACTGCCTTAAAAATCATGACAGGTGTCAGAGTAGCAGCCGTGTTCGTCTGTATCCGCAAACAGAAAAGGAGGACTTGTGGCACCTTAGAGACTAACACATTTTTTTCCTTCACTCCTTTTGGTACGACGTCCATCTGTCTGCATTTGGAAAGGAAGATGATGTCTGTCTGTATCTGTATGAGTTTTTTCATGAATTTGTTAGTCTCTAAGGTGCCACAAGTACTCCTTTTTTAAAAAAAATCATGGAAATTCATACCCACAAATGGCTGGTTCTTTTATTTGCCGCCTGGTTTGTGAGCCTTTAAGGGTGCATCTACACCGTGAGTGGCAGCCCGCGGCAGTGAATTGCAGACCCCCGGTCGGCAGCTCAGACTCACAGGACTGGCGACTCCGCACTAAAACTGCTCTGGAGCCTAGGGAAGGGGAAGGGCTTCAGAGCCCAAGCTCCAGCTCGAATGTCTCTGCAATTGATTTTAGAGCTGTAATGCAAGCCTGAGTCTGCCCAGGTGCTGAGATTTGCTGCCACCGGCTGTGTACACGTAGCCTCAGAGGCGGATGGGTCATGTTTCCAAGCTTTCCTGCAAAGCCATGAGCACTAGCTGAAATTCGCACGTTGACATGACTCCCAGAGCTGGGGCTTGTAAGAAAAGCATCCAATACCATGAGACTTGCAATAAAACCATGAGTGTTGGCTACACTGAAATGCACAGAGTTTATTATACAATCCTTCCAGTCCTCCTAGACCCTACACAATCGGCCAGATCCTCATCTGATGCATATGAGCAAAATCCATTGACTTCATAGATTTACACCAACTGAGGATCTGGCCCAAAGTCTCCATAGTGCAGAATTGGTATTAGTTACTACTGAACACCCTGCTTCTCTAAGCAGTACAAGTCCTAGGTTTCTCCCTCCCACTGAGTATTTGTATTTTCAGTAAGCTTCTTCCATGCATGTATGTTTGTACTGTTCCAAACATTTGGTTAATTTTGAGTCGCTGGCAAACTAGGGGCCAGCTCTTGCCAATACTGCAGGCAGTAGCTAAAAACTAACAAACTTATCACCGGAGACCAAACCAATTCACCTGTATGTTATCTATTTTGAGCAAAACTATTAATCTTATAAGAATATATTTAGTGTTCAGACTCTAAGAAATGTTTGTAAGTTGTTGTTTGCATTAATCTCATGTGTAATGTTGGCATTCCCTGCTATAAGAAAATACACAAGTTTTGCTTTATAACTTTGAAAATGTTTGCTCTGAACTTGTTAACCCAGGCAAGGAAATCATCCCTGTCCCCTACCCATCCAGAAGGACTATCAGATCAGATGGGCCATCAAGGAACATTGCAATACAAAGGATTGGTTCATGACCCTATCGAAATGCTGAGCTGAATGAAGGAAATAAAACAAAGCCACAGAAAAATTTTCCATCTCTCTCTTCGCTGTTTGAACTCTGAGGGCATGTCTACACTTGCAGCACTGCAGTGCGTCTGGTGAAGATGCTCTATGCCAATGGGATAGAGCTCTCCCGTCCACATAAAACCCCCGGCCCCACGAGAGGCATAAGCTATGTTGGCAAGAGAAGCTCTCCCACTGATATAGCGCTGTGCACACGAGCGTTGATGTCGGCGTAACTGATGTTGCTCAGGGGGGTGGAATATTCATACCCCTGAGTGACATAAGTTTTGCCAACATAGGCTGTAGTGTAGACAGAGCCTTACAGCCAGAGAGTCTAAACCACGGTCCTGGAGTAACCTGGGTCAGAGAGAAGATGTGATGGCAGGCGAGGCATCACCAGGAGAGGGAGTACCGACCTGCTGAGCTAATCCCTAAGATGTCCAGCAAGGGGCACTAGTGTGGGGAGTGAGCCCCGTCACTGGCTGACGCACGAGCTCACTGCTCAAGCATACGCTGTTCGAAGAGGTGAGTCACCTGTCACAACGTCACCGGGCAGGGACGAGCTATTTCTAGGGTAGCACAGAAGAGGGCTAAGGAGAGATCATAACCTTCCTGAGAACCTTCTCCACTCACGTGGTTCAGCGGTTCTCAAACGTGGCCACCTGGGGCTTTTCCTGCAGCCACAGCCTCATGGGCTGTGATGGGGGTGGGAGAGGGGGAAGGTTTGAGGGCCAAGTAGTGCCCCTCCCCTTCTCTGTTGCTCCCGGATGCACCTCCTCTTACCCTTTCTGGACCTTACGTTTCCCATTTATAAAGCGAGGATAATAATAACTGCCTCTCTCCCTCACAGGGCAGGCTGTGAGACGCAATTCATGTGTGTGTGAAGGGCTGAGAGATACTTGGATTGAGGGTACCTGCAGCAGTGCACATTTCTGGTGGTTTCTTATACTAACCGTGTCGATTCAACAGGGTTTGCAGACAGCACAGGTTGTCTTGGGTTTAAAGGTTTGGTCTGTGGCAAAAGAGTTCAGGCTCCCAGATCCCCTGTGGTTGAAAAACCAGGCACTACATGGAAACAAGCTAAGAAATTCCATTCTTGATTAAAAAGAACCAACTTTCTAATCCCCAGCCATTTACATAATAAACACCCCACAAGCCCTCCAAGGGCAACAAGACACTCTTGTGTAGACATTAGATATACATGGCTACAGGACACACCTGGCCCTGCACTCACAGCACAGGATTCATGACTCTATCCACACCTAGGGTATGTCTACACTAAGGAATAAGATCGAATTTATAGAAGTCGGTTCTTTAGAAATCGGTTTTATATATTCGAGTGTGTGTGTCCCCACAGAAAATGCTCTAAGTGCATTAAGTGCATTAACTCGGCGGAGCGCTTCCACAGTACCGAGCCTCGCGTCGACTTCTGGAGCGTTGCACTGTGGGTAGCTATCCCACAGTTCCCGCAGTCTCCGCTGCCCATTGGAATTCTGGGTTGAGATCCCAATGCCTGATGGGGCTAAAACATTGTCGCGGGTGGTTCTGGGTACATATCGTCAGGCCCCCGTTCCCTCCCTCCCTCCGTGAAAGCAAGGGCAGACAATCGTTTTGCGCCTTTTTTCCTGAGTTACCTGTGCAGACGCCATACCACGGCAAGCATGGAGCCCGCTCAGGTAACCGTCACCCTATGTCTCCTGGGTGCTGGCAGACGTGGTACGGCATTGCTACACAGCAGCAGCAACCCCTTGCCTTGTGGCAGCAGACGGTACAGTATGACTAGTAGCCGTCATTGTCATGACGGTGCTCCTGGCCACGTCGACTGGGAGTGCCTGGGCAGACATGGGCGCAGGGACTAAATTTGGAGTGACTTGACCAGGTCATTCTCTTTAGTTCTGCAGTCAGTCCTATTGAACTGTCTTATGGTGAGCAGGCAGGCGATACGGATTGCTAGCAGTCGTACTGTACCATCTTGTGCCGGGCAGGCAAGAGATGAGGATGGCTAGCAGTCGTATTGTACCATCTTCTGCCAGGCAGGCAAGAGCTGAGGATGGCTAGCAGTCGTACTGTACCATCTTCTGCCGAGCAGCCATGAGATGTGGATGGCATGCAGTCCTTCTGCACCGTCTGCTGCCAGCCAAAGATGTAAAAGATAGATGGAGTGGATCAAAACAAGAAATAGACCAGATTTGTTTTGTACTCATTTGCCTCCTCCCCTGTCTAGGGGACTCATTCCTCTAGGTCACACTGCAGTCACTCACAGAGAAGGTGCAGCGAGGTAAATCTAGCCATGTATCAATCAGAGGCCAGACTAACCTCCTGCTGTAGCTCACGAAAGCTTATGCTCTAATAAATTGGTTAGTCTCTAAGGTGCCACAAGTACTCCTTTTCTTTTTGCGAATACAGACTAACACGGCTGTTACTCTGAAACCTAACAATAACTTAGGTGCACCATTTCTTATTGGACCCCTCCGTGAAGTCCTGCCTGAAATACTCCTTGATGTAAAGCCACCCCCTTTGTTGATTTTAGCTCCCTGAAGCCAACCCTGTAAGCCGTGTCGTCAGTCGCCCCTCCCTCTGTCAGAGCAACGGCAGACAATCATTCCGTGCCTTTTTTCTGTGCGGATGCCATACCAAGGCAAGCATGGAGGCCGCTCAGCTCACTTTGGCAATTAGGAGCACATTAAACACCACACGCATTATCCAGCAGTATATGCAGCACCAGAACCTGGCAAAGCGATACTGGGCAAGGAGGCGACGTCAGCGCGGTCACATGAGTGATCAGGACATGGACACAGATTTCTCTGAAAGCATAGGCCCTGCCAATGCATGCATCATGGTGCTAATGGGGCAGGTTCATGCTGTGGAACGCCGATTCTGGGCTCGGGAAACAAGCACAGACTGGTGGGACTGCACAGTGTTGCAGATCTGGGATGATTCCCAGTGGCTGCGAAACTTTCGCATGCGTAAGGGCACTTTCATGGAACTTTGTGACTTGCTTTCCCCTGCCCTGAGGCGCATGAATACCAAGATGAGAACAGCCCTCACAGTTGAGAAGCGAGTGGCGATAGCCCTGTGGAAGCTTGCAGCGCCAGACAGCTACCGGTCAGTTGGGAATCAATTTGGAGTGGGCAAATCTACTGTGGGGGCTGCTGTGATGCAAGTAGCCCACGCAATCAAAGATCTGCTGATATCAAGGGTAGTGACCCTGGGAAATGTGCAGGTCATAGTGGATGGCTTTGCTGCAATGGGATTCCCTAACTGTGGTGGGGCCATAGACGGAACCCATATCCCTATCTTGGCACCGGAGCACCAAGCCGGCGAGTACATAAACCGCAAGGGGTACTTTTCGATAGTGCTGCAAGCTCTGGTGGATCACAAGGGACGTTTCACCAACATCAACGTGGGATGGCCAGGAAAGGTACATGACGCTCGCATCTTCAGGAACTCTGGTCTGTTTCAAAAGCTGCAGGAAGGGACTTTATTCCCAGACCAGAAAATAACTGTTGGGGATGTTGAAATGCCTATAGTTATCCTTGGGGACCCAGCCTACCCCTTAATGCCATGGCTCATGAAGCCGTACACAGGCAGCCTGGACAGTGGTCAGGAGCTGTTCAACTACAGGCTGAGCAAGTGCAGAATGGTGGTAGAATGTGCATTTGGACGTTTAAAGGCGCGCTGGCGCAGTTTACTGACTCGCTTAGACCTCAGCAAAACCAATATTCCCACTGTTATTACTGCTTGCTGTGTGCTCCACAATATCTGTGAGAGTAAGGGGGAGACGTTTATGGCGGGGTGGGAGGTTGAGGCAAATCGCCTGGCTGCTGGTTACACGCAGCCAGACACCAGGGCGGTTAGAAGAGCACAGGAGGGCGCGGTACGCATCAGAGAAGCTTTGAAAACCAGTTTCATGACTGGCCAGGCGACGGTGTGAAAGTTCTGTTTGTTTCTCCTTGATGAAACCCCCCCGCCCCTTGGTTCACTCTATTTCCCTGTAAGCTAACCACCCACCCCTCCTCCCTTCAATCACCGCTTGCAGAGGCAATAAAGTCATTGTTGCTTCACATTCATGCATTCTTTATTCATTCATCACACAAATAGGGGGATGACTACCAAGGTAGACCAGGAGGGGTGGTGCAGGAGGGAAGGAAAATGCCACACAGTACTTTAAAGGTTTACAACTTTAAAATTTATTGAATGACAGCCTTCTTTTTTTTGGGTAATCCTCTGTGGTGGAGTGGCTGGTTGGCTGGAGGCCCCCCCACCGCGTTCTTGGGCGTCTGGGTGTGGAGGCTATGGAACTTGGGGAGGAGGGTGGTTGGTTACACAGGGGCTGTAGCAGCGGTCTGTGCTCCAGCTGCCTTTGCTGCAGCTCAACCATACACTGGAGCATACTGGTTTGGTCCTCCAGCAGCCTCAGCATTGAATCCTGCCTCCTCTCATCACGCTGCCACCACATTTGAGCTTCAGCCCTGTCTTCAGCCCGCCACTTACTCTCTTCAGCCCGCCACCTCTCCTCCCGGTCATTTTGTGCTTTCTTGCACTCTGACATTATTTTTCTCCACGCATTCGTCTGTGCTGTGTTAGTGTGGGAGGACAGCATGAGCTCGGAGAACATTTCATCGCGAGTGCGTTTTTTTTTCTTTCTAAGCTTCACTAGCCTCTGGGAAGGAGAAGATCCTGTGATCATTGAAACACATGCAGCTGGTGGAGAAAAAAAAAGGGACAGCGGTATTTAAAAAGACACATTTTATAAAACGGTGGCTACACTCTTTCAGGGTAAACCTTGCTGTTAACATTACATACATAGCACATGTACTTTCATTACAAGGTCGCATTTTGCCTCCCCCCACCGCGTGGCTACCCCCTCAACCTTCCCCCCTCCCTGTGGCTAACAGCGGGGAACATTTCTGTTTAGCCACAGGCAAACAGCCCAGCAGGAATGGACTCCTCTGAGTGTCCCCTGAAGAAAAGCACTCTATTTCAACCAGGTGACCATGAATGATATCTCATTCTCCTGAGGATAACACAGAGAGATAAAGAACGGATGTTGTTTGAATGCCAGCAAACATACACTGCAATGCTTTGTTGTACAATGATTCCCGAGTACGTGTTACTGGCCTGGAGTGGTAAAGTGTCCTACCATGAAGGACGCAATAAGGCTGCCCTCCCCAGAAACCTTTTGCAAAGGCTTTGGGAGTACATCCAGGAGAACCGCGAATGCCAGGGCAAAGTAATCCTTTCACATGCTTGCTTTTAAACCATGTATAGTATTTTAAAAGGTTCACTCACCAGAGGTCCCTTCTCCACCTGCTGGGTCCAGGAGGCAGCCTTGGGTGGGTTCGGGGGGTACTGGCTCCAGGTCCAGGGTGAGAAACAGTTCCTGGCTGTCGGGAAAACCGGTTTCTCTGCTTGCTTGCTGTGAGTTATCTACAACCTCCTCCTCATCATCATCTTCTTCGTCCCCAAAACCTGCTTCCGTATTGCCTCCATCTCCATTGAAGGAGTCAAACAACACGGCTGGGGTTGTGGTGGCTGAACCCCCTAAAATGGCATGCAGCTCATCATAGAAGCGGCATGTTTGGAGCTCTGACCCAGAGCGGCCATTCGCCTCTCTGGTTTTCTGGTAGGCTTGCCTCAGCTCCTTCAGTTTCACGCGGCACTGCTTCGGGTCCCTGTTATGGCCTCTGTCCTTCATGCCCTGGGAGATTTTGACAAAGGTTTTGGCATTTCGAAAACTGGAACGGAGTTCTGATAGCACGGATTCCTCTCCCCAAACAGCGATCAGATCCCATACCTCCCGTTCGGTCCATGCTGGAGCTCTTTTGCGATTCTCGGACTTCATCATGCTCACCTCTGCTGATGAGCTCTGCGTGGTCACCTGCAGCTTGCCACGCTGGCCAAACAGGAAATGAGATTCAAAAGTTCACGGTTCTACCTGGCCAGTGCATCTGAGTTGAGAGTGCTGTCCAGAGCGGTCACAATGGAGCACTCTGGGATAGCTCCCGGAGGCCAATACCGTCGAATTGTGTCCACAGTACCCCAAATTCGAGCCGGCAAGGCCGATTTAAGCGCTAATCCACTTGTCAGGGGTGGAGTAAGGAAATCGATTTTAAGAGCCCTTTAAGTAGAAATAAAGGGCTTCATCATGTGGACGGGTGCAGGTTTACATCGATTTAATGCTGCTAAATTCGACCTAAAGTCCTAGTGTAGACCAGGGCCTAGTGTGGCATGGAACATTCAAAACAGCTTTGCTCACATTTATTGAGTTTCTCTCCCAGTGAGTTCAGCTGGGGGAGGAGAACTCAGCAATGACACGTCTGTCTCAGCCGCTTCGCTGCCCTCTGCAGCCGTGGAAGCAGGGGATACGCTGAGGATCCCCACAGTGTTGGGGAATTCTCGGGTGGTGTAGAACCACGTTAACAGGTGATGTGCCTTGTGGTGAAGGGGCAAGTCCAAAGTGAACTTGCACCCCGGCAATCCCCTGCTGCCGGAACGGCTCCCTGGGGCTTTGAGCAGCTGACATGTTAGAGCAGCTATGAGGTGCTATCGCATAGGCTGGGGACAGACTCCTGGATCAGGGGAGTGTAAAGGTGTTAAAGCCCCTTGACCCCACGTTCCCCGAGTCTGGTGCTCAGCAGACCTTGGTCAGAGCAGGGATGTTCAAACACAATCTGTTTCTGTGGTTCTTTGCATGTAAATAGACCCCTACGGAGTCTCCTTCCTGTGTCATTCCCTTGCTAAGGTGTCCCTCCACCACCGACACACAGAAAGCGTTCTTTCCCCTGCCCTAACTCTAAGCATGTGATGGGGATATTCTCCCAGGAACCGATTTTACCCACAGTCAGTGCATTTAATCTGATTCTCTGCTGTGTGAGTTTTCTTGTGCGCTGTCAGATGTATCCATTGGCTGAAGCTCTTTCCACACTGGCTGCATATGTGGTGGCTTGCCGAGGGCGTGGGGCTGCCGGTGGCTCGCCGAGGGCATGGGGCTGCTGGTGGCTCAGCATGTGGTTGCTCTGCTTTAAGCTGTTCCCACATTCTGTGCCTGTGAAGGGCCTCTCTGCTGCATGGCATTCCAGTGGCCTGATCGGTTTTGGCTCCTTCCCAAAGCCCCTCCTGCTGTCACTGTAGCGATGTATCATGTCCTGCAGGTGGATTCTCAGACTCAAGTCTATGCTGCACTCAGGACATCGATAGGAGGCCTGGTGTACCGAGACCCCCTGAGTCTTGC
This sequence comes from Lepidochelys olivacea, assembly GCF_965140295.1. Lineage (NCBI taxonomy): Eukaryota > Metazoa > Chordata > Testudines > Cheloniidae > Lepidochelys > Lepidochelys olivacea. The sequence continues at coordinate 270,152,430 of NC_140412.1, read as the reverse complement.
CGATGTCCCTCCTACACTGGGCACAATGCGGGGTCACGTCCACCCCGTGGACTCTCTAGTGCTTGTTCAAGCCGCTCTTCTGCGGAAGATCTTCCCGCGGCGTAGGCAGGCGTGGGGCCGCTCCCCGGTGTGGATACACTGGTGGATGATCAGCATCTCCTTTTGCCAGAAGCTCTGCCCACAGTCGGTGCAGGGATAGGGCCATTCCCCCATGTGGATTGCCTGGTGCTTCAACAGGATCTTCCTCTGCCGGAAGCTCTTCCCACACTCAGCACAGGCATATGGCCGCTCCCCCGTGTGCAGATGCTGGTGTGTCAGAAGCATCTGTTTATGCCGGTAGCTCTTCTCCCACACTCTCTGCCTTGGTGTGGCCTCTCCCCCATGGGCACAATCTGATGCACCTTCAGGATCTTCTTCTGCCGGAAGGTTTTTGCCACACTCAGTGCATTTACACCGCCCTCTCCCCTGGATGCAGATACCTGGATGCACCTTGAGCATCTTTCTTTACCTGAGGATATTTCTGTTAGGTTTGCCCTTTGCAGACCCACAGGGATAAATCTAACACCTCTCCTCTGGATTCTTTCCCACATTCATATGGGTATAAAGTTTGTGGCTTTGTTGGAACCTCTTCCACAACACACTAATGTCTAGTGTGTTTCCTGCTCGGTTCCTGTATCACATTGTGTGGGCTCCTGCAGTGTCTCCCACTGTCACAGCTCTGGAAGCCATTCTCTTCCCAGCTTCTTGAGACCGCTCCATGTTGATGCTTTTCCTTTTCAACCATGGGACCTCACCTGCTGGGTATAATAAAGGAATTCTGAAGTTATTTTGTTGACAGTGGATGGTGACATTAAAAAACAAAGACAAACACCGCCCCCAAACCAGAGTCAATATCCCGGAACACTGAGGTCAAATTCAGCAGTGGTTCATAGATTTTAAGACCAGGAAGGACCATTATGCCAATCCCATCTGGAGAGAGTCCAGCGGAGGCCAACAAAAATGATTAGGGGGCTGGGGCACATGACTTATGAGGAGAGGCTGAGGGAACTGGGCTTGTTTAGTCTGCAGAAGAGAAGAGTGAGGGGGGTTTTGATGGCAGCCTTCAACTACCTGAAGGGGGGTTCCAAAGAGGGTGGAGCTCGGCTGTTCTCAGTGGTGGTAGATGACAGAACAAGTTGCAGTGGGGGAGGTCTAGGCTGGATATTAGGAAACACCATTTCACTAGAAGGGTGGTGAAACACTGGAATGGGTTCCCTAGGGAGGTGGTGGAATCTCCTTCCTTAGAGGTTTTTAAGGCCCAGCTTGACAAAGTCCTGGCTGGGATGATTTAGTTGGGGTTGGTCCTGCTTTGAGCAGGGGGTTGGACTAGATGACCTCCTGAGGTCCCTTCCAACCCTGATATTCTCTGATTCTATGATCTTCTGCACACACAGGCTGGGGAATTTCACTCAGGATCCAGCAATTCCTGTATTGGAGGAGGAATTATTCTTCTCTTGTATGTAAGTGACACTGTGAGCCTAGTAACTGGTAGTTAAACTCAAGCATCTCTTACAACAGTGTTTTTCAGCGACGGGTTGTGGGCTGGCGCTGGTCCCTGAGATCTCTCTGACACAGTTTAGAAATGCAGCAAGCTGGTCCCTGGTATCGAAAAGGTTGAAAAACTGTCTTAGAAAACAGACATCGAATCTCAATTTATAGACTTAAAATGACAAAGAATCCACCACATCCCCTTGGGAAGCTCCTTCCAGTGGCTAATCACACGCACTTCAAAATTTGCCCTTTATTTCCAATTTGAATTTTCACTATATTGTTATATACAAAAGTGCTGAAATCACAGAGGAGCTTTACAAGAGTACGGGCCTGTGCCCTCAGTCACACCGATGGAAATTCAGACAATCTCTGCTGATTTCAGAGAAGTTATTACTGGATTAAAACAGATCAGAATCTGGCCCCAAACTTTTAAATTACTTAGGCATAAAACAGTCCCTCTTTAGATGTGAACAGCAAATGCCACACGGTGGCACCACCCAGCTGCCTTTTCTATTCCTCAGAAATATCATCCGGGATGAACAGCACAGGAACAAACAAAGCCCATTTCATTCGTCCCCACTGTAGCAACAGGAGGTTAAATTAAAAGCCTGTTTGTTAATTGTATAGAAGGCGAGTCTGAATTTATACCAAAGTCACGTCTTACTAAAAGAGTCACATAAAAACTACTCACAAACTCCAAGGATTTAGCTTGTTGTCAATAGAAACCCAGGTCTATTAAACAGTGGCTGACAGCGTTCTAAAGTCTTCCTGCAACGAATGATGCTGAATTCTGAGTCTAGGGTAAACACTGGCCATGCTGGAAGCTGTGTCTGTCTCTGTGCCTGTCCAACACCAAGTGCAACGAGATTCTTTGTGCTACTGCAATAGAAACAATAAGAATTAATAATGTTCTACCTGAGCAGAAAAGCCTCTCAGCAGTTTATTGTCACTTCTCCCTTTCAGATAAGCCAGAAGAATATTTCGTTGTAAACTGGAGAATGATGAAGAATCCAGGTCTGTCTTTTTCCGTGTTTCTGGGGCAGGATATTTGGTTTTTCCCTTGTTTGCTTCCTGCACTCAGTGTCTCAGCTAACGGCTGCCGAATCCGCAGAATTCTTGTCGAGGATTAGTAAAGGTTAGAGGGAGAATGGGTCTATTTCACATGCCAGCCTTCTTTCCAGAGCCGTGATGGGACCAGATACACCTATCAGCTGTGAGAGGGTCAGGGAACGTCAGGGCCATCCTTAGGATTTATGGGGCCCTACGCAGTATTATTAAACTGGTGCCCCTATGCCCGACGGCAGCCCGGGGTCGCAGCCCGGGGCGGGAGGGACGAGGCAGCAAAGGATACCAAGCCGCCCGGCCCACCTCACGGTGGCGGAGAGTCACAGTTCCCCTCAGAGACCCCCGGACCCTCTCCCTCACGCAGAATGCGCGGTGCTGGTACCTGTGAATCCGGCCCCTGCCGAAGGAGAGGGCAGTGTGCGCTGGGTGTGCGGGAGCCGACCTGCTCTCACCTGCTGTCATGGGCGGTGAGTGAAGCTGCTGCTTGGGGATCCTCGCTCCCCACCCACCTCTTCTGCCTGTGGCCCCGCCCATACTCCACCCCTGCTCCTCCCCCACTCCACTCAGGCCACGCCCTCACTCCGCCCAGGCCCCGCCCTCTCCCCACTGTCTCCTTCATCTCTTCCCTCCTCCTCCTCCCTGCTCACCCCCTTCCAGCCAAATCCCTGAACCCAAATGAAGCAAATGACGTTTGAAAAAAACACTCTTCTGCCATTTCTTTCTAGAGAAAATGGAGCGTGTTTTCCACTGCATGTCAGATGGTGACAACTGGACATGCAGAAGGTACCTAATTAAAAGCACTAAATTTGGGAATAAAAAGCGTCAGTCACGGGTTTTTTGATATGCCCAGAAGTTTGTCAGAGATTTATTTGCAAAAACTTTGTAGTAAGGGCGAGTCAGCTGCCGTGCTGAATACAACGTGAAATATTATGGGATACATGATGCAGCTCTTCTCTGTTTTACATTTTCTTAATCAGTATTTCTAAGCTGATCTTATATTTTAAATGCACTCTTAAGCCTTCAGAAAGGAATCATTCCAGAGTACTACAGATTTAACTCACTGAAACAAAGACATTATGTTAAATTCATCAGTCACAGCGGTGTAGTGTGTTCATAACAATGTTCACTGCTTTTAGAAAAAGGGACAATAATTTATTTTGTGTGATCTCCATAACAATAGACGTGTTTATTTCAGAGTAGCAGCCGTGTTAGTCTGTATTCTCAAAAAGAAAAGGAGGACTTGTGGCACCTTAGAGACTAACCAATTTATTTGAGCATGAGCTTTCGTGAGCTACAGCTCACTTCATCGGATGCATAAAGTGGAAAATACAGTGAGGAGGTTTTTATACACACAGACCATGAAAAAATGGGTGTTTATCACTTCAAAACGTTTTCTCTTTCCCCACCCCACTCTCCTGCTGGTAATAGCTTATCTAAAGTGATCACTCTCCTTACAATGGGTATGACAATCAAGGTGGGCCATTTCCAGCACAAATCCAGGGTTTAACAAGAACGTCTGAGGAACAGGGGTGGGGGGGAGGGGGGGATAAACAAGGGGAAATAGGTTACTTTGTATAATGACTCAACCACTCCCAGTCTCTATTCAAGCCTAAGTGAATTGTATCCAATTTGCAAATGAATTCCAATTCAGCAGTCTCTCGTTGGAGTCTGTTCATGAAGCTTTTCTGTTGAAGAATAGACACATTCAGGCCAGAAATCGAGTGACCAGAGAGATTGAAGTGTTCTCCGACTGGTTTATGAATGTTATAATTCTTGACATCTGATTTGTGTCCATTTATTCTTTTACGTAGAGACTGTCCAGTTTGACCAATGTACATGGCAGAGGGGCATTGCTGGCACATATCACATGGGTAGATGTGCAGGTGAACGAGCCTCTGATAGTGTGGCTGATGTGATTAGGCCCTATGATGGTGTCCCCTGAATAGATATGTGGACACAGTTGGCAACGGGCTTTGTTGCAAGGATAGGTTCCTGGGTTAGTGGTTCTGTTGTGTGGTGTGTGGTTGCTGGTGAGTATTTGCTTCAGGTTGGGGGGCTGTCTGTAGGAAAGGACTGGCCTGTCTCCCAAGATCTGTGAGAGTGATGGGTCATCCTTCAGGATAGGTTGTAGATCCTTGATGATGCGTTGGAGAGGTTTTAGTTGGGAGCTGAAGGTGACGGCTAGTGGCGTTCTGTTATTTTCTTTGTTAGGCCTGTCCTGTAGTAGGTGACTTCTGGGTACTCCTCTGGCTCTGTCAATCTATTTCTTCACTTCAGCAGGTGGATATTGTAGCTGTAAGAATGCTTGATAGAGATCCTGTAGCTGTTTGTCTCTGTTTGAGGGGTTGGAGCAAATGCGGTTGTATCGTAGAGCTTGGCTGTAGACGATGGATCGTGTGGTGTGGTCTGGGTGAAAGCTGGAGGCATGTAGGTAGGAATAGCGGTCAGTAGGTTTCCGGTATAGGGTGGTGTTTATGTGACCATCGTTTATTAGCACTGTAGTGTCCAGGAAGTGGATCTCTTGTGTGGACTGGCCCAGGCTGAGGTTGATGGTGGGATGGAAATGGTTGAAATCATGGTGGAATTCCTCAAGGGCTTCTTTTCCATGGGTCCAGATGATGAAGATGTCATCAATATAGCGCAAGTAGAGTAGGGGCATTAGGGGACGAAAGCTGAGGAAGCGTTGTTCTAAATCAGCCATAAAAATGTTGGCATACTGTGGGGCCATGCGGGTACCCATAGCAATGCCACTGATTTGAAGGTATACATTGTCCCCAAATGTGAAATAGTTATGGGTGAGGACAAAGTCACAAAGTTCAGCCACCGGGTTAGCCGTGACATTATCGGGGATAATGTTCCTGACAGCTTGTAGTCCATCTTTGTGTGGAATGTTGGTGTAGAGGGCTTCTACATCCATAGTGGCCAGGATGGTGTTATCAGGAAGATCACCGATGGATTGTAGTTTCCTCAGGAAGTCAGTGGTGTCTCGAAGGTAGCTGGGAGTGCTGGTAGCGTAGGGCCTGAGGAGGGAGTCTACATAGCCAGACAATCCTGCTGTCAGGGTGCCAATGCCTGAGATGATGGGGCGTCCAGGATTTCCAGGTTTATGGATCTTGGGTAGCAGATAGAATACCCCAGGTCGGGGTTCCAGGGGTGTGTCTGTGCGGATTTGATCTTGTGCTTTTTCAGGGAGTTTCTTGAGCAAATGCTGTAGTTTCTGTTGGTAACCTTCAGTGGGATCAGAGGGTAATGGCTTGTAGAAAGTGGTGTTGGAGAGCTGCCTACCAGCCTCTTGTTCATATTCCGACCTATTCATGATGACAACAGCACCTCCTTTGTCAGCCTTTTTGATTATGATGTCAGAGTTGTTTCTGAGGCTGTGGATGGCATTGTGTTCTGCACGGCTGAGGTTATGGGGCAAGTGATGCTGCTTTTCCACAATTTCAGCCCGTGCACATCGGCGGAAGCACTCTATGTAGAAGTCCAGTCTGCTGTCTCGACCTTCAGGAGGAGTCCACCTAGAATCCCTCTTTTTGTAGGGTTGGTATGGAGGTCTCTGTGGATTAGTATGTTGTTCCGAGGTGTGTTGGAAATATTCTTATTTTCTTATTATTCTTATTAAATTTCATGCTTATGAAATTTCACCAACTTTAAAAAATATGTTTCCAAAGATTTTAGGCACAACAAAGGGTTTTATATCTGACCAGGTGCTGATTTTGCTGGAGGGTTCTCTTAAAACTGGTTCATCAAATAGTCAGAAGTAAAGAAAGGGAAACTCGTTTGTCCAGCGATCCTGTCCCTTTAAGGGCTCTCTTCAAGGAGAAAGGGATGGACAGGAAGACTTTGGAAGCAAGTTTTTTGTACTATAGTAATTACAATTAAAATGTGTATGTTAGAGAAGGGTGGTCTTTTGAAGGATTTATTTAAAAAACTATATGTCTGAAGATCCGAGCATTTAAGGCTAAAGATGAATATTCAGATTGTGCATCTAAAAATCTATGCAAGGATTTTTTAGAGATGTGATTTTAAAATCTTCAGCAACTCACTAATGAAATATTTTTAAAACAAATTTTAAACTAAGGTCCTGTAGACTGACATGTTCTGAGTAAATATTACTGCAATGTACAACTGTTTCTGTCAGTAAATTCAGAAACTGACAGTCTATACCTGGGGATTGGCAAATGCCTGTTAAATGGCTTCATTCCCCCTTGAATGGCTCTTTAACAGTTTCAATGTTGTGCTAATCAGTCTGGCAGGTTGGAGGCTTTTTCACTTTTAAGTTACTAGATCCCTTTAGATAAGCTATTACCAGCAGGACAGTGGGGTGGGAGGAGGTATTGTTTCATATTCTCTGTGTATATATAAAGTCTGCTGCAGTTTCCACGGTATGCATCCGATGAAGTGAGCTGTAGCTCACGAAAGCTCATGCTCAAATAAATTGGTTAGTCTCTAAGGTGCCACAAGTACTCCTTCTGGAGGAAGACTCACCAGGCTGCAGCAGCGAGCTGTGGGAGCCTGCAGGAAGAGTCAGAACAGGGATAGGAAGAGGCAGAAGGGTGGCCACTAAGACCCATGGGTGCCCCAAATTTTCGGGTGCCTTTCGCAGCCGCATACACTGCATATGCCTAAGCACGGCCCTGGGGAGCATGTCCCATTCAGGTTTATGGGTGGCTGGCTGCTCGCAGTGCATCCCTGAACCGGCAGCAATTAGTTCCTAGTGTAAGGGGACTGTTGTCCCCTCACTAAAACTCAGTGGGGGTGTTTTGGTTGCTAGCTCCCAGTACAAAAAGGAAGGGGAAGGGTCAATGGGAAACCAGATCCCTGAGACTGACAGTCCCCAGGGGCAATGGGGAGAGGCCAATGCTCCAGGTCAGCCTGATTGACAGGGCGGGCAGGGTAATCAGGGAGTCAGGAGGCCAGGGGGGTCCCATCCTCCATGTGAGCCAGAATTTCCTGGGTCAGACAGAGGGGGGCCGAACTAAGGGGAGAGCAGGGGCCCGAGCTGAGCTGGGAGCAGAGTTGGGCCAGCCAGAGGGGCCAGAGAAGCAGCCAGGGAGAAGGTCAGAGCTGGGAGCAGAGTCACAGAAGCAGCGCAGGGAGCAGCCCCTGTGCTGGGGGCAGAGCTGCAGCGACCGGAGCCAGGGGGGCCAGAGAAGCAGCCAGGGAGAAGGTCAGAGCTGGGAGCAGAGTCACAGAAGCAGCGCAGGGAGCAGCCCCTGTGCTGGGGGCAGAGCTGCAGCGACCGGAGCCAGGGGGGCCAGAGAAGCAGCCAGGGAGAAGGTCAGAGCTGGGAGCAGAGTCACAGAAGCAGCGCAGGGAGCAGCCCCTGTGCTGGGGGCAGAGCTGCAGCGACCGGAGCCAGAGGGGCCAGAGAAGCAGCCAGGGAGAAGGTCAGAGCTGGGAGCAGAGTCACAGAAGCAGCGCAGGGAGCAGCCCCTGTGCTGGGGGCAGAGCTGCAGCGACCGGAGCCAGGGGGGCCAGAGAAGCAGCCAGGGAGAAGGTCAGAGCTGGGAGCAGAGTCACAGAAGCAGCGCAGGGAGCAGCCCCTGTGCTGGGGGCAGAGCTGCAGCGACCGGAGCCAGGGGGGCCAGAGAAGCAGCCAGGGAGAAGGTCAGAGCTGGGAGCAGAGTCACAGAAGCAGCGCAGGGAGCAGCCCCTGTGCTGGGGGCAGAGCTGCAGCGACCGGAGCCAGGGGGGCCAGAGAAGCAGCCAGGGAGAAGGTCAGAGCTAGGAGCAGAGTCACAGAAGCAGCGCAGGGAGCAGCCCCTGTGCTGGGGGCAGAGCTGCAGCGACCGGAGCCAGGGGGGCCAGAGAAGCAGCCAGGGAGAAGGTCAGAGCTGGGAGCAGAGTCACAGAAGCAGCGCAGGGAGCAGCCCCTGTGCTGGGAGCAGAGCTGCAGCGACCGGAGCCAGGGGGGCCAGAGAAGCAGCCAGGGAGAAGGTCAGAGCTGGGAGCAGAGTCACAGAAGCAGCGCAGGGAGCAGCCCCTGTGCTGGGGGCAGAGCTGCAGCGACCGGAGCCAGGGGGGCCAGAGAAGCAGCCCAGGGGGCTGGAGGCAGAGCAGCAGCACCAGCCGTGCTGAGGCAGAGTGGAGGTGGGGCTGGGACTGGAGCCGTCCGGAGCCGGGTGCGGGGAGCAGCTGGGCAGAGCGACCGGGACCCTGGGCAGCGGGCCCAGCGCAGAGAGACGCCCCAGCCAAGAGGCTCTGCAGGCCAGACTCGGAGGGGGATTGTAGCCCCGACGTGGGGGCCGACGCTGGGAAGAAGGGTCCTGCCACCTGGAGCCTGAGGGCGCGTGGCCACCACCAGAGCGAGTGTCTGACCCGCAGCATCCCTGCAGCACGGCCAGGGCCTGGGCAGGAGCCTGGGACGTGTGAGGAACAGACTGTGAACTGCCCTGACATCCCAGAGATGCTGTTTGTGATGGTCCCTGCCACAGAGCCGGGGGGTGGGTTTTCCTGTCACCTTTCCCAGTTTTCCTTATTATTTTAATTGGTTGCTGTTTAATAAATTGTATTTGCTTTGAACTGTATGTAACGATCAGTGGGTCAGGGAAGCGTCCAGTGCAGAGAGAGCACCCCGGAGTGGGGACACCCGAGCCCCTGCCCTAAGTGACCACAGCAAGGTTGGAGTCGAGCCCCCCAAGAATCCTGGAGTCAGCTTTGTTGGGGTTATGAGGACTCTGCCACACGGGAGAGTGGGAGGGGAGCCCTCGAGGTCAGGCAGGCCTCTGGGTAAAGGGAGTGGGAGCGAGGACTCAGATCCTTTCACTAGCCAATTCCACTGGGGTCGTGTATAAGCCAGGAAAGTTCCCCACAATAGCGGGACTATCCCCCCGCTTACATAGGCAGGAGCCAGTACATGGAAATCCAGCTCAGACAGAGCACATGACAAACAAATCCGTTTTCTTGTGGCAGAGGTGACGTCTAGGATCTGAGTCCTCGCTCCCACTGTGAATCCTGGGTGGTGGGCCTTGAACATTTTGAGTAATTTGTAGCTTGCAACTCCAATCCAGACAGACGAAGAGTTTCAGTCTTGTAGACCGAGCAGGCACGCGGACTGCTGCATGAGCGTTTGTCTCCAACTGTGCCCAGAATGGCCACGCACATCACAATTTCGGCAGCAATGTGGGGACATTTTTCCCCAACCCCATCAATGACAGCGGAATGATATTGGTTCCATCGGCGACATCAGAGAAGTGGAGAGTCGGAGTTCCTACTCTAAGGAAGTTGTCAGAGCACTGTCAGTTCGGACAAACGGTAAGTGATGCTCTGCATGACCAGTTTGTCTCTGGATTATGTAATGACCAGATTCAGAAAAAGTTACTGACTGCATCAGCACTTACGTTCAAGAAGGCTATTGAAATATCTAGGGCCATGGAAACTGCAGAGACAGTTACCCTGGGATTTAGTGTGAACCAAGAAATTCACCTTCTGAATTGGTGACGCAGAGAAACACAGACATGTAAGGAATGTCCATGTGGATGTTGTGAACAAACTGTGCATGCAGAGCAGGATTGCTGGGCCTGCCAGGTCATTCGCAGGAAGTGCCAGAAGAAAGGACACCTCGCTGTGTCCTGTCGCAGAGTTTAATGACCAGGAGCACAGACTAACCACCCACCCCAGAAGACACCTATGAAGAATGAACCTAAGACAGCATCGAAGTCAGGAATTCATAATGTGGGAAAAGACAAGAGCTCTAGTGACACTGCCCAAGACCTAGCACTACATGGGTTATCGGAAGCTGGAGTCAGAGATGGCATCAGGGTCACACCCTCGATCGAGGGAGTTCCTACAAGCTTGGAGCTTGATACTGGAGCTGCTGTCTCCTGCATTCACCTGTCACCAGACTTTGTCACAAGTTCCTCCGGAAGAAACTGCCACGGTTTTGAAGCCTTATACCAGAGAAAAGTTAGTCCCAAAAGGGATACGCCAGGTGAAAGTTCAACAAGATCAGGGATCTCAAACTCAGATCACCACGAGGGCCACATGAGGACTAGTACATTGGCCCAAGGGCTGCGTCACTGAAACCTTTTCATACAACGATACAAAAGTATAGTAAAAAATGAAAAAAAATGAAGAGTAATATGCTATTAAAAATCAATGTCTTAACTTTTTAAGAATTGTAATGCGAAGTGCTAATTTTGACAGTCATTTCATTTTTGTCCACTTAGCTGACAGCGTTTTGCATCAACCAGAGCATCAATATTAGGTTTGATATCCGGAGATGAAACCAATCTCAGTGTTGCTCGCAAATGTTCACCAGTGAGCCTTGATCTTAACACAGATTTGTTAATCTTCATGGAAGAGAAAAACTGTTCACATATCTATGTACTTCCAAACATTGCCATTACCCTTGCGGAAGCAGAGAATAACATGGGAAATCTTTCTTGTGAAAGAAACCGGTAGAATTCTGGAATTCCAACATCTGTATAGTTCTGCTTCAAAATGGTATCACACTGAAGCTCCACTAACTCCATCCTCATTTCCTCTGCAACATTGTCAATTTCTACAGAAAATAGTGTGGAAAAAAGTTGAAAATGTGGTTCAAGCACCTTGAAATCTTTAAACCGGACATCAAACTGTATGTGTAAGTTAGAAATGATATCTGCATATTCTTTCAAGGATTCGGGTTCAACTTTTCCTAAGGAATTCAAAGTTGAGAAATGGACCAAATTGCCAGCAGTCAGCTGTTTCCCCCTCAAAGTAAGCTTGACTTTGAATGACTTCACACTGTCATACATCTGTGTTATCGCCTGTTTTCTGCCCTGAAGCTTCACGTTCAGTGCGTTCAGGTGATCAGTTCTGTCTGTGAGAAAAGCAAGGCTGCAGATAAAAGTGGAATCAGCAAGCTATGCAACCTCCTTGTTTTTCATTTTCATGAAGGAATCAATCTCCTCTCTAAGTGCGAAAAACCCTTCAGAACATTTCCACGACTCAGCCAGCTCACTTGAGTGTGATACAGAAGTTCCCCATATTCGCTGTCCATACTTGCTAGACAAGAAGTGACCTGTCTGTGATTCAGCCCTCGTGCATGTATAAAATTAACGGTTTTAACAACTACATCCATAACTTCCTTCATTTGTAGACTTTTACTACACAGGGCTTCTTGGTGCAAAATGCAGTGTATGCTGGTGAAGCTAATGCCTGGTCTATTGGGCCTGTTCCTTTCGGTCTTCAATCATCCAACCACGCCAACGTTTTCAGAGCACGCTGATGGCCACCGTCCGTAGCCCAAGATACGAGTTTGTTCCATGGCAGCGCAGCTTTTTCAATGCACTCTTCCAGTCCTTGAAATATGTCACGTCCCACTGTGGGACCCTTCAGTGGCATTACGTCTAGCAATTCTTCGGTTATACTCAAATTGCAGTCCACACCTCTAATGAACACTGCACTCTGTGCAGTATCTGATACATTTGTACTCTCATCAAGAGCAATTGAAAATGCTGTGAAGTCTTTTGCCATTTGAATCAATTGTTTTTGTACATTATCCGTTAAATCCGTTATCCTGCAGGCAACCATAGTGGCAGACAAGCTTATGCCTTCAAAAACTTTCTTCCTATCAGGACATAAAATTTCGCTGGCCTTCACAAGACATTCTTTTACAAATAGGCCTTCTGTAAAAGGTCACAATGATTTAGCTGTCATTTTGCTTATTACAAAACTTGCTCTTACTGAATCTTCACTAGATTTGTTAATCTCCAAAAAGAAATTTCTTTGCTTGGCAAATGCTGCTTTAAGTTGCCGAACTTTTTCCTCTCGGATTTTTCCAGTGAATGCATCACATTTTTCACAGTGCATCGTGTGGTAGGGCTGTCATACGTTATACTCCTTGGGAACAGGAATCGTTTGCTGACAAATAAGGCATTGAATTTTATCTTTTACCTCTGTGAAAAAATATAAATTCTCCCATTTGTCTTGGAAAACTCTCTTTTCTTCCACAAGTGTTCTTTTTTTCGATGCCAAAGTCATTTCCGAGGGGTTTTAATAAAATATAAACACTCAATAATGCACCCCACTCAAACAACAAACCACGCATTTACTTTTAGAATTACTTCTGTTCAAGACCTCCCCTCTGCCCCCGCCCCCACTCCACCCTTTCATAGAATCATAGAATCATAGAATATCAGGGTTGGAAGGGACCCCAGAAGGTCATCTAGTCCAACCCCCTGCTCAAAGCAGGACCAATTCCCAGTTAAATCATCCCAGCCAGGGCTTTGTCAAGCCTGACCTTAAAAACCTCTAAGGAAGGAGATTCTACCACCTCCCTAGGTAACGCATTCCAGTGTTTCACCACCCTCTTAGTGAAAAAGTTTTTCCTAATATCCAATCTAAACCTCCCCCACTGCAACTTGAGACCATTACTCCTCGTTCTGTCATCTGCTACCATTGAGAACAGTCTAGAGCCATCCTCTTTGGAACCCCCTTTCAGGTAGTTGAAAGCAGCTATCAAATCCCCCCTCATTCTTCTCTTCTGCAGGCTAAACAAGCCCAGCTCCCTCAGCCTCTCCTCATAACTCATGTGTTCCAGTCCCCTAATAATTTTTGTTGCCCTTCGCTGGACTCTCTCCAATTTATCCACATCCTTCTTGAAGTGTGGGGCCCAAAACTGGACACAGTACTCCAGATGAGGCCTCACCAATGTCGAATAGAGGGGAACGATCACATCCCTCGATCTGCTCGCTATGCCCCTACTTGTACAACCCAAAATGCCATTGGCCTTCTTGGCAACAAGGGCACACTGCTGACTCATATCCAGCTTCTCGTCCACTGTCACCCCTAGGTCCTTTTCCGCAGAACTGTTGCTTAGCCATTCGGTCCCTAGTCTGTAACGGTGCATTGGGTTCTTCCGTCCTAAGTGCAGGACCCTGCACTTATCCTTATTGAACCTCATCAGATTTCTTTTGGCTCAATCCTCCAATTTGTCTAGGTCCTTCTGTATCCTATCCCTCCCCTCCAGCGTATCTACCACTCCTCCCAGTTTAGTATCATCCGCAAATTTGCTGAGAGTGCAATCCACACCATCCTCCAGATCATTTATGAAGATATTGAACAAAACCGGCCCCAGGACCGACCCTTGGGGTACTCCACTTGATACCGGCTGCCAACTAGACATGGAGCCATTGATCACTACCCGTTGAGCCCGACAATCTAGCCAGCTTTCTACCCACCTTGTAGTGCATTCATCCAGCCCATACTTCCTTAACTTGCTGACAAGAATACTGTGGAAGACCGTGTCAAAAGCTTTGCTACAGTCAAGAAACAATACATCCACTGCTTTCCCTTCATCCACAGAACCAGTAATCTCATCATAAAAGGCGATTAGATTAGTCAGGCATGACCTTCCCTTGGTGAATCCATGGTGGATTTCCATGGGGCCCTGCCCCGCCTCTTCCCACCCCTTCCCTGCCCCCATTCCAACCCCTTCCCCAAAGTCCCTGCCCCAACTCTGCCCCCTCCCTGCCCCATTCCAACCCCTTCCCCAAATCCCCGCCCCAACTCCGCCCCCTCCCTGCCCCATTCCCACCCCTTCCCCAAATCCCCGCCCCGGCCCCGCCTCTTCTCCGCCTCCTCCCCTGAGCGTGCTGTGTCCCCGCTCCTCCCCCTCCCTCCGGGAAAGCCCTAAGCACCACCAAACAGCTGTTTGGTAGCGGGAAGCGCTGGGAGGTAGGCAGAGGAGCGGGGACACGGTGCACTTTGGGGGGGAGGAGAGGAGCTGGGGAAGCAGCGCAGGTCTGTCCCTGTGGCGTGCAGCCCCTGGGGGGAATGGAGCAGCTGGGGGTCTTCGTGCGCTGCCTTGCCTGCAGGCACCACCCCCACAGCTCCCATTTGGCTGGGAACAGGAGCAGTGCAGGGCAGGGTCACCGACTGCAACCGGGACTGCCCTAGCCCCAACTCCCCCCCCCACAAACCCCTACACACACCCCCCCCAACCTCCTGCCCTGACCCCGCCATGCCCCCAAGCCCCTGCCCTGAGCCCCCCCAACTCCCTTCCCTGAACCCCCCACACCCTCCACATCCCCCAACCCCCAGTTGAAAAGGGACCCTGGCAGCTCCAGTCAGCACCGCCGACCGGACCATTAAAAGTCCGGTTGCCGGTGCTGCGGAGCCAAGGCAGGCTAGGCAGGGGAGCCATGGGGCTCTGCACAGTGCCCCTGCCTTGAGCACCGGCTCCGAAATCGCATTGGGCGGGAACCGGCCAATGGGAACTACGGAGGGGTGCTTGTGGGCAAGAGCAGTGTGCATGCCACGGAGCCTCCTGCCCCCCACCCCCACCTAGGGACCAGACCTGCTGGCCGCTTCCAGGGCTCAGCATGGAGCCAAGACAAACAAGCAGCCTGCCTTAGCACCACTGCCCAGGAGCTGCCCAAGGTAAGCCCAAGACCCAACCCCCCGCCCCAGCTCTGAGCCCCCCCCAAACCCAGAACCCCCTCCTGCACCCCAAACCCCTCATCTTCGCCCCACCCCAAAGCCTGCACCCCCAGCTCAGAGCTCGTACCCTCTCCTGCACCCCAACCCCCAGCTCTGAGCCCCTCCCTAAACCTGTAGCCCTCTCTTGCATCCCAAACCCCTCATCCACGGGCCCACCCCAGAGTCCACACCCCCAGCCCAGAGCCCTCACTCCCCTGCACCCCAACCCTCTGCCCTGAGCCCTCCCAGACCCCCTAACCCCCTGCCCTGAGCCCCCTGCATTCATATGATATGACAGTACCTGTAAGAAATTTAAGTTACTTTCACCCCTGGCTACACCCATCGCAGCAGTGAGTGGGCTACATCCATGATACCAGTGATCAAGAAGGATGGCTCCATCTGACTTTCCAAAGTGACACTGAATCCAGTTTTATGTGCAGTGCCTACTACCTCATATTGTGGATTTGTTTGCTATTCTTGGTGGAGGACAGTGTTTCAGTAAATTGGATTTGCTCAGCGCATATGTACAAATGGAGACTGACCTGGCATCTCGCAAATATCTCACAAACAGTCTTGTTTGCGTAATGCCATCAGACCCTGGTCACTGACGGGCGGGATCGAACCTGGGGCCTCTGGAGCTTAGTGCATGAGCCTCTACCGCAGGAGCTAAAAGCCAGCTGGCTGTTAGCTCAGGCTATCGAGCAGACTCATTTTATCTCTCTCCGTAAGTGGTCTCGGTGCCACGAGATGGGACAGAACCCCACCCCCAGGAGGTGTGTGGGTTACATTTCGCTACCACAGGTTACCTTTCAGTATCACACTGGGCACCTGCCCTCTTCCAGAAAGCCATGGATAAGATTCTGAAGGGACTGAACAGAGTTCAGTGCTATTTGGATGACATTCTTAATACAGGAAAGGATTAAGAGGATCATCTTTGACATTTGGATGCTGTTTTGCGACATTTGGAAGTCCATGGACTGAGAGTGCGCTGAGACAAATGTGAGTTTTTCAAACCTTAATTTGAATACCTTGGACACGTAACTGATGCCGTGAGCTTAAGGAAACTGACAGAGAACATGTGACAGTTAAATTCATTTTTAGGACTGCTTAACTACTACAGCCAATTTCTGCCTAATCTGGCAAACGTATTGGCACCTTTGTGTGAACTGTTATGAGCAAATAAAAACTTGAAATGGACTAAAGATTGCGAGTGTGAAATTAAGGAAGCAAAGAAACTGCTGAAATCAGCCAACGCTCTTACATGCTTAGATGCTTTGTTACCACTGCAATTGACTTGTGATGCTTCACCACTTGGAGTGGGTGCAGTTTTTCCCCACTTTTTTCCTAATGGCATGAAAAAACCAATTGCCTTCCCTCATGAGCACTCACCATGCCTGAGAAGAACTATGCGCAAACAGATTGAGAAGCTCTGAGCATTATCTTTAGAATTTGGAAATTTCCTATCTGTGTGCTAGACATTTTACCTTGCTGAAGGATCATCGCTTGTTACTTTCAATTTTTGGACCAAAGCATGGAACTTCGTCACTAACTGCTGCTCGTATGCAACGATGGGCCTTGCTACTTTCAGCTCATTCCTATACCATTCAGTTCTGTGAAGGAACTCAGCACGGCAATGCTGATGGGCAGTCACATCTGCCAAGTCCAAGCTCTCATCAACCCAAAGAAACTTGCGACAAAGTGCTTTGTCTCAATTTGGTGGCTAGGTTACCCGTCACTAGCGCAGACATCAACGAAGAAACCACTAAGGATGATGTGCTTTCTCTTGTGAAGGGGATGGTGCTACAAGGTAGAGCATTGGATCAAAAGAATCCCCAGTTCACACCATTCGTGTCACATCAGTGTGAATTATCTGTGAATCACAGTTGTGTTTTGGGGGGAATGCGAGTGATCATTCCGAAATCACGTCAGTCTCGGGGTTTGGAAACTCTTCATGAAGGTCATTTTGGCATTGTACGGATGAAGGCTAGGCATCACGTCTTTAAATGGAATTCAGCACAGACATTCAGCTCCACACCACCCTGCTACACAGGGACTAGAGGAATGCTTTGTACAAACACTTAAACATGCCTTAAGAGCTAACAAAACTTTCCAGACCTCAGTCTCTAAATACACCTGAGTGCAAGGAACACCCCACTTTTAGACAGAAATTCCGGAAGCCTGTTGCTGTCAGTTGCTGACCTAAGCTCTGGTGACTCCAAGACACCCGGCATTTGGACATTTTGAAATGAGAAAAGCCAGATTCCTGAATCTGAGAGTAACAGAGCTGCTCACCTGACTCTCTGCCTGGAGCAACTGCTGGTTCAGCTTCCCTCCACATCTGGTAATGGGCTGCATTAATGAGGTGGTAGTTTGGTGCTTTGAGATCTCTGGCCAAAGGAAGAGTTCTCCTCGACCCCTCCACCTGCCCTGGCAGGATAAAACAAGAGTGTAAACAAACCAAACAAGCCCTTTCACGCCTTGGCTGCAAGGGCTCCAACCAGTCCCTTTGCCCCCTTGATTGCTGGGTGTGACGGGGCGCAGACTCACCACCGCGGCACCTCCTGCTGGTCAGTCCGGGAATGAGCTCAATCCAGTCTGAGTGCACTGCCTTCGGCTGGTGTCTCGCCTGGTGTCTGCTCTGCTCTGTCTCCACCGCCTGTAGCTGGACCCATGTTGCGCCTTGGGCCGCAGCGTCGCTTCAGGACACAGCACTCCAGCTGTGCCCCCAACTCCATTCTGCCCCCTTCCGGGGGTATTGTCAGTCTGTCTGCAGTCTCTGCATGGCCTCTGTGGCCAACTGCAGCCTCAGGGCAAACTGCAATCTGTCTCGGCCACATTGCTCCGTAACAAGTGCAGAGCAAGGGAGGTGGGGGTGGGGGGACCCAGGCCTGCCCACTACTCTAGGTCCCGACCCAGGGACCCTCTAGCAGCAGCCGTGTCCTGCCCTCCTTCTCTCCCCTCTATTGTTCATGCTCCCTGGGCCACTTCCCCTTGGCCATTGCACGTCCTCGGCTCTTTCTGTCAGGGGCCTCAACCTGGCAGGTAACGGGCCGGAGCTCTCGGCTCTGTCCAAGGTGCTGCTCCATCTACAGCAGTGGTTCCCAAACTTTTCGGCATCATGCCCCCTTTTTAATTTTCGAGAAACCCTCACACCCCCCACTTCTCTTTTACCATTATCCAACCCCCCCTGCTCCTTGTTCCCTGACCGCCCCCTCCCGGGACCCCCCACCCCCCAGGACCCCACCCCCTATTCAACCCCCCCTGCTCCCTGTCTCCTGACTGCCCCAACCCCTATTCACACCCCCACCCCCTGACAGGCCCCCCGGGACTCCCATGCCTATCCAACTCCCCCTGCTCCCTGACTGCCCTGCCCCCTATCCAGACCCCTGCCCCCCCCGGGACCCCACCCCCTATCCAATCCCCTCTGCTCCCTGTCTCCTGAGCGCCCCCCAGAACCTCCGTTCCATCCAACTGCCCCCTGTCCCCTGACTGCCCCACCAGGACCCCCTGCCCCTTATCCCACCTCCCCGCGCTCCCTTACCAGGTCTCTCAGAGTGGCAGGACTGGCTTATTGGAAAGCCTGGGAGCTGGGCAGGTGCAAGCTACGGGGGAGAGTGGACAGGAGGGGAGGGGCCAGGAGCTCAAGGGTCGGGTAGCCTTGCACCCCCCCTTGGAATTTCTTCACGCCCCCCAGTTTGAGAACTGATGTTCTACAGGGAACCAGTCCTTCACCCTTGCTGGTCAGGGCTAGACTCATCTCCTCTCAGCTCTGCAGCCTTTTTATAGGGCCCAGATGGGCTGTCATAAATATAAAGGGAAGGGTCACCACCTTTCTGTATACAGTGTTATAAAATCCCTCCTGGCCAGAGGCAAAACGCTTTCACCTGTAAAAGGTTAAGAAGCTAAGGTACCCCGCTGGCACCTGACCAAAATGGCCAATGAAGGTACAAGATACTTTCAAATCTGGAGGGGGGAGAAAAGGCTTTGGTCTGTCTGTGTGATACCTTTGCTGGGAACAGATCAAGGATGCAAGCCCTCCAACTCCTGTAAAGTTAGTAAGTAATCTAGCTAGAAAATGCATTAGGTTTTCTTTGTTTTGGCTTGTAAATTTGCTGTGCTGGAGGAAATGTGTATTGCTGTTTTTGTGTCTTTTTTAACTTAAGGTTTAGCCTAGAGGGATTCTCTATGTTTTGAATCTGATTACCTGTAAGATTATCTTCCATTCTGATCTTACACAGTGTTTCTTTTATCTTTGTTTTGTTCTTTTAATCAAGTTCTGTTTTTTAAGAATCTGATGGGGTTTTTAGGGTCTTAAAAATCCAAGGCTGGTTTGTGCTCATCTTGTTTATTCTCAAGCCTCCCCAGGAGAGGGGGTGAAGGGCTTGGGGGGGTATTTTGGGGGAAGATGTCTCCACGTGGGTTCTTCCTGGATTCTTTGTTAAATCGCTTGGTGGTGGCAGCGTACCAGGTTTTCACCTACGCTGGTTCCCAAGGCGAGAAAGGAATCTGTGCCTTGGGGAAGTTTTAACCTAAGCTGGTAAAAATAAGCTTAGGGGGTCTTTCATGCGGGTCCCCACATCTGTACCCTAGAGTTCAGAGTGGGGAAGGAACCTTGACATGGGCCCTGACTGGCTCCCCACAGGCCCTTTCTAATTGGCTGCAGGTTTGCGCAGCCTCCCGAAGGCTGCTTTCCCTGCTCCCTTTTTGGAGTGGGCTGCCGCACCACTACACCGGGGCTTCTGTTCACCGCCTCCAGGTGGTGGAGCGGAGGTGGTGTATGGGAGCCCAGGCCCTCCTGGACTCCACGCTGGGTCCGAGGCAGAGAAGCTGCCGTCGAATCTGGCCTGTTGTGGGTCCCCAGCATAGAGGTGACCGCTGAGTGAGATCACCCAGGCCCGCGGATAGCAATTCTGGGCCCCAGGGCAGAACAGTCAAGGGGCCCCCTATGACGCGGGCTGCCTGACATTTGGGCAGTGCTGTGCCTGCCCTGCTCGCATGTTTCCTCTATTTTTTTCCCATCCAGTGAGCAATAAATTTTGTTGTGTGCACCGAGGTACGTGTGGATGCGCACCACCTGTAGAAACAAACACCGCCCCCCCAGCTATTATGTATATATAGATTAAAAAGTTACCATAGGGATAATTACTCCAGCCAGGACAGGTTAGGCATTTTAGAACTCACTACTCAAAGAAGTAAATTTAAAGTGTAAGAGAAATACAAATACTGAAATGTACAGACCAGTTAAAATATGAAAATAACACACTTTAAAAGAATAAAATGGCAGAGAATATATGTGCACTGCAGGAAGTACCAAGAAGTAACAACAACAATAATACCCGTATGTGTTGGGAGGTGAGTGTGAAAGAGACTCTGTGTGGGTGTGAGACAGAGAGAGGGACAGAGACAGGACAGTGTGTGTGTGTGTGTGAGAGAGAGAGAGAGAGAGGACTGTGTGTGTGTGAGAGAAACACAAAGACAGGACAGTATGTGTGAGACACAGAGACAGACAGGGCAGTGTGTGTGTGCGAGAGAGAGAGAGAGAGAGACAGTGTGAGCTGGCTGCTGGGGAAATCTCACAATCAGAGCAGTGTCTCTTTAGGAAAGGCAGGCACTTACCACAGAGGAGACTGCAGTAGCTCTGAGTCCTCCTGAACCAGGCGGTGTCGTGTCATGTCCCCTGTGCCTTGCTCTGCGGAGATGGGGTGCAGAGGCGGGGACACCCTCACATCAGCACCCCCTACTGCCCGCTCTGCACAGCTCGGGTGCGGGTCCCGGGAGCCGCAGCAGGACGGAGCGATGTGGGGAGGAGCACCACTGAACACTGCGCTCTGATAATCAGCCAGGCAGCACTTGAATCTAGGATGACGAGACAGCAAGTGTGAAAAATCGGGACGGGGGGTGGGGGGTTAATAAGTGCCTATATATAGGAAAAAGCCCTGAATATCTGGACTGTCCCTATAAAATCGGGACATCTTGTCACCCTACTTGAATCATTCCTGCGCAGCACTGCCCAAATGTCAGGTAGCCCACGTCATAGGGGGCCCCTTGACTGTTCTGCCCTTTGAAATCGCCCAGGCCCCTGGGCAATTGCCCCCTCCCCCGTCAGCAGGCCTGAGATCGCCGGAAACCAGTGTGTTTAGGGAGAAGTGGAGGGGACCAAGGAGGGACTCCCGTACAGAGCACACACGCGTACAGAGCCCAGTTCTGGTCCCATCGAAGCCCAGGAGAAACGACTCCTCTTGTTATCAACAGGAACTAGGCTGGGCCCCAACAAAAAAAAGATTAAATAACGGCCTAATTACAATCTCTTTTTACCAAATATCGCCAGTGCATGAGCTCTCAGGGCGATTTAACAATATAGGAACTTTGAAGAACAAACAAACTGCTCTTTGAGCTAGAGGGAGCCAAAGAAACATTGAAATGTGAAAATGTGAAATCGGGGGAATGTTTTCATGTTCCGTAACTCAAACACCATTTCACGAGTTACAGTCAGACTCCTCAGAAGCTCTTGGCTTACAAAGTGAATCTGGGATTTTTTGGGCCTAAGATATTTTCCAGGCTAAAGTTATAAGGGGGCTAAAACGGGGCTTTCAAATGAAAGCTGGTGACAATATTAATGTATCATCTTGGATGGTGCGTGGCTGCTGCAGGTAGCAGGATCCACCACAAGGATCTAGCCACAATCTGCCCGCTGCTCAAACGGTGCCACTCCCGAACCCGGCATTCCCCAGGCTGGGGAAACCCCTTTATCTGGCCCAGTCCCCTTGCCCATGTTCTTAAGAACATAAGAACCACCAGACTGGGTCAGACCAAAGGTCCATCTCGCCCAGTGTCCTGTCTTTCGACAGTGGCCAGTGCCAGGTGCCCCAGAGGGAATGAACAGAACAGGGAATCATCAAGTGATCCATCCCCTGTCACCCATTCCCAGCTTCTGGCAAAGAGGGAAAGGCCCTCAGAGCTGGTGCAGAACCTCCCACAACGTCCCCTGAAGCCTGTCACGGAGTCCCCAGGTGTTGCTCTGGAACTGCTCCCTACATAGCCAGGCAGGACTCTGGGAAGTCTCCTCTCTGGGAGCAGCCTGTCTGCAGGACACACAGCTCACCTGGCTTCCACCTTCCTGGGTCTGACCTCGGAGGGTTCAGCCTCCTCTGCCCCTCCGTGTGCTTCCTACAGCGAGTCCGCTCAGGTGGGGTCCTGGGGAAGCCAGAGGGTCCTGCTCCCCAACTTCGCAGATGGATGTGACTCTCAGCCAGCCAGTAACACAGAAGGTTTATTAGATGACAGGAAAATGATCTAACACAGAGCTTGTAGGTGCAGAGAACAGGACCCCTCAGCTGGGTCCATTTTGGGGGGGCAGTGAGCCAGACAACCACGTCTGCCCTTCACTCCCTGTCTCCAGCCAGCCCCAAACTGACTCCCCCTCCAGCCCCTCCTCCTCTGGGCTTTCCCAGGCTAGGTGGTCACCTGATTCCTTTGTTCTCCAACCCTTTAGCTCTCACCTTGCAGGGGGGGAAGGGCCCAGGCCATCAGTGGCCAGGAAACAGGGTGTTGGCCATTCTCTGTGTCCAGACCCCTGCACACACCTGCCCTCTAGGGCTCTGCAATGATCATACACCCTCACCCCACCACCTAGATACTTAAGAACTGCATAGGGGAAACTGAGGCACCCCCACAATATTCAGAGGAAACATTAAGAACAGTCCCGCTTCGTCACAAAGCCACATAAGATTTAAGGGAAAACAGGGATGTTTTGATGAGGCAGGAGAGTGGGGATAAATGTCCTGCAGGGGGTAAGGGGGGAAGAAGCTGGGGCAGGGTTAGGGGAGATTTTCCCCAATTGCCCCATCAGAGATGGCGATTTTACACACATTTTAAAATGGAGCACAGATCAAATGTGTTTAAGTAAATTTTCACTTTTCATGAGACAGTGCCCTAGTAATGACACTGTTTTGTTTCTGTTTGTAGGAGTGAGGCTGATACCATCTGGCTTCAGAACAAATCAGACAGGTGACCATTGGTAGGGAATAAATATCCTACCTGTTCAGATTACCTGATGATTTCTTTTCCTCTTCTGAAACCGAATTGAAAATTTAGGGCTTGTCTACACTACCAGCCGGATTGGCGGGCAGCGATCAATCCAGCAGGGGTCAATTTATCGCATCTAGTCTAGACGCGATAAATCGACTGCTGAACGCTCTCCCGTCGACTCCGGTACTAGGAGGACGAGCTGAGGACGCCAGAACGAGGAGCGCAAGCGGAGTTAACGGGAGAGCGTCAGCTGTCAGCTTACTGCAGGGGAGACGCCACGGTGAGTAGATCTAAGTACGTCAACTTTAGCTACGCTATTCACATAGCTGGAGTTACGTATTTTAGATCAACCCTTCGGTAGTGTAGACAAGCCCTTTGCCTAAACGAAAGCAAAAAGCCTGTTTGAAGTCTGGATTCAGGAATCGCACCACTGCAAGGCTGTGCGGTAATGCCTCAGGCAGGTTAGCAGCTGCTGGTGTTCAGTGATGGTCTCACTGGGAAGTGCAACACCCTCCCTCCAGGAAATGAAGAAGGTTTGTATTATTTGTAGTTCTGAGCCCTACAACACGAGAAGAATCCAGCAGGTTTTTATTATAACGTCACCAGTTCATGTAATTATACAAGAGCTACCTGAAGCCTCATTCACCTAAATCCTATTGATGCTGGTTTTTCCTCTTTGAGTGACCAGGCTCCATTGCAAGCAACCCCTGAAATCTTCCTAGAGTAGTGATAGTTACTGAATAACTGTAAAAAATACAACTAGGTCAGCACAGCTGGATACAGTCGTGTAGCCAGAACTCACCCTCTGCCGGTAAAGCTTTTTCTATACACATGCGTATCTACTGAACTGATATAACTTCATACCCTAAAGCGTCTGTTCACAGAAGAAGGTTGTGAAACAAACCCCCAGACTAAGGGGTTCATTTGTTGCTGAGGACAGAAACCTTTCTTGGTGCTCCCAGCTCCCCACTCCGGAGCTGAACGGGCTCCCAGCTCCTTCTCCCCTCAGCACCTCAGCTCCGATCAGTGATATAATAGAGAGGTGAACCCACAGTGCAGGACTCCTCTGTCTATCACCCCTCCGGTGCTTTGACACAAGGAGCTTCGGGACACCTCCTCTTCCAGCCCCATGGCAAGGGGGCAGCAGCTCCCTCTGCAGGGGGCAATCTGCTCTACGGAGGGACACCGCCAAATAAAAATTGCATCTGCTCACTCCAGCTCTGCTGACTACACGACACGTTCTGTGGTGTGAACAGGGGAACAGCATCACCCAGGCAGACCCAGGCAGAGCTTCTGCCAGACACTCGTACAGCATCGCCCTCTGCAGAAAGGAGCAAAGATCGTTTCCCCTGACCCTGATCAAGAAACCAAAATGCCTGGCTCCAAACGTGAGCCAGAAACCCACCCCAAACAATGCACATGTTTTCTCCGCTCTTTCCACATCAGAGACCTGCAAACAGCTTGCCTTTCGCAGGACACAGAGTCCTGAGACTGAGGTCAGGAGTTTTCAAGCAAGTAAGATGGATAGATGAGATGAGGCCAGTCTGTTGTCCATAAGCAGCACCCCATCTCCTCCTTTGCACTGACCGTGCTCAGTGCAGAGACATGCCCCTGGGGTTTCAGGTTTGTGACGAATCCCACAGCATGGCAGCAAGTTTGTCTGACACCTCACAAAGCTAGAGAGATAAAAAGCAAAAGGGTCTGAACTCAAGGCTTTGCTCTGCACAGGTTATTAGCGGCTGTCAAACACATTGTAGCTAATAGTGGGGGGGTGGGTTACTAGAGGTACGTTCAGATTTTGACAAACAGCCAATACTGAGGACGCTGAAGCCAGAGAAGGGAATTTGCACTGACCACTGGATCAGCTTTCTCCTGCCCCACAAAGACTCTCCAGCAATGCAGCCTGTAATGGGGGTCTGGCCCTTTAAGGCTAGAGGACGTAGTTACTCATTCCATGTGTCCAGGGAAAAGCGGATGCAGGCCTGGAAGCAGCCACTGGGAGAGAGGCTGCTGGTCCTGGGGAAGGGGCTGTTATGGGAGATTGAAGGTAGAAAAAAACCCAGACCACAGTTCCTCCAAAGGCCTGAGACCTGAAATGTTGTAGCAGGAGTGGGGCAGTGCTCCCCCTCTCCCAGCTGCCCCAGACTGGCATTTGGGGTAATTAGACACAGCTGGGAAGGGTCAAGGAGTGGTCAGGTGATTGGGGTCGGGTGACTCAAATGGAAGCTCCTAGTAGGGGGGCCACTCACGCATTCCTGGAATACCGGATGTTCTGGTACTTCTGGGAACGGCGTGACCCTGCCCCCTCTGATGTGATCCCACCCCCACTGGCGTGACCTCACCCACACCATCAAACCGCACGGCGGATGCCGTTTTGAAGAGCTCGCTGGCCCGCCCCAGCCGGTGTGACCTCGCCCGCACTGCGCAGGTAAGGTCATGGCAGCCGGGGTGGAGCGGCGCGCTCTTCACAATGGCATCCCCTGTCTGGTAACAGACAAATCATCTCCGGCTTTGTCTCTGTGCTGGACCAGGGACAAAGCTCAGAAAGAGGCAGAGGAACGGCTGCCTTCATGCTGCTGGCTGTTCTGGTGCCAAAGCAGCATCTGGAGGGTGAAAGGCAGAACTGCAGCACTGCTTGGGCAGAATGTATTTTCTGGAAAAAAATTCTGCAGGACGCATGAATTCTGCACGTGGGCAGTGGCGCAGAATTCCCCCAGGAGTAATTCTTCTTGATGAGCCATTAACACCTGTCTGGCCAGTGATGGCTGCTCCTTTGTCCCTACAGAAAGGCCAGCTGTGGGCATCTCCCAGCCTCGCAACATATTTCAGTGGCACATATCACAATACTTCATAACGTCACCTACAATGATCATAGATACAATCCAACAAGGTCTTAAAATGTTCAACATATCAACATTTTTTTTAAAAGGGTACCCTGAGCATCACAGCTAAATGCTAGGTAGAACAAATTGTTTAGCATCAGTAGTTAACACACCTGCCAAGGGACCATTCAAGGCAGAGTGGCCCATTAACAACTCTGCAGCCATGGGGTAAAACAGCAGGGGTTCGTGGGTTACAGATGGTTGTAATAAGCCAGGACTCCCATGTCTCTGTTCAGCCCATGATTTTAGTGTCTAGCAGAGTTGTGAATTTACAGGCTCATCTTTTGAAAGTGTTGTGCAGGTTTCCTTTGAGGATGAGGGTGAGGACTGATAGGTCAGGTTCAGAGTGATTGCTCAGAGTACCTTTCCCAGACCTGAAGAAGAGCTCTGTGTAGCTCGAAAGCTTGTCTCTCTCACCAACAGAAGTTCATCCAATAAAAGATGTCACCTCCCTCACCTTGTCTCTCCTGAAAATATATTACTAAGAGTGGTGGTTCTCACTCTGTCTCAATCTGTTCTCAGATTGCCATCAATCACCTTTATGCATCTTCCAAACCTTTGGCTTCCTCTTGGAGGAAAAGACAATGAGAGTCAATAGGCCCATCCCAACAAGGAGCCTTAATTAAGCTACAGCTTTAAAGGGGTAGAAAATGTAAGTTTAAACGAGTTTGGAATAACTTGATGTGAGACCCAGAAAAGCGAAGGTCAAATGGGGCAAACTGCCTAGTCCCCAAGAAATCCAAACCGCCTGGCCATCACCCCAAACTGTACATTTGTCTTATAAATGAGATCTAGGGCTCTCTGTGTCAACGATCAGTCTTGTTCCGCCAATCAAATGCCTCATCCTGTGATACGCCTTGGAACAGGTGAAGAGAAAACTCTTAGACATGGTCAACGGCCAGACTATGTCCGCTGAATGCAGGGTTTAGAGGAACTATCAGGGATTTTGGCTTGTCAGAAGAGAGGACTATGACTGATGATCATAAGTGGCTATAATAAGAAATTTGGTGATTTGTATGTTCCTCAGTATAATGGCTGAGCCCCACATCTCCAACCACTGCTAGCCACTGCTTGCCGGATGGTATTGGTGTGTCTAGTACATGCTTAGAACCAGGGCTGGATTTCCAGTTAGGCACAGTAGGTACCTGCCTGGGGCACCGGTGTTCTACTGGCACCTAAAAGTTAAAAGTGGGTTAAAAGTTTCATTTTTTACGGAAAACACAAAGGTCAGCTGGGGGTGGGGGGAGCGCTGACGATGCTGGGCCTAGGGGTGCATAAGGTATAAATCCAGCCCTGCCTAGAAGACTGGTTGTGTCTATACTTGCTTGGCGAAGTGCTGCGGCTCCTGGTTGTAGATGTCAGCCCCCTGGGTTCAATCCTTGCTGATGATCCCCCAGGGGCACGTTGTATGAGGAAAGAGACAACGGGAAGCCAAGTTCTGCTCTGCTGTGTGTGCGGCTGCACTTGGAGTCACCTGGCCACTTGTGCAGGCTGAAGCTCACCCTGAAGCTGCGGAGCTTCTTGTTTTGTCTTTGCCTCCTGTCTGTATTATTGCTGTTACGTGAAAGAGCCCAAGATCCACCAGTGGAGCAAGATACAATCTGTGAATAACGCCTCTGTCTTTCCACTGTTAGTATCGTAACAGCAGCCTGAATAAACAATGACAGCTAACACCACATCATGAATTGGGGAAGCAAAAGGACACACGATGGCGCCAAATCCCAGAAGTGGGTGAGCAGCCGCCCACAACACAGAGAGACCTGGTTTCTCTGCCTTCCCTTCCGCGGGGAGAGATGGTTCTGGACAGACATGTCCCTGTAGTCCCAGCCCTTAGAGGTGGGAAAGGCCTGTCCAGCCCCCTGCCCATCTCCAGAGCAGGCTGCTCCCTGCAGCACAGAGTGACCTGGAAACACTGCACCAGAGCCCAGCGAATATTCTATTGCACAGCGAACCGAACCGAGCCCAGCGCTGTGGCCCTTCAACTTGGGCAGTGTGTTTCCCTTTGCTCCCTCATTTCACCCCGGCATTCCTCCTCCTCCGCGGCTGCTGAAGGTGCTCGCTGGCTCTGTCTCTGGGAGCACGTTTCAGGCGGTAGCTGGGGTTGGTGGGTTTGATGGCATCTGTGTTTCAGTGGCTGGGTGGCACCATCCCCTCTCTGGCTGCTCCTCACTCCCTCCATCTGTCCCATGCCAGGAGAGGGGGGTACAGCTGGGTCATTGCCTGCCACACGCCCTGTGCTGCAGAGGGACCTGCAGAAAGGCCATGGGAGCCAGGGAGCCCGAGGTGCGCTGTCAGCCTGTCAGAGCTGCAGTGCTCGGGGCTGCTGTTAGCCGCTCCCCCCCATAACACCCCTTCCCCACCCCCTGACCGCCCCCCCCCCCCGCAGCACACCCTGGCCAGGCAGAGAAGTGAACACGTCCTTTAGCCAGGCACCGAGTGGGGGCTCCAGCCCCTCTGAGATCCGGGGACAGGCCTGGTTTTTATGGGTCTGTCCGCCTCTTGCAAGCAGGGTCCCCAGTGCTTTGAGTCTCCAGAGGTGCCGTGTTGTGTCAGGACCACACGACTCCATACATGAGACTGGCCTCAGCACCCAGCATCCACACTAGGACACCAGGCTGGTGTGTCACACCCCCACGTGAGGACACAGAGTGAGCTGGGCGCATGCTGCAGTCCCCACACTGGGGCAGTGACGGGACACGGAGCTGCCATGTGAGTATCAGTCCCCCAGGACGGACCCCGCACCAGGAGGGGCTGCCCCAGCAGTAGCCCCACGGTGACGTCACAGGCAGGGGGTGCAGCACACACAGGTGCCGGTTCTGCCCTCGTCAGCTCCCCGGCCAGATCCTCCAAACCAGGCTGGTCCCGCAAACCTGGGAGCAGGTGTCGCCTGTGTGGGCAGGTGAGTGAATGAGCGAGTGCCCCGGGGGGGGGGGGTGAGATGCGGGGGGAAGAGGGCAGCACAAGCAAAACCCTGTTATAGATAACCCCAGTCTGAGGCCCCAAAGCTTCAGCAACTGCCCTTCAATACACTGCAGAGGGGAACTCTGGGGAAATCCTGGAGCCCCGGCAGAGCCAGGCAGGGGCCAGGAAGGCTCAGGAGGATGGAGGAGGAGCTGTGAGCAGGCTGCCTGGGCAATCTGGGGCAGAGTGAAAGGCCACCATTGCTGTGAGGTGCCTAACCCCTATTGACTTTCCATGGGAGTTAGGAGCCTAGTGGCCCCTTGTGCCTCTGCAAATCTCCCTTTCTGCCTCTTGCCTCTGCAGGTGGATGTTCCTCTTCCCCGGGGAGGGTGCCCCATTTGGGGGTCAGCAGTGGAGAATAGGTCAAGTATAGGTCAGGGTTAGCTAAACCTGGCCTAATATCAACATTAGCCCGAGTGTAGATGCAGGCCAACACCTCCTGCCTCAATTTCACTGGTCCATGCTGGCTCCAGGTTCCCTGAAGCTTGACCTGGACCAGTGAAATCGAGGTACCAGGTGTTCACCTGTGTCTAGATTAGGGAAAAGCTCGTGTTAGATGGGGATTAGGTAACATGTGTGTCCCAGGGCTCAGCCTAGGCTGAACCACAATAACCTGTGTGCTGCAGCCGTGTGTGTGGCGATCCTGGACTAGTGTTACACGTGTGTTAGCTGCCTCATGCTAATGGCTCTCAGCTGAGAGCAGCCCCCTGTCCCATAGGTTCCCAACTGACTCTGGGAAATGAGGTCAGACATTAGGTGACTGGTTCTTGACTGAGATTGCAGGATACGGGACAGGAACGGAGCATTAGCAAGAGCCCCAAAGGCACCTTTCATGCAAACGCAAAACTAAGCTTTTGGAACCCTGGTGGTGCAGATAAGTGTTCACAGCCCCAAAGTACCCCCCCACCCCCCCAAAAAGAGAGCTGGATTTTTGGTATATGTACAGTCCTGGGGTTGGGAGACTGCTCCCCAAAGGGCCAGCCAATGTGCAGGATCCCCCTAGACTCTTATCTTGCCAGATCCTGAGATACCAAAATTCCAGAAACATGATTAAATGAAGAGTCCACACAGAGGGGACACTGGAGGGAAAGAAAAGCCAGTGACTGATTATATGGGCATGAGTCAAAGGACGCCATGGGTAATGAACAAACTAACCTCAAACTACACTATCTGAACAGAGGGCGTTGTATCATAAAGATACTTGTAAATACCCATCTGTGATAAAAATTTTGGTATTAATATTAAGTTTTGGGGATAAGAATTTTGACATGGAAGTTAAACCTTATGATAATGCTACTTTTCAGTTAATACCTGTAAACAGGTTTAAAGCTTATCACAGCGGAGAAACCCTAAAAAACCTGGTTTGCTGAATGGGGAAACCGAGGCACGCTGCCTCATGGTCTTAATGGCTGGATGCCAAGAGAACTATAACACAAACTGCCTTCGAGATAGTCAGTGGCTAACCCTCTTGCAGTAAACTAAGGGGGCAGGTGTGACACTCTATCTCGGGGGAAGACCCTGCACCCCCATGTTCATCCTCATAGTATGGTTGTGTGGTATCCAATGCAAAGTTTGTCATGTTGGGTGTCTTC
Organism: Lepidochelys olivacea; assembly: GCF_965140295.1. Lineage (NCBI taxonomy): Eukaryota > Metazoa > Chordata > Testudines > Cheloniidae > Lepidochelys > Lepidochelys olivacea. The sequence continues at coordinate 270,121,964 of NC_140412.1, read as the reverse complement.
AGAAGGCTCATGATGCACTGAGCATTGTTGTTGTAGTAATGTTATAAGTTGTAATTTCATGTTTATAGTTATGAGGCTGAAAATGTGTCCTCATGGCTTAAAACAAGCCCAGGCAAAACTCTCCAGGACCAAAGGGACAGTTCACATCTCATCAGGGCATGTATGGGACAAACCCAGCCCAGCCTCACAGGAACAAAGGACACTGGCCTAGGCAGCAATAAAGGATCTGTTGGACTGTCCAGTGAGTCACCCCCATTCCCTTGGTCAGTCAGGGTCTAGGATGAGATAATGTTCACCTGACCCTGAAGCAGGGGTGGGGGACAAAGCTAAGAGGGAAGTAAGAACATGATAAAAGGGAGAGACGTTTGTCATGCTTTTCCTCTCTCTTCCACCTCCATCTACAGACGTCACCACCAAGTGACAGAAGCGCTGATCAAAGGGGAGAGCCTGGCTGAAGGGCAACCAGCCAGCCTGTGGTGAGAAGCATCTAAATTTGTAAGGACACTGAAAGTGTTAAGATCAGCTTGGAATGTGTTTTGCTTTTATTTCATTGACCAAATCTGACTTGTTATGCTTTGACTTATAATCACTTAAAAGCTATCTTTTGTAGTTAATAAATTAGTTTGTTTATTCTATCTGAAGCAGTGCGTTTGGTTTGAAGCATGTCAGAGGCTCCCCTTGGGATAACAAGCCTGGTACATATCAATTTCTTTGTTAAATTGACAAACTCATATAAGCTTGCAGCATCCAGTGGGCATAACTGGACACTGCAAGATGGAGGTTCCTAGGGTTGTGTCTGGGACACTTGACACCAGTCAGCTCTGTGTTCTTGGGGAACCAGGGCACAGTATCCAGCCTGTCTGACTCATGAAGGACACCCCCACACCCCAGGCTCTGCTTGAACCAAAACCAATCAGAAGAAAGACTTACAGAAAGCAACGAAAAGGCCGTGGGAGACAAACCTAAACCCCTATTTATGACACCCCTCCTGACAAGGGTGACAGGATTAAGGCAACTCCCCAAGCCTCATCTGCATCAAAAATGGGACAGGGAGGCATCTCCATTAGCATACAGAATGGAGAACAGAGATTCCAAGGCAAGAACCACTCTGAACTCTGGGACCAGAAAAGCAGGGAAGCAATGCATCATGGGGGATCTCTTCTCCAGATGTCAATGAACCCACGCTTGCACACACCCAGCTCAGCAGTTATCAGACCAATTCTAGTAGTGAATCCTTGACTGATATCCAAAATACTGAAGCTGCCTAATTGCATTGTGAGCTCCCTTGAAGGAACACCACCCGTACCTGTAGGATTCATACAAGGCTCATGCACTTGGCAACATTCAGGGCACACCCGGAGTGTTGTGTAGGAGCTGTGCACACACAGCTCCTCTCAAGGGCATGAACCTTGGAATCTCACCCAGATGACATGAACCGTGGGAAGCCTCCCAGGACTGGGCTCAAGGCCCGAGAGCAAGGAATGCGGTAGATAGAAACTGGTAAATAAGAATGTTAAACAAAGCCAGTGTATTCCTTTTATCTGTTGGAGAATGTAATGCGCGGGGGGAGAGAAAGAATAAAGGAGAGGGTGGAAAGCTGACAGCACCAGTCCGTTGGCAGACCAGCCTGTTTGCTTGCTTAAAGCTTTGTGCTGTCTTGTATTTGAACCGCAACACATACCCAGGAATGATCAGTTCCTATTGTCTAGCCTAAAGAAAACCCTTGAGTCATCAGTTTACCCATAAACAAATCTAGTGTTCTCCCTGGAACCACTGTTGTTGCCCTACAAAAAACCCCTACCCATGCTCAAGTACATGTTCTGATGCCTGGATCCAAACTCTGCATTAGTCCCACTGGGACTTCATCTTCTCCTGATTGATCGTGCTAGGGGCTCTGCCTGTCTCCAGCACTCAGGACCCCGAGCTACCACCATCACCGGGAAGCACAAGTTCAAGCTTCATGGAGTGGTGAGACCCCAGCTCTCTCTCTCTCTCTCTGTTTTCTTTTCTACCTCAGGTATAACTTTTAACCCTGACTTGTTTGATCAGGTATAGTTTTCTATATATGACTTCTGTAATCTTTAATAATGTAACTGTCATGTTTATTTAGGCTCTCCATGTGTGGTTATCACTATTATTCAATAAATAACGTTTATGGTTAAGCTGGTTGCTTCCCCCCTGCCCCACTCCGCCCCGCCCCACCCGAACTTTACTCTCTTGTGTTTTTGGCTTCCCCATTTACTCTGCAGCAACACTTCTTTTACCTAAGATAAAGATCCCCGTAGTGCCCCAAAATCCTGTGGAGTTTGCTCATCGAGTGGGTTACGACCAGAACAACTGTAACATGAAAGTGGGGATAGGGACGTGATGAACCTGTGAAATACGAGGGTGGCAGCTTGAAAGTGCTGCTTGACCCAGCCCACTGAGCCCAGGGACATATAAGGGGTCAGCTTGAGAGTGCTGACTGACCCGGTCCACTCAGACTCGCTTTATTAGTGTGTGTGTGTGTGTGTGTTCATCTGGTTCTGGGGCTGGAGGAACCCAGTCCTGGGGAATCTCGGTCCTGCAGGAAGCTCCATTGGGAGGGGACTTGCAGAAGGGAGAAGTAGAACTCCATATGAAAACACAAGTGACACAAGCAGTACATTGATAGAATTACAGAACCCCTCCCCCCCGAAGAGAAACCCTCATAAATCAGTGTACCCCAAAGTAATGGGCAAATCTGGTAACACTTCCCTGGTGGGGGGAAGCTCTCAGCTGACATAAAGTGGCATAGATGGTGGGAGGTCCCTTTCTGAAGGCACAGAGCACAGCCCTGCAGGCAAGCACTGGTTTCCTGACAAAGGGCAACTGTGGAGGAATCCCCAGCACTGCAGATTACTAACTGAGTGAGCCCCAGAGACATTGTGGGGCTTGCCCTCACCAGCTTGCAGCTGCCCAGCCCGGAGGAGCCTGGGAACGCAGCAAGGTGCTGTCTGACCCCCGGGGGAATCTTGCAGGTAACAAACTGCCTGGTATATTGGACTAGGGGGCTCTGCCCCAATGTGAATGGACTAACAGACTGGTAGGAAGTAGCCCAAGGCAGCGGATTCTGACTCCCTGCTGGGAGGGACACCAACCCCCTGTTCAAGGGCTGACATGCACATGGCCCTGGGCTGAGACTTAGTGGAGAGGAAGGGATTGAGTCCCCCTACCCATCTCTCAGCCTTAAAGACTGAGGCCACTCAGCTGTTATGGGGCAGGGAGGCTGAGAGGAGGGTTGCCAGCTGTCCCGGACCAGACACTATCGCCACAAAATGGCGTCCGCTTCAAGGGAGTTGGCAACCCTAGCTGAGAGCCAGGCAATCAAACCAGATGACTGGCTGGCCATCCAAGCCCTGCCCCTGTTACACTCTCATTAATCAATATTCCCTTTAAAAACGCCAAGAGAATGGAGCCTGCTTTTGCATCATCTCCTAAGAAGCCACAAATTCAGGATCTAATGAAGCAAGTGTCTGTTGTGGGGACAGTTTGACAGTTTGACCGTGTGTTGCTTGCTTGCTTGGTTGTTTGAACAGTGTGAACTCGGAGTGCTTTGTTCCAGGTGAGCCTTGAGTGGCCCAGACTGTTATAAAACATGGTACCAGCTGAGCGGTGAACAGCAGAGAGGCTAACATAGGGAGTTTGCCTGGGAGTTTGCCTGGGGAGAGCCCACTGAGGCTGACATCTTGCCGGCTTCTCTGAGTAGTTACTACAACTCCCGAGGAAGCTCGTAGAAGGAAGGTAATATGGATGGGGAGTGTTCAGCTGTTGCGACCTGCACTGGATGTGCCATGTTTGTCTTTCTTCCACAGGACAGAAGCGACTTTGTCTGTACAAAGTGCAAGCTGGTCTCCATATTGGAAGAGAAGGTTCAAGGTCTGGAGCAACAGGTATCGACCCTGCGTTGCATAAGAGAAACTGAAGATTTCCTGGACAGACATCAGGATATGCTTCTACAGATACAATGTTCTGAAGATTCAGAGCAGGCTGCGCAGCGGGGACAGGAGGACGGTGAAGAAATTTGGCAGCATGTGACCTCCAGAAGAAGAAAGGGGAGCATCCATGTACCAGCAATGCAGATACAGGTAAGTAACCGTTTTCATGTTCTCTCCACAGGTACTAATGCGGAGAGTGGACTAGATGATACGTCTGAGGGAAGGGAGCAGAAGGAGACTCCACCGATTGGAAGGCATGAGATCCACTGTCCTAGGGATGGGGGTTCCACGACCACCGCTCCCAAGAGGAGGAGGTGGGTGGTGGTGGTCGGGGACTCTCTCCTCAGGGGGACTGAGTCATCTATGTGCCGCCCTGACTGGGAAAACTGAGAAGTCTGCTGTTTGCCAGGAGCTAAGATTCACGATGTGACAGAGAGACTGCTGAGACTCATCAAGCCCTCAGATCGCTACCCCTTCCTGCTTCTCCACGTGGGCACCAATGATACTGCCAAGAATGACCCTGAGCGGATCACTGCAGACTACGTGGCTCTGGGAAGAAGGATAAAGGAGTTTGAGGTGCAAGTGGTGTTCTCATCCATCCTCCCCGTGGAAGGAAAAGGCCTGGGTAGAGACCATCGAATCGTGGAAGTCAACGAATGGCTACGCAGGTGGTGTCTTTGACCATGGGATGGTATTCCAAGAAGGAGTAGTGCTAGGCAGAGACGGGCTCCACCTAACAAAGAGAGGGAAGAGCATCTTCGCAAGCAGGCTGGCTAACCTAGTGAGGAGGGCTTTAAACTAGGTTCACTGGGGGAATGAGACTAAAGCCCTGAGGTAAGTGGGGACACGGGATACCGGGAGGAAGCACGAGCAGGAGAGCCTGAGAGGGGAGGGCTCCTGCCCCATAATAAGAAAGCAGGACAAACAGCAAGTTATCTCAAGTGCCTAGACACAAATGCAAGAAGCCTGGGAAACAAGCAGGGAGAATTGGAAGTCCTGGCACAGTCAAGGAAGTATGATGTGAGTGGAATAACAGAGACTTGGTGGGATAACTCACATGACTGGAGTACTGTCATGGATGGTTATAAACTGTTCAGGAAGGACAGGCAGGGCAGAAAAGGTGGGGGAGTAGCACTGTATGTAAGGGAGCAGTATGACTGCTCAGAGCTCCGGTATGAAACAGCAGAAAAACCTGAGAGTCTCTGGATTAAGTTTAGAAGTGTGAGCAACAAGGGTGATGTCGTGATGGGAGTCTGCTATAGACCACCAAACCAGGGGGATGAGGTGGACGAGGCTTTCTTCCAGCAACTCACGGAAGTTACTAGATCGCAGCCCCTGGTTCTCATGGGATACTTCAATCACCCTGATATCTGCTGGGAGAGCAATACAGCAGTTCACAGACAATCCAGGAAGTTTTTGGAAAGTGTAGGGGACAATTTCCTGGTGCAAGTGCTGGAGGAACCAACTAGGGGCAGAGCTCTTCTTGACCTGCTGCTCACAAACTGGGAAGAATTAGTGGGAACTGGGCTTGTTTAGTCTGCAGAAGATAAGAATGAGGGGGGATTTGATAGCTGCTTTCAATTACCTGAAAGGGGGTTCCAAAGAGGATGGATCTAGACTGTTCTCAGTGGTACCAGATGACAGAACGAGGAGCAATGGTCTCAAGTTGCAGTGGAGGAGGTTTAGGTTGGATATTAGGAAAAACTTTTTCACTAGGGAGGTGCTGGAATCTCCTTCCTTTGAAGTTTTTAAGGTCAGGCTTGACAAAGCCCTGGCTGGGATGATTTAGCAGAGGATTGGTCCAGCTTTGAGCAGGGGGTTGGACTACATGACTTCCTGAGGTCCCTTCCAACCCTGATATTCTATGATTCTATGATTCTGAGTGGGCAACTGAATTGCGTTGGGTGCTGTACAAAAACAAAGAGATGATTGCCACAGTGTGTAGATCCAGTTTACCCCAGAGAGCACAGACCCTTGGTTCGGTATCTAGTGTATGTGGTTAATGTCTAATCTCAGTAATTCCTGCGTAACTGCCGCTGTTTATTTGCACATGGAATTCTCCCCTCTGCTTCTGAAAATTTGGCTTTAGCTCTCTGAATGCAGACTTCGGCTTCACAGATCCCTCCAGTTTTTACATTGTCCTTCCAGGATGCTGCTGTTCTGCTAAAACTACTAGGATTCACCTGGGTTTTTTTCTTTTTCTGTCAATAAAATAGTTTAGAAATATCTGCAAAATTATAGTGACAAACTGATGTTGCCTCCCTAAAAGGATGCACCGTATGCCTCCCACATGTTGCAGTTTGTATGTTTTCTGTATGGGGAAATCTGGCACATTTTTAGTACATCCCAATTCTTCACCAGATTCTTTTGTTTGTATGTTTTATCCCATCCCCTAGTCTTCATTTCTGTTTGTGTCTTTATACTGTAAGCCCTTGTGGGCAGGGAGTATGTCTTTTCTGTGTCTGAACACTACTCAGAATGATGGGGTTCAACTGGAGCCTTCACATGCTACCAAAATAATAATACATATAGAGATATGATTATTATTAATCGTTAATGGTTACAATGTGTCATCAGAGAAAAATATCACAGCCCAAGATTTCTGATCGCTACTTTTGTCAGAGCATCAAAAGGTTTTTATATAGATAGATACACACACAAATATTGTATAGATCTCTGATGAATCTGGTTGTGCATTTTTCTTTGTTTCTCACACACATACATCTTCCTGGGTACAGTCCTGTATTTATTTACTCACTTAAAATGGCACATATTTGCAAACTCATAGGGTTAGAAGGGACCGCAAGGGTCATCTAGCGTAACCCCCTGCCAAAATGCAGGATTTGTCATGTCTAAATGGTTAGATCTGTTGCATACTGTTCATATAATCTTTGTGTGGCTTTCTTTATGGCGGTTGATGTTGTTCTGTCCTTAAACACAGGGTAGTTTGGATGCAGGCTGAATGTTCTCATACGTTCAGCACAAACCCACTTCCTGTAAAATTCAGACTTCTTCATTTAGCAAAAGGTATTTCCTGGTCAGTGGCAGCAGCTCATCGCACTGCATTTAGTTACAAAGAAATTTGAATCACTGAGTAGTTCGTTTTCATTTTCACAACAGTTTCATCCACTATTAATACGAAACTACTGTCAAAAAGAGAAACCAGAAGACTTCAGACATTTTTGAGTAATACCACAAGCTGGGAGGACTGTGCAGAAGTTGTAAATATCTGCTTCATCTGAAGAAATATCACAGATTTGATCTCCAAACTCAACTGACACCGAAAAGGTTGTATGTATAGGAGGGACTGGGGTTGGCAAGGGGGAGTATTTTAAACTGCCTACAAAGAGTGAAAAATGAAAATATGTCTGAGTTAGGCAGGTGGAAATGCAGGGAACAAGCCGGTTTCTCTCTGGCATTTGGGTGCCTAAAGCCTGCCTGAGATGGGAGAATGTGGGGGGCGGGAGTGAGGGGAACAAAGTTCGGACAGAGAATGCTTGAAATGCACAGATGATGTAACTTCTTGTTCCCAACTGCTGCAACAACCGCAAGGCAGCTGGGTGTCATTTTGGGCAGTCTGGAGGCTACTCTACCCTGCGAGAGAGTCCAGCCCTCCCCCCCGCTCCTGCCTTTGTCCCAAGTTAGAGGAGGCATAAAGGTGTTGTAAAGCCACCTTCCTCCCTACTCAGTCGCTGTGCTAAGCTCAGCTGGGTGCAGAGATGCCCAGTGCCCGCAAACCTTCTCTGCAGGCGCTCAGCACCTCAAAGAATCAAACCTGGTATGTATCTAGGATACCTTGTGGGGATTTGGTTTAACATACTGTATGTTGAATCATTGCCACAGGTGATGAAAGTACAATGGAAAAGTGAGATTTTCAATGATTCCACCAAGTCCTGGGTAGAACATGATTTTCTCACTTCATGCAGACCAGCTAGATCCTACATTTTTGTCTGCTCACATTTTTACAAGAAATATTTGAAGCATTTTAAGCACTTTCGTTAATTTCAGTGGAACTTAGGCACCAAACCTGCTTAGGTGCTTTTGCAAATTACATTAGGTGGCTATCTGTACCTTTAGGCACCTAAATACCTTTAAAAACCTGGATTTGGGTGCCTAAATCATCCCTGAACTTCAAAGGAGAAAGGAGATTCCCTTGGAAATTGTTTGATAGTAATGAACCTTAGATAAATAATTGTACATTAGATATTGATTTCCAGGAGAAGAACTAGGTGGTTGACAGTGAACATATAAATCAGAATGGATGCAGCAGGTTTCTGAGGAGCTCCTAGTGCGTTTCAAGCTTCCCAGACTCTGCCCTCTTGAGATGCCAGTCACAGACTATGAAGATGTCCTAAATATGAGCATGTGTATGCTGCAGGTGCTTGGTCCCCTCTCAGAGGGATTGGAACCCATCCCAGGGCTCTCCTGGGCTACTTAGACTTTGCTCCCTTTTGGTGGGGCTTTAGAAAAATATCCAGTCTTGAGTTAAAATTTTCCATTGAGAGAAAATTCACCACAACTCTTGGTAACTTAGTCCAGTGTTTAATTACACTCTCTATTGTCAGTCCTTGCCTACAGACAGCCCCGCAACCTGAAGCAAATACTCACCAACAACCACATACCACACAACAGAACCACTAACCCAGGAACTTATCCTTGCAACAAAGCCCGTTGCCAACTGTGCCCACATATCTATTCAGGGGACACCATCACAGGGCCTAATAACATCAGCCACACTATCAGAGGCTCGTTCACCTGCACATCCACCAATGTGATATATGCCATCATGTGCCAGCAATGCCCCTCTGCCATGTACATTGGTCAAACTGGACAGTCTCTACGTAAAAGAATAAATGGACACAAATCAGATGTCAAGAATTATAACATTCATAAACCAGTCGGAGAACACTTCAATCTCTCTGGTCACGCGATCACAGACATGAAGGTCGCTATCTTAAAACAAAAAAACTTCAAATCCAGACTCCAGCGAGAAACTGCTGAATTGGAATTCATTTGCAAATTGGATACTATTAATTTAGGCTTAAATAGAGACTTGGAGTGGCTAAGTCATTATGCAAGGTAGCCTGTTTCCTCTTGTTTTTTCCTACCCCCCCCCCCAGATGTTCTGGTTTAACTTGGATTTTAACTTGAAGAGTGGTCAGTTTGGATGAGCTATTACCAGCAGGAGAGTGAGTTTGTGTGTGTATGGGGGTGGGGGGGATGTGAGAACCTGGATTTATGCAGGAAATAGCCCAGCTTGATTGTCATGCACATTGTGTAAAGAGTTGTCACTTTGGATGGGCTATCACCAGCAGGAGAGTGAATTTGTGTGGGGGGGTGGAGGGTGAGAAAACCTGGATTTGTGCTGGAAATCACTTTAGATAAGCTATTACCAGCAGGACAGTGGGGTGGGAATAGGTATTGTTTCATATTCTCTGTGTATATATAAAGCCTGCTGCAGTTTCCACGATATGCATCTGAGGAAGTGAGCTGTAGCTCATGAAAGCTCATGCTCTAATAAATTGGTTAGTCTCTAAGGTGCCACAAGTCCTCCTTTTCTCTATTGTAAACGTGTGCCTTATTTCCGGACTGAATTTGTCTTGCTCAAACATCCCGCCATTAGATATTTTTATACCTTTGTCTGCTAGATTAAAGATCCCTCTATCAAATTTTTGTTCCCCACATCGGTACTTAGAGGCTATGATCGAGTCACCTCTTCACATTCTCTTTGTTAAGATAAGCAGATTGACCTTGAGTTTCTCACTCTAACGCAGGTTTTCTAATCCTTTAATCATTCTCGTGGCTCTGCTCTGAACACTCTACAATCTTTCAACATCCTTCTTGAAATGTGGATGCTAGTTTTCAATCCATTTAATGTCTGCTGTTTTAATTTTGCATCATTCTAGTTTCTTAATCAAAACGCTGTGCGGTATCAAGTATGGAAATTTAAGAATACTATATCGACCCTGTTATCTTTATCATCCAAACTTGTAATCTCATAAAAAAGATACCAACTTACTTTAAGAGGATCTATTTTCCAAAAATGCATGTACATTGGTCTTAATTATATTACCCTCTTTTAATTTTTTATTAATCGAGTCCCATATCAGCCACTCTATGGCTTCACCTGGGATAAACATCAGACTGACAGACGCATAACTATTTGGGTCATCCCTTTTACTGTTTTTAATACTGATACAGCATTAGTTTCTTCCAGTCTTCTGGAAATTCCCAATGTTCTAACACTTACTGAAAATCAATATCAATTTTTCAATTAGCTCCTCTGCCAGCTCTTTTAAAACTCGTGGTTGCAAGTTATCAAGATTTGCTGATTTAAAAATGTTTGACTTTAGTAGCTGCTGTTTAACAGCCTCCTGAGATACTATGGAATGGACAGAGTCTTATCAAATGACATGATTTTTTTTCTCCAGTGCCAGAACAGAAATATTGTTGAAAACTCCTGCCCTTTCACCACCATTACTGATAATTCTACCATTCACATCTAGTAATGACTAATACCATTGTTAGCATTCTTTTGCCCCCATATAATTTATAATTTCCTTGTTATTGACTAACTCTGTTGACCACAGATTTTTCCTTGTGTCCCTTTGCTTCCCTTATCAATTTTCTTCCACTCCTAGTTTCTGAATTAGACCTTGTCTACACTACAAAGATAAGTTGACTTATGTTAGGTCGACTTATAAGTTGACTTATGACTTACAGTCACTGCAATAATTTCTGTGGTGGCTGATGTCCACAATACCTTCCTTGGATCAGTGGTGTGTGTCCTCACCAGGAGCACTTCCACCAACCTAACAGGGACAGTGGGGGGATCTGTAATAAATATAAAGGGAAGGGTAAACACCTTTAAAATCCCTCCTGGCCAGAGGAAAAACCCTTTAACCTGTAAAGGGTTAAAAAGCTAGGATAACCTCGCTGGCACCTGACCAAAATGACCAATAAGGAGACAAGATACTTTCAAAGCTGGAGGAGGGGAGAAACAAAGGCTCTCTCTGTCTGTGTGTTGTTTTGCCAGGAACAGAAAAGGAATGGAGTCTTAGAACTTAGTAAGTAATCTAGCTAGATATGTGTTAGATTCTGGTTTGTTTAAATGGCTGATAAAATAAGCTGTGCTGAATGTAATGTATATTCCTGTTTTTGTGTCTTTTTGTAACTTAAGGTTTTGCCTAGAGGGATTCTCTATGTTTTGAATCTGATTACCCTGTAAGATATTTACCATCCTGATTTTACAGAGGTGATTCTTTTACTTTTTTTCTTCAGTTAAAATTCTTCTTTTAAGAACCTGATTGCTTTTTCATTGTTCTTAAGTTCCAAGGGTTTGGGTCTGTGTTCACCTATGCAAATTGGTGAGGATTTTTATCAAGCCTTCCCCAGGAAAGGGGTTGTAGGGGTTGGGGAGGATTTTTGGTGGCGGGGGAAAGACATTTCTAAGCAGGCTCTTTCCCTGTTATATATTTGTTAGACGCTTGGTGGTGGCAGCAATAAAGTCCAAGGGCAAAAGGTAAAATAGTTTGTACCTTGGGGAAGTTTTAACCTAAGCTGGTAAAAATAAGCTTAGAGGTTTTTCATGCGGGTCCCCACATATGTACCCTAGAGTTCAGAATGGGGAAGGAACCTTGACAGGAGCTGAGACCCCAGTCTCTCAGCTCCGCTAACAGCTCCCTGCCTGGCTGCCCCACAGGCTCCCAGCAATCTGCCTCCTCCATCCAGCTCCCTGTTCCCTGTTGGGAGTGGGGAGAAGTCACCCCGGTTTCTTGTCTCCGCATTCCCTGCCAGGAGTGTGGGGGTGAAGATGTCCAGTGCTTCTCACCTCCCTGTTCCCTAATGGGAGCAGGGGTGGGAAGCTGCCCAGTGCTTCTTGCCCCGAGGGAACAGGGTCCAGCTGCTCCAGTCTTTTATCCCCACACCCGCTCACTGCTGGACAGCCTTGTCAATTGGCTCCAGAGCCATGTCTTCTCTCCCCGGCTGTTAGCCAGGAGTGGGGTCCAGCCACCTGGGCTTCTGACCCCCAGCCGGGAGTAGGGTCCATCCATTTGGGCTTCTCTTTCCAGCTCCTAGCCATGAGTGGGATCCAGCTCCCCAGAGGAGCGGGGGTCATTTGGGCTCTAGCTACCTGACTTTCTTGTCAATTTCACAGAAGAATGACAGCCAACAGCTGATGTAAGGAATGCAGTCTCTACACAAACACTGCCTCACCCTAACTCCACCAACATAAGCCTCTCTTTGAGATGGCTTTATTATGTCGGCCTAGCAGAGGAGATACATTGGTGAGAGGAGCATTTCAGTGTGTAACCCTCTACTCTTTTGTCAACAAAGCTGTGCAGCGTAGACTAGGCCTTATATTGATTACTATCAACTTCCCCTTTATTATTATTTGTATAGCTGCTTCACTTGCCCTCTAAACCAGGTTGGCATTTTAACCAATATGGCTTTCTTCCTTGATTGTGGCTTTTTGGGCTTCTAGTAAAGCGTTCTTAAACAATTCCTAATTATTATTCACATTTTTTTCTGATTAAATTCTTCCTTCCAGCTGCATTGGCTCTAATTGTTATCAGCTTTGTGAAATTGGCCTTTTTAAAGCACCAAGTATATATATCACTGGTCCGGATTTTATTCGGTTTCTACATTATAAATGTCATGAGCGTTTGTACCCAAGTTACTATAAATATTCAGTTGTGTGATCAGTTCGTCTTTATCCACCAAGATGAGGGCTAATGTAGAATTCCCCACCACACTTTCTGCACCACTCTTTGAATTCGGAAATTGTCAGGTATAATATTTAGAAATTCCAAGGGTGTTTTAGTACTGGCAGCGTGAGACCTCCAGCATTTGTCATTCAGAGTGAAGTCCCCCGTGATCATGCAGGTTTTTTCCTACACATTATAGACAGGTGCATAAGGAGCCAGTTATCCTGTTCCCTAGTGTGATTTGGTGGCTAGTAGCAGACACCAACTAATACCTTATCTTGTGCTTTTTATCTCTTAGGACATTGATCCACAAGCATTCAAGATCATAAACAGGTAATGCAATATTTCATCCTATCACTCCCACTCTCCATTTGCACTCAATCCTTCCTAAATAGGATATAATGATTTATGCTAATATTCCAATCATGGAAATCATCTTTCAGGCTTTAGTAATACCAACTAGATAGAATTTATGGTCATAAATGAACTATTCCAGTTCCTTTTGTTTGTTACTTATGCTCCTACCATTAGTGTATAGGCAAGTCAAGAATGTTTTTCTTCATGTCCTTTGGTTCCTTGATTATTTTTGTTCTCAAGATATTAATTCTGTGATGAGTACTCATCTTTCCTCTTCTTACCCTCTTGTTCTATTGATGGTTTAATGCCCTCCTGACTACTGTAACCAACCTGTCCTGAGAAAATTGGTCCCTTTTCTATGGAGGTGTAGGCCATCCAAACTATACAATCTCCACACCCCATAGAAGGTGGAGCAATGTATTCCACAATATCAAAATCTTTCGCCCTACATCACTTACCTAGCCAGTGGTTCACTTCCATAAACTTCTGCCTTCTGTCTTCCTTTGCTTGTGGAACAAGAAGGATCTTGCGGAAGATCGCTTGGACATTCTTCTTCAACATGCTTCGGAGGTCCCTAAAGTCATTCACTATCTGCAAGATATCCCTCAACGCAGTGTCATTAGTGCCAATCTGAACCACCACCAATGGATCCTTTCCTCTTTGACTACAAAACCTATTTAATCTTAGTGTGACATCTCCTGGTTAGGGCACTAGGGCACCCCTACACCTGTCTCAGAGTCACTGCTGTCCTGGATACAATCCCCCTCTTTCAACTGGGACTTGCATTCTTTTTTTATGAATGGGTGACACTATATTTGGCTGTGTTAAAAGACATATTGGTCACTGAGCCCATTTGTTACATTAATTTAACAATTAAATTGTTTTGAAGTAGGGTGTGGTCAGCTTGATTTATTTTGTGCCTCTGGAACTGGCTCTGTTTCCTGCTCACATAGAATTACAGAGAAGACATTTTCCTCTCATTGTTCATTCAGTTTAGATAATGCACAGTTCATGCAAATCTTTTTTTTATTCACCTCAGAGTGTTCTTTGCTAATTATTAACTTTTAACTATTACCATTATTATTAATCCTTAACCTTTTCGTATTAGCCTCTCTTTAATTATTACTGTACCTTAGACAAATTTCTCTTTTTAAAAATGTTATCCCTTTTAATACTTTTTTTCTCAGTTTTTCTCAGTTTCTATATGAATTATTTCAAAAGTGCCTAAAGCTAAGATTCTTCAAAATGACTGGAGAGTTAGACTCATAGTCTTTAGATCAGAAGGGACCATCGTGATCATCTAGTCTGACCTCCTGCACAACATAGGCCATAGAATCTCACCCACCCACTCCTGTAATAGACCCCGAACCCCTGGCTGAGTTATAGAAGTTCTCAAATCATGGTTTAAAGACTTAAGTGACAGAGAATTCACCATTTACACCAGTTTAAACCTGCAAGCGACTCATGCTTCATGCTGCAGAGGAAAGTATAAACCTCCCAGGGTCTGCCAATCTGATCCAGAGGAAAATTCTTTACAAACCTCAAATACAGCAATTGGTTAGACCCTGAGCATGTGGGCAAGACCTGCCAGGGTAGATACCTGGGAAAGAATTCTCTGTAGTAACTCAGAGTTCTCCTCATCTAGTGCCCCATCTCTGACTGTTGGGGATTTTTGCTACTGGCAGTCACTGTTGGGCCACATGCCATTGTAGGCAGTCCCATCACACTGTCCCCTCCATAAATATATCAAGCTCAGTCTTGAAGCCAGTTAGGTTTTTTGCCCCCACTTGCTCCCCTTGGGAGGCTGTTCCAGAACTTCACTCCTCTGATGGTCAGAAACCTTCATCTAATTTCAAGTCTAAACTTGTGGGTGGCCAGTTTGTTCTTGTGTCCACATTGGCACTTAACCTAAATAACTCCTCTCTCTCCCTGGTTTGTCCCTCTGATGTATTTGTAGAGAGTGATCATATTTCCCCTCAGCCTGTGCTTGGTTAGGCTAAACAAGCGAAGCTCCCTGAGACTTCTATCATAAAGTAGTATCAGAGGGGTAGCCGTGTTAGTCTGGATCTGTGAAAGTGGCAAAGAGTCCTGTGGCACCTTGTAGACTAACAGACGTATTGGAGCATGAGCTTTCGTGGGTGAATACCCACTTTGTTGGATGCATGTCATGTATTCACCCACGAAAGCTTATGCTCCAATACGTCTGTTAGTCTATAAGGTGCACTGGACATTTTGCCACTTTTATCATAAAGTAGGTTTTCCATTCCTCGGATCATCCTAGTAGCCCTTCTCTGCTTGAAGTAGCCCTCCAGTTTGAATTTTGATGCCTCAGTTTTGAGGGCCCTACTTGAGACCCCTAAAAGGTGCCTGATTTGCAGAAATTATTGAGCACCCGCTCTCTGAAAATCTGTCCCCTTCAAGGTGTCTTAGGTGTACACCCAAAAATATAAGCATCTAAATCAGGGGTCAGCAACCTTTCGGAAGTGGCGTGCCGAGTCTTCATTTATTCACTTTCATTTAAGGTTTCGCGTGCCAGTCATACATTTTAACGTTTTTTGGAAGGTCTCTCGCTATAAGTCTCTATATTATAACACTAAACTATTGTCATATGCAAAGTAAACAAGGTTTTCAAAATGTTTAAAAAGCTTCATTTAAAATTAGATTAAAATGCTGATCTTACGCTGCCGGCCCGCTCAGCCCGCTGCCAGCCTGGGGTTCCGTTCACCTAGGCCGACAGCAGGCTGAGTGAGGCCTGCGGCCGGGACCCCGGCTGGCAAGGGGCCGGCGGCCAGAACCCGAGACTGGCAGTGGCCTGAGCTCAGCCCACTTCCGGTCTGGGGTTCCGTCCGCCGGCTCCTGCCAGCCACAGTCCTGGCTGCCGGCTCCACTCAGCCTGCCGCCGGTCTGGGATCCCGGCCCTGTCCACACAGAGTAGGTACCTACCTTCTCCTTGGTTCTAGCCATTCTCCTCCTCTCTCTGCACTGAGCTGGGGATGGGAGTGCACTGAGCACAGGACGGGGGTGAAGGAGCAGGCTGGGCGTTGGGGTGCAGGGTCTGGCCAGGAGCTAGAATGAGGGAGGGGGCTCAGGGTTGGGGCAGGAGGTTTGGGTGTGGAGCGCTTACCTGGGCAGCTCCCAGTTGGTGCGAGGGGTGCGGGTGGGAATGTGGGTGTGTGTGTGTGCAGGAGCTCCTGTTTGGTGCTCGGGGTGGTGGTGTGGGGGGGTGCAGGAGTCAGGGCAGGGGGCTGGGGGTGTGTGGGGGGGTGCAGGATTCAGGGCAGGGGGGCTGGTTATGTGGGGGGATGCCGGAGTCAGGGCTGGGGTTGTGGGGGGGTGCAGGGGTCAGGGCACGGGGCTGGGGTGTGAGGGGGGTACAGGGCTGAGGGCAGAGGGCTGGGTGGGTGTGAGGAGGGTGCAGGGGTCAGGGCACAGGGCTGGGGGTATGTGAGGCGGGTGCAGGGGTCAGGGCAGAGGGCTGGGGGGGTGGCCTGGGGTTGGTGGTGTGTTCTTAGCCCCCTGCCCTGAGCGGCTCATGGCAGGGCGCTGGAGGGGATATGCCGATTCCACCCCCTTCCCCAAGGTCTAGTTTCACTTTTCCCTCTCCCCCTCCATAGCAAGGGCCATTAGCTGATCGGTGGCAGGGAGGGAGAGGAGAAGGGGCGGGAACCCGGCAAGCTGGGGGAAGAGGCGGGGGGAGGGGGAAGCTTGCCTGCCCTGCACAGAGAGAGCCGGGGGTGGGGGGTGGAGAAGAGCGGGCCAAGCTGGCCCAGGCAGGATTTTTAATGGCATGCTGCTGACTGCCAGGGTCCGCAACGTGCCATTAAAAATTGGCTCGCGTGCCATAGGTTGCAGACCCCTGATCTAAATTAACGAGTCACTTTTGAAAATCCTGGCATGTGACTTAGAAGCACAAGTCCCATTGATTCTTAAGCCACCTAGATGAGTTTGAAATGTCCCCCGCACACACACTTTTCCATGTGTTTTTCATTGTACAGTAGCTCTGAACTAGAGGTCAACAATCATTGTAGCAGTGTGAAGGGCTCCACTTGTACTTCCCCATCTCTTTGTGTTCAGACTTTATGCAGAAGGGGCAACTGATTTCATGGGTCCCCGATGACCTGGAAGAACCAAAACAAGCTAAGTCAGGGCTTTGATTAACCTTCACGGTCTCCATGCAGAATTTTCACACAATATTTAAATAATTCCATGAAGGCAGGATTCCTGAGCCCCTCAACATCGTAAAAATAACTAAATAAAAAAAAGGAGAGAGAGAAAAAAATACTCTTCAGACAACCTTTGATTCTCCCACCAAATCCTTCTCAATTTCTGGTGATCAATACTGCACAAATGTATGTAAGGAGATACTGTGTGTTTTAGCTCTCCATTTGTATTTGCTACACTTCTAAGTGATTATAAATTTCTAAATGGTGCTGTTTTTCCATTAATATTTCAGAAAAAATATGGTGAGAAAACAGCAGGCAGCAGACGAAGAAGCTCCCCATGGTAAAAAAACAATATATCGTATTTTGCCTTCACTTGTGCCATAGGGCTCATTTCAGATTTTCCTGTGTTCTAGATAAAAGAGCAAACACACATGCTAATAATTATACCAATAATGGCTCTGGCGGGGTTAGTCCTTCAAACCCCACACAGGGATTTTCCTGTAGTTACAAATTCATAACACCTTTTCCTCAGAACAAGCACGCTCATGAAATGTTTATTCCCTCCCCTATACAGCCTTGGACTTTAATCTGGGAATGGGTAAATCATAGACAATGGTTCTCTCCTCAGGGAGTAGCTTCAAAAGGTTGGGTCTTTGCATAAACGGGGAAGGTATTTGCATTCACCTCCCCCTAGATACTTCCGAGG
Source organism: Lepidochelys olivacea (assembly GCF_965140295.1). Lineage (NCBI taxonomy): Eukaryota > Metazoa > Chordata > Testudines > Cheloniidae > Lepidochelys > Lepidochelys olivacea. Next base: position 270,104,074 of record NC_140412.1, on the reverse strand, counting down.
AATTCCACTTCACACATATTGTCCCCAAAGACCATTCTTGTCTGGCACATCGTTTGAAGGAGTCCTTTGAAGCTCAGAACACTTCCCTCCTAGAGAAGCTGCATACAATCTCACAATAATAGATAGTCTTTGCATTTTTTAAAGCAATGGACTCCAAAGCTACTTAAACGTAATTCAGTAAGGTTTGTTCAGGTTAGTACAGCAAATTCCCATATCTGTGACAACAGAAAACAAAGGGGAGTGGAAAGAATATGGTTCAGGCTATGTCTCATCATCTCACTTGCAGAGGAGAGCAGGAGCCCTTCACATACTCTCAGACGCTGCCCCTTTAGCTATGACTCAGCTCCTGTTAATTTGCCAGATTCAAAAGTTTACAGCTCCTTGCCCAGCACCCACCTTCCCTTCCCCTACTGCAGGGCTAGTCCAGGAGCACATGAAGCAGGGTCTGTGTGCTCTTAGCTCCACCTTACTCTCCTCCACATCCTCACCCCACCTTACTCTCCTCCACATCCTCACCCCAACAACAAACACACAGGACATAGGGAGAACCAAAACTGTTAACGTATTCTGGGCTGAGCAGGACTTGCCCTGCAATTCTTCAATCTGTGGGAGACCAGGGCTCCCATTTCAATGGGAGTTAGGTGACCTGAGGGGACCTTGGCCTTAAGACTGAGATTCTCTGATACTCCAGCGATGGGGCTTTATGAGTACCTTAGTGGACAGTGGCAATGTATAGGGAATAGCAGGTGTGGAAGAATCGACACTGGCAAAGTGAATGCAGTTCTGGATTCCGAGGACAGCAGACCCTGGAGTAAGTCCCACATCTGTCAGATACCCTCTGTAGCAATGACAATCCATGTCCTCCTCTAAGTTGTCCTGGAACTTGTATTGCAGAGGATACCCCTTGTTCTTCATGCCTGAGAGATGCCTGACAGACACTCCAACAGCTTGAGCCCTGATTGAAATTCTGACCGACAGTATTTGTATGGGAAAGCAGTCAGCTAATCCACTCCCTTAACAGCGCCTGTTTGACCCAACTCTATTTGTTAAGGCTGAAGGTCCAGAAATCTGGACATTTTATCCTAACTATGGAATTCTCTCATTTGTACACTTTATGAATATGCATCACGCCATGTGAATGTTTTGTCTTTTTTAATTAACACCTATATTCTTATTACTCCTATTCTCTCCTCTTACCATGGGATCAGTTGCTCTGCTACAGTGATAGGCATGCTATCAAAATAATAATTTTCATTTAAATAATTTAATTATAAATAATTGAAATGATGTAAGTAGACATTTAGGTGCCTTTAAATCCTAGTGGAACAAGCATAAGAACGAACTGAAGTTAAACACTTACCGTTTAAAAGGCATTATTGCCTGTCCATCTGACGGGGTCTCGCTCAGCCAGGAACCTCCCATGGCCACTTACGCTATGTCCAGGAGACATACCTGTACACATTGATTGAGCTAGTGTGCTACATATAAGGTGTAGTCACAGAGATTTGAGTGGTGCAACTGGCTAGCAGCCCCAGGTAAGTACCTGTCTAAGACGCTAGGTATGTACGTGGGTGGCTAGCCTCTTCTGCTGCTATGGCTACACACTACTTTTAGTGTGCTAATGCTATCAGAACTAGTGCAGGTGTGTCTCCTTGAGGTTAAATTTACCCCTCCAGCTGGAAGTGCAGACATATCCTAAAAGAGGAGGAGCAAGGAAGCCCAGACACCTCAGTGAAGGGGAAGACATGTGCTGTGTCAGTCAAGCCAAGGAAAATGCCATGCTAACTCTATTCATGTTACTTACTCCACAGGGGCCCCCTAGAGCAGGAACTCTCAAGTTCCTGATCCCCGATCCCCAAAGTTACATAGGTGTCTGAGTCTCACTTTTAAGGCCCACTGAGATCCACAAGTCCTCCTAGGCGCCTACATGTCTGTGTCTGGTCATTCACAGGCTGCCTCACCCTAGGCATGTGGATGCCTGAGCCCCAGCGCAATCCACAAACTGGGACAGGACAGGCAGAGAAGCACCTTCTTACCTTCTTGCTGCAGGGCCCAGTCCAGGATACACACTCGAACATGCCTGCTAGATCAGGTCCCATTCAGAATCCAGAGGGAGGAGACAGTGCCTTCTAACGGTTAGCCCAGTGGTTGGAACACTCACCCCGGCTGCAGGAGACCCAAGTTCACTTCCCCCCTTCTGCTTGACAGAGAGAGGATTTGAACAGGGGTCTCCTGCACGTCTTAGTAGCATGCGTTAACCACCAGAGCACAGGATAGTCTGGTATGAGCTCCCTCAGCCCCTCCTGCTGAAGTTGTTCCACTGTGTATAAATACTTAGTCACCGGGTCAGAGAGAAGGAGAATGATTCTATAGTCCCATGGTTAGGGCACCCACTAGGAGATGGGAGACCCAGGGTCCATTCCCCCTGCACCAATGATTACTTAATTACTAGCTGAAAGCCTGTTGTGTTGCCTGGCTGTAATTCGTAAAGCCAGGTGAAGTAACAGGGACTGCTGGGAGAAAACATGCGGCAATAAACAGAGAGAGACTGTGAATGCGAAACATGCACATTGTCAAATTGCAATGCCGGCACATGTGACAGCTTTGACTCCTATGACCTGACTCAAACACTCCCACCTCCCAGTTGTCTCTTAGATTACTAAGGATGATTGTCCATGTTTTCACACAGTTTTGAACCAAGATCTGTTTCCGCAGGCTCAGTGTAGTTCTGCACTTATACCGTACTTACTGCGTTCATCATAGTCTGGCTTTGGACATTGTAACTGCCCTCTAATCCTCTGCTGAAAAGTCAAACTTTAATGTACACAAAAATGCAGGCCTCTTCCTGGCTGCTCAGCTGGAGACTCCAATTGCCCTTTCCTCACCCCTAGCAGAGGGGAACTGCCGCCATTCCCTAGTAGTGTCCAGACCCAGCAGAAACACGTCTCTCCCTCCTGCTGCTCTGGGGCATCTCTCCATGGGATCAAACAGCAGCACTTCCCTGCTTCCTGCTCCCTGGGGGCTTCTCTTCCCAGCTCTCAGCAGCACCACTTTGCCAATTCCCCCCTCTCCTGCCTCCCACTGCCCAAGGACCTTCTCTTTGCTCTGGGCCATACATGCAGGTAGGGCTCAGGGAGTGGCAGGGCAGGGCTCTAGCCCTGCCAACATGCCTGAAAAACAGAGAATCAGAGGAGCTTTTGGTGTCATTGTGACAGCTTCTCCTGCACGTGCCAAGATGCTGTGATTCATGATCAGTTCCTCAGAGCTGGCCACACTACCTTCTCTGGCTGCTCAGAAAGGATCCCCTTCTGCACCACCTCCCCACCCCCCGGCTGACAGTAAGAGCTGATGGTGGCCATTTTAAATAAGGGAAAATTTATGAGTTGAAAATCACTGAGCACTTAACTAGTGGGCAGTGTCATGCTGCAAACCCCAGTAATGATTGAACCTGGTGATACTCTGAACAAAAAGAGCCCCCAGCCATGCTTGTAGCTGTTTCTAGTGTGTCACGTTGATTGTACAGACATTCCAGGCTTCAGAGCAAGACACAGACAGAGTGACAATCCTGGAACCTTCTTCTATAGATTTATCCACAGTGGAACAGCTTGAACAGGAGGGACTGAGGAGCCCCACATCAGAGTATCCCATAGAAGGAGGCCCAAAGTTCTTGGGGACAGGCTGGCTACAGTATTCAGCAGGGCATTAAACTAATAACAGAATGGGAGGGTAAAAAGAGGAAAGATCTGAGCACTCAATCTGTACAAAAATGAGATGTTGAGAAAAAAAAAAAAACCAATCAAGGAACCACACGACATAAAGACAGGAAATTCTTGAATTGCCTGTACACCAATGATAGTAGCCAGGGTAACAAAGAAGAGGAATTGGAATTGTTCATTTATGAGCATAAATCTGAGTTAGTTGGTATTACTGAAACTTGGTGGGAAGATTCCCATGATTGGAATGTTAAAATCAATGGTTATAACCTTTTTTAGGAATGATCAAATGCATAGGTGTTGACTTCCCCTCTGCCCTGTGGTTGCTCAACACTCCTGCCCTCTGGCCCCGCCCCTGCACTGCCTCTTCCCACCTCTGCACTGCCCTTGCCCCGCCCCCATTCCACCACTTCCCCAAAGTCCCTGCCCCTCCCCACCTTTTCCCACCCCAGCCCGCCCCCTCCCCACCCCATTCCACCCCTTTTCCCCAAGTCCCCGCCCCTGCCCCTCCTCTTCTCCGCCTCTTCCCCTGAGCATGCCTGTAACGATGCTGGTTCTGGCGGGACACAACTGAGAGAGCCAGTTCAGGACAAATTGCTTAAAGCCGGGCAAGGCTGGGGTTCCTTTACTGTTAAGGCAAACCAAACCAGCCAAAGAGAGAGGACTTTGGTTTTACCCCACTGGCTAACAGAAAGTCACACAAGCAATTCCCTTAGACACTCCAGTTTCCCAGTATCACCACCAGGGCCACTCATTTTGGGGACAAATGGTTATGAAAACCAACACCATTTGGTTGTGACAAATGGTTATGAAAACCAACACCCAGTAAAAGAAAAAAGGTTCTCTCGATCCCAAAGGACCAAGCCCCAGACCCCGGTCAATACACAAATCAGATCTTACCCACATATCGCACTGTTGCCAATCCTTTAGAATCTAAAATCTAAAGGTTTATTCATAAAAGGAAAAAGATAGAGATGAGAGCTAGAATGGGTTCAATGGAATCAATGACACACAGTCATGGAAAAGTCCTTGGTTCAGGCTTGTAGCAGTGATGGAATAAACTGCGGGTTCAAATCAAGTCCCTGGAGTACATCCCCAGCTGGGATGGGTCATGAGTCCTTTGTTTAGCACTTCCGTTTGTAGCAAAGTCCCTCCAGAGGTAAGCAGCAGGATTGAAGACCAGATGGAGATGAGGCATCAGCCTTTTATAGTCTTTTCCGGGTGTAAGAACACCTCTTTGTTCTTACTGTGGAAAAGTACAGCAAAATGGAGTTTGGAGTCACATGGGCAAGTCCCTGCATACTTTGCTAAGTCACAAGGCATATCTGCCTCCTCTCAGTGGGTCAGTTGTATCGCTGATGGTCCTTAATGGGCCATCAAGCAGGCTAGGCAGAGCTGACACCAACTTGTCTGGGGTGTCACCCAGAAGCATAGCATAAGTTTGAAATACAGACAGTATAGAGCCAATATTCATAACTTCAACTACAAAAATGATACACATATACAGATAGCATAATCATAACCAGCAAATCATAACCTCACACGACAACCTTTGTACAATATTTACTGCAAATATATAACAGTGGTTGCAACAGCAATCTATACGGTTAGAGATACTATCAATAACATCACAACACCATGTCCCTGCTCCTCCCCCTCCCTCTCAGAAAGTCCTAAGCACCACCAAACAGCTGTTAGGCAGCTGGCAGGCAGGAAGTGCTGGGAAGGTGGGGGAGGAGCGGGGATGTGGCACGCTCGGGGGAAGAGGAGGCAGGGGTAGGGTGACCACATGTCCAATTTTATAGGGACAGTCCCGATTTTTGGGTCTTTTTCTTATATAGGCTCCTATTTTACCCCCATCCCCTGTCCCAATTTTTCACACTTGCTGTCTGGTCACCCTAGGCAGGGAAGAGGAGGGGCCGGGGGAGCTTGTCTGCCGGTGGGTGCAGAGCACCCGCAAATTTTTCTCCATGGGTGTTCCAGCCCTGGAGCACCCACGGAGTCGGTGCCTATGGGCACAAGTGGTGAAAGAGTTACGTTCCGTGTCAAAAATGGCTGCACCAGTGCCAAATACAGAGGTAAAATAACCTCTTTATTCTTACTTGAGGTACCACTGTTTATGCATCCGAACAGCCCTTTGGGCCACAGCATCACAGTGAGAGCTCATGTTCAGCTGATTAGCCACCACGATTCCCAAAGTTTTTTCAGAGTTACTGCTTCCCAGGATAGAATCCCCCATCCTGCAGGTATGGCCTCCATTCTTTGCTCCTAGATGTACACATTTACATTTAGCCATAATAAAACACATGTTGTTTTCCTCTGCCCAGCTTACCACACAAGCAAGACTGCTTTGTATCAGTGACCTGTCCTCTTCGTTAGTAACCACTCCCCCAGTGATTGTGTCATCTGCAAATGTTTATGTTTTCTTCAAGGTTCTTAATCAAAATATTAAATAGCAGAGGGTCAAGTATGTAATGACCCATCCACAAACTAAAAACTATTTCCCCATGCTAATTTTCCCCCCCACTGTTACTCCCACCTTCTTGTCAACTGTTTGAAATGGGCCATCCTGATTATCACTACAAAAGTTTTTTTTCTCCTGCTGATAATAGCCCACCTTAATTGATTTGTCTCGTTAGAGTTGGTATGGCAACCCACATCTCTTCAAGTTCTCTGTATATATATATCTTCCTACTGTATTTTCCACTGCATGCATCTGATGACGTGGGTTTTAGCCCACGAAAGTTTATGCCCAAATAAATTTGTTAGTCTCTAAAGTGCCATAAGGACTCCTCTTTCTTTTTGCTGATACAGACTAACTCGGCTGCCCCTCTGAAACCTTCCCCCTGTCTGTTTCCCCTATTGGAAGAAGCACAGCCTCTCCTTTCCGAGATGCTCACTTCCCTGCCACCACTAACATAGTCACAGCTTGTCTCCCTCTCTTTCTTCTCTTCTCTCAAATTAAATCCCTTAATTGGATTCAGGTGTTTCTCATTGACCTCAGGTAACCTCTTTTCAGCTGATCCTGACTGACCTGAAGTAATCCTTTCTCAGATGATAGGGAAGAGGGCCTTTAACATTCTAGGGCTTATATATCTGAACCCTCTCCAATTTATCAACGTACTTCTTGAGTTACGGACACTGGAACTGGAGGTGTCTGACCAGTGGGTCTTCCTGACATGTTCCAGGGTCTAACTGATCACCATATTTGGGGTCAGGAAGGAACTTTCCCCCAGGTCAGACTGGCAGAGACCCTGGTGGGTTTTTAGCCTTCCTCTGCAGCATGGGGCCTGGGTCACTTGCAGGTTTAAAGTGGAGAGTGGGTGATGAAGTTTGTTGCCTGCAATGTGCAGGAAGTCATACTAAATGATCATGATGGTCCCTTCTGGCCTATAAGTCTAATACATGAATATAATCCTCAGAGAGGTTCCCCTTCTTTTCTTATTCCTTCTGCTCTTGTGCTGGTCAGACAAGACCTGATTGGAATATTTAAAATTAAAAAACAAACTGAATTTTCTCCCCTTTCTTTCCACCCGACTAGTTCAGACCCATCCTTACCCTGAGGTTGCTACCCAGCATTTCCAGCACCTTGTGCATCAAGGTGTGTGTGTGTGTGTGTTGTAGGACGCTGAACACAACTCTGAAAACAACCCTCTTTGGATTCTAAGCACTTCCCTGATCACGAAGACACCATTAACATGACAATGTCCTTATTTTCTTATGCTAATGAAATGCTGGTGGCTGTCTGTGCTTCGTTGTGGGTTTGGGTAATTTGTATATCCTATTTTGAAAATTGTCCCTCTCCCTCATTGTTCTGGCCTGTGTCAGCTCCTTCCAGCCACAGAACCCTGGCCCCTTCAGAATCAGGTGAGGAGCATGAGTCATGATTGTATGAGCCTAACTGGTCTCCAGAGTCTTTTATCTTCCCTCTAGTAAATCAATGCTGTTTTCCTTTACAAAACTTCCAAAGTAAGCCCTGGTCTACATTAGAGTTAGGTTGATGCAAGGCACCTTATGTCGACTAATTCTGTAAGTGCCTACATGAACATTTCACTCTCACTGACAAAACTCTCCCACTGCACCGATTTAATAACTCCACCTCCGTGAGCGGCGTAGAGTCAACATCGACGTAGTTAGGTTGATGCAGTATCAGTGTAGACACCGCGTTGCTCACACTGACAGTTGGTGGCTTTCGGAATCCGTCCCACAATGCCCCTCACTGACAGTTCACTTGGTGCAAGCACTCTTAGTGAGGACGTACATCGCCAACACAAGGAGCTAAGTATAGACACGCACAAGAGATCTAATTACTGTAGCCGCTTATGCCGACATAAGTTAGGTCAACTTAATTTTGGAGTGTAAACATGCCCTAAACTTGGAGTCTGCACATGGATTTTAGAGCACTTTAAAATATGTTCTTAAACCAGAAGTGTTCAGATTCAATGACCACAGCATGTCACCTGGAGCCATCAAGCTGCAGTAACTACAGAGCCTGCAAGCTTCTGGCTTGCAACAGAGCCCCATTGCTGCCGCACATGCCCATTTCACTCTCTCGAGAGCAGGGTCGGCAACCTATGGCACGTGCGCCAAAGACGGCAAGCGAGCCAATTTTTAATGGTACGTTGTGGACCCCGGCAGTCAGCAGCATGCCATTAAAAATCCTGCCCGGCCCGGCCCGGCCCACTCTTCTCTGCCCCCCACCCCCGGCTCTCTCCGTGCAGGGCAGGCGAGCTTCCCCCTCCCCCCGCCTCTTCCCCAGGCTTGCCGGGTTCCCACCCCTCCTCCTCTCTCTCCCTGCCGCCGATGGCCCTTGCGAGGGAGGGGGAGCGGGAAAAGTGGAGCTGGACCTTGGGGAAGGGAGTGGAATTGGCATATCCCCTCCAGCGCCCTGCCGTGAGCCGCTCAGGGCAGGGGGCTGGGAGCACCCCCCCGACCCCAGCCCACCCCCCATCCCTCTACCCAGACCCCTGAACCCCTCACGCCCCCCCAGCCTTCTGCCCTGACCCCTGCACCCCCCTCACACACCCCAGCCCTGTGCCCTGACCCGTGCACCCCGCACAAACCCCAGCTCTGTGCCCTGACCCCTGCACCCCCGCACAGCCCCAGCCCTGACTCCAGCACCCCCATCCCCCCCCACATAACCAGCCCCCTCTGCCCTGACTCCTGTACCCTCCTTACACACCCCCAGCCCCCTGCCCTGACTCCTGCACCCCCCACACATACCCAGCCCCCCCATACCCCATGCCCTAATTCTTGCACCCCCCATATCCCCACCCTGAGCACCAAACGGGAGCGCCTGTACACACACACACATCCACATTCCCACCTGCACCCCTCGCACCAAATGGGAGCTGCCCAGGTAAGCACTCCACACCCAAACCTCCTGCCCCAACCCTGAGCCCCCTCCCTCATTCTAGCTCCTGGCCAGACCCTGCACCCCAACCCCCAGCCTGCTCCTTCACCCCCAGCCCTGTTCTCAGCACACTCCCACCCTCATCTCAGTGCAGAGAGAGGAAGAGAATGGCTAGAACCAGGGAGAAGGTAGGTACCCACTCTATGTGGACAGGGCCGGGACCCCAGACTGTCAGCAGGCTGAGTGGGGCCGGCAGCCGGGACCCTGGCTGGCAGGAGCCGGCGGACGGAACGCCAGACTGGCAGCGGGCTGAGTGGCAGCGGGCTGAGCCGCTCAGCCCACTGCCGGTCTGGGGTCCCAGCCACCGGCCCTGCTCAGCCCACTGCCGGTCTGAGGTTCTGGCTGCCGGCTCCTTGCCAGCCAGGGTCCCGGCCGCAGGCCTCACTCAGCCTGCTGTCGGCCTAGGTGAACGGAACCCCAGGCTGGCAGCGGGATGAGCAGGCCAGGGTGTAAGATCAGCATTTTAATTTAATTTTAAATGAAGCTTCTTAAACATTTTGAAAACCTTGTTTACTTTACATGTAACAATAGTTTAGTTATATAATATATAGACTTATAGCGAGAGACCTTCTAAAAAACGTTAAAATGTATGACAGGCACGCAAAACCTTAAATGAAAGTGAATAAATGAAGACTCGGCACACCACTTCTGAAAGGTTGCCGACCCCTGCTCTAGAGCATCAGTTTGAGTCAGCCCATATTGGAGTTCTACACTTTAGCCGCAATAGCTGGTTCAGTATTCCTTCCCCAAAGGAGACCTGGGTGGGTGCACTAGCCGAGATCAATCCTGAATGGGTTATATCCCCGTTTAGGGAGGATCAGCATCACAGTTGGAGCCCCAGCTGCAGGCAAAACAAATCTTAGAAGAATCAAAAAGTGTTGATGTCACATGATATTTTTAGGGGGGCTTTCTGTCAGGAACTCCTGGCTCAAATTACCCCAAATGTAGATCAATGACCCTGCCCTAGATCTCCAGGAGGCACAGCAAATGTGGAGACAATCCAAGCAGGTTTTAGAGGATTTAGAAAAGTCATCCTTTAAACAATAAGTGATTCTCAGCCCTAACTATAGCAGTACTGCGATTCCATTACGGGGTGGTGGTACTGAGACACAGGGAGGCCACACAGCAAAGCAGCGGGAGGCAAGATTGCACCCAAAAAATCCCTGTCGTTTCTGTAATGTCAAAACATCAATCTCTCCCCCATGGCTGAACTTTGTTATCTCTGAAGTGACATTACTATTTTTGTTCTGAACAGATTTGCGTTACCACAGCCAATACGGGGAATCAGAACTGAGAATCGTCCTTGTAGGTAAAACAGGAGCTGGGAAAAGTGCAACAGGAAACACCATCCTTGGTGAGAGAGTGTTTGCATCCATACTGGGAGCACAGACAGTAACTAAGATTTGTAAAGCTGGCAGTAGGATCTGGAATGGGAAGACAGTTCGAGTGCTTGATACTCCTGCAATTTTTGATCCAAAGATCTGTAGCACAGACACTTACCAAGAGATCAGTCGCTGTATCGCGCTCTCTGTCCCAGGCCCGCACGCTCTGGTGCTGGTGACCCAGCTGGGCCGTTACACTGAAGAAGACAAGGACGCGGTGAGGAGAGTAGAGGAGATTTTTGGAGTTGAGGCCATGAGGTACATGATCGTCTTGTTCACCCGAAAAGAAGATTTAGGAGATGGTTCACTGAGTGACTATGTGAGACACTCGGATAACAGAGATCTCCAGACGCTGATTCAGAAGTGTGGGGACCGATACTGTGCTTTCAATAACAAAGCAACTGGAGCAGAACAGAAAGAGCAGGTTAGTAAGCTGATAGAAATAGCTGAGAGAATGGTGTGGGAAAACGGAAACTCATATTATACTAGCGAATTATATTTTAAGGCAGAGGTGGTGCTCAGTGATGTTAATGGAAACTTTGAAGAAAAATGCAAAAACTTTGGAGAAGACGTGAAACAGCACATCACAAACCAAAAAGACATGGCAGAATCTGAGCATTGTGGGGTATTAAACAGAATTGGGAAAGCATGTTGTCGTATAATTACAGTTTATCTATGGAGACCTGTGATATTTGTGATATATGCTATATGTAGGATAGGATGTGCTATATGTAGGAGAGGATGGAGGTGCATTCTTTCATTGTATAATTACTGGTTTGGTTAATGATGATAACTCAGTTTCCTATTTGTTTTTCTCTTGGAGTTGAAATGTAGTTTATTAATAATCATGGACAGAATTTCTCTTCATTCTAATTCTACAGCTTCCTATGTTCTATAGCTCAGCTTCTTACCACGAATACAGCAAAAGACAAACATGCAAATTATGATTAGATTAAGTCATTTAGATTTGTTTTACAATAACTTCACACAAGAAATTCCATTAAGGATTGTATACAGATGTGTCAAATCTGTACTTTTTTTATGGAAAACCAAATGGTGGCAGTATAATAAACATGGCAGCATTTCCATTAAAATCTCATTGTATCAAATTTTGGTCATTTCAAACAACACGTAATTTATAGCGATGAAGAGTCAGCACGCCCAGTGTAGATTTAAACTCTCCCCTCACACCGGACTCTCTCCTCAATAGAGCGGCCCCCTACAACTGCTTCTGTCTTTTAGAATGTGAACTTTGCAGGGTGTGCAGAAGGTGAGCAGTGTCAGGCTGTTTCGGACCAGCGTGTGGAAGGCGACATTCCAAAGGTCAGAGCCCCTCGCAGAGAATGCTCTGTAAGAAATAACGCTCTACACACACCGAAGTCCTGTTACTGCACAGTCACTTTAAAAGATGCTGATCCAGAAACTGATGGCTGCTTCCCTACACAGTCACAGGTGTGAATCAATTTTAAAATATGCAAACTGACTGGGCCACAGTTTTGCTGACGACTGAAGGATGCAGTATAACATGCTATCAGGAGCTTCACTGTAACATGCCAGTAGAGGGGGAAACTTCAATAAGACCCTTGTCTGAAGACCTCCCATGTTGCTTGCTTCATTGATGACCCGTGGCCATAGGCTTGGGATGAATGGGTGGGTAAGAGAATGAGGTAGAAGTGTGGGAAGGAAGGAACATAGTTGGCAGCGTGGCTGCTGGGGAGACAAGGGAATGGTATTGTTGAGGGAAGGACACATTGCCGCCTTGGGTGTCTGGAGACATTAGGTCAAGTAGTCTGAGTCTGTTTTATTGGAGAGGTGGATGGATCAGAGAGATGTACAACTTGTGACTTGTTGGTGGCTGCATGTGCAAAAGAGATTGAGGTTCAAGTGAGGGTTTGGAGGGAGTACCATGAAGCACTGTGGGAAGTTGACAACAAGTTCATGTTTCTCCTTTGAGAATGCTGCTGAACACCAGTTAACTACTTAGTTCAGTCCAAAATGTCCAAAAAGATCACAACAAAAATTTGAATCTGCTCATGAACACACATCATTTCACAGAATCATAAACTCGAAGGACTGGAAGGGACCTCAAGAGGTCTTTTAGTCTAGTCTTGTGCATTCAAGACATGACTAAGTATTATGTAGATCATCCCTGACAGGTGTTTGTCTAAGCTGCTCTTAAAAATCTCCATAAATAGAGATTCCACAACCTCCCTAGGCAATTTATTCCAATGCTTAACTACCCTGAAGTTTTTCTAATGTCCAACCTCAACCTCCCTTGCTGCAATTTAAGTCCATTGTTTATTGTCCTATCCTCAGAGGTTAAGGATAACAATTTGTCTCCCTCCTTTTAGTAACAACCTTTTATGTAATTTAAAATTGTTATCTTGTCCTCCCCTCAGTGTTCTCTTTTCCTGACTAAACAAACCAATTTTTTTTCAATCTTCCCTCATATGTCATGTTTTCTAGAACTTTAATAATTTTTGTTGCTCTTCTCTGGATTTTCTCCAACTTGTCCACATATTTCTTATCTCCTTATTGAATTTCATCCTATTTCCTTCAAACCATTTCTCCAGTTTGTCAAGATCATTTTGAATTTTAACCTCATCCTGGAAAGCACTTACAACATCCCCCGGCTTGGTATCATCCACAAACTTTATAAGCATATTATCTATGACTTTATCTGAATCATTGATGAAGATATTGAACAGAACTGGACCCAGAACTGATCCCTGCAGGACCCCATTCAATATGTCCTTGAAGTTTGACTGTAAACCACTGATAACTACTCTCCGGGAATGGTTTTCCAACCAGTTATGTACCCACCTTATATTTCCCTAGCTTGTTTATGAGACGGTCATACAAGACAGTATCAAAAGCCTTACTGCATCAAGATATACCACATCTACTGATTCCCCCCATCCACAAGGCTTGTTACCCTGTCAAAGAAACTATTAGGTTGGTTTGACGTGATTTGTTCTTGACAAAGCCATGCTGACGGTTACTTATCACCTTATTATTTTCTAGATGTTTGCAAATTGATTGCTTAATTATTTGCTCCATTATTTTTCCTTGTACTGAAGTTAAGGTGACTGGTTTGTAATTCCCCGGGTTGTCCTTATTTCCCTTTTTATAGATTGGTACTATATTTGCATGCTTTGGGCCTATTGCTCACACTAATATCCCAACTCAGTTTAAAACCAAAGTTCACGCAAATCCTGTTGAGGTTCCTTCCAGCCATAGGCACCGACTTCCCCTCTGCCCGCTGGGTGCTCGACTGCCACACCCCTGCATTGCCTTTTCCCACCTCAACCCCTCCCACATCCCACCCGCTTCCAAGTCCCTGCCCCGCCTCTTCTCCACCTCCTCCCCTGAGTGGGCCACGTCTCTGCTCCTTCCCCTCCCTCCCGGAAAGTCCTAAGTACTGCCAAACAGCTGTTAGGCGGCTGGTGGATGGGAAGCACTGGGGGGGAGGAGTGGGGAGAAGTGTGGGGGAGGTGGGGCGGAGCTTGGCTGCTGGTGGGTGCAGAGCACCCACTAATTTTTCCCCATGGGTGCTGCAGCCCTGGAGCATCCTCAGAGTCAGTGCCTATGTTCCCAGCCCTACATTTCTGTTATTCCATGGCCTACAAAGTGGAACACCTTGAACAGGAGAGGCTGAGTGATACCCCCTCTATTACAGCCAATAGCCTGGTGATTAGGGAACTCATCTGGGAGTGGGAGAACTGGGTTCAAGTCCCTGTTCAATACCAGGCAGAGTAAGGATTTGAACCTAGCTCTCCCATACCCTGGGTGAGTGCCCTATCCACTGGGCTAGCAGGCATAGTGGGGGGGAGCCATTTCTCCCTCAGCCATCATTTGGGCACTACAGGTGAGCTAGGTCAGGGTTGGGAAATTACTAGTTTGCGCATCTCATGGGGCTTAGGTGTGAGTCAGATGTTGTCAGGACTCAGATTTACACAGCAGCATAAATTTGGGCACTTTGGGGACTTTACAGCAGGAAATTTAGGTGCCTGCAGGGTTAGGTGACAGTGGAGCTGGGATTTGGAGAATTTAAATTTTTGATTTAGGCATCTAATATGGCAGTTAGGAGCTTAAGTTCCTTTGTGGACCTAGCACCTGATCTTCATCCATCCTGAGGAGAATATCAACCATTGACACAGAAGCAGTTGCTGTGCCATGTGCATGTTAGAAACCGAATTACCCGGGATTCAGGAAATCTGAGGGATAATCTGAGTTGTTTTGGCACCGCCTTTTCCATAACGTTAACCAAAATGGAATACTAACATTTGGTTCCCAATTGGATAAACTGTCAGGTGTTTCTGAGCTGAGGCCAAACACAAGCATCCATTGAAGGAATTTGTACCCTCTTTCCTCAAGAGAGGCTGTCATAAATATAAAGGGAAGGGTACATACCTTTAAAATCCCTCCTGGCCAGAGGAACCCTTTCACCTGTAAAGCGGTAAGAAGCTAGGATAACCTTGTTGGCATCTGACCAAAATGACCAGTGAGGAGACAAGATACTTTCAAAAGCTGGGAGGAGGGAGAACATCAAAGGGGGCCTGTGTCTGTCTGGGTGAGGCTTTTGCTGGGGACAGAACAGGAATGGTGTCTTAGAATTTAGTAAGTAATCTAGCTAGGTATGTGTTAGATTATGATTTCTTTAAATGGCTGAGAAAATAGCTGTGCTGAATAGAATGAATATTCCTGTCTTTGTGTCTTTTTGTAACCTAAGGTTTTGCCTAGAGGGATTCTTTATGTTTTGAATCTAATTACCCTGTAAAGTATTTGCCATCCTAATCTTACAGAGGTGGTCCTGTTCTTTTTACTGTTTCTTCTATTAAAATGTTTCTTTTCAAGAACTGAATGCTTTTTTCATTGTTCTAAGATGCAAGGGTTTGGGTCTGTGGTCACCTATGCAAAATTGGTGAGGATTTTTACCAAACCTTCCCCAGGAAGTGGGGTGCAAGGATTGGGAGGATTTTGGGGGGAAAGACGTTTCCAAACAATGCTTTCCCAGTAACCCAGATAAACGTTTGGTGGTGGCAGTGGAAGTCCAAGGGCAAAGGGTAAAATAGTTTGTGCCTTGGGGAAGTTTTAACCTAAGCTGGTAAAAGTAAGCTTAGGAGGTTTTCATGCAGGTCCCCACATCTGTACCCTAGAGTTCAGAGTGGGGAAGGAACCTTGACAGAGGCACAGGTAGTCTTCACAAGTAAAGAACCCAATGCCTCAGCAGCCAGGAAGAAACCTGCCTAAAGCACACGTTGTGTCTCAAAGCTCTCCTAGCACCTCCAAAGCAGTTCTGAATAAAACTCAAGCACAGAAGATCGAATGTTCATCCCTCCAGATAGTAATGCAATAATTGATGATAATAATGAAGTAGCATCTAGTCACCTCAACCAGCTCAGAACCCCATTGGGCTAGGTGCAGTACAAACATATAGTAAAAGCAGTCCATGTGTCTACAAGCTTAGAGTGAAAAACACAAGATGTAATACAAGCCTCCTCTCCTAGTGGCCAGAGTCTGTGGAGACAGCACTGCTTGGTGGTATGGGGTTAGGGGGCCCCAGTCCCTCTCACTCTACTGGGTTCCAACCCATGGGCCCCTCATGAGCACTGAAAGGCAGGAGTCCTCTACCTGCAGTTGGCTAATGCTCTCCTCTGGGTCTCTTCCTATCTCTCTACCCCCCCTCTGGGGCATTTCATGGCTTCCAGTTGCCCCTGGCAGTGTGGTCTCTGGGTCTCAGCAAGTGAGGGGGTCCTTTTTCTGTGCAGAAGACCTCCCCTGGGAATAGCCTCTAGGCATCATCCCTCTGTAGCAGTGAGCGCAGATCTTCCTTTCTTCAACCACCACCCTGCTGTGCTGAGGAGATTCCCCTTTAAGTCCCTCCTCCAACTGGAGCAAGCTCAGCAGAACTGTCAGGGCAGGGGTTCATGGGCCCAGAATTGTTCTTGCACATTTATCTCTCCAATGCGGGCTTTATCCACCCCATCATAGCGGGGTGAAACAAACAAGTGGCAGAAGACGGAGGGGTGGGGGAAAGGATGAGTTTACAAAAATAATTGGCTATTTTAGCATAGGTTTGCAATGTGCACAGTTCTTAGGTGATCAGTAGCAGTAAACACAAATCACCACTTGTCTAGCCATTATCAGAAGGCAGTGTCCTGTATGCATGATGGAGATGGGTTTTACGGAGGAATATGGAGGATAAACTTGTGGTTTTACTGCATACATTTTTTGACAGGGTCTCTCCCTTTCTCTCACAGATGTTGGGCAAAACCCAGCACACAGCTTTAATCTGAGGCAGGTAGCCTCCAACTTTGTCATGAGCCAAAACTACCTGCCTTTTAAATGGCCAAATAGACACCCCACTCTCTTCCTGCAACTGCTCAGGCAATAGCTAAACAGCTTCTTTCTTTTATCCAAGGGCCTTGCAAAGGGCTTCAACAACCAGGAAAGCTGAGGATAAACTTGTTCTCCCAGGATGGCAGGAGGAATCTCCACACCCTTAATGTCCTCGTGATCCTCATGGTGGCAAATTCTCCACTGTTCATTAATGCAAACAGACACGAGGTCTGAAAGACTGTGGCACCGTGGCTCTTTCCAGACCACCCTGCACTGATGAACCTGCCACAGTGATCCACCAGCCCTTGGCATACCAACGAGAAAGACCCCTCTCTGTTTATAACTCTGATAACCGGTGAAGGAGGCAAATGATAGGCACATGGGTTCCATCAATTGCCTCAATACGGGAACCCCATACCTGCAAAGCCATCAATAACCTCCTGAGCATTATCAAGGATTATGAGTATGACTTGGTGAACTAGTACCTTTTGCATAACACCACACACCTGCATGAGAACAACCTCAACTGTTGATCTGCTCACGTCAAATTATTAGCCACAGCCCCAGCTTCCAGAGGGCAGTTGGGACTCCTTTATCAATGAGTATGGGAGCTCAGATGTTGGCATGCTGTAACTGCAGCTCCAGGGTGAGCGCAGCAGAGATCTCCAGGAAAATTGTCTTTGTCCTCGTAAAATTCTGGCACCACCGCTGGACATGTCAGGTCTGCAGAATGATCCTTAGAATCATAGAATCATGGAATATGAGGGTTGGATGGGACCTCAGGAGGTCATCTAGTCCAAACCCTGCTCAAAGCAGGACCAGTCCCCAACTAAATCATCCCAGCCAGGGCTTTGTCAAGCCTGATCATAAAAACTTCAAAGGAAGGAGATCCCACCACCTCCCTAGGTAACCCATTCCAGTGCTTCACCACCCACCTAGTGAAAAAGTTTTTCCTAATATCCAACCTAAATCTCCCCCACTGCAACTTGAGACCATTACTCCTTGTTCTGTCATCCTCTACCACTGAGAACAGTCTAGATCCATCCTCTTTGGAACCCCCTTTCAGGTAGTTGAAAGCAGCTATCAAATCCCCCCTCATTCTTCTCTTCTGCAGACTAAACAATCCCAGTTCCCTCAGCCTCTCCTCATAAGTCATGTGTTCCAGTCCCCTAATCATTTCTGTTGCCCTCCGCTGGACTCTTTCCAATTTTTTCACATCCTTCTTGTAGTGTGGGGCCCAAAACTGGACACAGTACTCCAGATGAGGCCTCACCAATGTCGAATAGAGGGGAACGATCACGTCCCTCGATCTGTTGCTATGCCCCTACTTATATACCCCAAAATGCCATTGGCCTTCTTGGCAACAAGAGCACACTGTTGACTCATGTCATAAAAATAAAGGGAAGAGTAAAACCCCCTTAAAATCCCTGCTGGCCAGAGGAAAAATCCTCTCACCTGTAAAGGGTTAAGAAGCTAAAGGTAACCTTGCTGGCACCTGACTAAAATGACCAATGAGGAAACAAGATACTTTTAAAAGCTGGGAGGAGGGAGAACATCAAAGGGGGTCCGCGTCTGTCTGGGTGAGGCTTTTGCCGGGGACAGAACAGGAATGGAGTCTTAGAACTCAGTAAGTAATCTAGCTAGGTATGTGTTAGATTATGATTTCTTTAAATGGCTGAGAAAATAGCTGTGCTGAATAGAATGAATATTCCTGTCTGTGTGTCTTTTTTGTAACTTAAGGTTTTGCATAGAGGGATTCTCTATGTTTTGAATCTAATTACCCTGTAAGGTATCTACCATCCTGATTTTACAGAGGTGATTCTTTTTTTTTTACTTCTATTAAAAGTCTTCTTGTAAGAAAACTGAATGCTTTTTCATTGTTCGAAGATCCAAGGGTTTGGGTCTGTGGTCACTTATGCAAATTGGTGAGGATTTTTACCAAACCTTCCCCAGGAAGTGGGGTGCAAGGGTTGGGAGGATTTTGGGGGGAAAGACATGTCCAAACTCTGTTTTTTCAGGAACCCAGATAAAGTTTGGTGGTGGCAGTGGAAGTCCAAGTGCAAAGGGTAAAATAGTTTGTGCCTTGGGGAAGTTTTAACCTAAGCTGGTAAAAGTAAGCTTAGGAGGTTTTCATGCGGGTCCCCACATCTGTACCCTAGAGTTCAGAGTGGAGAAGGAACCTTGACATGGTGGCAGAGTGGTGGGATTAACCTGAAATCCTTTTGAGATCAATTTGAGATTTTTTGAACCAGAAAAACAGATTTTAAAAAGGAAAATTTTTTTTCCTTTAGAGCTGTTGGAAAGGAGGTCCAGCTGAAAGCAGCTAGTTTTTTCTCTGCTTTGGGGCCAGAGCAGAGACAAAAGGGGATTATCTTTGTGAATTGCAGGTTTTCTTTGCCTGGAGGCACAGTAGTTAACCTCCTGCAGGGAAATTCACAGTCTTCACAAACCTGAGGTTTTTTTCCCCCCGAAAAGTAAATAGGGGGGTGTTCTACCCATTTGCCTGGAGACAAAAGTGGCAGGGTTTTTTTTTTTAGCATTTTGATTTTTTTTTAAAAGGAGCACAGATTTGAAAAGGAATTTTTTTTTCCTTTGGGGCTGCTGGAAAGCAGGTTTCCAAGTAGTTGGGGGTTTTGCTTTGATTTGGGGCCAGAGTAGAGACAAAGGGAATTGTCTTTTTCTGTAGGCTGACAATCACTATCGGAGAATAGGTATCCTATTCCAGCACAGCAAAATTTTACAAGCCAAGTTTTGATTGTTTTATTTCTAAACCTCGGGTGTAAAGTTAGTTAAAAACAGAGAGGTTAGGATGACAGACTCCACGGCTCAACAAAAGCTGGAATTAGCCAGATTTCAGGCTGATGAAAAACAAAAAAAAACATGAAAGACAGACAGAACTCATGAGGATGGAGAAGGAGGTACAGGAGGCTGCCCACAGGAGGGAAATGGAGACAAGGATGCATGTGGAGGAGGAGAAGGAAAAAGAGAGGAAGCATGTGGAGGAGGAGAAGGAAAAAGAGAGGAAGCATGTGGAGGAGGAGAAGGAAAAAGAGAGGAAGCATGAACTGGAGATGGAGAAGGTAAAGGCTCAGCAGAATATACCAACAAACCCTAGCAATCCTTCTCCAGGTACCACTTCCCATCCCAGAGAGTTCCCCACCTACAAGGCAGGCGATGATACTGAGGCCTTCTTAGAAAGCTTCAAAAGGGCCTGCCTTGGGTACAGCATCTCTACCGACCAATACGTGGTAGAGCTGAGGCCGCAGCTCAGTGGACCCTTAGCTGAGGTGGCGGCTGAAATGCCTAAAGAACACATGAACAAGTATGAACTGTTTAAATCCAAGGTGAGAGTCAGAATGGGGCTAACCCCCGAGCATTCTCGTCTGAGGTTCAGAGCCCTAAGGTGGAAACCAGATGTGTCATTTACCCGACATGTCTACCACATTGTGAAACATTGGGATGCCTGGATATCAGGAGCAAATGTTGAATCTCCAGTAAATTTGCCCTTCCTAATGCAAATGGAACAATTCTTAGAGGGTGTTCCTGAGGAAATAGAAAGATACATCCTAGATGGGAAGCCCAAAACTGTAATCAAGGCAGGAGAGATTGGAGCCAGATGGGTGGAAGTGGCAGAGAAGAAGAAAACTGGTCGCAGTTGGAGCGGAGACCAGAAGGGACAACCCCAGACCACACCCTATTACCGGGGGCCGCCCAAGGCCCCACCTACCTTCCAAAGAACCCTCCAGACACCTTATCGTCCCACCACCCCATTCTCCAGCAACCCGCCTCGCCCCAGTGACCCGTCAGCTGGATGATGTTTTAAATGTAACGAGCTGGGGCATGTAAAGGCCAACTGCCCCAAGAACCCCAACAGATTACAGTTCATTGCACCGGAATCACACCAAAGATCCACAGGCCCAGATACCTCCCAGATACCCTTGGAGTGGAGGGAAACTGTGAGTGTGGGCGGGAAGAAGGTCACTGCGTGGAGGGACACCGGAGCACAAGTGTCAGCTATCCATGCTTCCTTAGTGGACCCCAATTTAATCAACCCAGAGATCCAAGTGACAATTCAACCCTTCAAGTCCAACTCTTTCAATTTGCCTACAGCCAAGTTGCCTGTCCAGTACCAGGGCTGGTCAGGAACGTGGACTTTTGCAGTCTATGATGATTATCCCATCCCCATGCTGTTGGGGAAAGACTTGGCCAATCATGTGAAGTGGGCCAAGAGGGTGGGAATGGTCACCTGCAGCCAGGCTAAACAAGCCGTGAGGCCTAGCTCTGTTCCGGAAACTTCTATCAGGACCCAGTCAGAGGTGATGGACCCGGACCCCAGGCCAATGTCTGCAACAGCAGTAGTGGATCCAGTCCCAGAGACCCAGACGGAAGCAGTCCCAGAACCGGAAACAGCGGAACAACCAGCACCAGACCCATTGCCAGCACTGAATCCAGTACTTGCAACCTCAACACCAGAGGGCACCACCGAACCTGAACCGGCAGCAGCCCATAACCCTACACAAGAGGCTCAGCCGGAGCCTGAACCCCAACATAGTGTCCCAGCGGAGAGCGGTTCACAGTGAACGGAAACAGCCCCATCCCCTACATCGCTTCCAGAGGGACGAAGCATAGGTCCACAATTCAATGAGGAACTGATGTCTCCAGCATCAAGGGAACAGTTCCAGACCGAACAGGAAGCAGGTGAAAGCCTCCAGAGAGCTTGGACGGCGGCACGGAGCAACCCACCGCCTCTCAGCTCTTCTAATCGATCCAGGTTTGTTGTAGAAAGAGGACTTTTATACAAGGAAACTCTTTCTGGTGGACACCAGGAAGACTGGCATCCTCAGAGACAGTTGGTAGTTCCAACTAAATACCGGGCCAAGCTCTTGAGCTTAGCCCACAATCATCCTAGTGGCCATGCTGGGGTGAACAGGACCAAAGACCGTTTGGGGGGGTCATTCCACTGGGAGGGAACGGGCAAGTATGTTTCTACCTATGTCCGGTCTTGTGAAGTATGCCAAATAGTGGGAAAACCCCAAGACCAGGTCAAAGCCCCTCTCCAGCCACTCCCCATCATTGAAGTTCCATTTCAGTGAGTAGCTGTGGATATTCTGGGTCCTTTTCTGAAAAAGACACCCAGAGGAAAGCAGTACATACTGACTTTCATGGATTTTGCCACCCGATGGCCGGAAGCAGTAGCTCTAAGCAACCCCAGGGCTAAAAGTGTGTGCTGGGCACTAGCAGACATTTTTGCCAGGGTAGGTTGGCCCTCCGACATCCTCACAGATGCAGGGACTAATTTCCTGGCAGGAACTATGGAAAACCTTTGGGAAGCTCATAGGGTAAATCAGTTGGTTGCCACTCCTTACCACCATCAAACAAATGGCATGGTGGAGAAGTTTAATGGAACTTTGGGGGCCATGATATGTAAATTCATAAATGAGCACTCCAATGATTGGGACCTAGTGTTGCAGCAGTTGCTCTTTGCCTACAGAGCTGTACCACATCCCAGTTTAGGGTTTTCCCCATTTGAACTTGTATATGGCCGTGAGGTTAAGGGGCCATTACAGTTGGTGAAGCAGCAATGGGAGGGATTTACACCTTCTCCAGGAAATAACATTCTGGACTTTGTAACCAACCTACAAAACACCCTCCGAACCTCTTTAACCCATGCTAAAGAAAACTTACAGGATGCTCAAAAAGAGCAAAAAGCCTGGCATGATAAACATGCCAGAGAGCGTTCCTTCAAAGTAGGAGACCAGGTCATGGTCTTAAAGGCGCTCCAGGCCCATAAAATGGAAGCATCGTGGGAAGGGCCATTCGTGGTCCAGGAGCGCCTGGGAGCTGTTAATTATCTCATAGCATTCCCCACCTCCAACCGAAAGCTAAGGTGTACTATATTAATTCTCTAAAGCCCTTTTATTAGTTTTTATTAGTCAGTTTACTGCCCAGGGAGGAGACAACGCTGAGTGGCCTGAAGGTGTCTACTACGAAGGGAAAAGTGCTGGTGGTGTGGAAGAGGTGAACCTCTCCATGACCCTTGGGCGTATGCAGCGACAGCAGATCAAGGAGCTGTGCACTAGCTACGTTTTTCTCAGCAAAAAATTGTCTGAGAGGGAAAGCAACTGGTCAGTCAGTGAAAAAGAATGTTACATCATTGTCTACACGCTGGAAAAGCTACGCCCATATGTTTGGGGACGGCGTTTCCACCTGCAAACCGACCATGCTGTGCTACAGTGGCTTCATACCGCCACGGAAAATAACAAAAAACTTATTAGGTGAAGTTTAGCTCTCCAAGATTTTGATTTCGACATCTAACACATCTCAGGAGCTTCTAACAAAGTGGCTGATGCACTCTCCTGTGAAAGTTTCCCAGAATCAACTGGTTAAAATCCTCCTTGAGATGTGGAAAATATTGTTAGTCTTTACGTACTTGGTAGTATATTTAGAGGTGCATGTGTCTTATTAACTCTGTTTTTCCTAGAGCTCCAGGAAGAAATCCCAGCCAGCTTTTCACCCTAGCTGAGATTTGGGGGGCGTGTCATAAAAATAAAGGGAAGGGTAAAACCCCTTTAAAATCCCTCCTGGCCAGAGGAAAAATCCTCTCACCTGTAAAGGGTTAAGAAGCTAAAGGTAACCTTGCTGGCACCTGACTAAAATGACCAATGAGGAGACAAGATACTTTCAAAAGCTGGGAGGAGGGGAATTGGTGAGGATTTTTGCCAAACCTTCCCCAGGAAGTGGGGTGCAAGGGGTGGGAGGATTTTGAGGGGAAAGACGTGTCCAAACTATGTTTTTTCAGGAACCCAGATAAAGTTTGGTGGTGGCAATGGAAATTCAAGGGCAAAGGGTAAAATAATTTGTACCTTGGGGAAGTTTTAACCTAAGCTGGTAAAAGTAAGCTTAGGAGGTTTTCATGCAGGTCCCCACATCTGTACCCTAGAGTTCAGAGTGGGAAAGGAACCTTGACAACTCATATCCAGCTTCTCGTCCACTGTAACCCCTAGTCCTTTTCTGCAGAACTGCTGCCTAGCCATTCAGTCCCTAGTCTGTAGCGGTGCACGGGATTCTTCCGTCCTAAGTGCAGGACTCTGCACTTGTCCTTGTTGAACCTCATCAGATTTCTTTTGGCCCAATCCTCTAATTTGTCTAGGGCCCTCTGTATCCTATCCCTACCCTCCAGCATATCTACCTCTCTTCCCAGTTTCGTGTCATCTGCAAACTTGCTGAGGGTGCAATCCACACCATCCTCCAGATCATTTATGAAGATATTGAACAAAACCGACCCCAGGACCGACCCTTGGGGCACTCCGCTAGATACCGGCTGCCAACTAGACATGGAGCCATTGATCACTACCCGTTGAGCCCGACAATCTAGCCAGCTTTCTATCCACCTTTCCCAACCACTGCTGGTTTCTTAAGCCCAGAAATGGCACTGCATTGTGTGATGCTGCTCAGACAAAAGTTTCTGCAGGAGCAGTTGCTTGATATCATCCTCTTCCTCATTCCCCTGCTGCTGCTGTAGCTGCATAAACCACTCTGTGATGCTTCCGCTGAAAGCCAAACCCACCTGGAACCAAGACCTCAGATAATGTCCCAAAAGCCTCTGTGTATTTGGAGTTTCCAGCTTCACAGTGTGGAGCATTGTTTTATCCATGATGGTTGACAGCAGTCTGAAAATGATGCAAGCTCTCAAAGTGGCTCTAATACACCCATAAAGAGAAGTGCCATGGGACAGAGGGAGGAGAATCATGGGACTTTGGAGTTTGACCCCAAATCCTAGAATTCTACAAGCATCTGCGTGGCTTGAGCAATGTGCAGACAGAAAAATCCTAGAATGCACAGAGACTGGCAGTGAGGCAAAGGACCTTGGGATACCTGCCCAGAAAGCCATGAGCTTAGTGGCACCAAGCCGCTGTCATGTGTACGCAGTTATATCAATTGAAACAGGAAACAGCTGTCCATGCATATGCTATCCCTATGCCATACGTACTGTGCACCAGATAGTGCGTTTCATCTCAGACATTTGTTCCTAGTAGACATTGTTTTTGCTAATGGCATGGAGAAACCAGCTGTCTTTCCATCATGAACACTCCCTACTTCTGAGTTGAACTAGGGACAAATAGATTGAGAATCTCTCAGGATTATCTTCAGAATTTGGAAATTCCGTACTTAGCTGTGTGGTAGACATTTTACCCTGCTGACAGATCATTGCCTGCTTCTTTCAATTTCTGGACAAACATCGAACTCCAATCCACTTTGCCCACCTCCTTTTTTTCCCTCCCGAATGCTCAGAAGCATTTCCCCTATGGTGTCCACAGCAATTTTTTAGCTGCTAGTCAAAGATTCAGTGAGTTTTGTTTCCTGTTGGCTTACAGATCATAAATTAAAAGCACAGTGACTGTCAGCCCGGCAGAGTACAAGATTTGGGTTACAGTATCTATGACCAGTGGGGGTGGGGGACTGAGCTTTCAGTACTTTTGGTAAGTAAAGGGTTTTTCTTTTTCCCTTTGAACATTTTATTTAACCATTTCTATTCTATTTAGTTTCCTGGATTGTTAACAGCCGGCTTTGGTGGAAGTGCGGCTCATACTTACAGCAGCACATAGACAGTTTCCATCTCTTCTCATGACCCCTGATGAGCGTTAGCTGTATGTGATACTTGTAAGTACAGTTTTCTGTACTTTCCCGGACTATAGCATCTTGGGGGGTAGAAGTGAGAGAGAAAGGAAGGATCGACTCCGGAGGCATGGACCGTTCAGCCTATGATCGCTGTTTAATTGCATCAGAGTTGTTACAAGCTGTATCGCTCGTTCACCTCCCCCACATCCTGAGGAGTGAGCCCAGCTTCTGGTTTCAGGCTTCTGTAGGCAGTTTTACTCAGGCAGAACCGGTTCCCCACATCCTGTGTTTGCCTTCTGCAGTTTACCAGATGGGGCTGAGGTTCAACAAAATCAACCCCCCACATAGCATACTACATATGAAACATTACATTAAACACACAATCAAACCCCACAAAATAGCCTGGCTATATTGCATTCATACTAAACCTCCTTTGTGATTTTTTATGTATTTTATGCTATATTTTGATTAACCACAACTGGGTTTCCAGAAATTTTGGGTAACTCTACTTAATTCATCTTCAACTCCCTACTTCAAATGAACTCAATTAAATTCTGCTGGCTAGTCTAATTAGCACTTCAAGCTATACATGTGTGTATAGAGATACATACCTAGAGGCATCCCTCCTTAAATAATTAACCCATTAACCGGTTTCAATGATTACTTAAACAAGTCCCAAGAAACAGCAGAGAGAAGAGGGGTCAGCTCCGTCTCTCTTCACATGATGGCTAATGTGCTCTTAGCTGATCGAGATGTTGTTACCCAGTCGGGACCTACCAAGCAGCAAGGGGGAGGTTGCTGGTAGACGGATCTAGTCACAAGCTGGGAGAGTTGAGGGAACTGAAATAAGGTAGCTTGAACGGTACAAGTTCTGAGTTACTGCAGCCTTTTGGCAGCAATAAAAAACAGAGATTAATCAACTCCCTTGCCATCACAGAGTATGGATTACCGAGCCCTGTGCTGCTGCCTTTTTTAACTTCAGGTACCCTTATATCACAATTCAACTTACAAAGCCCCCTTTACATGTTTATAAAGGAATCTCCTTGTGAGATTCTAAACCCCAGTGACTAGTCAATAATACCTAGTAAGGATGCCCTTGGAGTGCAATGAGGGGTCCTTCCACAATTACAATATCCATAGAGACCTAATGGTGAGAGACAGGGGGTCACCCGCAAGGCATACCAAGTTAGTCTGATGGTCAAGACCACGAGCACTCCTTTGTGTCTATGTCTACTATTTCCCCCTGGAGGACATATTCTTCCCTCTATTGCAGAATTTATTAGTTACGAAAAGTAGAAATAATATACTACAGGCAAAGAAATAGAAAGGATTTCCATAAAATGGAAACTCTTTGTTTCCCTGTTTGATCCTCACCCTTGCTAGTGGAAAAATACTAGCAGTTTAAGATGGAGTTTAGGACCAGGTGACATGGTCACTTGCGTCTGTAGTGTCACGGCCGCTATGAGGCAGAGGCTGTTAGAGTATCAACAGGAAGACTACGCTTTTTCACAGTCCATTGTCCTTGCAGATGGGCCATCAGCCCTGTCTGACTTTTTCTTCGTTGTACCTGAAGGGTTAGCTGTGGGTGTCACCCAAAGTAGTACATTTGAAATACAGATACATAGTCAATATTCCTAACTTCAGATACAAAAATGATGCATGCATATGTAACCTTTGGGTGGGCTAGAGTTCACTTCATTGCCCTTCTCCAGTGCCTAAAAGAAACTCCAACTCCTACAGAAAAGTAGCTGGAGACCCAGAGTTCAGTCTCAGGATTTTCAGTAAGAATTGCAGAGGGTCAACCTCCCCACATTCAAGTCCTGAAAGGAACTAAAGAAATGAATTTAATTAAATAACTTTATAAAAACTTCTGATGAAGAAAGAAATAATACTAATTTTTACAGCATGACTATTTTATAATGCACAGACATTATCTTCAGAAAACAAATTAAAATCTGAACAGTTCAGTCCCCACAGAAACACACAGTGAGAAGAAACTGAGAGCCCCAAAAGCTTAGATTTAGTTCACCTAAGTCTCAGTTAGAGTCTTTGATCACCAAATCTGTACGGTCTGCTGAGTCTCAAACAGAATCTTCCGCTGGAATCCACGTAGACTCTTCCTCTTCCTCTGCTGAAATCACAGCTAACGCTAACAGCTAACGGATTAACCAACTACTAGGTTAAGTGTATAGATTGTGAAAAAAATGGTCATAAGAAAATACAAAAATGGAGAATAACAAAATATAAATGACTCTTTCCCCATTACTACATTTAAAGCAGAGTTGGTGAATAGCACTAGTTGAGAAAGTAACTAGAACCATTTGGCTAAAATCAAAACAACATTCAA
Source organism: Lepidochelys olivacea (assembly GCF_965140295.1). Classification (NCBI taxonomy): domain Eukaryota; kingdom Metazoa; phylum Chordata; order Testudines; family Cheloniidae; genus Lepidochelys; species Lepidochelys olivacea. The sequence goes on along the minus strand of NC_140412.1, from coordinate 270,076,258 downwards.
TGCATACAATTGAAATAGAAGAAGTTATTTTCCCCTCCCAGTTTCTCCTTGCTATCATTAGCATTGCCCATGCTTCCCTGGGAGATGGTTAACAGTATAATTAACCTGCTGCAAAAATGCTTCGGCGTTTGGGAACACAGCCTGCTTTCTGCTCCTGAGCTCCGCTTCTTACAACTGAACAAGACACATGGCCCTTAGTAAAGCAGCTGCTCTGACTGCTTGCAATCAGAGGGCTTTCCCTTCACCCCCTCCCCTGGTTCTTCTCATGCAGACAGCAAGCAGCAAAAGACCAGAAGTCCAAGTGCAGACAATGCAATGTTTATTGGGGTTCAGTTTCCAAGCAAGCATATTCTGAAGCCCTTCACACCTGTCGGGCTTATCTCCATACGCCAATTGAGTCTGTTCCCCAGTTTTCTGTTCCCAGCTCTGACACCACAGGCCTTTACCCCATGGCCCACTTCCCCTGTTCCCAACTACCAATTGCCCTATTACCATTCCCCTTCCCACTCCCCCCTCCTCCTTCTTAGCAGGCTCAAATATACCTGTACTGTACACCCCTAGTCACACCCCTTACCACTTCTGGTCATATTCTGTTCTGGAGGGTCGTGAGTTGGGGTCTTTGTCTCACCTCTTTTGTACCCCACGGGAGGAGTCAGGCGTGAGGTTATACTCCAGTCAGGGGCAGGCATTTCTCTGGTCTTTTAGTGTGTTGTACCACCCCCTAATCCCTCTTGCCCCTCCTGACTGGTTGCTTGACCTTGCCTCAAGATAGGAGCTGAGACAGTGTGCGCCTCTACATTGCATTCCCACCGTGCCCTGCTCCATCCCTTTTCTCTTCCCATTATACTGACAAACCCAGCTGGCTGTGGAAAATGAAGCACAGTTTCTTTGTTCTTCACACATTAGGAAGGATGTAAGAGTATCAAAAGCCAAACCCAAAATTGTAGCTCAGGCTAACAAACAGGCTTATATGCTAACCCTCCACCCCGTTCTTTCTTCTGGGATCCTCCTGCCCAGGTATCCGGGAAAAACACAGGGCACGTGGTGGCACATTTCCTGAGAGGGCCAGGTATTAAGATGGAATGTGTCAGGGCTCCATTTGCCCCACTGCTCCCTATGCAGTATAGTGCCCTGCACCTTCCCTTGTACGGATGTGCTGCACGTAGAGTGCAATTAGTGTGTCAGACTCCCCACAGTGATGGGCCGAGAAGGTTGGGGCCGGATTATCCGTTACACTTTGGTGGAGGGCCTATTACATTGCTTATACGTGAGAAGCAGAGATTGTGCTTTGTGGGGCTGTGCCCCCCTTAGCCAGCACAGTGTACATTGCAGGATTAGTGTACTTAATAATAGGTCAACAACCATAATGATTCACAGTAACATCGGGAACCCTGACCCTTGTGATATAGTCCAACATTCAGGCCATTACCAAAAACCCTGCTTCTTCTGACAGGGTTAAAATCCGGTAACACCATTCTGGAGTGTATATTTGAAATGTGTCTAGTTATTCGCAGTTGCAGTGAGCTGCCTCTGCAGTGTCCATGTACTTTTGTCCATATCACAAGTCCACTGGATAGTCACAGAAAAATGGGGTTTTGTCCAAGCCAGCTTGACCACATGGTATGGAATTGGGTAGTACACACTGGTTCAATTGTTCACAGCCATGAGTTCCACAGATCCATTCGTGTACCATAGTCCTGATGGCAGCGTGTAGATGTCTGTAACTGTGCCAGATGCTTGGACCCCAAGCGTTGTGTACATTCTCAGAAAACACTCCATACATATTACCCCTAATGGTCCCCATTTGCAACAGGCCATTAATTCTGCACCTCCATGGCCACTGGGATGGGACACATTCAAATATGTTCTCTGGACAAACAATTACTTAACTGAATTATTGTCCATTTTACACCATTCCATTCTCCCCACCGTTCCTCCAGTGGTTCCCAGAGAGCTCCTCGCTGTCTTATTATTCCCATAGGGCTCATGGGGACCACCTTAGTAGCGGTTCCATTCCAAGGCACCATGGTAACTATTAAACAGGTGCCAGCCCCAGAGCTGAGCATTCTGTATCCCCATACACACCTCCCCTTCCCAAGTTAGCCTTCTGAAGCCATCCCCCACCCATATCGCGAGGTTTCCTGTCCACTGAGTGAGCCACAGGTTCACTTTTGCTGCCCTTTTCCATCCCATTGCGATTGCAGACCGTTGCTGTGCCAGTCGCTCGTTGATTTGCTGCTGCAATTTTACATTCTGACTTATCAGTTACTTAGTTACCCAATGGTCCCCCCCGATTTCATACACCCAATCCTGTGTTTCGTGCTGCCCACACATCCCTTCTCCAGCAACCATTCCATGTGCGTCTTCTCGCTCCTCAATTAAATTGTTGCTTCAACCCTTCTATGTATGTGCTGCAGTTGGGGTGTACCTGGTCCACCCACCATTCTCTGGGGTGCACCACCCATGTAATGGACCGGAAAGACGTGTGGAAAAACACTGGTTGCACCCGCTCCCTTATCACATCTGACTGGGGTGTCTAGGTGGAATGCATAAGGCTGGGTTGCTCTAACGGAACTGCATTTTGGCTTCTGGGTAACCAGTAAGGTATTATAGAAGCTGCTTTATGCTGGCTTGGTAAATCTAAGTATTGGAATATCCACCAGCTTTGGGGATTGTTTGCCCCATTCTTTGCAGTTTGGCCCTAATTAAGTGACCTCATGCTTCTTTTCCCTGGGACCCTGCTCACACCTGACAAAGGTATTGGTCCAGTGCTATCTGGAAATGGTAGAACTGACAGCAATAATGTAGAAAAAGCAGAAGTGTTCAAGAAATATTTCTTTTCAGTATTTGGGGAAAAGGTAGATGATATTGTCATATCATATGATGATGAAATATTTTCCATTCCATTAGTAACAGGAGGATGCAAAAACAGTCCCGATTAAAGTTAGACCTTTTAAAAGCAGCAGATCCAGATAACTTGCCTCCTAGAGATTTAAGAGAACTGGCTGAGGAGCTCACTGGATCATTAATGTTGATTTTTAATAAGTCTTGGAACACTGGAGAAATTCCAGAAGACTGGAAGAAAGCTCATGTTGTGCCAATGTTTAAAATGGATAAATAGGATGACCCAGGTAATTATAGGTCTGACTGATCCCAGGCAAGATAATGAAGTGGCTGATACTGGACTTAATTAATACAGAATTAAAAGAGGGTCTGTCCCTATAAGCCTCTCAATGTCCACTGGCAAACGGTTCACTGCGTGTAACTACAAACCTTACCAGGCCTGACAAACTCACTACACATAACACTCACTCGTGTCATAATATTTATCCAAAGAGTATCTTGCATGATATCAGACCAAACTGGTGTCATGCTGGTAATGAATATCATTGTGTGATATAGAGAATTATGTATGTATGCTGGAAATACATTAGTAAAACATCTCTAGACCAAGCTAACAAAGAGGTTTATTCTACACAAAGGAGTGTGAATTTGTCCAGCTGCCTGGGTCCAGCTTTGTAAGCCAGAGACAATGTAAGTACATTTGTAATGGAGGTAAACACCAGTTATAAAGAGGCTGAGAAGACAGCAGGGGGGCAGCTCCCCGCAGCACAAGCAACAAGAAAGAATAACTTCATCTGGGGACTGTGACAAAGTTCCTCCTCTGCCTTGGCGGGTCCTGTGCTTTCCGGCAGATTTGCTCGCCTCAGAGGTCCACGGCAGCCCTCCGTTAGGCCACTTTTGCCAGTGGCTCAAACTTGCTGTTTGCCCAGGTAACCTCATCACTGGCCAGCATGGGGAAAGGGAGGAGAACAAACCCTGCGGTCTCTTGTCCTACCCAGTGGGTCGGGGACAGGCCAAAGACCTTCCCCATCTGATGTGACTCACAGTCGAGGTCAACTCCCCTTGTGTAAAGTAAGGAGTTGGGCGGGGGGTGGAGATGGGGGGAACCCGGGCCTGCTCTCTACTCCGGGTTCCAGCCCAGGGCCCTGGGGATAGCAGGTGTCTACATCTCCTGTACCAGCGGTATGACAGTTCCAACTCCCTGGGCTACTTCCCCATGGCCGCCTCCCAACACCTTCTTATACTCACCACAGGACCTTCCCCCTGATGCCAGAGAGCGTTCGTCCTCCTCAGTCCTCCAGCAGCGCGCCCTCTCACTCTCAGCTCCTTGCGCGCCCCTCACTGACGGATCCTTTTTAATGTAAGGGGGCTGTTGCCCCCTTACTAACACTCAGCGGGGGTGTTTTGGTTGCTAGCTCCCAGTACCAAAAGGGGAAGGGTGGATGGGAAACCAGGACCCTGAGACTGACAGTCCCCAGGGGCAATGGGGAGAGGCCAATGCTCCAGGTCAGCCTGATTGACAGGGCGGGCAGGTTAATCAGGGAGTCAGGAGGCCAGGGAGGTCCCATCCCCCGTGTGAGCTGGAATTGCCTGGGTCAGACAGAGGGGGGCCGAGCTAAGGAGAGATCAGGGGCCGGAGCTGAGTGGGGGGCAGAGCTGGGCCAGCCAGAGGGGCCAGAGACGCAGCCCAGGGAGCTGGAGGCAGAGCAGCAGCAGCCATGCTGGGGCAGAGTGGTGGGGCTGGAGCCGGGCGCCGTGAGCAGCTGGGGAGAGCGAGGGGGACCCTGGGCAGTGGGCCCAAAGCAGGTAGACGCCCCCAGCCGAGAGGCTCTGCAGGCCAGGCTTGGAGGGGGACCGTAACCCCGACAGGGCGGGGGCGACGCTGGGAAGAAGGGTCCTGCCACCCAGAGCCTGCGAGCGTGTGGCCACCACCAGAGCAAGTGTCCAAATCACAGCATCCCTGCAGCACGGCCAGGGCCTGAGCAGGGGGCCTGGGACTGACAAGGAACAGACGGTGAACAGCCCTGACGTTCCAGAGACACTGTTTGTGATGTTCCCTGCCACAGAACGGGGTGACGTGTTTCCTTTAACCTTTCCCATTTTTCCTGATTCCTTTTTAAACTAATTTCCGATTAAATAAACTGTATTTGCTTTAAATTGTATGCTATGATCAGTGGGTCAGGGAAGTGCCCAGTGCAGAGAGAGCACCCCAGCGTGGGGACACCCCAGCCCCTGTCCTAGGTGACCACAGCAAGGTTGGGGTCGAGCCCCCCAGGAATCCTGGGCCCAGCCTTGCTGGGGTTCCGAGGACTCTGCCACACAGGAGAGTGGAAGGGGAGTCCTCGAGGGCAGGGAGGCCACTGGGTAAAGGAAGTGGGAGCGAGGACTCAGATCCTTCCGCTAGCCCATTTCACCGGGGTAGTACAGAAGCCAGGAAAGTTCCGCACAAGAGCGGGACCATTCACACCCGCCCCCGCTTACATTAAGCCAGGTGTCCTGATTAGCCTGCCTGCCTTAATTGATTCTGGTAAGTTCCTAATTGGCTCCAGGTATCTCAATCAGCCTGCCTGCCTGAATTGGTTCTAGCAGGTTCCTGATTGCTCTAGGGCAACCCCTGCTCTCATAACTCAGGGAACAGAAAACTATTCATCCAGCGGCCAGCGTGGTTTCCTTTGAACAGACTCCTGCCTTCCACAGCACCCTCCTGTAGCCCTCTGGCCTGGAGGGAGGGAGGTGGAGGGCTGCTACCGCTGCTAGGCCCTGGGCTTTCGCTGCTGCTGCTCCAGCTACTCCCTTGTCTGGACCAGACCCCCTCCCCCCTTCTCTGCTACCTGGTGGACCACCTGGTTGCTGCTGCTCCTGCTGAAGCCCCTTGGGGGGGGGGGCTGCTGGCCTGCTCCCCAGAGAAGGGGAGTGAGGGACCCTTGCTTCAGCTGTTGCTGCAGCTGTGGGCACCACGACCACCTGAGAAGGGTCCCTCCTGCCTGGCCACGGGACTGCCTGCTGGAGCCGCCGCTGCTGCTGTGTTTGCTGCCTGGGAGCTGCTGGAGCCCCGAGGAGAAGGAAGAAGAGGATCATCTGCTGCTGGGGGAGCGTGCAGAGTCTCTGCAGACCGCTGTGGAGGGGGCCTTCAAGGACAGGATCTCATGGTCTACAGTGCTGAATGCTGCAGAGCGGTCCTGGAGGATGAGAATGGATGTCTCTCCTCTATCCACGGACAGCAGGAGAGCACCCACCAGTGCCACTAAAGTGGTTTCAGTTCCATGTTCGGGCCTGAATCCAGATTGTGCTGGGTCTAGAATATTGGTTTCAATTAGATGAGCTCATAGTTTGCCTTTGGCTTCTCTCTGAGCTTGCTCAGGAAGGGGACATTTGACACTCAGGTCTTGTCTACATAACACAGTTTTGTTGACAAAAGTGGATGCGTACACACTACAGTGAGACCTTTGCCGGCAAAAGTGCCCTGTTTTGGTGACAAAATAAAACCACCCAGACGAGAGACATAAGGCTTTTTCTGCAAACGTTTTGCTGACAAAGTGCTAGGGTAGGCCCCATGCTTGATTTTATCACTTTAATTGGCCCCCAGGAGGTGTCTCACAATGCCCATCCTGACCACTTTGGTGAGCAGTTTGAACTCTGCTGCCCTGCAGCCAGGTAAACCACCATCCGCCCCTCCCCTTTAAAGGACCACGGATTTTTGCAGTTCCACTTCCTGTTTGCTCGGCGTGGAGAGGTCTCATCACATCTTCCCAGGTGACCATGGCAGCCCCATGCTCCAAATGCTCTCCTGCTTGGAGCCCAGCAGAGCCATTGGCTTTACTCAGTATATGGGGAGAGTCGGCTGTGCAGTCCCAGCAGCGCTTCAGCCCTAGGAATGTTGATACCTACAGGCAGATCGCTCGAGGCGTATGTGAACAGGGCTCTGACCGCGACACGGTGCCGTGCAGAACAAAGATAAAGGAGCTGAGGCAGGCATACCAGAAGGCAAGGGAGGCAAACTATCTCTCTGGTGCTGCACCGAGGACTTGCTGGTTCTATAAGGAGTTGGACACTATCCTTGTCAGCGACCCCACCTCCACTGCCAAGAGCCCATGGATACTTCAGCGGGACTGGAGGAGGCAGAAAGTGGACGAAGTCTTTGATGAAGAAGTGGAGTTAGACGATGATTTAGAGCCCACAGCAGGGTCACCAAATAAGGGAGGCAGCCAGGAACTATTCACCACTCCAGAGGTGTCCAGCCAGTCTCAGCAGTATCTCTCTGGCGAGCAAGAAGCAGGAGAGGAGACCCCTGGTAAGTGGCTTTGCTCTGTGTAGTGTGGTGGTGGGTTCAGGTTATAGAAATGTTCAAGGCTTGCTGTGTTTCTGTGTGCTGGACATTTCTCTGTGCCTCTAATCAGTATGGTGGAACAAGGTGTTGATGCACACTGAGAACTCATGGGAGTCCTCCAGACAGATCGCTAGGAAAATTTCTTAGAGGTACTTTTTAGAGGGCTTTCCCTTCACCTTCTCCCCTGGTTCTTGTCATGCAGAGAGAGAGGAAAAGACCAGAAGTCTGAAGTGCAGAGAATGCAATGTTTATTGGAAGTGTTTCTTGCAGCCCTCTCGTGGGCCCTCAGTTTCTGCAGAATTTATGTTTAGTAAAATATTCCAACCCCTTGTTACTGTGTAGGAAACCTCCCAAATGTGACCCTGCCTGAGTCTGCAGAAACTGGGGAGCCATGAGGGGGCACCTGCAGTGGTCCGTAGGCTGGTGCATCACACATCTGTAGTTTACTCTTTTTAGTTATTTCAGCAAAGGGTGGGGATGAGGGGTGGGGGTGGGAGGTGAAGGAAACCAGTGAAAGAAGATGGTTACACAGTGATTCAGGGAAGGCAGGTAGGCAGCATGGCGGAGCTGGGTGTTTTAATCCTGTATAAAGTAATACATAAATGTACTTGTTAACTCACTCCTTGTTGGTGTTTGTTTCTTCAGGAGGGTTTAAATGAGGCAGGCATAGTTGTCTGGTGGACCAGCCCAGGGTATCCTATGGGCATGGGGCGGCACGGACACAGGCCCAGAGATGGTTGTGGGAGAAGCAGACAAAGCACTGAGGGGGCATTGGGAGGAGGAGGGGCAGAGTGATGCTTTAGGGCACAAGGGCAGGAGAGAGCAGTGCTGAAGGTGAGGACAAGAAATTTAAATTTGATGCAGTGGGGAAGGGGAACCCAATGGAGCTGTTAATGCAGTGTGAAGCCATTTAGCTTGTCAAGTTGACAGTGCAGTCCTCTGTGGTGGTGGATTACTGTCAGCAATTGACCAAGTGGTCTAGAGGAACAGAAGAGGCTTGATACCCAAAGCACTGGCTAGCTTAAGCCTCTGGCGGCTGGTAGATACTAAGGGTCTGAGACTCTGTTTCGAGACTTCAATAAAGCAAACCCAATTTTTTTTGTGGCTGTATGTGTCTCCTTCACATAACATATGAACTAGGGGTCACCAAATGAAATGAATAGGCAGCAAGTTTAAAACAAACAAAAGGAAGTATTTCTTCACACAGCACACAGTCAACCTGTGGAAATCTTTGCCAGAGGATGTTGTGAAGGCCAAGACTCTTAACAGTGTTCAAAAAGGAACTACATATATTCATGGAGGATCAGTCCATCAATGGCTATTAGCCAGGTTGGGCAGAGATGGTGTCCCTAACCTCTGTTTGCTGGAGCTGGAAATGGGTGACAGGGGATGGATCAGTTGATGATTTTCCGTTCTGTTCATTCCCTCTGGGGCACCTGGCATTGGCCACTGTCAGAAGACAGGACACTGGGCTAGATGGATTATTGGTCTGACCCAGTGTGGCTGTTCCTGTGTTCAGGTTTCCCCTCTGTAAAAGGGGATTAATGATGCTTCCCTCTTTGTGATTGGATGAAGAGTTAGCTATTATCATTATTACCTGGCCACCACAGCATCTCAGCTGCACACCCACATGATAATTACAGCTGCCTCAATAACCACTGTCCCCTACCAACAATACTTCTCTTTCTGTTAAAAAAAAACACCCCAGGACATTCACTGACAAAAACCTTCATTCGTACAGTGAAAATTGACCGGTGGTTTGATGTGCCCTTCTAGAACACCGAGTTTAGCATAACTCAAGCTTATGAAATCCAGGAAACACAGAGTTACATGCCCATGCAGGATACCTGCTCGTGCAACCTTAACTCTCCCCTCTATGAGTGACGCCCCAATATACTCGTAACACATATTTGCACGCTGCTTTTGCCCTGTACTGAACAGGAGCTACATACACCTGCCTGGCACTCACACACTTAGCGTACTCCACAGAAAGAACATCACAGCTGCTAAATTTTAAAACCCTTTCACCCTTATGCGCACAATGTCATCTCACACTGTACCGTCACTTACCCTTCACTGAACAGACAGACCACAATCTTCTCCCAGCTCACTGTGGCTAACCCCCATGAGCTTGATTATATTACATACTAAAATGAGACATGTGTGGCTCTAGGGGCAGGGACTGCCTTCTTACTGCATGTTTGCAGAGCATCCAGCACAATAAGGCCCTAATGCAGGGGTGGGCAAACTACGGCCCGCGGGACTGTCCTGCCTGGCCCCTGAGCTCCCGGCTGGGGAGGCTAGCCCCCGGCCCCACCCCTGCTGTCCCCCGCAGCCTCACCTTGCCACGCCGCCAGCGCTCTTGGCAGCGTAGTGGCATGGCTGGCTCCGGCCGGGTGGCGCGGCTCAGGGGCAGATTTAAAAGTGAACACAGGGCTGGGCACTGGGGCAGCTCAGCACCGGCGCACCCGCCCTGGGGGCTGCACTGCGGGGGCAGGGGAGAGCAGGAAGGGAGGCTCACCTGCAGCCTCAGGGGAGCAGGCGGGCGGTGCGGGTGGCAGGAGTGCAGCGAACGCGGCAGAGGACTCAGGAGGACACCGGGAGGCCGCGCAGCCTCCCGGCTTTCCAATAAGGGCCGGCGAGAGAGAAGCGGCGCTTTGAAGGGGAAACCACCGCTTCTCTCCAGCAGCCCCTGCTCCTCCTGAGTCCTCCGCCCATGTTCGGGGGCTGCATTCCGAAAGGGGCGATAGAGGGGGGTTGGATGGGAGTGGGGTTCTGGGGGGGGCGGTTAGGGGATGGGGAGCAGGGGAGGTTGGATAGGGGGTGAGGTCCAGGCGGGGGTGGTTAGAGACGGGGGTTCCGGGAGGGGGTGGTCAAGGGACAGGAAGCAGGGGGAGTTGGATGGGTTGGGGGTTCTGAGGGGAGCAGTCGGGGTGGATGGGGTGGGGATCAGGCTGTTTGGGGAGGCAGTCTTCCCTATCCGGCCCTCCATATAGTTTTGTAACCTTGATGTGGCCCTCGGGCCAAAAAGTTTGCCCACCCCTGCCCTAATACTTGATTGGAGCCCTTACATGCTAATGAAATACAAATAAATATACATAAACCAGTGCATTAGCATTAATATGATTGTATTTTGATGTTTCCAAACTATAGCTACATACAACAAATAACTGTTTTCGGGGGTAGAGGGCATGTGAGTGTGTAGCAGAGGCAAAAGGGGGAGGATGGGCATATGGGAACAAATTAGGGATGAAAACAAGGGAAAGTGGTAGGGAAGAAGGATAGAGGCAATGGTGGGGTGCAGCGATATTGCAGGGCAGGTGGCATTATTGGCAGTGGGGTGGGTTGTTTATGCATAGTGATTGAAGTAGGTTTCAGAGTCCAAAATGGGAAATCCAAAAGGTTCGTTATCACATGGCAGGTTGGGAAGGTTCTGGTCCCTGGCTCCCTGCTATTGGCTGATGATGGCTACAGTTGCTTCCAGGGGGTAAGTCTTTTACACCTTGTCCTGGAGGCTGCCCCAATGGTACAGGCCCCTTCCTCCATAGATCAGTGGAAGGTGGGAGCTGCTGGGCCTCGGTCATTACTCTTACAGCCAGGGTCTCCTCAACATGTTGTGTAATCTAGTAGTCATAGCCTCTTTCTTGGGTGTCTTTTGTTTTGCCATCTGCTCTCTCAGTTTTTCTTCAACCTTCCTGTGCTTTTCTTCAGTTCCTCCATCCACCATACGCTCCACCTCAGAATACAGCTCATTGGTGTAGCATCTGCCTCCATTCTCCTCCACCATTTTCTCAGTTATTTCCATCAGCTCATTAACCTGCTCGTCCCTCTCTGCTCCAGTTGCCTTGTTGTTGAAAGCGCAGTATCGGTTCTTACACTCTTGAATCAGCTCCTTAAGATTTTTGTTATCTGAGTTTGTCACATAGTCCCTCAGTGAGTCACCCCCTAAATCTTCTTTCCGGGTGAACAGGACGATCATGTTCCTCTTAGCTTCGACTCCAAAAATCTCCCATACTCGCTTCACTGCTTCCTTGTCTTCTTCAGTGTAACGGCCCAGCTGAGTCACCAGCACCAGAGCATGAGGGCCTGGGGCAGAGAGCAGGATACAATGACTGATCTCTCGATAGGTTTCTGTGTCACTGGCCTCTGGAGAAAATACATCAGGCATATCGATAACCACAACCTCCTTCCCGTTCCAGCTCATGCTCCCTGTACTGCAAGCCTCGGTTACTGGCTTTGTCCCCAGTTTGGACACAAACACTTTGTTGCCAAGGATGGTGTTTCCCGTTGCACTTTTCCCAGCTCCTTCCTTACCAACAAGGATGAATTTTAATTTGATGTGGCTGCTTTCTTGTGCACCTGTTGGGAAGAATTTTGACAGATTTACTATGTTATTGCATGTATAATAAAGTAAAGATGGTGGGTTTAAGATTTCTCTTAATTAAAAAAAATATATCTATATAAACTCATTAAAACTACAGGCTGCCTGAGTTTCAAGATTTGGGTCTGGATTTGAAACCTCCCTGTGTTTGGATTCAGATCAGAATTCAGGTCCAGGTCACTGGAGCATCTCAGTGCTTTGATACAAATGGATTTTAAGTCACATGTGAAAGGTGCTGCTCTCACCACTATGGTGTCAGAGCTGAGCAGCCAGTTGGCATTTGACCTCCTGAGGTCCCTTCCAACCCTGATATTCTATGATTCTATGATCATCACAGAACTGTGACACAAAAAATATGACAGCCTCTTCGGAATACGAGAGCAGAAACAATGGAGGATGTGGTGTGTTAGCATTGAGCTGCATGGACTGAGATTTCTGAGGACTTACAAAAGGAATCAAAGGTTTCAGAGTAGCAGCCGTGTTAGTCTGTATTCGCAAAAAGAAAAGGAGTACTTGTGGCACCTTAATAAATTTGTTAGTTTCTAAGGTGCCACAAGTACTCCTTTTCTAAAAGGAATCAAAGGGGATTTAGTGTATCATTATTTCCATTAATAGTTGTGTGGGGTCACAGGTGTACATGGCCAGAAGAGATAATCTATGGTAATCTAGTGTGAACTCCTGTATAATGCAAGGAAGAGAATTTCAGCCAGTTACCTTTGTATTGAGCCCAGTAACTTCTGTTTACCTAAAGCATGTTCCAGAAAGGCAACCAGTCTCGATCTGAAGATATCAAGAAAGGAGGAATTCCCCACTTCCATTGGGAGCTTGTTCCAATGGTTAATTACACTCACTGTCAAAGTTGTGCCTAATTTCTGAACTGAATTTATCTGGCTTTAATTTTCAACAATTGGTTCGTGTTCTGCTAGATTAAAGTGCCCTTTGGTACACAGTAATTTCTCCAAATGAATGTATTTATACACTGTAAGCAAGTCACTTCTTGATACTAATTTTGATAAACTAAACAGATTGAGTCTTTAAATCTCTCACTATAAGGCATTTTCTCCAGCCCTCAAATCCCTTTTGTAGCTCTTTTGCTGCACCCTCACATCCCTTTTCTAATATGAAAGATTACAAGTTGAGTTGATAAAAGAAACTGTATGATGTTTATCCTTAAGCTTCTCTAAGGCATTGGACTTGGTATTGCATGACATTCTCATGAAAATACTCAAATTATACAACATCACAGGACAGGTTAAATGGATTACAATCTGGTTAACTGACAGATCTCAAAAAGGAGTTTTCAATGGTGAATCGTCATCAGATGGGAGTGTTTCTGAAGGGTTTTGTGAGGACTGGATGTAGGCCCATGTCAAAGTTCCTTCCCCACTCTGAACTCTAGGGTACAGATGTGGGGACCTGCATGAAAACCTCCTAAACTTACTTTCACCAGCTTAGGTTAAAACTTCCCCAAGGTACAAATTAATTTTATCCTTTGCCCCTGGATCCACTGCCACCACCAAACTTTAACTGGGTTTACTGGGAAATGTACTTTGGACACGTCTTTCCCCCCCAAATCCTCCCAACCCTTGCACCCCACTTCCTGGGGAAGGTTTGGTAAAAATCCTCACCAATTTGCATAGGTGACCACAGACCCAAACCCTTGGATCTGAGAACAATGAAAAAGCATTCAGTTTTCTTACAAGAAGACTTTTAATAGAAGTAAAGGAATCACCTCTGTAAAATCAGGATGGTAGATACCTTACAGGGTAATTAGATTCAAAACATAGAGAATCCCTCTAGGCAAAACCTTAAGTTACAAAAAAGACACACAGACAGGAATAGTCATTCTATTCAGCACAGCTATTTTCTCAGCCATTTAAAGAAATCATAATCTAACACATACCTAGCTAGATTACTTACTAAAAGTTCTAAAGGTTTCAGAGTAACAGCCGTGTTAGTCTGTATTCGCAAAAAGAAAAGGAGTACTTGTGGCACCTTAGAGACTAACCAATTTATTTGAGCATAAGCTTTCGTGAGCTACAATAAGACTCCATTCCTGTTCTATCCCTGGCAAAAGCAGCATGCAGACAGACACAGACCCTTTGTTTCTCTCCCTCCTCCCAGCTTTTGAAAGTATCTTGTCTCCTCATTGGTCATTTTGGTCAGGTGCCAGCGAGGTTACCTTTAGCTTCTTAACCCTTTACAGGTGAGAGGATTTTTCCTCTGGCCAGGAGGGATTTTAAAGGGGTTTACCCTTCCCTTTATATTTATGACAGTCCAACATTATTTGATACTTGTATTCAATATCTTGCAGTAAATATAAAAGCACTGAGATAAAATGTGTGGATGACACAAAGATTGGTGCAGTCATAAAGAATGATGAGTACTGCAGAGCGATCTGTTGCATTAAGAAAGCTGGGCCTATTCAAACAAAATGCATTATAATACAGCCAAGTGCAACAAGGACTCTAGCAACAAGCACTCTTGGAACAATCTAGGGAAGCAGTGACTCTGAAAAAGATTATGGGGTCACAGTGGGCAACTAACTGAACACGAACTCCCAGTCTGACGCTGTGGCAAAAAGGGCTAATGTGATCCTTGGATGTATAAACAGGCATAAGGAGGTGATTTTATCTGGGTTTACGGCATTTCTCAGACTGATACGGAAATAGTGCGTCCAGTTCTGGTGTCACCTTTTTCAAAAAAAACAAGTTGAAAAATGGAATCAAGATTCGATGTCTTTCTGGAAGAGATGCTTTAGTCAAACACAAGTTATTGATCTCATTACTGGAATAACTGGATGGAATTCTTTTGTCTGTGCTATACAGGAGCACAGACTAGATGATCTAATGGGTCCTTCTGGGCTTAAAATCTGGGTCTATGAGGTCCTATTCCCACATCTAAAACTATACCTGTATGTAACTCATTGAAGCATCGGTGCCTAAGTCAGTAGCGAGTGCAGAACAGATTTCTGAGTGTCACTTACCTTCAGCAGTTTCTTCATTTTCTCTCCCTTTCCTTTCTGGCTGAAAGATTTGTAAAAATAAGCAGTTATTTGCAAACATGTTATCAGAGCAAACAAAATCATGAATAAGGCTGCAAAAATTCTCCTGCAAAAATCTCTCTAAGATTCTTTTTAATGTATTTGTTCAGCAGTGATCAGCCTCTCACTCAAATTGTAATTTTCTGCAATAATTCGATGCATCTTTTCTTGAATCATGGTCTTACTATTCCTTAGAAATGGCTACCCATGAAAAGGTCTTCTGACATATCTAACAGATCCCAAAACTTGAGACTGGATCAGGATCAGCAGAAACTGCAAAAAAAAAAAAAAAAAAAAAAAAGCCTTTGGCACCATAGAGTATGAGCTGGTTAACAGTGAAAGCAAAAGAGGTTGTATGTTTGGGGGAATTGATTTAAGTAGAAAAAACTCTGCTTCAGAAGGGTGAGAGACAGCCAGCTTTTAATGCATTCTATTTAGGAGGGGGATTACCAGAGCACTTGCCTTCCTGTGCACTCCTGAGGCAGGGGTCCTGTGGGAAAACAGTCTGTGTTCATGAAGTTAGATCATGAAGTCATAATGCATATGCAGAAGAGTGCCAAGTCAAGGTTGCGCAGGAAACTTTAATTCTGGAATGCAATGTTAACCTTTGAACTAGCGAACAGGAGCGGCTAATGGGAGATTTGCGAGGGACTTCTCCAGGTGAAGGAGGAGCGATTACGTGACCCTTGGGGTAAATTTGTTGTCTGTAGTGTGTGTGTTTGTGGTCTGCTTGACTGAAATATACCGTGTGCTCTGTTTGTCTGTTTGGGGGACCGTGTGCTGACCATGTGTGTGCTGAGCCTAGCCGCCTACTAAGGAAGGCTCAGAGCTGAGAGCTTCCTAACAAGGTTGTGAACCCTAAGCCTTTTAGCACCCATCAACCCTTCACCAAGGGGGCAGGGCTACTCAGGGAGACCAGGGCTTTAAAAAGCCCCCTCCTAAGCGACCAGAGGAGCTAGCAAACGGGAGTGCTAAGAGGGGAGTTTTGCGAGGGAGTCCTCCAGGGGGACTGTGAGCAGGGGCTAGAATTCAACATTCTTTAAACTTAAAAGCCAAAAACACCCCCCTGATATAAACAAAACAACAATAAAGGAACCAGCTGCAGGAGTAAAAAGACAATGCAGGCAGAAGTGCAGCAATAGAGTAGGGGCTATCGAGTTTATTGCACTCAATGCACCTTGACTTTAGAAAAGCTTCTGAGATGGTCTCCCTCAGTATTCTTGACAGCAAGTTAAAGAAGTGTGGGCTGGATGAATGGACTATAAGGTGGATAGAAAGCTGGCTAGATTGTCGGGCCCAACGGGTAGCGATCAATGGCTCCATGTCTAGTTGGCAGCCGGTATCCAGTGGAGTGCCCCAAGGGTTGGTCCTCGGGCTGGTTTTGTTCAATATCTTCATTAATGATCTGGAAGATGGCATGGATTGCACCCCCAGCAAGTTTGCAGATGACACTAAACTGGGAGGAGAGGTAGATATGCTGGAGGATAGAGATAGAATACAGAGGGACCTAGACAAATTGGAGGATTGGGCCAAAAGAAGTCTGATGAGGTTCAACAAGGACAAATGCAGAGTCCTGCACTTAGGAAGGAAGAATCCCATGCACCGCTACAGACTAGGGACCGAATGGCTAGGCAGCAGTTCTGCGGAAAAGGACCTAGGGGTTACAGTGGAGGAGAAGCTGGATATGAGTCAACAGTGTGCCATTGTTGCCAAGAAGGCCAGTGGCATTTTGGGATGTATAAGTAGGGGCATTGCCAGGAGATCGAGGGACGTGATTGTTCCCCTCTGTTCAACATTGGTGAGGCATTATCTGGAGTACTGTGTCCAGTTTTGGGCCCCACACTACAAGAAGGACGTGAAAAAACTGGAAAACATCCAGCGGAGGGCAACAAAAATGATTAGGGGTCTGGAACACATGACTTATGAGGAGAGACTGAGGGAACTGGGATTGTTTAGTCTGTAGAAGAGAAGAATGAGGGGGGATTTGATAGCTGCTTTCAACTTCCTGAAGGGGGGGTTCCAAAGAGGATGGAGCTTGGCTGTTCTCGGTGGTGGCAGATGACAAAACGAGGAGTAATGGTCTCAAGTTGCAGTGGGGGAGGTTTAGGTTGGATATTAGGAAAAACTTTTTCACTAGGAGGGTGGTGAAGCACTGGAATGTGTTACCTAGGGAGGTGGTGGAATCTCCTTCCTTTGAAGTTTTTAAGGTCAGGCTTGACAAAGCCCTGGCTGGGATTTTAGTTAGGGATTGGTTCTGCTTTGAGCAGGGGGTTGGACTAGAAGACCTCCTGAGGTCCCTTCCAACCCTGATATTCTATGATTCTATGTCTGATTACCTGCCGTATGGGCAGGTGGCATATGTGTGCATTCAGTGCAAGGAGCTCCTGGCCCTAAAGACCATGTATGGGCTTTGGAGGCCAGAGTGCCTGAACTAGAGGAGCTAAGGGAGACAGAGGGGTACATAGATGAGACTTTCCGGGACACAGTAGAACGGTCACACCCCCACTCTGACAGCTGTTGAGGAAGATGAAAGTCCCAGGGAAGGAGAGCATCTAACTGGAGCAGAGGGAAACAATCCCATACTTGGGACCCTCCTTCCAGATGATGATGTGGTATCCTCTCGCATTGAGGATACCTGTCCAGGGGAGGGAACTCCAGCTATTAGGAAGAGACAGGTGTTAGTAATTGGCAATTTGATCATTAGAAACATAGATAGCTGGGTTTGTGATGATCGGGAGAACCGCATGGTGACTTGCCTGCCTGGTGTGAAGGTTGCGGATCTCTCAAGACATCTAGATAGGTTTATGTGTAGTGCTGGGGAGGAGCCGGTGGTCGTGGTACATGTGGTTACTATAGGAGAGAGGTCCGAGAGGCCAAATTTAGACGGCTAGGTAAGTGATTGAAGTCCAGGACCTCCATGGTAGTATTCTTGGAGATGCTCCCAGTTCCACACGCAGAGCTCATTAGAAAGGATGAACTGCAGGGTCTCAATGCGTGGATGAGACGATGGTATAGGAGGAGGGGTTTACATTTTTTAGGAACTGGGGAAACTTTTGGGATGGGGGAGCCTATACAGGAGGGATGGGCTCCACCTAAACCAAAATGGAACCAGATTGCTGGCACTTAACATTAAAAAGGTCGAAGAGCAGTTTTTAAACTAAGGGGTGGTGGAAAGCCAACAGGTGCAGAGGAGTATGTGGTTCGGACAGAGACATCCCTTAGGGGAGGATCTATTAATAGAGAATCTCTATGTCCTAGTGAGGACGAGAGGATGGAAAATGATAAAATACAGGCAGGGTCTGATCAGAAAGAGACCACAAAAAAAAAAAAAGAGTCCCATTCAATTACATCATGTAATGGCAGACAGCTAAAAGGAGAGATGTTTTTAAAGTGTTTATATATGAATGCTAGAAGTCTAAATAATAAAATGGGTGAACTAGAGTGCCTCATATTAAATGAGGATATTGATCTAATAGGCATCACAGAAACTTGGTGGAATGAGGATAATCTATGGGATACAGTAATACCAGGGTACAAAATATATCGGAAGGACAGAACAGGTCGTGCTGGTGGGGGAGTGGCATTATAGTGAAAGAAAGCGTAGAATCAAATGAAGTAAAAATCATAAATGAATCAAAAGGTACCATAGAATCTCTATGGATAGAAATTCCATGCTCTAATAATAAGAATATAGCAGTAGGAATATATTACCGACCACCTGACAAGGATGGTGATAGTGACTGTGAAATGCTCAGGGCAACTAGAGAGGCTATTAAAATAAAAAACTCAATAATAATAATGAGGGATTTCAATTATCTCCATATTGACTGGGTACATGTCACCTTGGGATGGGATGCAGAGATAAAGTTTCCTGACACCTTAAATGACTGCTTCTAGGAACCCACCAGAGGAGAGACAATTCTTGATTTAGTCCTAAGTGGAACACAGGATCTGGTCCAAGAGGTGAATATAGCTGGACCACTTGGTAATAGTGGCCATAAAATAATTACATTTAACATCCCTGTGGCAGGAAAAACACCACAGCAGCCCAACACTACAGCATTTAATTTCAGAAAGGGGAACTACACAAAAATTAGGAGGTTAATTAAACAGAAATTAAAGGGTACAGTGACTAGAGTGAAATCTCTGCAAGCTGCGTGGAAACTTTTTAAAGACAATGTAATAGAAGCTCAACTTAAATGTATATCCCAAATTAAAAAAACATAGTAAGAGAACCAAAAAAGAGCCACTGAGGCTAAACAACAAAGTAAAAGAAGCAGTGAGAGGCAAAAAGGCATCCTTTAAAAAGTGGAAGTTAAATTCTAGTGAGGAAAATAGAAAGGAGCATAAACACTGGCAAATGAAGTGTAAAAATACAATTAGGAAAGCCAAAAAAAAATTTGAGGAACAGTTAGCCAAAGACTAAGTAATAGCAGGTTTTTTTTTTTAAGTACATTAGAAGCAGGAAGCCTGCTAAACAATGAGTGTGGCCACTGGACGATCTAGGTGCTAAGGGAGCACTCAAGGACGATAAGGCCATTGCAGAGAAACTAAATGAATTCTTTGCATCTATCTTCAAGGCTGATGATGTGAGGGAGATTCCCAAAACTGAGCCATTCTTTTTAGGTGACAAATCTAAGGGGCTATCCAAGATTGAGGTATCCTTAAAGGATGTTTTGGAACAAATTGATAAATTAAACAGCAGTCAGTCACCAGGACCAGATGGTATTCACCCAAGAGGTCTGAAGGAACTCAAATGTGAAATTGCAGAACTACTAACTGTAGTCTGTAACCTATCATTTAATCAGCTTCTGTACCAGATGATTGGTAGATAGCTAACGTGATGACAATTTTTAAAAAGGGCTCCAGAGGTGATCCTCGCAATTACAGGCCTGTAAGCCTGACTTCAGTACCAGGTAAAGTGGTTGAACCTATAATAAAGAACAATATTGTCATAAGAACATAAGAATGGTCCTACTGGGTCAGACCAAGGATCTTTTTAGCCCAGTATCCTGTCTTCCGACAGTGGCCAATGCCAGGTGCCTCAGAGGGAATGAACAGAACAGGTAATCATCAAGTGATCCATCCCCCGTCACCCATTCCCAGCTTCTGGCAAACAGAGGCTAGGAACACCATTCCTGCCCATCCTGGCTAATAGCCATTGATGGTCCTATTCTCCATGAATTTATCTAGTTCTTTATTGAACCCATTTATGTCAGACATATAGATAAACATAATTTGTTGAGGAGGGGTCAACATGGTTTTTGCAAAGGGAAATCATGCCTCACCAATCTACTAGAATTCTTTGAGGGGGGTCAACAAGCATGTGGACAAGGGGGATCCAGTGGATACAGTGTACTTAGACTTTCAGAAAACCTTTGACAAGGTCCCTCACCAAAGGGTCTTACACAAAGTAAGCTGCCACGGGATAAGAGGGAAAGTGCTCTCATGGATTGGTAACTGGTTAAAAGATAGGAAACAAAGGGTAAGTATAAATGGTCAGTTTTCAGAATGGAGAGAGGTAAATAGTGGTGTCCCCCAGGGGTCTTTTCTGGGACGAGTCCTATTCAACATATTCATAAATAATCTGGAAAAAGGGGTAAACAGTGAGGTGGCAAAATTTGCAGATGATACAAAAGTACTCAAGATAGTTAAGACCCAGGCAGACTGCGAAGAGCTACAAAAGGATTTCTCAAAACTGGTGACTGGGCAACAAAATGGCAGATGAAATTTAATGTTGATAAATGCAAAGTAATGCACATTGGACAGCATAATCCCAACTATAGATATGAAATGATAGCTGTTACCACCCAAGAAAGAGATCTTGGAGTCATTGTGGATAATTCTCTGAAAACATCCACTCAATGTGCAGTGGCAGTCAAAAAAGCAAACAGAATGCTGGGAATAATTATGAAAGGGATAGATAATAGGGCAGAAAATATCATGTTGCCTCTATATAAATCCATGGTATGCTCACAACTTGAATATTGTGTGCAGATGTGGTTGCCCCATCTCAAAAAAGATTTATTGGAATTGGAAAAGATTCAGAAAAGGGCAACAAAAATGATTAGGGGTATGGAACAGCTTCCGTATCAGGAGAGGTTAATAAGACTGGGACTTTTCAGCTTGGAAAAGCGACGGCTAAAGGGAGATATGACTGAGGCTATAAAATCATGACTGGTGTAGAGAAAATATATGAGGAAGTGTTGTTTACTACTTCTCATAACACAAGAGCTAGGGGTCAGCAAATGAAATTAATAAGCAGCAGGTTTAAAAGGAAGTATTTCTTCATACAAGGCACAGTTAACCTATGGAACTACTTGCCAGAGGATGTTGTGAAGGCCAAGACCATAACAGCGTTCAAAAAAGGAACTAGATAAATTCTTGGAGGATAGGTCCATCAATGGCTATTAGCCAGGATGGGCAAGAATGGTGTCCCTAGCCTCTGTTTGCCAGAAGCTGGGAATAAATGACGGGGGATGGATCACTTGATGATTACCTGTTCTGTTCATTCCCTCTGGGGCACCTGGCACTTGCCTCTGTCAGTAGACAGGATACTGGGCTAGATGGACCCTTGGTCTGACCCAGTAGGGTCATTCTTATGTTCTTATGTTTGAATGTAGTAGGGGTTGGGTGTGTGTAATTTCTTAGGATTTAAAAAAGCAAACTGAAAAAACAGAAATTCTTTTAGTTAATTTCTTTGTTTTGTGAGTGTCTGTAGGAGTCAAGGGCTTCCCTTGCAACCTGGATAAGGCCCCCTAGCCAGGGGGAGCAGCCTGTTAGCTCGGCACAGGAACTCTGGAATCTGGGGTGCCAGATACTGGGGCACCTGGGGATGTCAATGACTGCCATGGAACATGGGAAATGCAGAGTCAAGGAACAAGGCAGCCCCTGTCTCTGACAAAGTTCTCCTGTGTCATGAGAAGAAAGACTGGGGGAATCTTCACAGAACTATGGGGGACTGTGAGAGACCCCTCCACAGCTCTGCCTCTCTCCAGCAGTCATCAGCGCTTTGAATCTACAACTCTCCTGTATCCGCAGAAAGAGCATCCTCTTCCCTATCTGTTCCCCTTTCAACAGGCAGTATATCGTGCTGGTTAGCAGTGTGATCTCCCTGTGATATAAGCACTTGCCACGCTTCATACCCTGCAGCCGCAAGATCATGCCATAATCATCAAAAATGCTTCCAGGCCCTGGCCCTAACACATGTTGCTTGTTCAGGATAGAACACTTGGAGTCTTGCATGAATTTGTTTGTTGAGACTCGCATATTTCCTACTCACATCAGTCGGCTTTGGGGACAGTGATGGCAGGGGGATGAACCTGCTTTCAACTACCTGAGAGGTGGTTCCAGAGAGGATGGTTCTAGACTATTCTCAGTGGTAGAAGAGGACAGGACAAGGAGTAATGGTCTCAAGTTGCAGTGGGGGAGATTTAGGTTGGATATTAGGAAAAACTTTTTCACTAGGAGGGTGGTGAAACACTGGAATGCGTTACCTGGGGAGGTGGTAGAATCTCCTTCCTTAGAAGTTTTTAAGGTCAGGCTTGACAAAGCCCTGGCTGGGATGATTTAATTGAGAATTGGTCCTGCTTTGAGCAGGGGGTTGGACTAGATGACCTCCTGAGGTCCCTTCCAACCCTGATATTCTATAATTCTATGAATGGGCAAGTGTTCCCAAGGCTGAATCATGGGGTGTGGGGAGCAGGGTAACTGAGCTGAAGGGAGGCCCCATGCCGTAGTAGTGAGCTCTCCAGCAGGCAGGCTAGTGTTATAGCAGCACTACCAAAGGAATGAAACTCATAGGTCAGCTGAAGAGCCAGTTGAACAGGGTTCTTCCAGTACCTTCATGAGGTGTATTCCAAATATCATATAAAGCTTGACTTCACTGCGATAAAGAAGGATGTATCTTGACATTCCTCCTGTATGAAAGCGATACACTTCTTCAGAGTCCCATGCAGTCTCTCCTTTATCCCATTTGCTTGGGGAAGGTACACAGCAGATTTATGAAGTATTGGACCCATACCCATCAGAAAGGAGTCAAACTCTCGATACAAAAGGTGCCCCGTTATCTTAATCAAGGCTTTCTGGTAGGCCAAACATTGAAAATAAAGTGGTTAGGCAAAAAGTGAGCTCCTTTGAAGTGCCTTGTGAAATTAGGAATCCAGAGGAGTAACTTGAGTATAGTCAACATTCTGTAGCCATGCAGTACAGTTGAGGGGCCAGTAATACAATTGAGGGGCCAGTAATATCCACTGCAATTCTCGCCATGGTCTATCTATGGCTACTCATTTCAAAGAGGCCAGACGAACAGTAATTCCATGCATTGTGCAGGCTGAACATACCTTCACATGATGTTCAATGTCTGAGTGCAGCCCTGGCCAGTAAGCATAACTACACAGGAGTTCCTTCATCTTCGTAACTCCCAAATGTCCTTCACAAACCACATCCATGATTGCTGGTTACAATGCTGCTGGGATGATAACCTGGTCTTCTCTGCATAAGCTATGTCAAGTAGCATGTCTTCACTGTGAATTTGAAATGAATTTTTTTAACGATTGGGTCCACCTAAGCTTTTCGTTTTGCACGTATCACCTAAGTTCAGCATCTTGGAGTGGCGTCAGAAGTTGGCCCTAAATCAACTGGCATGTCTCTCAGGGTATGTCTACACTACGGAATAAGGTCGAATTTATAGAAGTCGTTTTTTTAGAAATCGGTTTTATATATTCGAGTGTGTGTGTCCCCACAGAGAATGCTCTAAGTGCATTAAGTGCATTAACTCGGCGGAGTGTTTCCACAGTACCGAGGCTAGAGTCGACTTCCGGAGCATTGCACTGTGGATAGCTATCCCACAGTTCCCGCAGTCTCCGCTGCCCATTGGAATTCTGGGTTGAGATCCCAATGCCTGATGGGGCTAAAACATTGTCGCGGGTGGTTCTGGGTACATATCGTCAGGCCCCCGTTCCCTCCCTCCCTCCGTGAAAGCAAGGGCAGACAATCATTTCGCGCCTTTTTTCCTGAGTTACCTGTGCAGACGCCATACCACGGCAAGCATGGAGCCTGCTCAGGTAACTGTCACCCTATGTCTCCTGGGTGCTGGCAGACGCGGTACGGCTTTGCTACACAGTAGCAGCAACCCATTGCCTTGTGGCAGCAGACGGTACAGTATGACTAGTAGCCGTCATTGTCATGTCTGAGGTGCTCCTGGCCACGTCGACTGGGAGCGCCTGGGCAGACATGGGCGCAGGGACTAAATTTGGAGTGACTTGACCAGGTCATTCTCTTTAGTCCTGCAGTCAGTCCTATTGAACCGTCTTATGGTGAGCAGGCAGGCGATACGGATTGCTAGCAGTCGTACTGTACCATCTTCTGCCGGGCCGGCAAGAGATGAGGATTGCTAGCAGTCGTATTGTACCATCTTCTGCCGGGCCGGCAAGAGATGAGGATTGCTAGCAGTCGTATTGTACCATCTTCTGCCGGGCCGGCAAGAGATGAGGATTGCTAGCAGTCGTACTGTACCATCTTCTGCCAGGCAGGCAAGAGATGAGGATGGCTAGCAGTCGTACTATACCATCTTCTGCCGAGCAGCCATGAGATGTGGATGGCATGCAGTCCTTCTGCACCATCTGCTGCCAGCCAAAGATGTAAAAGATAGATGGAGTGGATCAAAACAAGAAATAGACCAGATTTGTTTTGTACTCATTTGCCTCCTCCCCTGTCTAGGGGACTCATTCCTCTGGGTCACACTGCAGTCACTCACAGAGAAGGTGCAGCGAGGTAAATCTAGCCATGTATCAATCAGAGGCCAGGCTAACCTGCTTGTTCCAATAAGAACAATAACTTAGGTGCACCATTTCTTATTGGAACCCTCCGTGAAGTCCTGCCTGAAATACTCCTTGATGTAAAGACACCCCCTTTGTTGATTTTAGCTCCCTGAAGCCAACCCTGTAAGCCGTGTCGTCAGTCGCCCCTCCCTCTGTCAGAGCAATGGCAGACAATCGTTCCGCGCCTTTTTTCTGTGCGGACGCCATACCAAGGCAAGCATGGAGGCCGCTCAGCTCACTTTGGCAATTAGGAGCACATTAAACACCACACGCATTATCCAGCAGTATATGCAGCACCAGAACCTGGCAAAGCGATACTGGGCGAGGAGGCGACGTCAGTGCGGTCACGTGAGTGATCAGGACATGGACACAGATTTCTCTGAAAGCATGGGCCCTGCCAATGCATGCATCATGGTGCTAATGGGGCAGGTTCATGCTGTGGAACGCCGATTCTGGGCTTGGGAAACAAGCACAGACTGGTGGGACCGCACAGTGTTGCAGGTCTGGGACGATTCCCAGTGGCTGCGACACTTTTGCATGTGTAAGGGCACTTTCATGGAACTTTGTGACTTGCTTTCCCCTGCCCTGAGGCGCATGAATACCAAGATGAGAGCAGCCCTCACAGTTGAGAAGCGAGTGGCGATAGCCCTGTGGAAGCTTGCAACGCCAGACAGCTACCGGTCAGTTGGGAATCAATTTGGAGTGGGCAAATCTAATGTTGGGGCTGCTGGGATGCAAGTAGCCCACGCAATCAAAGATCTGCTGATATCAAGGGTAGTGACCCTGGGAAATGTGCAGGTCATAGTGGATGGCTTTGCTGCAATGGGATTCCCTAACTGTGGTGGGGCCATAGACGGAACCCATATCCCTATCTTGGCACCGGAGCACCAAGCCGGCGAGTACATAAACCACAAGGGGTACTTTTCAATAGTGCTGCAAGCTCTGGTGGATCACAAGGGATGTTCCACCAACATCAACGTGGGATGGCCAGGAAAGGTACATGACGCTCGCATCTTCAGGAACTCTGGTCTGTTTCAAAAGCTGCAGGAAGGGACTTTATTCCCAGACCAGAAAATAACTGTTGGGGATGTTGAAATGCCTATAGTTATCCTTGGGGACCCAGCCTACCCCTTAATGCCATGGCTCATGAAGCCGTACACAGGCAGCCTGGACAGTGGTCAGGAGCTGTTCAACTACAGGCTGAGCAAGTGCAGAATGGTGGTAGAATGTGCATTTGGACGTTTAAAGGCGCGCTGGCGCAGTTTACTGACTCGCTTAGACCTCAGCGAAACCAATATTCCCACTGTTATTACTGCTTGCTGTGTGCTCCACAATATCTGTGAGAGTAAGGGGGAGATGTTTATGGCGGGGTGGGAGGTTGAGGCAAATCGCCTGGCTGCTGGTTACGCGCAGCCAGACACCAGGGCGGTTAGAAGAGCACAGGAGGGCGCGGTACGCATCAGAGAAGCTTTGAAAACCAGTTTCATGACTGGCCAGGCTACGGTGTGAAAGTTCTGTTTGTTTCTCCTTGATGAAACCCCCCGCCCCTTGGTTCACTCTACTTCCCTGTAAGCTAACCACCCGCCCCTCCTCCCTTCAATCACCGCTTGCAGAGGCAATAAAGTCATTGTTGCTTCACATTCATGCATTCTTTATTCATTCATCACACAAATAGGGGGATGACTACCAAGGTAGCCCAGGAGGGGTGGTGGAGGAGGGAAGGAAAATGCCACACAGCACTTTAAGCACAGCACTTTAAAAGTTTACAACTTTAAAATTTATTGAATGACAGCCTTCTTTTTTTTGGGCAATCCTCTGTGGTGGAGTGGCTGGTTGGCCGGAGGCCCCCCCACCGCATTCTTGGGAGTCTGGGTGTGGAAGCTATGGAACTTGGGGAGGAGGGCGGTTGGTTACAGAGGGGCTGAAGTGGCAGTCTGTGCTCCAGCTGCTTTTGCTGCAGCTCAACCATACACTGGAGCATACTGGTTTGGTCCTGCAGCAGCCTCAGCATTGAATCCTGCCTCCTCTCATCACGCTGCCGCCACATTTGAGCTTCAGCCCTGTCTTCAGCCCGCCACTTACTCTCTTCAGCCCGCCACCTCTCCTCCCGGTCATTTTGTGCTTTCCTGCACTCTGACATTATTTGCCTCCACGCATTCGTCTGTGCTCTGTCAGTGTGGGAGGACAGCATGAGCTTGGAGAACGTTTCATCGCGAGTGCGTTTTTTTTTCTTTCTAAGCTTCACTAGCCTCTGGGAAGGAGAAGATCCTGTGATCATTGAAACACATGCAGCTGGTGGAGAAAAAAAAAGGGACAGTGGTATTTAAAAAGACACATTTTATAAAACAGTGGCTACACTCTTTCAGGGTAAACCTTGCTGTTAACATTACATACATAGCACATGTGCTTTCGTTACAAGGTCGCATTTTGCCTCCCCCCACCGCGTGGCTACCCCCTCAACCCTCCCCCCTCCCCATGGCTAACAGCGGGGAACATTTCTGTTTAGCCACAGGCAAACAGCCCAGCAGGAATGGGCTCCTGTGAGTGTCCCCTGAAGAAAAGCACTCTATTTCAATCAGGTGACCATGAATTATATCTCACTCTCCTGAGGATAACACAGAGAGATAAAGAACGGATGTTGTTTGAACGCCAGCAAACATACACTGCAATGCTTTGTTCTACAATGATTCCCGAGTACGTGTTACTGGCCTGGAGTGGTAAAGTGTCCTACCATGAAGGATGCAATAAGGCTGCCCTCCCCAGAAACCTTTTGCAAAGGCTTTGGGAGTACATCCAGGAGAACCGCGAATGCCAGGGCAAAGTAATCCTTTCACATGCTTGCTTTTAAACCATGTATAGTATTTTAAAAGGTACACTCACCAGAGGTCCCTTCTCCGCCTGGCGGGTCCAGGAGGCAGCCTTGGGTGGGTTCGGGGGGTACTGGCTCCAGGTCCAGGGTGAGAAACAGTTCCTGGCTATCGGGAAAACCGGTTTCTCCGCTTGCTTGCTGTGAGCTATCTACAACCTCATCATCATCATCATCTTCTTCATCCCCAAAACCTGCTTCCATATTGCCTCCATCTCCATTGAAGGAGTCAAACAACATGGCTGGGGTAGTGGTGGCTGAACCCCCTAAAATGGCATGCAGCTCATCATAGAAGCGGCATGTTTGGGGCTCTGACCCGGAGCGGCTGTTCGCCTCTCTGGTTTTCTGGTAGGCTTGCCTCAGCTCTTTCAGTTTCACGCGGCACTGCTTTGGGTCCCTGTTATGGCCTCTGTCCTTCATGCCCTGGGAGATTTTGACAAAGGTTTTGGCATTTCGAAAACTGGAACGGAGTTCTGATAGCACGGATTCCTCTCCTCAAACAGCGATCAGATCCCGTACCTCCAGTTCAGTCCATGCTGGAGCTCTTTTGCGATTCTGGGACTCCATCATGGTCACCTCTGCTGATGAGCTCTGCATGGTCACCTGCAGCTTGCCACGCTGGCCAAACAGGAAATGAGATTCAAAAGTTCGCGGTTCTTTTCCTGTCTACCTGGCCAGTGCATCTGAGTTGAGAGTGCTGTCCAGAGTGGTCACAATGGAGCACTCTGGGATAGCTCCCGGAGGCCAATACCATCGAATTGTGTCCACAGTACCCCAAATTTGAGCGGGCAAGGCCGATTTAAGCGCTAATCCACTTGTCAGGGGTGGAGTAAGGAAATCGATTTTAAGAGCCCTTTAAGTCGAAATAAAGGGCTTCATCGTGTGGACGGGTGCAGGTTTACATCGATTTAATGCTGCTAAATTCGACCTAAAGTCCTAGTGTAGACCAGGGCTCAGTAAAAAGCATATGATGGAGGCAGAAACAGCATAGTACAAGTGAGCCAATGCAGCAGAATTTCTCAAAAAAGCACGGGCAAGTAAATTACATCTCCCTTTGATAGGTACCAAATCAAAGTTATACTGCTGCAACTGAATAATCCACCGCTGCAGCCTCCCACTCTACAGGTCACTGGCCTGGTGACGGAGGACTAGGCCAATGGTCAGTTTCTAAGGTGAAGTGTCTTCCCTCTAAGTAGACCTTGAAGTATAAAGTAGCAAAAACCATTGCCAAGAACTCTAGGTCAGCCTGGGAATACTTAGGTTCCATTGGGGTGACAATATGAGATGCAAATATAACTGGACATCCCTTGTGAAGCAGAACTGTGTCCAGACCCCAATTGCATGCATCAGTGTGAATCACTACAGGCTTCCATGGATCAAAATGAACATGGGATTGGATCCAACAGAGGGCTTAATGCAGGGTTCAGGATCCTGTTTCCTTCTTTAGTCCAAACTGACTGGCCCTGGCCCTGGGTTAAATCCCACAGTGGCTTAGCATGGGGCAGAGCATGGCCACCTATGTATTGATCCAAGGAACGAACATAAACTGCTACAACCAGTGGGTAAAGACAGCAAAGCAGCAGATTGTAACCATTCAGACATTGGTTTCATACCAATGGCTGACAGAGAATTCCCTAAAAACTCTACAGCATCTTTTGCAAATCTCCTTTTGGTTGCATTCCATTTTATGCTGATGTTGGGTTAGCACTTGGTCCAGAATAGCGTTATGCTGAAGAAGGATCTTATCAAAGAAGAGAATGTCATACAAATAGCAACATGCACCTTGGATATTATCAAGGAGCTGAGAGAGCACTCTTTGAAACATCTCAGGAACTGAGACTAAGCCAAAAGGGAGTAGTTGATAGCAGTAAAACCCCCAAATGGCATGCTGGAAGTCAACAACAGCGGTGAACTTTCAGCCACAGGTATCTGCCAATAACTGGATTGGTAGTCCAACAAAGAGAAAATCTGGGATCTACTTACCTGGTACATCACCTCTTCAAAGGTTGGCAAATGAAACTGGTCACATTTTATATATTTATTATGTGCCCTAAAATCTATGGAGTCAAATGGCACCATTCTTGTTGTCTACCATCACTGTGGGTGAGCTCCAATCTGTTCACCTTTCCACCTTCCGAAAGATACAGTTATCTTTCATGCACTGCAATTCTTCTTGCATCTTGTCCACAAGTGCAGGAGGTAAATGACATGCAGCAGGTGCAAAGGGGGTGGCTTTCATATCCAGCTGTGGAGGATACACATATCCCATGGACAGAGCACCATCACCGTTAAATAAAAATGAACAATACAGATAGTAGGACAATAATGGAACAGAATTCACAGCACCACCTTTAACAATGTAAAACTTTGTTGTCAAGGCTATGCCGTTATCGAGCATAGTGGGTGCAGTTGTATGCTCTGTCTGCAAGGCATACCAACCGCAAGCTTTTATAATCACTGCAGCTGAGCAAATGTCCAGATTGTGAATTGACTCCGATGGAAGAACGTTAACTTCAGCACCTGTATCCACTGTAGACGTCAGTAGTTTACCATTACTTCCTACCATATGAGATACCATCTCCAGCACCCTGTTGCATGAGAAGATCATACTATAGGAACCATTGGGGTCCTGGTAAAGGTGGTGTCATGTGGCTCCACATAGACTTCAGGCTGCCGCACGTCGCGAACCAGTGCACTGTGGCACACTCACGTGACGTGCCCTCCCTACCCCCAAGCCCAGCACACAGCAATTCTAGCTGGGCAGGCAGGGAAATTGGACAAGTGGCCAGTACTAACACAGCGGAAACAGTGAGGAGCTGGCAACGTTTGCTGCTGCGGCCACGGAGTGGGAGTAGACAGTGTCGTATTACCCTAGTCAACACAACTAGGAGGAGCAGCTGATGGTTTAAGCATAGACACAAAATTAGCAGCAGTTTGAGACACAGAACCCCTTTCAGCCCAAGCCCTCTCAAATGCGCCACTCTTAGCAAACACAGAATCAAAAGTTAGCAATTCTAGCACCTTCAGCCAGTAACCGTTCACCCAGGCACTCATTGGCTACACCAGTCACAAAAATATCCCTGAGCATGATCATCATCATGCGCCCAAATTCACAGTCCTGGGCCAACCAATGCAAACAACATGCAAACTCATGTATAGTTTCACTGGGCTGCTGGTGAGCTTCAAAAACAAGTTTTCCTTTTTAACAGACCAGAAGAGCCAGTGCTAAATCCTCACCGAGGCTCTGCACGGGGGCATGAATGGAGGACGTGGAGTCCGGGAGTCCATCAAGAAAATCAGTGCCACCACAGCCTAAGCAGTTCTGCAGCAAGGGTAACCAAGCACCAGCAGAGGGTTGCATGACTGGCACATAGTTCCAAAGTTCTGAATAAAATATTGCCAGTCAACAGCCAAAGGACATGCAGGCAGCATGGGTTGCAGACCAGAAGCACCTATTGCAGGATACGCATGTAGTTATCAGTCAAAACACGCAACAGCCATGAACCAGGGAGGTCAGCAAGAGTCTGAATAGAACGTAACAGTCTGAAGAGCAGGTTTGTAGCCCCAGGGCCTGCCTGGCTGTGCACACCGAACGCTACGCACCCACACCACCTTTCCACAGCACGAACAGCAACACTGAGTTCAGGGAGCAGAAACCAGGAAACCAACAGGAACAGGAAGCAGGAAGGTCCCACAAACCCCAGTCATCGCAAGCCCCAAGCTCCACCGCCAGCGGTGCAAGTAACTTTTATTTGTCCCCGGTATGGGGAGGGACTAAGGGGGGCACATGACCTCCCCACGTGACCCTCCATGTGACTCTGCCCCACCCCCAGCCTGGGGTCCCCATGCTCTTCCCCTCCCCTCCCCACCCCACGTTACCGG
The DNA here is from genome assembly GCF_965140295.1 of Lepidochelys olivacea. Lineage (NCBI taxonomy): Eukaryota > Metazoa > Chordata > Testudines > Cheloniidae > Lepidochelys > Lepidochelys olivacea. Next base: position 270,045,094 of record NC_140412.1, on the reverse strand, counting down.
GGGCAGGACTTGGGGTGGTACAGCTGCCGGAGGAGAAGAAGGTAGGCCAGGAACTTACCGTTATACTAATAATTAAAACATAATCCAATTATTTATAATTAATTTATAATTTATAATTAATAAATACCTCGCTCTCATATAGCCTTTTTCATTAGTCGGTTTCAAATCACTTTCTTAAGGTGATCAGTGTCATAATTACAGTCCTGGGATTTCAATCTGCTGAAGGGCTGAGTGCCTTTGGCAAGGTGCCAGACCCCTCAGTACTCAGCCCCTCACTAGTCCAGATTCCCCTAAATACCGCAGAACTTTGTTTAGGTCCCACTTGCACAGGAGTAAGTATACTTAAATATGCAAACACAGAGGTAATCTCATTACCGTCATTGCTTCCTTCTTCCCTTGTTTTCCCTTTTCCTTGTAGTACTTCTGTATTTCTTTCAGCAGGTTTTCTTCCTGTTCTGCCTCTCTGGCTCTTTGAGCTTCTGACAGCGTTTCTAAAGCTTGATATACAGTCTCGCCTAGTCTTAGATGTATTTCCTTTATTTCCTCTGGCCTTGACTTTAAGCCTTCCTTTATATTTTTATATTTCTCCTTGAAGTGATCTATTATATCTTTTACCTTTTCTTCCTCTAGTTCTCTGTATATTTTCTCAAATTCCCTCTCCTGTTGTTCAGTCTTCTCTTTGGCATATTTGTACATCTCATTGCTGTAAGATCGGCCTCCATTCCCCTGCACCATTTCCTCAATCACTTTCCTCAGTTCATTAATCTGCTCATCCCTTTCTGTGCCAGTTGCTTTATTGTTCAAAGCGCAGCATCGGTTCCCACAAACATTAATCAACTTCCGAAGATCTTGGTTATCCAAGTCTCTTATATAATCATTCAGTAAGTCACCTTCTAAGTCTTCTTTCCGGGTGAATAAGACAACCATGTACCTCATTGCTTCAGCCCCAAAAATCTCTCGTATTCGACTGACTGCTGCCGTATCATCTTCAGTGTAACAGCCCAGCTGTGTAACCAGCACCAGAGCATGGGGGCCTGGGCAGGAGAGCATGATACAGCGAGCGATCTCACAGGCAGATGCTTCATCAGGGGCCTTTGTATCAAAAATATCAGGAGTATCGATAACCACAACCTCCCTCCCATCCCATGTTACCCTCTCTTTAGCACAAGTCTCAGTTACTGACTTTTTTACCATGAGCTTGGACTCAAACTTTCTCTCGCCAAGGATGGTGTTTCCTGTCGCACTTTTCCCAGCTCCACTTTTACCAACGAGGACAATTCTCAGTTCACGTCCTCCAGGGTCTTGACCATCAGTATGTGAATCTGTGGGAAAAAAATGAGATTCAGAACATCATTGCACAGGTAATAAGGTAACAATGGAGAGACTGCAGCTGTGAGGATAACTGTTAATGCATACTTCAGCTCAACTCTCTTGCTCCTAATGGAGTTCAAAATGGTGACACCCTGTATGACTCAACCCAAACGAAAAGAAAAGTACAAACGTACATCATGTACAAATGATGCAAGTTTAACTATTTACATGGTGTTTTTTGTTGGGATGTTTTCACATGAAACACAAATCTTCTTGGAGAACCCCTTTTATGTCTCTACCTGATTTCCTTTCAGCCACCCAGTAGGGGCCTCTTCCAGTGAACCTTGAGCTCTGTCTGTTGTTCCTGTGAAATCTGCTGTCTGGGATAGGCCCTGTCCATTCTATTCTATTCTAATGGGGAACTCATTACTATCACAACTCTTCCAGCCTCAGCTTCCACAGTTACATTCTGAGGTTCTGGTGGGCAACCATCCTGACATTCTGTCCCCGTGATGTCTTCGCAGATGTTCCTCATGGATAACTTTAAGCTTAGGCCTGGGTTCCAACTGTATTCTGAACGCCACTTAATTTATTTGTGTTAGTACTGTGTAGGGTGCCTCCCAAGGTTTGTGCAGCTGAGGGCTCCTAATATTCACTCTGCTAAGATTGTGGAACTGGATCCCCCCTTAAACATCTCCCCACATGACCTTCAATTACAGAGTTTTTTTTCAGTTTGTCAGAGGCTGCCCTCACATTTGCTCTAGCAAAGTTATGAACTCTTTCTATTCTGGGTTGTAGGTGTAGGGTTTCTACATAGTCCAGATGGTTCAAATCCCTCTGTTCCTCTTCAGGGACTCCATTCTAGAGGTTTGCTGGGGTGCTGAGCTCCTGCCCAAACATGAGGAGTTCTGGGGTACACTTCAAACTCTCATAGCCTGCTGTTCTATCAGGCATCACAAGGAATGGGACATGCTGGTCTCCATCCATTTGGTGTGTTGTTCAACAGTAGCCAGCTGAGCCCACAGCATCCTATTGAACCTTCCCCCCCTCACCCCCCAACAGACTGTGTGTGTGCTGGGGTGGGGTGAGTTGGGGATCCTTAGAGTCTCACAAACCTGCTGAAACACTTTGGAGTCACAGTTTCTCCTTTGATCCATGCAGTGGCGGATTAGCCAATGGGCCCCTGGGCCCCATCCAATTAGGGGGCCCGGAAAAATGGGCACCCCACCCCCAGGAGACAAGCGCCAGGGCAGGTCAGGGGAAGTCTTCGCGCCCTGCCCCTACTCCCTGGAAGCAGTGCTGGATGGAGTGGGGGAAGCCCATGTGCCCCAACCCCGCTCTGCTCCCTGGCAGGAGCGCTGGGCAGGCAGGGTGGGGCAGGGGAAGCCCCTGCTCCCTGACTCCGCTATGCTCCCTGGCAGAAGCTCCAGACAGCAGGGGATGCCCCAGCACCGGGACCCCATCTGCAGCCATGAGACTAGAGGAGCTCTAGCTCCTTGCCTCAGCCTTAGGGCTGGGGAAACTGTCACTCCCTGCTGCAGCCCCAGGGAGCAAACGGGGGGCTGCAGTGTGCGGGGGCAGAATGGGGCAGGACCGTGGGTAGAACAAGGGCGGGGCCGTCGGGGAAGGGAGAGAACGGTGTGAGGCCCTGAGCAGGGCTGCAGGTGGAAGGGGCAGAATAGGGGTGGGACAGTGGGCAGCAGGTGTGGGGAGGGGTCCCCCACTTGCTCTGGCCCAGGGCCCCACGGAACCTTAATCTGCCCCTAGATTCCTGTGCAACTCACTTGGGACCCCAGATCTGGTGAAGAATTCATTCACTAGAACCCCTGCTACCGTCACAGCCTCTGGATTGCACATTGGATAAGCCTCAGGCCATTTTGTGAAGTATCTGTCGCTACCAGCAAATACTGATTGCCAGCATCTGTGTCAGGCAGAGGCCCCAGCTCACCGACAGCAATGCACTCCCTTGGTGCTCGAGATACTGCTGCAAAGGGCCCTCCCTGTGTTAGGGGCGGCTGCTGTAAGACTTGCGGACTGATAGACCCACCCCATTTGTGAGCCTAATGATGAGAAATTGGATAAAAGTATATACAATATTCTAAGCACATGTAACAGGAAATGATGATGGCAAAAAGGTACAAAAAAGGGAGACAGAAAGACACATTAGCCCAAATGAAAAGGTCTCCTGCTAGAGATTCATAGATTCCAAGGCCAGAAGGGACCATTGTGATCATCTAATCTGACCCCTTCTGACAGGTAGAGGGCTGGGTTTACCAGTGGTGTCACCTAGTGGTTAGGTCACTGGGCCTCCACTCCCCACAAACCTCATCTTCAACAACAACTCTTGCTGACATACCCTCCAATTGGGTCACCAATTCATGCCCCTTTCTGGAGTAACAGAGTTCAAAAAAATATAGAGTCCCAAGGCCCTACCTGTGATGAGGATGTAAGTCCACCTCCTGACCCCTATAGGTGGACTTACATCCCCCCCTTGCTTCGGGGCTTTGAATGTCTCTACTCTCTCCTTACTTCTGAGAGGGCTGCTTCCAAGGGCATAAACCTCCCTTCCCTGTGATAAGGACCTGGGCCCTCTCTCTTCAATGGGCTCCAACCCAGGGCCCTATGAGAGGCAACAGTATCAAGGACCCTGGAGCACCTCAAGGGTGCCTCCTTTGGCCACTTCCTACCATTTGCCTCCCCTAAAAGACTCAAAGTTCAACATAAGAGAGGAGAAATCCAGCTGGGCTCAGCTGGTAGCCTCTTCCTGAGAGTGAAAGCTTCTGCAGTTCCCCCATGGAGCTCTCAGTGTACGGGGAGACTTTGGCAAACCAGTAAAGTGCCTGAAACCACTATGGCTTATTGCTAAAAGCAGCCAAGTCAGCAGGCTGTAAATTAGCCAAGTCAGCAGGCTTGGCTTAACCAAGGCAGGAGGGGGTGCCACAGAAAGGGCAGCTTGACCCCGCCTCCTTCCTGATACGAATTGTGTGGAAGTGGCTGATACATGCATTTTCGAAGAGCAGGATGTGCCCCAGGAATGTCTATTGGGGCCTCAAGGCTGCAAACTCTGGAAAACCCCACACCTGGTTAATCGATAATCAGAAGGAACCTCTTGCTTGACTATTGAAACTGCTTACTTAACAACTTTGCTTTAAGGGACATATCATTCTATTACTAATGTATAAATAAGGGGAAAAAGTTTGAGGTCGGGGGGACTCTTCAGGACTGGACTCTCCCTCTGGATGCATCTTGTGTTCCCCAGCGGCAGACAGGCTGCCGCTGTGCCACTCGAGAGCCACACTCAGCTTTGGTAATTATCAAGGGTTGTGGGTGTTTTACTAACCTCTTGCGGACGTGTGTATGGGGCTTGAGACTAAGTAAAGTTTAGCTTTAAGTGAAAGCACTCTTGTGTTGTCCTGTTTGTGCCAGCCATCGACTGGTCGGACGGCCGTGTCTCCCCTGATTTATTTCCTGACACCACCTCGCACAGAGTAAAAGTTACCAAGAGCTTTAGGTTGAAAGAACCCCGGGTAACATAAGGATAGGTCTGTCTACTTCTGAGCTGTCTGGCTCCTTTTTATGCTCCTCCTCCAGCAGGAGCAGATTGTACAGGTGGTGGGGGCAGAGTCACCTGTGCCCAGAACTTCTCCTTAACTCCTTCAGTTCCAGTGTGGAACCATATACCCCATCAGACCACTGTGTAACACAGGCCATAGAATCCTCCCAAAATAATTCCTTACCACAGATCTTTTAGAAAAACATCCAACCTTGATTTTAAAATTACCAAATTCCTGTGAGCAACTTAAAGAAGTATGGGCTGGATGAATGGACTATAAGGTGAATAGAAAGCTGGCTAGATCGTCGGGCTGAATGGGTAGTGATCAATGGCTCCATGACTAGTTGGCAGCCAGTATCAAGCGGAGTGCCCCAAGGGTCGGTCCTGGGGCCGGTTTTGTTCAATATCTTCATAAATGATCTGGAGGATGGCGTGGATTGTACCCTCAGTAAGTTTGCAGATGACAATATACTGGGAGGAGAGGTAGATATGCTGGAGGGCAGGGATAGGATACAGAGGGACTAGACAATTTAGAGGATTGGGCCAAAAGAAATCTGATGAGGTTCAACAAAAACAAGTGCAGAGTCATAGAATCATAGAATTGGAAGGGACCTCTGGAGGTCATCTAGTCCAACCCCCTGCCCAGAGCAGGACCAATCCCAACTAAATCATCCCAGCCAGGGCTTTGTCAAGCCTGACCGTAAAAACTTCTAAGGAAGGAGATTCTACCACCTCCCTAGGTAACGCATTCCAGTCCTGCACTTAGGACGGAAGAACCCAATGCACTGCTACAGATAGGGACCAAATGGCTAGGCAGCAGTTCTGCAGAAAAGGACCTAGGGGTTACAGTGGATGAGAAGCTGGATATGAGTCAACAGTGTGCCCTTGTTGCCAAGAAGGCCAGTGGCATTTTGGGTTGTATAAGAAGGGGCATTTCCAGCAGATTGAGGGACATGATCATTCCCCTCTATTTGGCATTGGTGAGGCCTCATCTGGAGTACTGTGTCCAGTTTTGGGCCCCACACCACAAGAAGTATGTGGATAAATTGGAAAGAGTCCAGTGGAGGGCAACAAAAATGATTAGGGGGCTGGAGCACATGACTTATGAGGAGAGGCTGAGGGAACTGGGATTATTTAGTCTGCAGAAGAGAAGAATGAGGGGGGATTTGATAGCTGAGGGGGGATTTGATAGCTGCGTTCAGCTACCTGAAAGGGGGTTCCAAAGAGGATGGATTTCGACTGGTGAGGTTTGCGATGGTCCTTACCTCCTGAGGGAGTTCATTTACTATCTGAGACCAGCCTCCCAGAAAGTTCTGTCTACTGCACACATGTTTTTCCTTATTGTAGAGAGTTCCATTGTGCCAGAGGAGCAAAGCTGTTTGACCATAGTCTTCATCCCAGAGCTAGAGGCTCCTTTACATGTTCTATGCCCTGGGGCCAAGCTATGGAACACCTTGAAGAGAAGGACTGAGATCTTGAACTTGATTCAATATTCTGTGGAGAGAGCAGAGGGCAGGTGTGATGTGCTTACAGTAGCCCATGTTGCTGAGGAGATGCACTGCAGCATTCTGTACTGATTGGCATTTCCTAAGTGCTGAAGGTTTCATGCCCAGGTATATCACATTGCTGTAATCCAGCTGAGAGGTGATGGGAGTAAGGATAATAGACCTGGGGGGTGCAGGTGGTGTTGTCTCCGATCCTCCCAGTCAAGGGTAAGGGCCCAGGCAGAGGTGGTAGATGTGGTATATCTTGACTTTAGTAAGGCTTTTGATACTGTCTCACATAACTTTCTGATAAATAAACTAGGGAAATACAACCTAGATGGAGCTACTATAAAGTGAGTGCATAACTAGTTGGAAAACTGTTCCCAGAGAGTATTTATCAGTGGTTCACAGTCAAGCTGGAAGGGCCTTTGAGTGGGGTCCTGCAGGGATCAGTTCTGGGTCTGGTTCTATTCATATATCTTCATCAGTTATTTGGATATTGTCATAGAGAGTACACTCATAAAGTTTGCAAAAGATACCAAAATGAAAGGGTTGTCAGTGCTTTGAAGGATAGGATAAAATTCAAAATGATCTGGACAAACTGGAGAAAAGGTCTGAATGAAATAGAATTAAATTCAATAAGTACTCCACTTTGGAAGGAACAATCAGATGCACACACACAAAATGGGAAGTGACTGCCTAGGAAGGAGTACTGCGGAAAGGGATCTGGGGGTCATAGTGAACCACCAGCTAAATATGAGTCAACAGTGTAACACAGTTCACAAAAAGTAAACATCATTCTGGGATGTATTAGCAGGAGTGTTGTAAGCAAGACACAAGAATTGATTCTTCTGCTCTTCTCCGCACTGATTAGGCCTCAACTCGAGTATTGTGTCCAGTTCTGGGTGCCACATTTCAGGAAAGATGTGGACAAGTTGGAGAAAGTCCAGAGAAGAGCAATAAAAATGATGAAAGGTCTAGAAAACATGATCTATGAGGGTAGATTGAAAAAAAATGGGTTTGTTTAAAACTGGAGAAGAGAAGTCTGAGAGGGGACATGATAACAGTTTTCAAGTAAGGTTGTTACCAGGAGGAGGCAGAAAAAATGTTCTTCTTAACTTATGAGGGTAGGAGGAGAAGCAATGGGCTTAAATAGCAGCAAGGCAGGTTTAGGTTGGATATTAGGAAAAAACCTGCTAACTGTCAGGGTGGTTAAGCAGTGGAATAAAATGCCTACGGAGATTATGGAAACTCCATCATAAGAGATTTTTAATAGTCGGTTAGACAAACCCCTGTCAGGAATGGTCTAGATAATACGTAGTCCTGCCCTGAGTGCAGGAGACTGGACTAGATGACCTCTCAAGGTCCCTTCCAGTCCTATGATTCTTAGACTCTATGAAAGCTTGAACGACTGAGGTCAGGTGATTGTCTGCCAGGATGGGACGAAGTCTCCTAGACAATGGTAAAGCTAATATGGGGTGGGAAAGCAACCCTCCCACTCCCCCGGCCGCCTTTAGGTGTATGTGTCATGCTTGTTCAAGGTATATGGCATGAATTTTCACACAGGGGCAGAAAGCAAGCCCACCCCACCCTCACACAGCAATGGTAGCTCCTGTGGTTGGGCCTTTCTCTCCCTCCAGGCATTGCAACATGGAGCACAGGGTCACATGGTGCTGTGAACCCATTCACTATATCATAATGCCAACCACGCATATTTGGCCTGGCTGTCCCTCTGTCATGATAGGGGGGAGGCCAGGCGAAATCTGAATAGCACCATGACTCTGTGCACCAAGCCACAATGCCAGAAGTGGGAAGCCAGACTCCCCCCTGCATGGGCTGGAGCCGCTGCTGCTGGGGGAGTGCAGGTGATCTCACTCTCCAGCCTACGACCAGTGACTCATCTCCCTCCTTGTTCCAAAACCTGGCTCTGCCACTGCTCCTAGTTTATTGGAGATGACAGCATTACTTACAGATGCTGCTATGTGAGAGCTTAGCATTAACAAGAAATCTATGAGTGCTCCTGTCATAAACATACAGCTAAGGGGCGCATACAATCCCTCCTGAGCAGCTGTACTAAATTCTTACCTGTAAGGGGTTAAGAAGCTCAAATAACCTTGTTGGCACCTGAACAAAAGGACCAATAAGGTAAGAAGATACTTTCAAATGGCGGGGGGGGGGTGTTTGTGCTCTCTTTGTTGTTCCCTCTCTAAACGGAGAGAGAGACCAGGCAGGAAAAAACATCTCCTGAAAACTTACCTGAAATGAGAATCTAAGCTTACAGACATGGTAAGCAAGGGCAAGGAAATGTGTTAGATTATCTTTTGTTTTAGCTTGTGAATTTTTCCTATGCTTAGAGGGAGTTTTATTCCTTTTTTTTTTGTAACTTTGAAGCTGAGCCTAGAGGGGAATCCTCTGTGTTTTAAATCTTTTTATTACCCTGTAAAGTTACCTTCCATCCTGATTTTGCAGGTGTGATTCTCTACTTTTTTATAAATAAAATTATTCTTCAAAGAACCTGATGGAGTGGTCTGTGCTCACATTGTAACCAATTGGTTGGTATATTATTCTCAAGCCTTCCCAGGAAAGGAGGTGAAGGGGTTTGGGGGAATATTTTGGGGGAACAGGGCCTCTAAGTCACCCTTTTCCTGAATTTTTGTAAATCACTTGGTGGTGGCAGTAATACCATTCAAAGACAAGGAAAGGAATTGTACCTTGGGGAACTTTTAACCTAAGCTGGTAGAACATAAGTTTAGGGGGTCTTCCAAGAGGGTCCCCACATCTGTACCCCAGAGTTCAGAGTGGGGAGGGAATCCTGACAGCTCCTAAACTACAGATTGAACCGACCAATTGTGGTGTGAACCTTCAACCAAAGGAGGCTTCGCCATGACTTCAAACTCTTCAAAATGCAGTCCTCTGCTCACCAAGGTCATCTCTGTCTTGCTTGAGTTCAGCATGCAAAGGATAGCTAGAGCTGTGTGGCATTTGCATGTTGGTGGCACTTTAGCCCATTTCATTTGACCAGTTCACTTAAAGGCTTCAGGTGGATGTTCAAAAGGACAAGAGAGAGAACTGATCCCATCAGGGATTCCACAAGTGAGGAATCAAGGGGTGGAGGTGCCATTTCTCATTACTACTCATTGGATGTATATATATCTATATCTATATCTGTAATGTGTTGCGAAGTTATGTTAACTATATATATGTTCTGCTTTTCCTACAATTCTGTTCACCCATATCAATATCCCCCCACACTTGGTATGAGTACTCAAAATATGAGATGGGAGAATATAGGGAGGTACCAAGGACAAAGCTGGCACAAACTAGTTGGTTAAACTTAACCTTTATGTAACATGTAAAAAGTTTTGTAAAAACTTGTAAAAATCAGACTATAAACACTATGAGCTGAAGTGCATATGCTTGAATTACAAGCTCTGGGTAAGATGAAAATGCTGCGAGATAAGAATTGATTCCTGGACGGAGGATATCATAGAATCATAGAATCATAGAATATCAGGGTTGGAAGGGACCCCAGAAGGTCATCTAGTCCAACCCCCTGCTCAAAGCAGGACCAATTCCCAGTTAAATCATCCCAGCCAGGGCTTTGTCAAGCCTGACCTTAAAAACCTCGAAGGAAGGAGATTCTACCACCTCCCTAGGTAACGCATTCCAGTGTTTCACCACCCTCTTAGTGAAAAAGTTTTTCCTAATATCCAATCTAAACCTCCCCCACTGCAACTTGAGACCATTACTCCTCGTTCTGTCATCTGCTACCATTGAGAACAGTCTAGAGCCATCCTCTTTGGAACCCCCTTTCAGGTAGTTGAAAGCAGCTATCAAATCCCCCCTCATTCTTCTCTTCTGCAGGCTAAACAATCCCAGCTCCCTCAGCCTCTCCTCATAACTCATGTGTTCCAGTCCCCTAATCATTTTTGTTGCCCTTCGCTGGACTCTCTCCAATTTATCCACATCCTTCTTGTAGTGTGGGGCCCAAAACTGGACACAGTACTCCAGATGAGGCCTCACCAATGTCGAATAGAGGGGAACGATCACGTCCCTCGATCTGCTCACTATGCCCCTACTTATACATCCCAAAATGCCATTGGCCTTCTTGGCAACAAGGGCACACTGCTGACTCATATCCAGCTTCTCGTCCACTGTCACCCCTAGGTCCTTTTCTGCAGAACTGCTGCCTAGCCATTCGGTCCCTAGTCTGTAGCTGTGCATTGGGTTCTTCCGTCCTAAGTGCAGGACCCTGCACTTATCCTTATTGAACCTCATCAGATTCCTTTTGGCCCAATCTTCCAATTGGTCTAGGTCCTTCTGTATCCTATCCCTCCCCTCCAGCGTATCTACCACTCCTCCCAGTTTAGTATCATCCGCAAATTTGCTGAGAGTGCAATCCACACCATCCTCCAGATCATTTATGAAGATATTGAATAAAACCGGCCCCAGGACCGACCCTTGGGGTACTCCACTTGATACCGGCTGCCAACTAGACACAGAGCCATTGATCACTACCCGTTGAGCCCGACAATTTAGCCAGCTTTCTACCCACCTTATAGTGCATTCATCCAGCCCATACTTCCTTAACTTGCTGACAAGAATACTATGGGAGACCGTGTCAAAAGCTTTGCTAAAGTCAAGAAACAATACATCCACTGCTTTCCCTTCATCCACAGAACCAGTAATCTCATCATAAAAGGCGATTAGATTAGTCAGGCATGACCTTCCCTTGGTGAATCCATGCTGGCTGTTCCTGATCACTTTCCTCTCATGCAAGTGCTTCAGGATTGATTCTTTGAGGACCTGCTCCATGATTTTTCCAGGGACTGAGGTGAGGCTGACTGGCCTGTAGTTCCCAGGATCTTCCTTCTTCCCTTTTTTAAAGATTGGCACTACATTAGCCTTTTTCCAGTCATCCGGGACTTCCCCGGTTCGCCACGAGTTTTCAAAGATAATGGCCAGTGGCTCTGCAATCACAGCCGCCAATTCCTTCAGCACTCTCGGATGCAACTCGTCCGGCCCCATGGACTTGTGCACGTCCAGCTTTTCTAAATAGTCCCTAACCGCCTCTATCTCCACAGAGGGCTGGCCATCTCTTCCGCATTTTGTGATGCCCAGCGCAGCAGTCTGGGAGCTGACCTTGTTAGTGAAAACAGAGGCAAATAAAAAAAAGCAGGATATGTACGTCTCCTTTTTGTACTGTACTGTTTTGTCTTCAGACAATACATTTGGCTGAGTTCAGCTATTTGCATTTTTAAGAACAAACCGTGAGTTGTAGTCTAACAATTGGCTACACCTTTTAGTCAATACTCTCAAACCATTTTAGCACATTACCTTGGTCCCCTGCCACCTCATCATGGCAAAAGAACAGTATCTCATGGTCAACAGTACAGAATGCTGCAGAGAAGTCCAGAAGGATGAGAATGGATGTCTGTCCTCTATCCATTGACAGCAGGAGATCACCCACCAGTGCCACTAAGAACAGTTTCAGACCTATGTCCTGGACTGAATCCAGTTTGAAGCTAGCATTCCAGACCTGGCATAATTAGATGAGCTTGTCATTGGCCTTTGGCTAGCTTCTCTATGAGTTTGCTCAGGAAGGGAAGGTCCTCTCCACTGAACGTGACATTGGCTAGGTTGGTCAGGAGTGGCACCAGTTGTTCTTGACTTTCACAAGCCAGGAAGGGCCTGGGTTGAGATTCCTTTAGGATGTGCAGAACTTCTTGATGAGTGAATGTGTTGAACTCTGGGAGTGCAGGTGGGCTGCTGGTTGGTGGGAGGAGGTGGAGGGAATCCAGGCTTCCTGAAGGTCTGAGAAGGCTTCCTGAAGGTGTGTAATCATTTTAGCACAGTTGGATTTCTGGTTTTAGAACAATAGGATGATAGTTCTTGGCAGTGTTCAGTTCTGGTGCAAGTTGCAAGCAACCAGGAGTGATGAAACAATTTACCACCCTGGATAGCTCCTAGGGGAAAGATTGGCAGCCTCAATGGAGGCTGATGGGAAGTTTCTCATGGTCTGTAATGTCTGGTTTGTCTACACTTTGAGCTGGGAGTGTGATTCCCTGGGCTTGAGGAGACAGACCAGCGCTCACTCTGATTGAGCTAGTGTGCTAAAAATAGAGTGTAGCCATGGCAGCGCAAACCGAAGGAGGGGACATTCACCCTGAGTACATACCTATCCAAGGCCATAGGCACACATCTCAGGGCAGCTCACATTTGAGATAGCACAGGTCTGTCTCCTTGAGCTGGGAACTACACCCCCAGCATAAAGTGCAGACATCCTCCATTACAGCCTCAGCATAGGTTTGTAGGAATTCGTTATGTTTCATCCTGTCTGCACCTGCCTTCATTTTCTGCCAGTGGTGCTTGAGTTTCCACCCCCTCTTCATTTGGAGAAGGATGTCATGGTGTGTGGCAATGGGGAGGGAGGGGCTATTTGGGGGCCAACAGGTCAATGGTCTAGGCTAGCATAGAATGATGATGATTCACCAAATCCTTGATAACTTGTCCTGTGGGTTGTGTGCTGTTGTTATCTAGCAAGCTTTGGAACTTGTTAGAATCTGTGATTCCTTGTGGTTGAATCAGGACCCACTGGTCTTTCTTGTTGCCTAGGCCCAGGAAGGTCTCTGGCCATTGCCCTAATATGGTGATGGTCTGTCCAAGGCATTGGCTGTGCTCTGATGTCCTTTATCTTGATATCTAGGCGTAAGAGGAAGTCCAGTGTGCGACCAGCTGTGTGGGCTGGACCAGAAATGACCTGTAAAACTACTAGGGAGGAAAAGGAGGAGATGAGTTCTGGGGCAACCATGGCCTCGTTAATATGCATTTTGAAGTTTCCTAGGATGAAAAATCTGGGGTATTTCACCACCACTGCTGACAAGATATCAATGAGTTCCTTTATGAACCCTTTAGTCTGTTTCAGAGGGGTAGCCGTGTTAGTCTGTTTCAGCAAAAACAATGAGGAGTCCTGTGGCACCTTAAAGACAAACACATTTATTTGGGCATTAGCTTTCATGGGCTGGAACCCACTTTGTCAGATCCTTTAGTCTGTGGTTGTCTGTAAATGAGCATAAAATCTGTTAACTTTGACTCTGGTTTCTACTGCCATGTGAATGAATTTGAATAAAGTTGTCTTACCTGAGGCACCTCTCTGGGATTTGATATATGTAGAGACAATGAATGCAGGGCCATCTGCCTTTCTGTCCTGCCTGGGGCTGTGATGTATGGCGTGTCTGGGGAGGCTGAGGTGGGCTGGAACAGGTCTTGTTCCAGCCCAGTCTCAGTGAGGCAGGATACACTGAGTGCTTCATCACTGATAAGGTCATGTATTGTTCGTTAGTGGCAGATCATACATTGATCAGCATCAGCTTTAGTTTCTGATGCACTGTGCTTGGATCAGATCTGGATAACTCAATCTCTTTTCTGGGGGTAAACTCTTCAGCACCACCAGAGGGCTGCTATAACTGCCATCCCTCACCGACTCTTCATGTTCCTAGCCACTCATTTTGGCTGAGATGATGAACTGAACCAAAGGAGCCTTCTGGGGGGGGTCCCCCCACAGCAAAGATAGTACTTTGTCCCATCTCGACAGTACAAATCTACCTCTCCCATCTGGGCTATTGTGGGTTACAAATGATGTTACAACTATCTAGTCTTAGCCAAAGTTCTCTGTCCCAATTCCACTCCCAGGTGGCTGATTTCCTCAGTGTTCTGTGACTCTTTGACTTTCTTCTTTGAATGATTTTTCAGCTCCTTAAGTCCTTGCTGCAGCTCGTCTCCCTTACCAAGTACCAAGTGGGACAGAGCTTTCCTGGTCTCCCAGTTTTTGTGGAAAACTTTCTGATTCATGACAGTCAGGTTGTGGGTCACCTCATCAATTCGCCTTGGCAACCCAGAGGTAGTTGTATAAAGGGGATTCAAGTTCTGCTCGGAACGCTTTGTAACTGCTTTCCCAACCAAGATTCTCTCCGTCCTTCCTGGGAAGCTTTGAGATGTTGCTCTATTCTGTAACAATATGGCTTTTCTGTAGCCATGTTGGAATGCCTGAACCAAAGCCGCCTTCTGCAGCCGGACTGAAGTAGCAGCAGCCATTAGCTGTCGGCCTGGAGTCACATACGCACATTCCATCTAAAATGTGTTAAAAGTGTCACACCAGGCTGTGAGGGGGGGGCTTTGCCCTGATAGCTCCCCACCGTCACCAGATAAAGAAACAGATCTCAAGATGGGTAAAGAAAACTTAAGTAACACCATTCTGTCTGGCAAGAAACTGCTTATCCATAGAGAATGTTGTGGAATCCTCATTGTATGATCATTGTCATTACACTTTCCTATTGATTGACTGTGTGATCTCTATCTGGTTTGTAACTGTTTCTGTCTGCTGTACAATTACTTTTGTTAGGTGTAAATCAATTAAGGTGGTGGGGTATGATTGGTTAGGTAATTTTTTTATGACTGGTTAGTAAAATTATACTAAAATAATTGGTTAAGATATAGCTAGGCAAGACTCAAGTTTCATTATATAAACTGCGGTCCAAGAAGGAGATAAAGAGAGGAAGAAGATTGGAAGTAAAAAAAGCAGAAGGAAGGAAGAAAAAGGCTGAAGAAGACCAAAGGAGACAAGGAACCCCAAGGAGAACTCACCTCCAAGACCCAGCCTAAGATAACAGCTGCCAGGACTCTCCTGCACAACCATGATGTGCAGCCTCTAAGATCCAGAGACTGACCTTGCCTGGCCAACAGGGGAAGCTTGCCTGCCTATACCAGGATTGGTGAGCATGACACTGTGTGCTTAGTATGTGTATTCTGTTTGGGAATTGTCAATAAATAGAGGATAAGGATATTACTGTTTGAGGGTCTTTCAGTGGCTAAAGATCCTGCCAACCTGCAGGAAGATGCACCCTGAGCCCTAGGAATTGGATAAGGGTGGGTGTATAAATTAACAGGGTTGCACCTTAAGCCCTAGGAATTGGGTAAAGGTGTGTGTGTCCCTACAGTGTGGAAGAGTTAGAGAAATTTGTGCAGGTAACAATTCCTTCTGTGAAGTCTGGCACATTTGTTTTTGGTCTTGTTTTAATTTATTTTATTAAGCCTCCCGCTCTCCAGTTTTAGGTCTTTCTTTAGGTTTTATTTTAATTCCTTTTGTAAAGCTCTTGTTTTAGGTTCTTTTGGACATCTGTAACTTTTGTCAGTATGTCTCTCATTTCTTCCATCTTGATTCAACAGGAATACCAGCTCACAATTTCTCTCCTTGAAAACTGGCTCTCACTCCTGACATCAATGTTACTCCTTTTTAGCCCAGCCATAGTCAATATTTGAGACCTTGTTTTTTGGGAAAAACTTTTGTACATGCTAGGGATGGTAACAAGACCCATCACAGTCACAGAGATGCCCTTGGGACTGTCACCTGATGTGCTGAAATTACCTCTGAGCCTGTTTTCCCTGCCAGCTTGTGACTCCAGAGCCCTGCCTTGTTGAGCCAGACATGCTAACCTGCTGCAACACAGACCCAGGGTCTGGGCCACACCCCCAAAGCTGCAGACTTTAAGTGAAAACACCTCAGCAGGTTACCTGCCTCCAGCACCCAGACATGGTCACATGTCACTGTAAGACCATGTGGGAGTAGGAAAAGAAAAAGAGGGTTTAAGTACAGCCATTTAAGTGTCAGAGACAGAGCAACTGTTAAGCTAAGTCTTAGCCTAATATCGTGAGACCTGTAGAAGCAGGGCTCATGTCAGAAGCAAGTGGGAAAGCAGCAGAACAGAGTTAGTGTGACTAGCCTTGAAATAACGATGTTTTGAGAAGAGTAGTGAAAAATACTGGAATGGACAGGAACTAACATAAACATAAGATATAGATGTTTTTAAATAATACATGCCACGAAAGAGTATAAATGCTTGTGTGTTATTGTTTGTATTTCAAAGAAACTGAGGCAGAGATGCTCTGTGTCAGCTGTGTTTTTCCCTTGCAATTGCTCGAATAAAACTGTCTCTGACTTGTTGCTGACAACCTAAGAGTGAAGACTGTCTCCATTCTTCCTGCTTTGGCCCACAGGTACACAGGAAAGCTTGCAGGTAGATAAACCATTTACAACCAATTGTCCTAGTCAATGGGAGCCTTCAAGATTCTAAACCACCACTAATGGCCCACACTTTGCATCATTACAATAGGACCTCAGAGTTATACTTCATATTTCTAGCTTCAGATACAAGAATGATACATGCATACAAATAGGGGGAATATATTCAGTAGGTTATAACCTTTGTTATGATACCTTACAGGAGACCTTTTGCAGAAAGCATATTCCAGTTCCATTATATTTACACTTATAAGCATATTTCCATAAAACGCATGGAGTGCAACATCGCAGGCACCATCTTTGTACAGCACAGTGGGGTCCTGGTCTATAACTAGGACTTTCTAGGCACTCTGGTAAAACAAATAATAGCTGCCTAATTTGAACCCATTACTATTCAGCCCAGGGTGCCCCACTTTCTCTAGGGTATATTATTTCTAGTGTATTCCCCTTTCGTAAACTAAGTTACTTGACAGTTTAAAAACATGACAAATCAACTCCAAATAAACAACCGTATGGACCTGCATTACGGTGAATGTATAGAGATTAAGACTGTCAGAGCCAGCTGTTCCCCTTTCTCTTATAGAGAAAGCAGGAGTGTCTTTTTTCCCTTCACACCTCCTAGCTCTGGGACTTACAAAAGGGATATGGCGAGTGGGAAAACTTAATACCAGATTTGTTTGTTTTCCAACATTGCAGTTGGGGCATTTTAACTCTCCCAGTTAGGAAGGGTGCATTGATCATCAAACCACAATTGTAACTCGATATTAAATATGTTTGTGTGGTGACTATCACTTACAGCGGATGTGTAGCCTGGAGCCGAGACTATCATGCACATTTCCTCCAAGATCAGTTCAAGAAAGTTTCAGTTACCCCCAAACAATATTATAAATAAGTCTCTGCTATACCTTTTAATCATCACCTATGCGTGTTCTCATCCCTCCATAGAAATGGGGATCAAACAGTTTTTGGTATATCTAGATCCCAAAGAGAGAAAAATCATTGTCCTTTGTAAGGCAGGAACATGTTCAGTGACAAGCCTCACTGAGAGAAGGGTTTTTTTCTGACATTGTAGCCAAGTTTGAACCATCCCCCCTTCCTCACCCCCTGCAATGCTTTACCTCTCCCCTTCCGGCTCTGCTCACAGGACATATTGTATCTCCTACAGCTGCAAATCCTTCTGCCTTCTACAACAGCCTTCCAGGCTGCTGCTGCTGCTGCTTTACCCAGAGGGTTGGGAGCTCATCTGCTTTCTTCAGCTTACAAAACAGTCTCAGATGCTCTCGCACAAAGTGCTGGAGTGGCAAAGGGATGAGAGCAAAGCAAAGAATGAGTTCAGTCCCCTTCTGTGCATGCGTCCAAATGGGTCAGTAAGGCCAAGGGAAGAACAACCTTGGAGAGTTTGACAGGAACTGAGTTTGTGGAGATCAGCTTGTCACAAAGAGCAGTGAGAGGAACACGTGAAAAAAATCAAAATGAAACTAAAGCCCCTAGAGGCTAAGACAAGCAGCTCAGCCACAAATACAGCCATAGTGCAACTGCACTTGAGTCAGGAGAGCCAGTTACAACTCTGCCATGGACATGTCTGATTGCAGTGTTTGCAATGTACAACATAAACAGGACATAATTGTTCTTTCTATATAGACTGTAAACACTTTGGAGCAGGGATTGCTTTTTCTGTGCTGCATGTTCTCCAGCACAATGGGGTCCTGATCCTGGTCACTGTAATACAAATGATACACAATTCTCTTCCGTATCATTTATCTGTAATTCTGCAGCTGTGGAATTTACTATGGAGCCTAGTATTCGCTGCAGAATATCGGCATTCATTCTTAAACCAAAAAAGAGCATAAATATGAGAAGCAGTGCGGGCCGAGGGTTGAGCTGGCCGCTGCTTCCTGCAGCTGCCATTGGCCCGGATTGGCGAACTGTGGCCAGGGGGTGCTGCGGAGCTCCATGCCTGCAGATAATCCAGGTAAACAAATTGTCCCAGACCACCAGTGGCTTACCCTGACGGGCCGGATGCCAAAAGTTGCCGACCCCTGACCTAGACCGTCCCTGACAGGTGTTTGTCTAACCTGTTCTTAAGAACCTCTAATGATGGAGGTTCCACAACCTCCCTGGGCGATTTGGTCCAGCACTTAACCACCCTGACAATTAGGAAGTTTTTTTCTAATGTCCAATTTAAACCTCCCTTGCTGCTGTTTAAGCCCATTGCTCTTGACCTATCCTCAGAGGTTAACAAGAACAATTTTTCACCCTCCTCCTTGTATTAACCCTTTAGGTATTTGAAAACTGTTATCATATCCCCTCTCAGTCTTCTCCTCTCCAGGCTAAATAAACCCATTTTTTTTCAATCTTCCCTCATAGGTCATGTTTTCTAGATCTTTAGGCATTTTTGTTGCTCTTCGCTGGGTGTTCTCCAATTTGTCCACATCTTTCCTGAAATGTGGCACCCAGAACTGGAACAATTCTCAAGTTGAGGCATAATCAGCATGGAGCAGACCGAAATAATTACTTCTTGTGTCTTCCTAACAACACTCCTAATATATCCCAGAATGATGGTTGCTTTTATTTTTGCAACAGTGTTACAATGTTGACTCATATTTAGCTTGTGATCCACTATGACCCCCAGATCCCTTTCCTCACTACTCCTTCCTAGGCAGTCATTTCCCATTCTATATGTGTGCAACTGATTGTTCCTTCATAAGTGAAGTTCTTTGCGTTTGTCCTTATTGAATTTCATCCTGTTTACTTTTGACCATTTCTTCAATTTGTCCAGATAATTTTTAATTTTAATCCTAGTCTCCAAAGCACTTGCAACCCCTCCCAGCTTTGTATAATCTGCAAATGTTATAAGAGTACTGTCTATGCCATTATCTAAATCATTGATGAAGATATTGAACAGAACCAGACCTAGAACTGATCTCTTCAGGACCCCACTCATTGTGCCCTTCCAGCCTGACTGGGAACCACTGATAATTACTCTCTGGGAATGGTTTTCCAAGCAGTTACACACCCACCTTGTAATAGCTCCATCTAGGTTGCCTACCTTGTTTATGAAAATGTCATGGGAGACCATATCAAAAATCTTACTAAAGTCAAGATATACCACATCTACTGCTTTCCTCCCATCTACAAGGCTTGTTACCCTGTCAAAGAAAGCTATCAGTTTGGTTTGACATGGTTTGTTCTTGACAAATCCATGCTGACTATTATTTATCTAGATGTTTGCAAATTGATTGATTAATTATTTGCTCCATTATCTTTCCGGGTACTGAAGTTAAGCTGACTGGTCTGTAATTCCGCAGGTTATCCTTATTTCCTTTATTAGTATATGGGTTTTTTCATACAATATAAATATCTGTGGAAGTTAAAACTGTTCAAAACTGACCATTCTGTCTGTCAGAACTGTAATGGCAAAATAAACTGAAGAGAGATCTAGAAATATCGTCCATAGTTCTTTGAACTTTTGAAAAGGGATAAAGACAAATACACACCTGACAGTTACTGGTATAAGTTTATGGAAATTATGGACTACAAATGCCCAATCCAAAGGTCAAACCAGAGATGGAACTTGCAGTTAGGGAAGGCAGTGTCTGGCTCAGCAGCAGATCAGGGTTCTACCTGGTTGTACAGACAGCAGCCTGGAATGTCCTCCATGCTTAAATAGTGTGCATGGACCCATCAGAGGCCATGAGGGTGCTGCTAGTTGGAACTTCCATGGGTGGCACTTTCTGGGGGCTAGGGTTTACAGTACATTGGTCATAGCTCTGCTGTGGTGGCCTGGAAGCACTGGAGACAGGGGTTCTGGCCTAACTCATCTTTCCTGCTTAACTCCATTTGACCCTTACCCAAAAGACCCTTTTACCAAGAGAGGGAAGTCAATAGGATTTGGGATACAGGCCAGCACCTCTAAATTAGTGACTGGTAAAATCATCCCTTCTAGAAGTAATAAAGAAACACAGCTAAATGTATGAAAAAACTGAAAATGTAAAAAGAGAGGGGAAGATGTTTTACAATATGTGCAAATAGATCTGTTAAGGAAAAATTAATGTAAAAAGGGCTGTTTGAATCTAAGTGTTAATAAAATCACCCCAATATGTTTAATTGGAGGAGGACATAACCAAGTCTTCCAACTCCCCAAGACCCTCCTGATCCAGAGAAGGAAGCCAATAGGATTTGATATGTGACCCCATGCCTCTAGACCCAAGATTTATATGTAGCACAACCTCTAGAAATTACAAAGAACTGCAGCTAAAATAATGAAAAGCTAAAATGTAAAAAAGACAGAGACATGTTTTAAAATACTTGCAAAGAGCTTTGTTAAGGCAAAGGGAACATTCATAGGTGTACATGTTAGCTCACACACGCCAGCGTGTTTTTCCAAGTGATGAACTGGAGAGAAAACGGCAAAAGATCAAAGTATTTATGATACTTTATAATAATCTGTGGTATAAATTCTATACGTTTAAAGACACAGTAGTTTTTAGAAGGTGAATATTAACCTTTTTACTGAAAAATACACAGAATTTTTCATAACCTTCTGTAAGTATTAAAAGAGAGAGAGAAAAATACAAAAGGTAAGGCATAAGGAATAACTAGGACATTGTAAGTTGTGCCTTCCAGTGTAGCTCATAGAGCTCGCTTAGCTTTTTATAATATTCAGCAGTAACACAAGGAAACTACAGGTCTGTATCCTGTAAGACATCAGTATAAACAACTTAGCATAAGAATAGCCAAGTATATTCATAGAATCATAGAATATCAGGGTTGGAAGGGACCCCAGAAGGTCATCTAGTCCAACCCCCTGCTCAAAGCAGGACCAATTCCCAGTTAAATCATCCCAGCCAGGGCTTTGTCAAGCCTGACCTTAAAAACCTCTAAGGAAGGAGATTCTACCACCTCCCTAGGTAACGCATTCCAGTGTTTCACCACCCTCTGAATGAAAAAGTTTTTCCTAATATCCAGTCTAAACCTCCCCCACTGCAACTTGAGACCATTACTCCTCGTTCTGTCATCTGCTACCATTGAGAACAGTCTAGAGCCATCCTCTTTGGAACCCCCTTTCAGGTAGTTGAAAGCAGCTATCAAATCCCCCCTCATTCTTCTCTTCTGCAGGCTAAACAATCCCAGCTCCCTCAGCCTCTCCTCATAAGTCATGTGTTCCAGACCCCTAATCATTTTTGTTGCCCTTCGCTGGACTCTCTCCAATTTATCCACATCCTTCTTGTAGTGTGGGGCCCAAAACTGGACACAGTACTCCAGATGAGGCCTCACCAATGTCGAATAGAGGGGAACGATCACGTCCCTCGATCTGCTCGCTATGCCCCTACTTATACATCCCAAAATGCCATTGGCCTTCTTGGCAACAAGGGCACACTGCTGACTCATATCCAGCTTCTCGTCCACTGTCACCCCTAGGTCCTTTTCCGCAGAACTGCTGCCTAGCCATTCGGTCCCTAGTCTGTAGCGGTGCATTGGATTCTTCCATCCTAAGTGCAGGACCCTGCACTTATCCTTATTGAACCTCATCAGATTTCTTTTGGCCCAATCCTCCAATTTGTCTAGGTCCCTCTGTATCCTATCCCTCCCCTCCAGAGTATCTACCACTCCTCCCAGTTTAGTATCATCCGCAAATTTGCTGAGAGTGCAATCCACACCATCCTCCAGATCATTTATGAAGATATTGAACAAAACTGGCCCCAGGACCGACCCTTGGGGCACTCCACTTGATACCGGCTGCCAACTAGACATGGAGCCATTGATCACTACCCGTTGAGCCCGACAATCTAGCCAGCTTTCTACCCACCTTGTAGTGCATTCATCCAGCCCATACTTCCTTAACTTGCTGACAAGAATACTGTGGGAGACCGTGTCAAAAGCTTTGCTAAAGTCAAGAAACAATACATCCACTGCTTTCCCTTCATCCACAGAACCAGTAATCTCATCATAAAAGGCAATTAGATTAGTCAGGCATGACCTTCCCTTGGTGAATCCATGCTGGCTGTTCCTGATCACTTTCCTCTCATGCAAGTGCATCAGGATTGATTCTTTGAGGACCTGCTCCATGATTTTTCCAGGGACTGAGGTGAGGCTGACTGGCCTGTAGTTCCCAGGATCATCCTTCTTCCCTTTTTTAAAGATTGCCACAACATTAGCCTTTTTCCAGTCATCCGGGACTTCCCCGGTTCGCCATGAGTTTTCAAAGATAATGGCCAATGGCTCTGCAATCACAGCCGCCAATTCCTTCAGCACTCTCGGATGCAACTCGTCCGGCCCCATGGACTTGTGCACGTCCAGCTTTTCTAAATAGTCCCTAACCACCTCTATCTCTACAGAGGGCTGGCCATCTCTTCCCCATTTTGTGATGCCCAGCGCAGCAGTCTGGGAGCTGACCTTGTTAGTGAAGACAGAGGCAAAAAAAGCATTGAGTACATTAGCTTTTTCCACATCCTCTGTCACTAGGTTGCCTCCCTCATTCATTAAGGGGCGCACACTTTCCTTGGCTTTCTTCTTGTTGCCAACATACCTGAAGAAACCCTTCTTGTTACTCTTGACATCTCTTGCTAGCTGCAGCTCCAGGTACGATTTGGCCCTCCTGATATCATTCCTACATGCCCGAGCAATATTTTTATACTCTTCCCTGGTCATATGTCCAACCTTCCACTTCTTGTAAGCTTCTTTTTTATGTTTAAGATCCGCTAGGATTTCACCATTAAGCCAAGCTGGTCGCCTGCCATATTTACTATTCTTTCAACTCATCGGGATGGTTTGTCCCTGTAACCTCAACAGGGATTCCTTGAAATACAGCCAGCTCTCCTGGACTCCTTTCCCCTTCAAGTTAGTCCCCCAGGGGATCCTGGCCATCCGTTCCCTGAGGGAGTCGAAGTCTGCTTTCCTGTGACCATTGGCTTAGATAAATGGCCTGACAGATACCCTTAGATTTTGGGGAACTAGGACTAGCTTGGTCAATAACAGGCTTTGGAACCTAATGGTACCAGGCAACTGCAGGAACATGGAAGTTATAGTGGACTGGGATATTTTAGGGTAGAATCATTGGCAGATGTCTAAGCACCAGCTTGCTTGACCAATAGGTGACATAGCTGATAATGAGTTAAATGACATTAATACATTAACCTATAGGATAAATGCACCCTCAATATTCTGAGGGTGAAGAAGTGGATTTGGACATGGAAGGCTGGACATTAGAATAAATATTCATGATAGGGCTCAGGCCCTATAACAAGGCAAACCACCACAGGGAGGGGGTTAACTTTCCATCTTTTGATCCTTCAGCACTATTATTATCTTCCATCAGTCGTGGGCATTGAGGAACCTGGACCATCAGACTCATTCAGCATGCCAGAGGCAGGGCTTGTCCTTTGTCTCTCACCACCAGGTCCTCAAGGAAGGGTGTGAGCATGCAAGTCTAAAAGCATATGCAAAGAATGATCCCACAGTTATTCCCAATACCGTTCTATGCCTAGCCGTTTCTGTGGTTTGCATCTGTTCTGTCTTTATTATTGGTTCTAATAAAAACCACCAAGGCTTGGCTTTGCCCTCTGTGTGAGTGTCCTTGCCAAGCACCTTGCCAAGGTAGTTAACTCATTGGTTTTAGTTCTGTGTTTCCTGGTTCTGGAACAAAAACCTTGTGACCCTCAGCTCATTAATCAGGATCAATTGGCAACAAGTACAAGTATCATCAAGCACTAAAAGGGATCAGGCAACACAAGCAGGTATTTATATTATTTTTGAAAAAGTTCTGTCAATTTATTTTAAATCAGTTCATTCCATGTTTCCCATTTTTTCCTCATATAGCTCAACTGTTAATCTAATATTGGTTTCAGAGAAGCAGCCGTGTTAGTCTGTATTCGCAAAAAGAACAGGAGGACTTGTGGCACCTTAGAGACTAACCAATTTATTTGAGCATGAGCTTTCGTGAGCTACAGCTCACTTCATCAGATGCATACTGTGGAAACTGCAGAAGACATTATATACACAGAGACCATGAAACAATACCTCCTCCCACCCCACTCTAATAAATTACTTCATTTCTCTTAGTTCTCTTAATTGTATCCTGGTAGAGGGTATATGTATTTCCAACCAAAGGGATAAAATATGGTTAGTGGGTGCAGCCACTTAAAAACTTCTAAGGAAGGAGATTCCACCACCTCCCTAGGTAATGCATTCCCGTGTTTCATCACCCTCCTAGTGAAATAGTGTTTCCTAATATCCAACCTAAACCTCCCCCACTGCAACTTGAGACCATTGCTGCTTCTTCTGTCATCTCCACCACAGAGAACAGCCGAGCTCCATCCTCTTTGGAACCCCCCTTCAGGTAGTTGAAGGCTGCTATCAAATCCCCCCTCACTCTTCTCTTCTGCAGACTAAATAACCCGAGTTCCCTCAGCCTCTCCTTGTAAGTCATGTGCCCCAGCCCCTTAATCATTTTTGTTGTCCTCTGTTGGACTCTCTCCAATTTGTCCACATCCCTTCTGTAGTCGGGGGGACCAAAACTGGACACAATACTCCAGGCATGGCCTCACCAATGCCGATTAAAGGGGAATAATCACATCCCTCAATCTGCTGGCAATGCTCCTACTAATACAGCCCAATATGCCATTGGTCTTCTTGGTAACAAGGGCACACTCCTGACTCATATACAACTTCTCGTCCACTGTAATCCCCAGGTCCTTTTCTGCAGAACTGCTGCTTAGCCAGTCGGTCCCCATCCTGTAGCGGTGCATGAGATTCTTCCTTCCTAAGTGCAGGACTCTGCACTTGTCCTTGTTAAACCTCACCAGATTTCTTTTGGCCCAATCCTCCAATTTGTCTAGGTCACTCTGGACCCTACCCTTACCCTCTAGCATAGCTACCTCTCCCCCCAGGTTAGTGTCACCTGCGAACTTGCTGTGGGTGCAATTCATCCCATCATCCAGAGCATTAATAAATATGTTGAACAAAACTGGCCCCAGGATCGACTCCTCTTGATATTGGCTGCCAACTAGACATCGAGCCATTGATCTCTACCCATTGAGACTGACAATCTAGCCAGCTTTCTATCCACTTTGTAGTCCATTCATCTAATCCATACTTTTTTAACTCTGGGAGACTGTATCAAAAGCTTTGCTAAAGTCAAGATATATCACATCACCTTATGGTGATATATCCAAGGAGCTCAATCTTTTTAGCCAGGCCTACACTTAACAAAGAGAAGATTAAAGGGTGACTTGATTACAGTCTATACATGTCTACGTGGGGAACAAATATTTGATAATGGGCTCTTCAATCTAGTAGAAAAAAATGTAAGAAAATCTAATGCCTGGAAGTTGAAGCTTGACCAGTTTAGACTGGAAATCAAGCATACATTTTGAACAATGAGGATATTGACCATTGGAACAATTAAGCAAGGGTTGTGGTGGATTCTCCGTCACTGACAATTTTAAAATTAATATTGGATGTTTTCCAAAAGCTCTGCTCTAGGAATTATTTTGGGAAGTTCTCTGGCCAGTGTTACACAGGGGGTCAGATTGGATGATCACATCAGTCCCTTCTGGCCTTCAGAATCCATGAATGTGTATATGTATATAGTGTGATATATATTTTCCCAGTAGTAACTAGAAGCCCCAGTCAAGATTAGGGCCCCAATTCGCTAAGTGCTTAAGTGCTGCATAAAGATATGAGAAGGTACAGTCCCTGCCCATAAAAACCATAAGAATGGCCATACTGGGTCAGACCAAAGGTCCATCTAGCCCAGTATCCTCTCTACCGACAGTGGCCAGTGCCAGGTGCCCCAGAGGGAATGAACAGAACAGATAATCATCAAGTGATCCATCCCCTGTCGCTCATTCTCTGCTCTTACGGAAGCTGTTCCATACCCCTAATAATTTTTGTTGCCCTTTTCTGAACCTTTTCCAATTCCAATATATATATTTTTTAAGTTGGGGTGACCAGATCTGCACACAGTATTCAAGATATGGGCATACCATGGATTTATATAGAGGCAAGATGACATTTTCTGTCCTATTATCTATCCCTTTCTTAATTATTCCCAGCATTCTGTTAGCTTTTTTGACTGCCACTGCACATTGAGCGGATGTTTTCAGAGAATTATCAACAATGACTCCAAGATCTCTTTCTTGATGGGTAACAGCTAATTTAGACCCCATTATTTTATATGTATAGTTGGGATTATGTTTCCAATGTGCATTACTTTGCATTTATCAACATTAAATTTCATCTGCCATTTGGTTGTCCAGTCACCCATTTTTGAGAGATTCTTTTGTAGCTCTTCGCAGTCTGCCTGGGTCTTAACTATCTTTAGTAATTTTGTATCATCTGCAAGTTTTGCCATCTCCCTGTTTACCCCTTTTTTGCAGATCATTTATGAATATGTTGAATAGGACTGGTCCCAGAACAGACCCCCTGGGGGACACTACTATCTACCTCTCTCCATTCTGAAAACTGACCATTTATACCTACTCTATTCCTATCTTTTGACCAGTTACCAATCCATGTTTGGTACAATGTTTAGCGACACTTGGGGGTTATGTTGTTGAAACTCAAAACGGACCCTAATACACATTGCCTTCAAGTTATTCAGTGACTAACCCTCTTTGAGTAAACTAAGAGGGAGGTGTGATGCACTGTACCTCAGAGCAGGACCCTGTAATGCCCATATTCATCACTTGCATATAGTTGTGATATTTCACACATATGAAAGGCCATGATCTCCTGAAACTCATTGTTCTGTCAAAATATGTGTATCATCATTGTATATGGATTTATGATATTCTATCATATGATTGTTATGGAAACATGTTGTGTGTCTGGGAGACACCACAGCTAGAACTCCAGTGGCAACAAAGGTGGTGACCCACACTCAAACTAGAACACATGACTTATGAGGAGAGGCTGAGGGAGCTGGGATTGTTTAGCCTGCAGAAGAGAAGAATGAGGGGGGATTTGATAGCTGCTTTCAACTACCTGAAAGGGGGTTCCAAAGAGGATGGCTCTAGACTGTTCTCAATGGTAGCAGATGACAGAACGAGGAGTAATGGTCTCAAGTTGCAGTGGGGGAGGTTTAGATTGGATATTAGGAAAAACTTTTTCACTAAGAGGGTGGTGAAACACTGGAATGTGTTGCCTAGGGAGGTGGTGGAATCTCCTTCCTTAGAGGTTTTTAAGGTCAGGCTTGACAAAGCCCTGGCTGGGATGATTTAACTGGGAATTGGTCCTGCTTCGAGCAGGGGGTTGGACTAGATGACCTTCAGGGGTCCCTTCCAACCCTGATATTCTATGATTCTATGATTCTATGATTCAAACGGGCGTTAAACAATCATTGACCAGCAGGGGAATTGTAAACAAGAGATTTACAAATCAATAAGAGACAATTGTACAAGCACCACACTTGGGAATTGCTCAACTTTAATTCAGCAAAGCCCACCAGGACACATCTGGGCCAGTATTTTTCCAGGCACATGGACTGAGGGTATAAAATAAGGGACACTAGCACCATGAGATCACTTCTCTTCTTCCCCACCTACACTGACGGCAGCAAGAACACTGGGAAGACAATGATTTTGAACTGAGGAAACTGGTCCCAGGCTCAGAAGGGAATTCAGCCTGTGTATTAAAAAATGTAAACTGCATGTAACATCCACTGGGGTGAAAAAGGCTGTTTAATTCAACTCTTGCTTAATCCGAAAGTTTACAGAGTAGCAGCCGTGTTAGTCTGTATCCACAAAAAGAAAAGGAGTACTTGTGGCACCTTAGAGACTAATAAATTTATTAGAGCATAAGCTTTCGTGAGCTACAGCTCACTTCATCGAATGCATACAGAGGGAGTTTGCCTGGGATCTGCCTGAGAGGAGGTACGCTAAGGGCCGCATTAAGGAGGCTGTGTTGGTGAGTATCTGAGTGTCTATTGTGGGGACAGTTTGGTGGTTTGAAAAGTGTGAATTGGGAATGCTTTGTTTCAGGTGAGCCTTGAGTGGGCCTGACTGTATAAAAAGCCAGTCAGCTGCGAACCACCTGAGCAGCGAACAGCAGAGCGGCTAACAGAGGGAGTTTGCCTGGGGAGAGCCCGCTGAGGCTTACATCTTGCCGGCTTCTCTGAGTAGTTACTACAACTCCTGAGGAAGCTCGTAGAAGGAAGGTAATATAAGAGCGTTCAGCTGTTGTGACCTGCACTGGATGTGCCATGTTTGTCTTTCTTCCACAGGACTGAAGCGACTTTGTCTGTACAAAGTGCAAGCTGGTCTCCATTATTGGAAGAGAAGGTTCAAGGTCTGGAGCAACAGGTATCGACCCTGTGTTGCATAAGAGAAACTGAAGATTTCCTGGACAGACGTCAGGATATGCTTCTACGGGCACAGTGTTCTGAAGATTCAGAGCAGGCCGCACTGCGGGGACAGGAGGACGGTGAAGAAATTTGGCAGCATGTGACCTCCAGAAGAAGAAAGGGGAGCGTCCATGTACCAGCAACGCAGATACAGGTAAGTAACCGTTTTCATGTTCTCTCCACAGGTACTAATGTGGAGAGTGGACTAGATGATACATCTGAGGAAAGGGAACAGAAGGAGACTCCACCGATTGGAAGGCATGAGATGCACTGTCCTAGGGATGGGGGTTCCACGACCACCATGCCCAAGAGAAGGAGGCAGGTAGTGGTGGTCGGGGACTCTCTCCTCAGGGGGACTGAGTCATCTATCTGCCACCCTGACCGGGAAAACCAAGAAGTCTGCTGCTTGCCAGGAGCTAGGATTCACGACGTGACGGAGAGACTGCCGAGACTCATCAAGCCCTCGGATCGCTACCCCTTCCTGCTTCTCCATGTGGGCACCAATGACACTGCCAAGAATGACCTTGAGCAGATCACTGCAGACTACGTGGCTCTGGGAAGGAGGATAAAGGAGTTTGAGGCGCAAGTGGTCTTCTCGTCCATCCTCCCCATGGAAGGAAGAGGCCTGGGTAGAGACCGTCGAATCGTGGAAGTCAATGAATGGCTATGCAGGTGGTGTCGGAGAGAAGGCTTTGGATTCTTCGACCATGGGATGGTGTTCCAAGAAGGAGGAGTGCTAGGCAAAGACGGGCTCCACCTAACGAAGAGAGGGAAGAGCATCTTTGCAAGCAGGCTGGCTAACCTAGTGAGGAGGGCTTTAAACTAGGTTCACCGGGGGAAGGAGAACAAAGCCCTGAGGTAAGTGGGGAAGTGGGATACCGGGAGGAAGCACGAGCAGGAGAGCCTGAGAGGGGAGGGCTCTTGCCTCATACTAAGAAAGAGGGACGATAAGCGAGTTATCTCAAGTGCCTATACACAAATGCAAGAAGCCTGGGAAACAAGCAGGGAGAACTGGAAATCCTGGCAAAGTCAAGGAATTATGATGTGATTGGAATAACAGAGACTTGGTGGGATAACTCACATGACTGGAGTACTGTCATGGATGGTTATAAACTGTTCCCGAAGGACAGGCAGGGCAGAAAAGGTGGGGGAGTTGCACTGTATGTAAGGGAGCAGTATGACTGCTCAGAGCTGAAGTATGAAACTGCAGAAAAACCTGAGAGTCTCTGGATTAAGTTCAGAAGTGTGAGCAACAAGGGTGATGTTGTGGTGGGAGTCTGCTATAGACCACCGGACCAGGGGGATGAGGTGGACGAGGCTTTCATCCAGCAACTCATGGAAGTTACTAGATCGCAGGCCCTGGTTCTCATGGGAGACTTCAATCACCCTGATATCGGCTGGGAGAGCAATACAGTGGTGCACAGACAATCCAGGAAGTTTTTGGGAAGTGTAGGGGACAATTTCCTGGTGCAAGTGCTGGAGGAACCAACTAGGGGCAGAGCTCTTCTTGACCTGCTGCTCACAAACCAGGAAGAATTAGAAGGGGAAGCAAAAGTGGATGGGAACCTGGGAGGCAGTGACCATGAGATGGTTGAGTTCAGGATCCTGACACAGGGAAGAAAGGAGAGCAGCAGAATACAGACCCTGGACTTCAGAAAAGCAGACTTTGACTCCCTCAGGGAACTGATGGGCAGGATCCCCTGGGAGAATAACATGAGGGGGAAAGGAGTCCAGGAGAGCTGGCTGTATTTTAAAGAATCCTTATTGAGGTTACAGGGACAAACCATCCCAATGTGTAGAAAGAATAGTAAATATGGCAGGCGACCAGCTTGGCTTAACAGTGAAATCCTTGCTGATCTTAAACACAAAAAAGAAGCTTACAAGAAGTGGAAAATTGGACAAATGACCAGGGAAGAGTATAAAAATATTGGTTGGGCATGTGGGAGTGAAATCAGGAAGGCCAATCACACTTGGAGTTGCAGCTAGCAAGAGATGTTAAGAGTAACAAGAAGGGTTTCTTCAGGTATGTTAGCAACAAGAAGAAAGTCAAGGAAAGTGTGGGCCCCTTATTGAATGAGGGAGGCAACCTAGTGAAAGAGGATGTGGAAAAAGCTAATGTACTGAATGCTTTTTTTGCCTCTGTCTTCACGAACAAGGTCAGCTCCCAGACTGCTGCACTGGGTAGCACAACATGGGGAGGAGGTAACCAGCCCTCTGTGGAGAAAGAAGTGGTTCGTGACTATTTAGAAAGGCTGGACGAGCACAAGTCCATGGGGCCGGATGCACTGCATCTGAGAGTGCTAAAGGAGTTGGCGGATGTGATTGCGGAGCCATTGGCCATTATCTTTGAAAACTCATGGCGATCTGGGGAGGTCCCGGACAACTGGAAAAAGGCTAATGTAATGCCCATCTTTAAAAAAGGGAAGAAGGAGGATCCTGGGAACTACAGGCCAGTCACCCTCACCTCAGTCCCTGGAAAAATCATGGAGCAGGTCCTCAAGGAATCAATTCTGAAGCACGTAGAGGAGAGGAAAGTGATCAGGAACAGTCAGCATGGATTCACCAAGGGCAAGTCATGCCTGACTAATCTAATTGCCTTCTACGACGAGATAACTGGCTCTGTGGATGAGGGGAAAGCAGTGGACGTGTTGTTCCTTGACATTAGCAAAGCTTTTGACACGGTCTCCCACAGAATTCTTCCCAGCAAGTTAAAGAAGTATGGGCTGGATGAATGCACTATAAGGTGGATAGAAAGTTGGCTAGATTGTCGGGCTCAACGGGTAGTGATCAATGGCTCCATGTCTAGATGGCAGCCAGTATCAAGTGGAGTGCCCCAAGGGTCGGTCCTGGGGCCGGTTTTGTTCAATATCTTCATAAATGATCTGGAGGATGGTGTGGATTGCACCCTTAGCAAGTTTGCAGATGACACTAAACTGGGAGGAGAGGTAGATACACTGGAGGGTAGGGATAGGATCCAGAGGCCCTAGACAAATTGGAGGATTGAGCCAAAAGAAATCTGATGAGGTTCAACAAGGATAAGTGCAGAGTCCTGCCCTTAGGATGGAAGAATCCCATGCACTGCTACAGCCTAGGGACCGAATGGCTCGGCAGCAGTTCTGCAGAAAAGGACCTAGAGGTTACAGTGGATGAGAAGCTGGATATGAGTCAACAGTGTGCCCTTGTTGCCAAGAAGGGCAATGACATTTTGGGATGTATATGTAGGCCATTGCCAGCAGATCAAGGGACGTGATTGTTTCCCTCTATTCGACATTGGTGAGGCCTCATCTGGAGTACTGTGTCCAGTTTTGGGCCCCACACTACAAGAAGGATGTGGAAAAATTGGAAAGAGTCCAGCGGAGGGCTACAAAAATGATTAGGGGACTGGAACACATGACTTATGAGGAGAGGCTGAGGGAACTGGGATTGTTTAGTCTGCAGAAGAGAAGAATGAGGGGGGATTTGATAGCTGCTTTCAACTTCCTGAAAGGGGGTTCCAAAGAGGATGGATCTAGACTGTTCTCAGTGGCAGCTGATGACAGAACGAGGAGTAATGGTCTCAAGTTGCAGTGGGGGAGGTTTATGTTGGATATTAGGAAAAACTTTTTCACTAGGAGGGTGGTGAAACACTGGAATGCGTTACCTAGGGAGGTGGTGGAATCTCCTTCCTTAGAAGTTTTTAAGGTCAGGCTTGACAAATCCCTGGCTTGGATGATTTAGTTGGGGATCGGTCCTGCTTTGAGCAGGGGGTTGGACTAGATGACCTCCTGAGGTCCCTTCCAACCCTGATATTCTATGATTCTATGAAGTGAGCTGTAGCTCACGAAAGCTTATGCTCTAATAAATTTGTTAGTCTCTAAGGTGCCACAAGTACTCCTGTTC
Source organism: Lepidochelys olivacea (assembly GCF_965140295.1). Classification (NCBI taxonomy): domain Eukaryota; kingdom Metazoa; phylum Chordata; order Testudines; family Cheloniidae; genus Lepidochelys; species Lepidochelys olivacea. The sequence continues at coordinate 270,012,446 of NC_140412.1, read as the reverse complement.
TTTTTTCTGAAAGTTTAGGATTTAGAATGTGTGTTTACTTTTTATTTTCTTTGGTAACTATCTCTGACCTTTCTGCCTATAACTTATAATCACTTAAAATCTATCTTTCTGTAGTTAAACTTATTTTAATGTTTTATCCTTACCAGTGAGTTTGTCTAAAGTTCTCTGGGAACCTGCTCAGATTACAAAGGCTGGTGTATAATCACTATCCTTTGATGAAGTGGCAAACTAATTACTGAGCTTTCAGTGTTGAAGAGATGGTCTTGAGCAGTGGTCCCTCTAATTTTTCCCACCCCTGAGTGGAATGAATTTTGTTATGTGTGTAGCCCACGGTCCAGTGTCCGTCAACAGCAGCCCTGGGAACTACAAGTTGTGGACTACAAACTTCAGCTTGCTGGGAGAACTTCCTGGTTCCTGCCCTCCTCACCTGGGGTCTCAGCACTGTCTAGGCTGGGAGCACTTACCAGGCAAGCAGAGAGGAGAGGTGCTGAACTGTTATCCTGTATCATGTTCTTTACAGAATAAAGCCTGTTTTTAGTGGTTTATCTAAGTGGGTCTGGTCTGAGGTGAACACACTGACACACAACACAGAGCATAGAAAGGAGCCTCAGGCCAAGTTCCCAAAAGTTGTGTAAAAAGTCACAAGCAGGTTTCTCCTGTCTTGAACAACCTCATACTGGGCCAGTGAATGCGGGGTGGGGGTGGGGGTGGGTGGGGGCACTACATTTTTTGCGTTTGTGGTGTGACTGGGATAGGGGAAGGTTGATATTTTGCACACAGTAAGGAAGCTGCCACACAGGAGAGACAGGACAGCATGGATTCATAGTTTGGAGCCCACGGGGGGTTGGTCTGACCCTGGTTGGGATGATTTAGTTGGGGATTGATCCTGCTTTGAGCAGGGGTAGGACTAGATGACCTCCTGAGGTCCCTTCCAACCCTGATATTCTATGATTCTATGGTTTGGTGTCAGTGAAAGTAGAAACCCCCCAGTGGGTGTTGTAGACAGGAGACTCCTTCTGCTAAGGCTGAAGGTAGTGGGGGAAAAGTCTTGGGGCAGGGGGGCATGGTAATGCCATACCTCCCTGCACAGCACCAAATCTATGGGGTTCTTGTGTGTTCAGTGGTGGTGCAGATTGCATGTTAGACACAGAGGACTGCATAAAGGATATACAGTATCTGCTAGCAGCCACTGGAATTCCTGAGCCTTTGAAGTTCCCCACCCTCATCAGATACCTAAGTGGGGGGTGGGTGGGGTGTAAACTAGTCCTTAACCTTTCTCCTCAGGAGCAGTTTCCATCCTGAGCTACTGAAGAGCTTAGAGCAGAGTACTGTGACTGCTGTTTATCGATGGACTCCATGGCAGACTTTTATGAGAGACGCCAACACCCTAGAGAGACAGCTTCATCCTATGCCATCAAGCTAGAGGCCCTACTGCGGGTAGTAGAGGAGAAGCTCCAAGAGGGCCAACCTTTCCCTGGTCAGGACTATAAATTGACACAGCAGTTCATGCAGGGCATCTGGGAGTGAGAAGCAAGGGACAGGCTGGCACCTATGTGGCCTTGTGACATGACATTCCGACAGCTGCAAGGAGAACTGTGTCAGCTGGCCCAGGAGAGGAACGTGGAGGGCAGAATGGATAGGCCAGCCTAGAGGATAAACAGCATGCAACAAGCTGCTCTGTCAGATGGCGCTGTGCAGGCTGCTCCTGAAGTGCCTCCATCCAGCAGTACCCCAGATCATGTGATGCTGGAGGCAGTCAAGGGCCTGACCAGGCTAGTCCGAGAGCTAACTGTCCTCCAGAGACACAGCCATGAGAGAATGGGACAACTAGAGGCACAGGTGCTGAAGAAGGACACACTAGGGAGGACGACACCCCAAAATTCTAGATGGGAAAGTGGTCAAAGAACCCCCGATGTTAGTGTCCATGGTGCCAGAGGCCATTTCATATGCCACCGTTGTGGTCAAGAAGGTTACATATCCCGGGGCTGCCTTTGACCCCCTCAGCCTCACCTCACGGGATCAGGGCAAGGCAAGGCTCCCTCTTCTTTAAACTGCTGAAGCCTGACACCGAGGGGCAGGTGAAGGGCACAGAGCGGGTGAGAAGCCCCCCAGTAATTTCAGTGTGCACAACTTCCCAGCATACTCTACCAGCTGGCACCTGGCATCCCAGTCTGGGAGGGCCCTTGAACGAGGAAATTGTGGAAGTGAATGGTAACCTGTGCAAGGCTCTAATTGATTCACAGTCTCAGGTCACAACCATCACAGAGGATTTCTGGAGAAATCACCCCACCCTGAGCAAGCTGCATCCCATGCCTGTAGATATCCTAATAGAGGGAGCCAGTGGCCAACGAGTCTCCCATCAAGGAGCAATTAAATTAGATTTATCTTTCCTTAGCCAAACCAACAAGGGAGTCCCTGCCCTTGTGGTGCCTGGGACCAAGTGCCGCCAGGAATTCCCCATGTTGTTAGGGACAAATGTCATCTGTTCCAGCTGGCAGGATTGAGCTAACCAGTGGGGCAACCAATTCCCAGCCTGCCTGACAGGGAAGTCACCAGCCTGGTGTGCAGCCTATAAGCAAGTGATCTCTGACCCAGAGAGGCCATCCTTGAGATACACTGGCAAACAGCCCATCTTGTTAAGAGCTGGAAAAGGAAGACGTGTACCTGTGAAGCCCTCCTGGGGTACAGAATGGGGACCTTACATGATTCTGGTAGAACCTGATGTTAAGACTCACCTGCCAGAAGATCTGAGGGTGGAGGAAGGCATAACGGATGTTGAACATGGGAAGGCTTATATTTATCTGCAGAATGTAGGCCAAACAACAGCTATAATAAAGAGAAACCAACATCTAGTTACAGCTTCAGTAGTCTACAGCATGGATAGAATGAGCAGCAACTTAAAATATTCTCCAGGATAAGAACTGAGGGAAGTGGCTCAGTCTGATGCTGCTGTGCCAGAAGTGGACCTGAGTCAAACAGCTGTGCAGGACCCAGATCAACTGAAGATATTGGAAGAATTGCTGAGGCGGAATGCAGATGTATTCTCTTAAAATGATCTTGACTTGGGTTGCACTTCCGCAGTCAAGCATGAGATACCCCTGATTGACACTATTCCTGTGAGACAACCCTATCAGAGAATACCTCCAGCACAATACCAGGAGATCCGCAAACACTTGTAGGGGATGGCAGAGGTGGAAGCGATCAGACCGAGCCAAAGCCCTTATGCTTCACCAATGGTGGTGGCAAGGAAGAAAGATGGTTCTATGCGAGTGTGTATTGGCTACAGACAGTTGAAAGCTAAAACCACTTGAGATGCATTTCCTCTACCCTGTATTGAAGAAGCCCTGCATGCCCTAGGAGGAGCCAGATATTACTCCATGCTAGATCTTACCTCAGGGTATTGGCAGGTCGAAATGGCAGAGAAAGATAGACCCAAAACCACATTCATCACCCATCTGGGGCTGTTTGAATGTAATCAGATGCCTTTCAGTCTACAGAATGCCCCGGCTACCTTCCAGAGGCTGATGACACATGTCTTGGGGGATTAAAATTTCTCAGCAGTACTGATTTACCTTGATGACATGATAGTGTTCTCCCGTACTTTTGAGGAGCATCTGCAGCACCTGGAGATGTTTTTTGATAGATTCCATCAACACAGTCTCAAGCTGAAGCCCAGGAAGTGTCACTTGCAATGAGAAGAGGTAGGATACCTAAGGCACATATTTCAGAGTAACAGCCGTGTTAGTCTGTATTCACAAAAAGAAAAGGAGTACTTGTGGCACCTTAGAGACTAACCAATTTATTTGAGCATAAGCTTTCATGAGCTACAGCTCACTTCATCGGATGCATACTATGGAAAGTACACAAGATCTTTTTATACACCCAAAGCATGAAAAAATGGGTGTTTACCACTACAAAAGGTTTTCTCTCCCCCCCACCCCCCCACAAACCCACTCTCCTGTTGGTAATAGCTTATCTAAAGTGATCTCTCCTTACAATGTGTATGATAATCAAGGTGGGCCATTTCCAGCACAAATCCAGGGTTTAACAAGATCGTCTGGGGGGGGGGTAGGAAAACAAGGGGAAATAGGTTACCCTGCATAATGACTTAGCCACTCCCAGTCTCTATTCAAGCCTAAGTTAATTGTATCCAATTTGCAAATGAATTCCAATTCAACAGTCTCTCGCTGGAGTCTGGTTTTGAAGTTTTTTTGTTGTAATATCGCAACTTTCATGTCTGTAATCGCGTGACCAGAGAGATTGAAGTGTTCTCCGACTGGTTTATAGTGTCTGTCCAAGGCATTGCAACAGATCCACACAAGATACAGCAGATGAGGGATTGGAAGGAAGTGTTACAGTTTCTTGGATTCACTGGCTATTACAGGAGATACATCAAAGGCTACTCCAAATTGGCAGCCCCATTATTCAGACTAACTACAGGGGAAGCCCGGACCAGAGGGAGAAATCAGAGGGGTCCTACTAAAATACCCAATTTTCTTTGGACAGAGGAATGTGACCAGTGTGACAGGGTAAGGCCAGATGGCTACAGGAGAGTGATCTTTGGGATCTCCCCTCAGCCAAAGGGGAGTATCCACAGGACCGGGATACCAAGCAAGTACGGGGGACAACTAAAGATAAAACAGGTACAGGATTGAGGTCAGAGGGCCAAATGAAGGGAACCTAACAGGGACACCGAGTAGAGAACCTCAGACAGCGCCCACTGCTCCTCGAAGGTGTCAAAAGAGCCAGCGGATGCTGCCCAGAGGAACTCTGCCCGGATGCGTGAGCGGATGTAGGATCAGAAATAGGCCCCACAGTCACAGGAGACCCTGTCGGCCAACCTCCTCTCCCTGGTTTTGTAGATGGCCATTTTGGCCAGGGCTAGGAGGAGGTTGACAAGGAGGTCCCGTGACATTGTGGGGCCATGGATAGGGAGTGCGAAGATGAGAAGGTGAGGGGAAAAGTGCAACCAAAAATGTAACATGATGTTCAAAAGGAGCTGGAATAGGGGCTGCAACCTAGCACGCTCCAGGTAAACGTGCTCCAGGGTCTCCTTCATGCCACAGAAGAGGCAGGTGTCCGGGACGGGGGTGAAGCGTGCCAAGTACATGCCTGTGCTCACGGCTCCATGAAGGAGCCACCAGCTGATGCCCTGGCAGGCCTCGGGACCAGGGTGGAATATGGGCTGGCCCACAGGGATTCCTCACCCTCCAGAGGTGGTAGGAAATCCCGCCACTTCGTGTCAGGGTCACAGGACTAAGGAGAGTTGACTGAACCCACAAATCAGCTGCAGCATCCAGAAGTGTGACTGACACACACCCAAGCCAGCTGTCTGGACTGGACTCTCCTTTATTCCCAGCTTATCAGGATAAGATAAGAAGAAGCACCGAGATTTCATTTCAAAGATACTATTTCCCCTTCTGGTCTATAATATCAATAACTGAAGGTTAGCGTTTTGATTCTACACTCTTTAGTGAGACATTAAGTAACTTTATTTTGCATTTCAGCCACCAACCAATGCTATGTCCGTGTCCTCCTTTACACAAGTCCAAGCAAACTGGCCCAAGAGGGTATATCTACAGAGCAATGTAAGCATAGGGTTAGTGGTACTTGAGTAAGATGAAACACTTCATCTTGGGCTTGAGCCTCTACACTGCATTTGAGCCCTAGCTTAAGGATTTTCTCATCTGTGCTTGAACCTAGGGCTCTGGCATCCACACTGCAGTGCACAGACTGAGTCAAAGAAACCCTACCCCAGGGTATGTAGCACTCCCACCGTCTCACTACTGTCAACACTCTAGCCCTTCAAATGTGTTGCACTGTAGGAAAACTCTGCAACCCACCCTGTATCCTCACTGTGATGGTGCTGTTCATGGGACTCAGGCGGCCCACAAAGAGCACATTGGTGGCACAATTAGCTCCTTTGGTGACCGTCTCTAGACTGCCTAGAGTTGGAGAAGCTGAACTACCATCTAATCTGAGAACTGGACTCTCCAGCTCTAGGCTGTGTCGTGTTGGCAGGAAAATACCCATGTGCACCTCTTCTGAGGACAAATCAGCCTCCAGGGCTGGCAAACTATTAAAACAAAACTTTGTAATTCTTAATTAGTTAAATGGACTGTTCAAAGAAGGTGTTTTTATTCATTTTTGTCTGTTCATTTTGAAGTTTGGCATGAAAAGTGGGTTTCAGAGGGAAAGTGTGCACACACACTCCAGCGTTGGTGCTGCTGGCTACAGAGAGGTAAGGCTTGGGGTGCACTCCCGGGGATCCCTGATCCCTGCTTGGGGTCCCTGATCCCTCCTGGGAGGCTGTGGGGAACTTTGGGAGCTGGCTTCTACTCCCCACCCTCTCAGTGCATGCTGCCTGGGCACCACTGCACACACAGCCCCAGGGAGGGTGGGCAGGAGCAAGGGACAGAAAGCTGAACAGGACCAAGAGACTGCCCTGCAGGGTGGGGAAGCAGCAGAGCTCCTGGCTGGGGGAGGGATGACCCCCAAACATCCTGGCAGCCGGGAGATGCCTCTCGTTTGTCAACTTTGGTCCTTGCTCCCAGCAAACTTTGCACAGCAGCGAGGAGGTGCCTCAGCTGCCACCACTGGATGCTGCAGGGAGGTTTGGGGGCTGGCTCCCGCTCTCTGCACTCAAAGTGCCTGGTGCCCAGGCACTTCTGCACACACAGCCCCAAGGAGGGCAGGGGGGGATGCACAGAGAAAAGTGGGGACCAAGCACATGCAGGGCTGGATTAACCTGTTGTGGGCCCAGCGCCAAACATATTTGTGGGCCCCCATGGGGGCAAAGGAGCATGGCATGGGGAGGTTGGTCCCCGGATCAAGGGGCCAGCCAGGGGCAATAGGGCATAGCCTGGTGGGGCCAGCCCCACTCCACCCAGCTCAATGCAAGGGTACTGCATACAAACCAGCAGTAGCCAGATGCACACTGGCCCACCCAGTCCTGAGCTGCCAGCCTGCCCCTTCCCCTTGGGGGTGGGCCCGTGCCATGCCACACAGCCCCCGACTCCCTATGCCCAGCATCCCCTGGAACTGCTATGCCCAGCAGCCCCCCACACAGACCCTCCACCACAAATGCACAGTGGCCTGCGCACCCCCACCCCTGCCCAGCACCTGCCCCATAGCTGCACCACTACTGTCCAATGCACTTTCCCACAGCCCAGTACCATAACTACACAGCACCCCACTCAGACCCCGCACTGCCCAGCATCCCAACACACAGACATCCCCCACCGCCGCCCAAGAGACCCCCCACTGGTCAGCAGCCCCCCACACGCACCTCCAGAGACCCACTCCCTCACACCCTGCCCCCAGCCACACTCACTGGCCCTGCTGGAAGGTGACGGAGTCTGCCAGGCTGAGCTGGCAGCATGGCCAGGGCCGGTCCAGTGCCAGGGCAGGGAATCATGCCCACCTTTTAGGAGTGGCGTGATTAGCCAGGTCAGGGTCTGCCAACACCCTGGCCGGACTCCCTCAGGACCCACTTGCCTGAAAATAGGATGACCACACGTCCCCATTTGGCTGGGACAGTTCCCTTTTTAAGCTCTGTTCCCGCCATCCTGACTTCTTTGACAAAAACAGGCATTTATCCCTGTCAAGGTTCCTTCCCCACTGTGAACTCTGGGGTACAGATGTGGGGACCTGCATGAAAGACCCCCTAAGCTTATTCTTACCAGCTTAGGTTAAAAACTTCCCCAAGATACAAACTTTGCCTTGTCCTTGAACCCTATGGTGCCACCACCAAGCGTGTTAAACAAAGAACAGGGGAAGAGCCCACTTGGAGATGTCTTCCCCCAAAATGTCCCCCCAGGCCCTACACCCCCTTTCCTGGGGAAGGCTTGATAAAACTCCTCACCAATTGGTACAGGTGAACACAGACCCAAACCCTTGGATCTTAAGAACAATGAAAACGCACTCAGGTTCTTAAAAGAAGAATATTAATTAAAGAAAAAGTAAAAGAATCCCCTCTGTAAAAATCAGGATGGTAAATACCTTACAGGGTAATCAGATTCAAAACATAGATATAAAGGGAAGGGTAACCAACTTTCTTTCCACAGTGCTATAAAATCCCTCTTGGCCAGAGGCAAAATCCTTTCACCTCTAAAGGGTTAAGAAGCTAGGATAACCCCGCTGGCACCTGACCAAAATGACCAATGAGGAGACAAGATACTTTCAAAGCTGGAGTGGGGACGGACAAAGGGTCTGTCTGTCTGGGTGATGCTTTTGCCGGGAACAGATCAGGAATGCAGCTCAGAACTCCTGTAAAAAGTTAGTAAGTAATCTAGCTAGAAATGTGTTAGATTTCTTTTGTTTAATGGCTGGTAAAATAGCTGTGCTGGATGGAATGTATATTCCTGTTTTTGTGTCTTTTTGTAACTTAAGGTTTTGCCTAGAGGGATTCTCTATGTTCTCTATGTTTTGAATCTATAGTAGACTCCCACCACGACATCACCCTTGTTGCTCACACTTCTAAACTTAATCCAGAGACTCTCAGGTTTTTCTGCAGTTTCATACCAGAGCTCTGAGCAGTCATACTGCTACCTTACATACAGTGCTACTCCCCCACCTTTTCTGCCCTGCCTGTCCTTCCTGAAAACTTTATATCCATCCATGACAGTACTCCAGTCATGTGAGTTATCCCACCAAGTCTCTGTTATTCCAATCACATCATAATTCCTTGACTGTGCCAGGACTTCCAGTTCTCCCTGCTTGTTTCCCAGGCTTCTTGCATTTGTGTATAGGCACTTAAGATAACTTGCTGATCGTCCTGCTTTCTCAGTATGAGGCAGGAGCCCTCCCCTCTTGTGCTCTCCTGCTCGTGCTTCCTCCCGGTATCCCACTTCCCCACTTACCTCAGGGCTTTGTTCTCCTTCCCCCGGTGAACCTAGTTTAAAGCCCTCCTCAGTGGGTTAGCCAGCCTGCTTGTGAAGATGCTCTTTGTTAGGTGGAGACCGTCTCAGCCTAGCACTCCTTCTTCTTGGAACACCATCCTATGGTCAAAGAATCCAAAGCCTTCTCTCCGACACCACCTGCATAGTCATTCGTTGACTTTCATGATTCGACGGTCTCTACCTGGGCCTTTTCCTGCCACAGGGAGGATGGGCGAGAACACCACTTGCATTTCAAACTCATTTATTGGAGCCACATGGCCTGCAGTGATATGCTGCAGTGATATTGCTACAGTTTCAATCGATTCCCTGGTACTTCAGTTAGTCTTAATAGCCTGTAATTGCCAGGATCACCTCTGGATCCTTTTTTAAAAAAATGATGTCACATTAGCTATCTTCCAGTCATCTGGTATACAGGCTCATTTAAATGATAGGCTACATACCACTGTTAATAATTCTGCAATTTCACATTTGAGTTCTTTCAAAACTCTAGAGCGAGAACCATCTGGTCTGGTGACTTATTGTTTAATTTATCAATTTCTTCCAAAACCTCCTCTATTGACACCTCAATCTGGGACAGTTCCTCAGATTTCTCAAAAGAATGGCTCAGGTGTGGGAATCTCCCTCACATCCTCTGCAGTGAAGACCAATGCCAAAGAATTCATTTAGCTTCTCCACTTAGCATCTTGATCATCCAGTGGTCCAAATGATTGCTTCCTGCTTCTGATATACATAAAAGAAATGTTGCTGTTAGTTTGTGTTGTGCTAGTTGCTCTTCAAATTCTTTTTTGGCCTGCCTAATTATACTTTTACACATGACTTGTTAGAGTTTATGCTTCTACTGTATTTTGCTCAGCAGGATATGACTTCCAATTTTTAAAGGATGCCTTTTTGCCACTAACTACTTTTTACCTTGTTGTTTAGCCACCATGGCACTTTTTTTGTCTTCATTATGTTTTTTTTTAATTTGGGGTATACATTGAATTTGAGCCTCTATTATGGTGTTCCAAAGAGGATGGATCTAGACCGGGGTCGGCAAACTATGGCCCGCAGGCCACATCCAGCCCACAGGCCCGTCCTGTCCGGCCCCTGAGCTCCTGACTGGGGAGGCTCCTCCCACTTAATCATAGAATCATAGAATATCAGGCTTGGAAGGGACCTCAGGAGGTCATCTAGTCCAACCCCCTGCTCAAAGCAGGACCAATCCCCAATTAAATCATCCCAGCCAGGGCTTTGTCAAGCCTGACCTTAAAAACTTCTAAGGAAGGAGATTCTACCACTTCCCTAGGTAACGCATTCCAGTGTTTCACCACCCTCTTAGTGAAAAAGTTTTTCCTAATATCCAACCTAAATCTCCCCCACTGCAACTTGAGACCATTATTCCTTGTCCTGTCCTCTTCTACCACTGAGAATAGTCTAGAACCATCCTCTTTGGAACCCCCTTTCAGGTAGTTGAAAGCAGCTATCAAATCCCCCCTCATTCTTCTCTTCTGCAGACTAAACAATCCCAGTTCCCTCAGCCTCTCCTCATAAGTCATGTGTTCCAGACCCCTAATCATTTTTGTTGCCCTTCGCTGTACTCTCTCCAATTTTTCCACATCCTTCTTGTAGTGTGGGGCCCAAAACTGGACACAGTACTCCAGATGAGGCCTCACCAATGTCGAATAGAGGGGAATGATCACATCCCTCGATCTGCTGGCTATGCCCCTACTTGTACAACCCAAAAAGCCATTGGCTTTCTTGGCAACAAGGGCACACTGTTGACTCATATCCAGCTTCTCGTCCACTGTCACCCCTAGGTCCTTTTCCGCAGAACTGTTGCTTAGCCATTCGGTCCCTAGTCTGTAGCGGTGCATTGGGTTCTTCCGTCCTAAGTGCAGGACCCTGCACTTAACCTTGTTGAACCTCATCAGATTTCTTTTGGCCCAATCCTCCAATTTGTCTAGGTCCCTCTGTATCCTATCCCTCCCCTCCAGCGTATCTACCACTCCTCCTAGTTTAGTATCATCCGCAAATTTGCTGAGAGTGCAATCCACACCATCCTCCAGATCATTTATGAAGATATTGAACAAAACCAGCCCCAGGACCGACCCTTGGGGCACTCCACTTGATACCAGCTGCCAACTAGACATGGAGCCATTGATCACTACCCGTTGAGCCCGACAATCTAGCCAACTTTCAACCCACCTTATAGTGCATTCATCCAGCCCATACTTCTTTAACTTGCTGACAAGAATACTGTAGGAGACCGTGTCAAAAGCTTTGCTAAAGTCAAGAAACAATACATCCACTGCTTTCCCGTCATCCACAGAACCAGTAATCTCATCATAGAAGGCGATTAGATTAGTCAGGCATGACCTTCCCTTGGTGAATCCATGCTGGCTGTTCCTGATCACTTTCCTCTCATGTAAGTGCTTCAGGATTGATTCCTTGAGGACCTGCTCCATGATTTTTCCAGGGACTGAGGTGAGGCTGACTGGTCTGTAGTTCCCAGGATCCTCCTTCTTCCCTTTTCTAAAGATTGGCACTACATTAGTCTTTTTCCAGTCATCTAGGACTTCCCCCGTTCGCCACGAGTTTTCAAAGATAATGGCCAATGGCTCTGCAATCACAGCCGCCAATTCCTTTAGCACTCTCGGATGCAACGCGTCCGGCCCCATGGACTTGTGCACGTCCAGCTTTTCTAAATAGTCCCTAACCACCTCTTTCTCCACAGAGGGCTGGCCACCTACTCCCCATGCTGTGATGCCCAGCGCAGCAGTCTGGGAGCTGACCTTGTTAGTGAAGACAGAGGCAAAAAAAGCATTGAGTACATTAGCTTTTTCCACATCCTGTGTCACTAGGTTGCCTCCCTCATTCAGTAAGGGGCCCACACTTTCCTTGGCTTTCTTCTTGTTGCCAACATACCTGAAGAAACCCTTCTTGTTACTCTTAATATCTCTTGCTAGCTGCAGCTCCAGGTACGATTTGGCCCTCCTGATTTCATTCCTACATGCCCGAGCAATAATATTATACTCTTCCCTGGTCATTTGTCCAATCTTCCACTTCTTGTAAGCTTCTTTTTTATGTTTAAGATCCGCAAGGATTTCACCATTAAGCCAAGCTGGTCACCTGCCATATTTACTATTCTTTCGACACATCGGGATGGTTCGTCCCTGTCACCTCAATAGGGATTCCTTGAAATACATCCAGCTCTCCTGGACTCCTTTCCCCTTCATGTTAGTTCCCCAGGGGATCCTACCCATCCGTTCCCTGAGGGAGTCAAACCTTACCTTTCTTCCCTGTGTCAGGATCCTGAACTCAGACAACTCATGGTCACTGCCTCCCAGATTCCCATCCACTTTTGCTTCCCCCACTAATTCTTCCCGGTTTGTGAGCAGCAGGTCAAGAAAAGCTCCCCCCCTAGTTGGCTCCTCTAGCACTTGCGCAAGGAAATTGTCCCCTACGCTTTCCAAAAACTTCCTGGATTGTCTGTGCACCGCTGTATTGCTCTCCCAGCAGATATCAGGAAGATTAAAGTCGCCCATGAGAACCAGGGTGTGCAATCTAGTAGCTTCTGGGAGTTGCCGGAAGAAAGCCTCATCCACCTCATCCCCCTGGTCCGGTCGTCTATAGCAGACTCCCACCACGACATCACCCTTGTTGCTCACACTTCTAAACTTAATCCAGAGACACTCAGGTTTTTCTGCAGTTTCATACCGGAGCTCTGAGCAGTCATACTGCTCCCTTACATACAGTGCTACTCCCCCACCTTTTCTGCCCTGCCTGTCCTTCCTGAACAGTTTATATCCATCCATGACAGTACTCCAGTCATGCGAGTTATCCCACCAAGTCTCTGTTGTTCCGATCACCTCATAATTCCTTGACTGTGCCAGGACCTCCGGTTCTCTCTGCTTGTTTCCAAGGCTTTGTGCATTTGTGTATAGGCACTTGAGATAACCTGCTGATCGCCCCTCATTCTCAGTATGAGGCAGGAGCCCTCCCCTCACAGACGTTCCTGCCTGTGCTTCCTCCCGGTATCCCACTTCCCCACTTACCTCAGGGCTTTGGTCTTGTTCCCCCGGTGAACCTAGTTTAAAGCCCTCCTCACTAGGTTAGCCAGCCTGCTCGCAAAGATGCTCTTCCGTCTTTTCGTTAGGTGGAGCCTGTCTCTGCCCAGCACTCCTCCTTCATGGAACACCATCCCATGGTCAAAGAATCCAAAGCCTTCTCTCCGATACTACCTGCATAGCCATTCGTTGACTTCCACGATTCGATGGTCCCTACCCAGGCCTTTTCCTTCCACGGGGAGGATGGACGAGAACACCACTTGCGCCTCAAACTCCTTTATCCTTCTTCCCAGAGCCACGTAGTCTGCAGTGATCCACTCAAGGTCATTCTTGGCAGTATCATTGGTGCCCACGAGGAGAAGCAGGAAGGGGTAGCGACCCGAGGGCTTGATGAGTCTCGGCAGTCTGTCCATCCATCCCCCGCTGTCCCCCGCAGCCCCAGCGTGCCGCGCTGCCAGTGCCCTGGGAGGTGGGGCTGCGTGCTCTGGAAGATCAGCGCGGCAGCCTGTCTGGCTCCACACAGACACTCTTCTCTGAGTGGCATGGTAAGGGGGCCGGGGCCAGGGGGTTGGGTAAGGGGCAGAGGGTCTCGGGGGGCGATCAGCGGAGGGGGAACGGGGGCGTTGGAGTCCCAGGGGGCCTGTCAGGGGGTGGGGGTGTGGCTTGGGGTTGGGGCAGTCAGGGGACAAGGAGCAGGAGGCTTAGATAGGGGTGGGGTATTGGGGGGGTGGTTGGGGCAGGGGGTCTCTGGAGGGGGTAGTCAGGGGACAAGGAGCAGGGGGGTTGGATGGGTCAGGCGTTCTGAGGGGGGCAGTCAGGGGGCTGGAAGTGGGAGGGGTCAGATAGGGGGCAGGTCCAGGCTGTTTGGGGAGGCACAGCATTCCCTACCCAGCCCTCCATGCAATTTTGAACCCCAATGTGGCCCTCAAGCCAAAAAGTTTGCCCACCCCTGATCTAGGCTGTTCTCAGTGGTAGCAGATGACAGAAAGAGGAGTAATGGTCTCAAGTTGCAGTGGGGGAGGTTTAGGTTGGATATTAGGAAACACTATCTCACTAGGAGGGTGGTGAAGCACTGGAACGGGTTCCCTAGGGAGGTGGTGGAATCTCCTTCCTTAGAGGTTTTTAAGGTCAGGCTTGACAAAGCCCTGGCTGGGATGATTTAGTTGGGGTTGGTCCTGCTTTGAGCAGGGGGTTGGACTAGATGACCTCCTGAGGTCCCTTCCAACCCTGATATTCTATGATTCTGTGAATACGTTTGTTAAGCTTGAAAGTTATATTGGCATAGCTATGTTGGTCAGAGGTGTAAAAAAACCTACACCTCTGAGTGACATATCTACATCAACATTACATTTTATTTTAAGGCAAACAAATCAAAAACCTTGCAGACTCTGTCCTCCCGGTCTGTGCAAGCCCAGCAGTCCCTTTCCCAAGTCTTTCCCTCACACCAGTAACTACAGAAACCAAAGTTCCCTGGCTTTTATCGCAGAGTCTTAGCCGTAAAGGACCTTACACACACACCTTATGACCACTTGGTTTCTGGAGCCATTCCGATGTTTGGTGGCTCCAGCAGTAGTCCATTGAGAGCAATAACTCCTCGTGCATCCATGTTCTGAGGAATGGTGCACCCCCACCCCCTCCATGTCCAGCTACCCTCTTTTATAAAAGTGAGCTAATTCAAGTCCAGCTCTTTCTCAGGTGCAGTGGACAGGGCTAATCAGTCAGCCAGCTAGCTGTGGCTGACCCTTATACCTTCACAAAGCCTCGTTTACTACCCAGGCTCATATCTGTGCTATACAGGCAGTTAAATAATTTCTTCTCTCTCTGCCTCTTGACAGCGGACACACCTTTGTGCTGAAGCTCTTCCCACACTCCAGTGTCAGTCAGGGTTCAATTAGAAGATTGTCTTTTTGATCTCTGCCAACATTGTTCAGTGGATCTCCTCTTCCTGCTGGGAAGCTGGATGTGTAACCCTACTACTTTATGTGTAAGATGGTGATGTGGGGTTTGTACCTAGGCACATTCTACAGTGTGGCCCTCTTCAAACAGGATTTTTGTCTCTAGATTTGCTCTTATCTCACTAGAGTCTGTGTCTCTGCAAAAGTGTCTGGTTTACGGTAGATGGGCCTCTGGTCTCTGGGATGGGAGTGGTCTATTGCTGACTGCATTTAAGAAATGCAGCATTCAGAGCTGATTTCACTTTCAGGTTTCATCTCATTCTCCGAGGAGATTCTGTGTGAAGCTGTTGGATAAAGTGGTGACATTTTGTGAACTCTCCTGTTTAATTTATGTTATTAGAGCCCGGGAATCCACCCTCCAGGTAAGGATTTAAGCAAATCTCTTTGTCAGAATGGAACGATATTGGCCTGTACAAACTTCAGAATTCTTTATTTGTTCTTTTTCTGGTGACACTTTTGTCTCCAGGGCTGTGTCTGAGCCTGTCAGCCTTGGAGATGAGCTGTTAAATGTAGTCTCAAGGGCTAGAGGGCAAGCAACTGGGGTTTGAATTTTGAATAGAAATCTACAGGGTAAGTGTCAGGTGCTGCCAAAGTGCTTTTTTTCTCAGTTGTAAAAATGATATTATTTAACTGAACCGGAGGGCGTGTATTGAGTGCTGGATGGGATACATTCTGGAAGCTTCTCTGTGTGGGGAGGGTCGGGATTCCTATGGGAGCAGTATTATTTATATAGCCCATTAAAATCCCATTTATTGTGTGTGTGTGGTTCATCCTGATGCCCTTTGTGTGTTAGGCTGAGCTCTGTGAGGGGGTGTTTAATCCTTGCACCAGGCAAGAAGTGGTCAATGAGCTGCTCTGGGATGGAGCAAACCCACCCCCAGCGCACCCACGAGCCATGTCAAGAGCGGAGTGGGAGTTCAAGATGGGGGTAGCCAAGCTCAGCGGTGAGCAGTTCTAGGAGGAGAGCTGGGTGCTGAGCTCTAAGCAAGAGACCTGGTGGAGAGCAGAGCCTATGCCCGGGCCTGAAGGTAGGGCTAAGTCTCCTGATGTGATGGGGATTGTACCATATTCCTCTGCTGGTGAAACAGCAGACACTGAGCTGGACTGCAGCCCATCCAAGGCCCTTCTGGAAAAGAGGCCAGTGGCCCAGCTGGGAGTGTCTGGATATTACCTTTTCTTTTGTTCGTTTTCCTGCTGCTAACTTGTCTGTATCCTGGGAACCTGCACAGGGTGAGCACCCAGAGGGCGGGAGGGCTGAGACTCTGTCCCCTTTGCAGTGCTACAGTTTTTCCCCACTAGAGAGGCCAGTTCCAGAATGGGTTTACAACCCCATCAACACACCAAGGGGCACTCTCAAGAGACCAGCACCCTCCCAAGCCCATTGTATTACTTTGACTGTCTCCAGATTCAATAAAGCAAGTCATATGTCTGCGTCTGCTCCTCTGCCATAAGAATATGGTTTACTCCAGCTCATTTGCTTTGATATGTCTTCAGTTAAGTGTTTAGTTTGTTTAGTTTTTCCCTGGTTGGTTTCTCTTTGTACGTGACGAGTCCTCTGTCTCTGCTGTGTTTTTGGTCAGAAATCCCTTTGTGCAGCTATTAAAGTAACTTGCCCTCTAGATACAGCTTTAGGAAATGGTTGATAGTTCATATGGGGTTATTTAATGCAGTGTTGTCAGCAATTTTACTCTACCCCCACTTCTGTATCTTAGCAGGATTTTATTGCACCATCCCTTGGTACCAGATACATTAAATTATTTTCAGTTGTGTACAGTATAGAAGGGGTCTGCATAGAGTCAGCTGTAGATCACCTAGGCCATTACAGACCAATCATACATTTTTATGGGGTGGTGACTATTCATACCATATTTAAGGTTATAACATGGTTACTGTTGAAATCCGAATTGTCACTCCTCCCTTCGGTCAACAGACATAGGTTTGAAAAACTGCTGTGCCAGTTCTGGGCCCAGCAGAGTCTGTGGGGCAAACTTGAAGTCACTTGCCCAGGGAGAAGCACTGACCCGTGGAGTGCTCTCATTACAGTTCCCCAGCTCTGCTTCCTCCCTTCGTTGAGGAAGGGCGAGAGGAGCACAAAGCACTGCTCTGCAAGAACTGTGGCTCCAGCTTACTTTCAAACCCTCAACATTTTTCACAGAACAGTTGTTGTTTTCTGGCCAGCCCTACTCAGTTAGATTTTGTGCAGTATGTTTGTTCTGTGATTTGTTTAAAAAGAGCATTTTTAAAATACGCTTAAAAATAGATAAATCCCATTGCCACAAGCAGTATATTGTGTAGCTGCCTCAGTTTCAGTACAATTGTTTGCTGATTAGAGAACAGAATTTTTCGTGTTTCTGTTATTAATGTGTAGCAAGTAGAAAATGAATAGGGGATAAAAGTCAAACAGGGAGAGCAGGAACAAGAGCAGATCACATCCTCAGTATAATAGTGTTACTGTTGTGTTTTAGGGTTGCCTGAACTTCTGTTGCCACCATGGCCTGTTCTGAAACTGCAGCAATTGAGATGCCAGCCCTGGGCCGCCCTCTCCGGCTGGGGATGCTGTACGACTGCCTCAGCGACAGTCTCATACCAGGTACAGTTAGAGCTGCACCAAACACCTCTTTATGGTAGCTCCCATCCATCCATCTTGCCAACTTACCCACACTGCAGGATCTTTATAACAGCAGATCCCAGATCACTTGTTAGTGCACTCAAAGTAAATCCTAATGTGTTCCCATTAACATCAGCCTCTTGTGTTAGAAGAGAAGGAAGCAAGGAGGCAGGACAGTACAGGCTGAGGTACATGGCTCTCTGCTTCCTCCCCCGCACAGCCCTATTTTCATCCTTAACGGCCCCTGTGCAAACCCACTTTCCTCTGTCCAATCCCAACCCAGCTCAGATCCCCCAATCCCAGTTCTTATACTGATCTCTGGCCTGATCCAACTCTGATCTCCCCCACCTTCAGCTCTGGTCCTTCCGGGTCCCGACCAGCTCACCTCAGGCGTCCATCCTGAACCAGCTTCATCACTGTCCCATGGACCAGCTCTGACCCACCCAGCAATCGCTTCATGTTATTAATACATGCTTATATTATTACTTTGATCTCCTTCTCTCTGTTTTGTCCAGATTATTATTATTATTTATTATTAATTAGTTTATATTAAGGTGTCATAAAAATAAAGGGAAGGGTAAACACCTTTAAAATCCCTCCTGGCCAGAGGAAAAGCCCTTTCACCTGTAAAAGGTTAAGAAGCTAGGATAACCTCTCTGGCTCCTGACCAAAATGACCAATGAGGAGACAAGATACTTTCAAAAGCTGGGGGGAGGGAGAAACAAAGCCTCTCTCTCTCTGTCTGTGTGATGCTTTTGCCAGGGACAGAACAGGAATGGAGTCTTAGAACTTAGTAAGTAATCTAGATAGAGATGCGTTAGATTCTGATTTCTTTAAATGGCTGAGAAAAATAAGCTGTGCTGGAGGGAATGTGTATTCCTGTCTTTGTGTCTTTTTGTAACTTAAGGTTTTGCCTAGAGGGGTTCTCTATGTTTTGAATCTAATTACCCTGTAAGGTATTTACCATCCTGATTTTACAGGGGTGATTCTTTTTTACTTTTTTTCTTCTATTAAAGTTTTTCTTTTAAGAAACTGAATGCTTTTTCATTGTTCTTAAGATCCAAGGGTTTGGGTCTGTGTTCACCTCTGCAAATTGGTGAGGATTTTTATCAAGCCTTCCCCATGAAGAGGGGTGTAAGGTTTGGGAGGATTTTGGGGGGAAAGACGTTTCCAAACGGACGCTTTCCTAATAATAATACCGGTTAGACATTTGGTGGTGGCAGTGGAAGTCGAAGAGCAAAGGGTAAAATAGTTTGTACCTTGGGGAAGTTTTAACCTAAGCTGGTAAAAGTAAGCTTAGGAGGTTTTCATGCAGGTCCCCACATCTGTACCCTAGAGTTCAGAGTGGGGAAGGAACCTTGACATAAGGTATACCTTTTTAACAGTGAGAGTGATTAACTATTGAAAGAGTTTACCAAGGGTAATGCTGTGTTCTCCATCACTGGTTATTTTAAAAAAAGGATGAATTATTTTCATTGGTCTTCATGACTGAGGCTGTGAGGGAGATTCCAAAACCTGAGCCATTCTTTTTAGGTGATAGATCTGAGGAACTGTCCCAAATTGAGGTATCATTAGATGATGTTTTGGAACAAATTGATAAATTAAACAGTAATAAGTCACCAGGACCAGATGGTATTCACCCAAGAGTTCTGAAGGAACTCAAATGTGAAATTGCGGAAATGCTAACTGTAGTCTGTAATCTATCATTTAAATCAGCTTCTGTACCAGATGACTGGAGGATAGCTAATGTGACGCCATTTTTTAAAAAGGGCTCCAGAGGTGATCCCAACAATTACAGGCCTGTAAGACTGACTTCAGTACCAGGCAAACAGTTTGAAACTATAATAAAGAATAATATTGTCAGACATATAGATGAAAATAATTTGTTGAGGAAGAGTCAACATACTTTTGTAAAGGGAAATCATGCCTCACCAATCTACTAGAATTCTTTGAGGGGGGTCAACAAGCATGTGAACAAAGGGGATCCAGGGAATATAGTGTACTTAGATTTTCAGAAAGCCTTTGACAAGGTTCCTCACTAAAGGCTCTTCTGCAAAATAAGCTGACACAGGATAAGAGGGAAGGTACTCTCATGGATTCACACAATGCACAGTCAACCCTGTGGAACTCCTTGCCAGAGGATGTTGTGAAGGCCAAGACCATAACAGGGTTCAATAAAGAACTAGATAAATTCATGGAGGATAGGTCCATCAATGGCTACTACCCAGCATGGGCAGGAATGGTGTCCCAAGCCCCTGTTTGCCAGAAATTGAGAATGAGCGACAGGGGATGGATGGATCACCCAAAATTTTATCTCTTGCCTCACAATCCCGTCTATCTATCTGACCCTATCCCCATACACCCCATCTATCTATGTATCCATCAATGCCAATACACCCCCTCTATCTATCTTTCCATCTATCCCCATAAACTCTATCTATCTATCTATTGGTCCCCATACACCCCATCTATCTATCGGTCCCCATAAACCGCATCTATCTATCTTCCCACATATCCTCATACACCCCCTCTATCCATCTATCTATTTATCCCAATTCACCTCCTCTATCTATTTATCCCCATACACCCCATCTATCCCAATACACCAAATCTTTTCATCTATCCCATACACCCCATCAATCCGTCTATCCATCTATTCCCATACACCCCATCTATCCATCTATCCCCATACACCCCATCTATCTATCTATCTATCTATCTATCTATCTATCTATCTATCCCCATACACCCCATCTATCCTCAAACCATCTATCTATCTATCCCCATACACCCCCTCTATCTATCTATCCCCATATACCCTCTCTATATCTAATCTTATCTATCTATCTACCTCCATACACTCCCTCTATCTAGCTTTCCATCTCTCCCAACACACCCCCTCTATCTATACCCGTACACCCCATCTATCCATCTATCCCAATACACCCCATCTATCCGCATGTACCCCCTCTTCTATCTATCCCCATACACAAATCTATTTATCTTTCCCCATGCGCCCCATCTATCTAATCTATCTATCTATCCCCATACACCTCCTCTATCTAGCTATCCATCTATTACCATAAACCCCATCTATCTATCTATCTCCGTATACAAGATCGATCTATCCATCTATTCCGATGTACCTCATCTAATCTATCTATCTATCTATTCCCATACACCCCCTCTATCTGTCTATCGATCTATCCCCATACAACCCCACTATCAGTCTATTCATCTATCCCTATACACCCTCTCTATCAATCTGTCTGTCTATCCATCTATCCCCATACAGCCCGTGTATGTATGTATCTATCTATCCCCATTCACCTCCTCTATCTATCTATCCTCATACACAAGATCGATCTATCCATCTATTCTGATTCACCTCATCTAATCTATCTATCTATCCGTCCATCTATTCCCGTACACAAGATCGATCTATCTATCTATTCCCATAAACCCCATCTATCTATTTATCCTCATGCACCACATTTATCCATCTAGTCCCATACACCACTCATCTATCTATCTAATCTACCTATCTATCTATCTACCCCCATACACTCCTTCTATCTCTTTCCATCTATCCCCATACACCCCCTATATCTACCTATCCCCCCCATGAATCTATCCATCTATCACTATATACCCTCTCTATCCATCTATTCCCATACACCCCTCCTATCTGTCTATCCCCATACACCCTTCTATCTAATCTAATCTATCTATCTATCTGTCTATCTAATTTGATATAAAAATGCCAGATTCTGTAGACACGGAATGATAGAGATGAATGGAGCAGTTCACACCTCTTCGAGCTGTTGTTTCAGGCTCTCTGGAGACTTGGGCAGGCATCCAGGCATTGGCTGATTTTTTGGTTCATGTTTTCCATGTTATGATCACAGCCATAAGGGCTAGGAACCTCCTCCCCTTCTTTCTTTTCATTCCCAAGCATCTTTGCAGACATAGGGAGCTATGCAGCATCACCATCCCTTCCTGTCCTTGGCTTGTTCCTCCATTAAGTCCAGCATTGTTACATCCCTAAATAATATGTTCTACAATTTAGTCAGTGATCAGCCTCTAGGTCAGACTGATGTTAATCATGATTGCATTACTTCTCTGGCATCCTATCCTCTGTTAGTGGAGCAGAAAATCTCCACCACCATAATCATTTTGATTTTAGCCAGTCCCACACCTTGGTTTCCCACTCTTCTCTCCTTCTAACTTCTTCATTTCTCTTAAAATCATTCCACTTTTTTATCTACCATCTCATCTCTACTGCCTCCAGCCTTTTGTTGATTTTTTTCATTTAATGCAGCTGCTTCTAGACCATGGAGTAATATTGTTACTACACTGGTTTGATAAATTTTCCCTTTGGTAGCAAACATAACTTTTACCAGTCCATAATTTCATCAATTTCTGTGCAGCACTTGTAGCTAAAACACATCTCTTTTTAACCCCATCCTCGATGGAACGATTAGCACTGATCAAACTTCCTAGGACACACAAGTTTCAAAAAAGAACTGATACATTGATGGAGGATAGGTCCATCAATGGCTATTAGCCAGGACGGTCAGGGGTGGTGTCCCTAGCCTCTGTTTGCCAGAAGCTGGGAATGGGTGACAGGGGATGGATCACTTGATGATTCCCTGTTCTGTTCATTCCCTCTGGGGCACCTGGCATTGGCCACTGTTGGAAGACAGGGTACTGGGCTAGATGGACCTTTGGTCTGACCCAGTATTGTTACCCAGTTTTCTTACCCAAAACTCTTGGTAACTTTCACTCTGTGAGAGGTAGTGTAAGGAAATAAATCAGGGGAGACGTGGCTGTCCGACTGATCGATGGCTGGCACAAACAGGACAACACAAGAGTGCTTTCACTTAAAGCTAAACTTTACTTAGTCTCAAGCACTTATACACACGTCCGCAACAGGTTAGTAAGATACCCCCAACCCTTGATAATTACCAAAGCTGAGTGTGGCTCTTGAGTGGCACAGCAGCAGGCTTCCGGTGGCCAAATCTTCAATCTGCTGGTGGGGACTGCAAGATGTATCCAGAGGGAGAGTCCAGAAGAGTCCAACTACTTCAAATTTCCCCCCCTTATTTATACATTATTAATAGAATGACATGTCCCTTAAAGAAAACTTGTTAAGCAAGGAGAAAAGGAGTACTTGTGGCACCTTAGAGACTCACAAATTTATTTGAGCATAAGCTTTTGTGAGCTACAGCTCACTTCATCAGATGCATTCCGTTTCAATGGTCAGCAAGAGGTTTCCTTCTGATCATTGATTAACCAGGTGTGGGTTTTTCCAGAGTTTGCAGCCTTGAGACCCTAATAGACAATCCTGGGGGCACATCCTGCTCTTCTAAAATCCATGTATCAGCAACTTTAACACAATTCTTATCTGGAAGGACGCAGGGTCAAGCTGCCCTTTCTGTGGCACCCAAAATCCTCTCCCCTCCTGCCTGGGTCAAGGTGAGGCTGCAGCATGCTCAATTTACAGCCCGCTGAGTTGGCTGCTTTTAGCAATAAGCCATAGTGGTTTTAGGCACTTTACTGGTTTGCTGACATCTCCCCATACAGTACGGCCAAACTTATGTGCTCATTCTACAAATTCATCGCTGCTAGATTTCAAAATTTTTATTGTCTCTTTTCCATGATGCAACCACTTTGTTATCTTGGGATTTATTGTTAGTCCCAAAGTATTATTATTACTTCAAATGTGTCTGTCAGTTATACAGTGCCATCTGCATAAAGCAAGAAGCTTAACCCTAGATCATCCAGTGCCACATCCTCCATGTCAATTAATGTTCTTAATGTCCAGTTTAAGAACATAAGGAAACATTATGATTTCTTGCCATGTTAAGACAGTGTAACCTATTTTCCTTTGAGAGTTACTGTGTTGCATGGTTGGACTATTAGAATTACGAGAGATATTTAATAACTGAAGGTTACAAACAAATGTGGAAATTAACTGTTATTTCTATAGAAATATTTAGCCTTAATACAAACTCTGTAAATTATGCCTAGAACTATGTTGGAGGAAGTCAGACTGGATGATCTAACTGCCCTTTATGGCCATAAATTCTATGAAACTTCACATGCCTCCAGACTTGATTCATAAGTCATTTTTCAACTGATTGATATATATCTCATCATATTGTTACAATTATATATAAAAATAAACACTTGGTAGTTTTTAAATCAAAGTGTCCTGATTTGAGAGTACTCTCCAAAGTAGAAGTTTTTCCAAAAAAGGAAACCAGCATTAAACTTAGTAAGCTAATGCTCTCTTAATGCAATCAAAAAGAGGTTAATCAATATGAATTTTCATATAAATGTTGGCTAAAGTAGTACTGAAAATGATTAAGTTATGCTGGAGGACATCTGTACCAAAACATTAAAAATTCTGCGCACAATATTTTAAAATATGGTATATTTTATTTGTCAAAATAACACAATATAACCACACCAGTTTCAATTACTTTGATAATTTATTTCAAAATACTTATCAGCAAGTATGTCTGTAACTATACAAACAAAAATTCAGCAACAGGTGGTTTTTTTTGTTTTGTTTTTATTTTACAAATATATTCTTTACTAGACATATTGCTACAGAACACTGAGTAATTCATTTAAGATACAATACAGACATGTATTTCCCACACCCCTGAGAAGCAGTGCAAAGGCTCAGGGGAGTCAGGGTTAACGGAAGTGCTGAGGGAGAGGGAAGGAGCATGGGAGTGATCCCGGAGGATTGCTGGGTGTGGGTGGAAGATGTGTGGAATGGCGGGGAGGGGGTTGGGGGAAGAGTGATTGTTAGAGTGTTAGGGAGCCTCCCCCATGCAGACCCTTGCTGACCCAGAGAGTCTCACATTCAGTTAGATCTTTCTGCCTCTGTTCCTGAGTGTCCCTGCACGCCCATTCCCATGAGGCCCTGCAGCCTCACTGTTTACCCATTTTCCAGATTGTTTATGAATATGTTGAACAGTACTGGTCACAGTACAGACCAGTGGAGGACACCACTATTTACCTCTCCCCATTCTGAAAATTGACCATTTATTCCTTACTTTTGTTTTCTATCTTTTAACCAATTACTGATCCTTGTGAGGTCCTTCTCTCTTATTCCATGACAACTTACTTTGCTTTAGAGCCTTTGGCGAGGTGGATCACCCTTATCCACATGCTTGTTGACCCCCTCAAAGAATTCTAGTAGATTGATGAGGCATGATTTCCATTTACAAAAAATATGTTGACTCTTCCCTAACAAATCTATGTGTCTGATAATTCTGTTCTTTAATATAGTTTCAAACAATTTGCCCATTACTGAAATGAGGCTTACTGGCCTGTAATTGCTGGGATCACCACTGGAGCCTTTTTTAAAAATTGGCATCACTTTACCTATCCTCCAGTCATCTGGTTCAGAATCTGATTTAAATGATAGGTTACAAACCACTGTTTCATAAGAACATAAGAATGGCCGAGCTGGGTCAAACCAAAGGTCCATCCAACCCAGTATCCTGTCTACCGACAGTGGTCAATGCCAGGTGCCCTGGAGTGAGTGAACCTACCAGGTAATGATCAACTGATCTCTCTCCTGCCATCCATCTACACCCTCTGACAAACAGAGGCTAGGGACACCATTCCTTATCCATCCTGGCTAATAGCCATTAATGGACTTAACCTCCATGAATGTATCCAGTTCTCTTTTAAACCTCCTCAGGCAAGGAGTTCCACAGGTTGACTGTGCACTGTATGAAGAAGAACTTTCTTTTATTTGTTTTAAACCTGCTGCCCATAAATTTCACTTGGTGGCTTCTAGTTCTTATATTATGGGAACAAGTAAATAACTTTTCCTTATTCACTTTCTCCACACCATTCATAATTTTATAGACCTCTATCATATCCCCCATTATTCTCCTTTCTTCCAAGCTGAAAAATTCTAGCCTCTTTAATCTCTTCTCATATGGGACCTGTTCCAAACCCCTAAACAGTTTGGTGGCACTTAGCACTTAGGAGGGGAGAGGAGAAGGGAGCCGCACACTCAGGGCAGGAGGTGGAGAAGAGGCGGGGCAGGGGTGGGGATTTGGGGAAGGGGTTGGAATGGGGGCAGGGAAGGGGTGGGAAGAGGTGGGAAGGGGCGGGGCCTCATGGAAGGGGTGGAGTGGGGGGAAGGGCCGGGGGCTGCAGGGTGGGGGGGTGTCAGTGATGCCGCCCTCAGGCCAATGTACTCGTCCTCATGTGGCCCTCCTGGTGATTTAAGTTTGAGACCCCTGCTTTAGTGACTTTTTCATTTTAATATAGTTTTTGTGCATGGAATAAAATTAGTCTATATTGGGATTTTACCAGGTGAATCAGTGTGATTTTCTATAGCTCGCTTTTCAATTGATCTATAATCCTAGTAATGCAATGCTAAAATTCAGTGTAGGTGTCTTGGTACAGTTCTTTCTCTTTAGTAGCAGCAATAGCTTGGCGTGGACACCTCAGTTGTTTTATCTTGTTAAATAGGAACTTCAAGCCCTACTTGAGGAAAAAAAATGTTTAGTTTTACATTTTTGTAAAAATTCATTTGGGGTGGGGAGGGATGTCTACTTTTGTTTCTTTTGGTATGCTAAAATTTCACTTTTTACTCTGTTTATTTAGGAAGTTTTAACAAGTTTAGAAATCCTTGCCATGTAAATAACAGAAACAAAACAAAACAATCATTACAACAGTTATCTTTTGTTTAAAGAAACATTATACAGGAATATAGTCATCACATCTTTCTGTTTAACACGGTGTTACCACATTACAGAATGAGCATCATTACAAAATGTACGTTGTTTCTAGTGATTTATTAAATTGAGTTAAATCTCTAGGTATTCTGTCAGGGTTCCCTCCCCACTCTGAACTTTAGGGTACACATGTGGGGTCCCGCATGAAAGACCCCCTAAGTTTATTTCTACCAGCTTAGGTTAAAACTTCCCCAAGGCACAAATTCTCCCTTGTACCTTGGATTAGGTAAATGCTGCCACCACAAAGTGATTTAATAAAGAATCAGGGAAAGGACCACTTGGAGTCCTAATTCCCCAAAATATCCCCCCAAGCCCTACACCCCCCCTTTCCTGGGGTGGCTTGAGAATAAACAAGATGAGCACAGACCAACCTTGGGTTTTTTAGGATACTAAAAAAACCAATTAGATTCTTAAAAAAAATCAGAACTTTATTATAAAGAAAAAAGGTAAAAGAAGCACCTCCGTGAAATTAGAATGGGAGATAATCCCACAGGGCAATTAGATTCAAAACACAGAGAATTTCCCTCTAGGCAAAACCTTAAAGTTACAAAAAGAAAAACCAGGAATACACCTTCCTTTCAGCACAGAGAAAATCACAAGCCAAAACAAAAGATAATCTAATGCATTTCCTTGCTAAATACTTACTAAGTAGTTGGAGTGCTTGCTTTCTTGTTCTGTCTCCGGGAAAAGCCACAAGGAACAGACAAAGCCTCCCCCCCACCCCGGGCCAGATTTGAAAGTATCTTGTCCCCTTATTGGTCCTTTTGGTCAGGTACCAGCCAGGTTATCTGAGCTTCTTAACCCTTTACAGGTAAGAGGTTTTTGTGCCTCTGGACAGGAGAGATTTTATAGCACTGTATACAGACAGGTGGTTACCCTTCCCTTTATATTTATGACATACTCATTTGACAGATCAGACATATCTATCAAATGTTAATATTCCAAAAAAATGGATATGTGTACTTTTTATTGGGGGGGGGGCAGGTAAATTTACTTTGTCTGAGTACTGAATGAAAGGTAACCAAATATCTAAGTATCTACCTGTCCTCTGTCTACTTTGCTGGCTATGTCATGGTCTGTTAATTTTTCCATAAACACAACCGCCCATATTTTTAGAACCATTCCTCAATGGTTGGGTTATTTTTTTTCCAATGAGAGGATACCAATAACTGAGCAGCTATTAGCAGATGAGATATTATTAGTTTCCTTCTGTATGACCATTTCTACTAGGAAGCCCCAAGAGGATTACCAGAGGATCATTTGTAAATAAATATCCAACAATTTGTGATATTTGGTTACTGATTACATCCCAGTACTCTGATGACTGGACATATCCACCATACATGCATAAAAATCTTTCATCACAATTTCTCCAACATTTATCCCCATTTAGTGTCTCTATATTTTTTAACCTGACTGGTGTGAGGTACCATTGAAACAGTATCTTATTTTTTTCTCTTTTGTTGTGCTACAAACTGCGGTTTCTCATCCTCTTTTCCAGATCAAATCCCATTCCTTTGGGATAATTTGTCTATCCACATTTTTTTCCCTGCATGTCATGTAGGGACACTTTTTTTTTGGGTCAGGAAAGCTGTCTGCAAAGATTGATAAATTAGTTATTTTTTTGTTTCTTAACTGACCAGATGCTATCACTTCTATTAAAGTTGGCTTTCTGTAACAGACAGGTTTTCTAGAAAGTTGAGAAACATTAATGCCTGACTTGAAAGTACTGCTACCAGGGGACAGTGGGCCAGTTAAAGTTAGTTTTAATCTCTAAATAAATTAGAACATTTCTTTATTGAATAACCAGCCAACTGTGTGTATTCCATTGCTTTCCCAAACTTTGAAGCCCTCTGGTTCTTGATTTGGGTTCAGATTGGGATTATTTGCATTGGGTATCATTGGTGAGAACTGATCCTATCTCTACTTCTATTCCAGACCCATTGAGTAACCTTTATTAAGGATGCGTGTCCATTTCTGGCAGGTGTGATTTATTTATTAATCCGTGGTAGCCTAACGATGTGTACACTGCCGCAATTTTCTCGTTCAATAAAGACCCAGTGTTTGGCTAGGTTAAAGGGCCCCCAGTCCACTACTGCTTTGAGCTGGCTGACTTGACAGTACCACAGAATATTTCAAACAGCTAGTCCACTCTGCTTAATAGGTCTGTGTAATGTATTTGGTCTCACTTTTGGTCTTTTCTTATTCCATATAAATTCTAACAACATCCTCTGTGTTCCTGCTTGGATTTTATCTGGAATAATCACAGAAAGTTTTTGAAAATAAGAAAAATATCCTTGGCAGAATATTCATTTGGACTGTGGCTATTCTCCCCCGCCAAGAAATTGCATACTCCCCCCACAACTCCAGGTCTTTTTTCATTTGCTGAAGTAGTCGTTAGACATTTAAATCACAGAGCTCTGTTGTTTTTAAAGGATGATACAGTAAATATAAAACACTACAATACTTTCATGACATGTACTATAGATGATGTGAAATAAAATCTCTCCTTTTAAATTGCCTCCGATGGTGTTTGAATTCTTCATGTGCTAACTACTGTTATACTCAGCACCCCAAACTCATTATAACCCTAATATGGTATTGATAGGTGGTCATAGAATCATAGACTATCAGGGTTGGAAGGGACCTCAGGAGGTCATTTAGTCCAACCCCCTGCTCAAAGCAGGACCAACCTCAACTAAGTCATCCCAGCCAGGGCTTTGTCAAGCCTGACCTTAAAAACCTCTAAGGAAGGAGATTCCACCACCTCCCTAGGTAACCCATTCCAGTGTTTCACCACCCTCCTAGTGAAAAAGTTTTTCCTCATATCCAACCTAAACCTCCCACACTGCATCTTGAGACCATTACTCCGTGTTCTGTCAAGGAGTTCTATTATTGGCCCTTAGACACAAAATATATGCTAAATAAAAGCCTCAGACCGACGGACAGACCTTCCAAGAGAGCACTGTCATTCGACACCTCTCACTGGTTGCATGTTACTTTAATATGAGACAATTAAATTAAATGAGAAGGATTTCATATCATATTAATCTGTCACTAACTGAGTGTTTGTGTGGAATTTCTCAGGTATCGCTTTATGGAACACCGATACCCTTAACAAACAAGTGGGGATGACGATGCAGCACAAGACTGAATTTCAGATCATTGCATCTGACACCATGGAAGATAAGGCCTCTGCTCTCAGTCTCTCAGGATCCCTGAAGGCAAGTTTCCTGGGAGGCCTAGTAGAAGTGAGTGGAGCAGCAGGATTTTTAAATGATACCAAGAAATCCAAAAATCAAGCCCGAGTTACTTTGAAATATTCAGCAACAACCAGGTTTGAGCAGCTGGCTATAAGCCATTCAGAGCGCCAGAATATCTCTTATCCTGCTGTATATGACCAAAAGAAAGCCACCCATGTGGTCACAGCTGTGCTGTATGGGGCTCAGGCTTTCTTTGTGTTTGATAGGGAAGTTTCTTCATCAGAGAGTATAGAAGAGATACAGGGAAACATGAAACGTATGATAGAAAAATTACCAAAAATTGCAGGAGGAGGAGAGGGGCCCGAGTACAAGAAAGCATCAAATGCTGAAGACTTCAGTTGCACATTCTATGGTGATTTTGCTC
The DNA here is from genome assembly GCF_965140295.1 of Lepidochelys olivacea. Taxonomy (NCBI): domain Eukaryota; kingdom Metazoa; phylum Chordata; order Testudines; family Cheloniidae; genus Lepidochelys; species Lepidochelys olivacea. Next base: position 269,982,533 of record NC_140412.1, on the reverse strand, counting down.
TTAAGAACAATCCACTTACTTATCTAGATGCCATGGAAACATACTCCACCCTCCCGAAGCTGCTGGGTGACCACTGGGATATGGCTGTACCAGTGAGAGCCTGGCTGTACCCATTGCAGCTGCTGGATTCCAAAGCTGCTAAGCTGGTGAGTGAGATCAGCAGCGTACTGATTTTTGATACTCAAATAGCCTTGGAGCAACTGACAGAACTGGACATGCGATGCAATGACATGATGAAAAATCCAATTGCCACAACCTTCCCTGAATTCAAAAAGAAAATCCAGCAATTCAGAGATCAGTGTCAGCAACACAGACAGACTTTCCAGAAACAACTAGCAGGAATCTTACCTGCTATCCGTGGCGGTGGAGCAGAGGAAGGAGTCCTGGTGGACATTTTAATAAGCAAAAATCAATCACTATTCAATACACAGAGACTCAATGAATTTCTGGATACAAAGGAGCGAGAGATGAATTTAGTGGATTCCTACCTTACTAGGCTACAGAATGTGGAAGTCATATCCTCTGAGAGTGAACTAGAAAAAATAGTACTCAGCCCTGAGCATGATTCTGTTGTGTCTTTCACACTTACTTCATTACACAACAAAGAACCATATTTATCAGATTTGAACTTCTGGCTTCGAAGAGAGTTTCTGGAGAAAATTCATGATTCAGCCTCAGCCAGTTCTCCCCATGAGAAATCAAACTCCAAACAGTGGTTTGAGGATGAAGAGATAAGAAGAAAAGTACAAAAAATCACAAAGTCCTTCTTAGACTTTACCAACGTCAATAAATCTCATGGAAACACCCAGTTCATTGTGGCCTCTGTTCCAGATGAGGACAATCCAGGAGCTTCAATTTACCTGTATGCAGATGGAGAGCTGGTCAGCACCAACTTTGAGCCCCCATCAAAACCTCTCCCTCCTCTGATTGATGGAATCAGACACAATTGTGCGCAGCTCACATTTAACCCATCAGACTTTGGAAGGGCTGCAATATCTGGCTATCTGGTAGAGTACAGAATTGTAGGGGAGGAGAACTGGACGGCTGTGAATGTAAATAACACACAAGAGCCATTCACAGTAACAGGGCTACGTCCAAACACCGAGTACCAGTTCCGATACGCGGCAGTGAGCAAACCAGGGCTCAGCGAAAGCAGTGACATGAGTCATACTGTGAAGACTCTTCCCCCTTCCAGCCCTCCTGGAAACCTGGCAATGGCTACTGTAGAAATATTTTCCATCACCCTCACCTGGCAGAGTCCAAGTGTCATTGAAGATGGAGTCAGTATAAGGGAGTATAAGGTAGAATATAAAGAGGAGGCTGGAGGTGAAAGAAATGAGCAGAAAGACAAATGGCTGGAACGGAGGACAGGAGACAGAATTGGATCTTGTAACATTGATGAACTGAAGCCTGAGACGCCCTACAGATTTCGAGTGTCAGCTGTGTGTGCGGACGGGGCTGTAAGTGACGCAAGTGAGGAGAGTTGCATCTCAACCCTAAAGAAAGGTAAACATAAATAAATCTGCCTATTTTCCCCTCAATTAAAGCCCTCTAGTGCCTGGAGCTACTGGATCAGGTAAGAGAATCCTTATCATGGGAATGAATCTAAAATATCCTGAGTGTATAATGCAGAATCAGCTTTGATTCAAATAAGGAATAAAATTACAAATAAATCTTAGCATCCACTTAAACACCCAAGCTGGTTCCTATGCATGGACTAGATGGGTTAGGTCAATGTTTCTCAATGACCAGTCCATGGACCGGTGCCAGTCTGTGGCAGCCTCCTTGCTGGTCCCTGAGATTTCCTTGACACAGTTTAGGAAGGCAGCACGCTGGTCCCTGGTATCAAAAAGATTGAGAAACACTGGCTTAGGTGATCGATACCCCAGACCCAGATCACAGAGTGGATCAACATAAGAACGGCCATACTGGGTCAGATCAATGATACATCTAGCCCAGTATCCTGTCTTAGAATCATAGAATATCAGGGTTGGAAGGGACCTCAGGAGGTCATGTAGTCCAACACCCTGCTCAAAGCAGGAGCAATCGCCAACTAAATCATCCCAGCCAGGGCTTTGTCAAGCCTGACCTTAAAAACTTCTAACAAAGGAGATTCCACCACCTCCCTAGGTAACGCATTCCAGTGTTTCACCACCCTCCTAGTGAAAAAGATTTTCCTAATGTCCATCCTCTTTGGAACCCCCTTTCAGGTAGTTGAAAGTAGCTGTCAAATCCCCCCTCATTCTTCTCTTCCGTAGACTAAACAATCCCAGTTCCCTCAGCCTCTTCTCATAAGTCATGTGTTCCAGTCCCCTAAGAATCTTTGTTGCCCTCCGCTGGACTCTTTCCAATTTTTCCACATCCTTCTTGTAGTGTGGGGCCCAAAACTGGACACAGTACTCCAGATGAGGCCTCACCAATGTCGAATAGAGGGGAATGATCACGTCCGTCGATCTGCTGGCAATGCCCCTACTTATACATCCCAAATTGCCATTGGCCTTCTTGGCAACAAGGGCACACTATTGACTCATATCCAGCTTCTCGTCCACTGTCACCCCTAGGTCCTTTTCTGCAGAACTGCTGCCGAGCCATTCGGTCCCTAGTCTGTAGCGGTGCATGGGATTTTTCCGTCCTAAGTGCAGGACTCTGCACTTGTCCTTGTTGAACCTCATCAGATTTCTTTTGGCCCAATCCTCTAATTTGTCTAGGGCCCTCTGGATCCTATCCCTACCTTCCAGCGTATCTACCTCTCCTCCCAGTTTAGTGTCATCTGCAAACTTGCTGAGGGTGCAATCCACACCATCCTCCAGATCATTTATGAAGATATTGAACAAAACCGGCTCCAGGACCGACCCTTGGGGCACTCCACTTGATGCCAGCTGCCAACTAGACATGGAGCCATTGATCACTACCCGTTGAGCCCGACAATCTAGCCAACTTTCAACCCACCTTATAGTCCATTCATCCAGCCCATACTTCTTTAACTTGCTGGCAAGAACGCTGTGGAAGACAGTGTCAAAAGCTTTGCTAAAGTCAAGGAACAACACATCTACTGCTTTCCCCTCATCCACAGAGTCAGTTATCTCATCACAGAAGGCAATTAGATTAGTCAGGCATGACTTGCCCTTGGTGAATCCATGCTGACTATTCCTGATCAATTTCCTCTCCTCTAAGTACTTCAGAATTGATTCCTTGAGGACCTGCTCCATGATTTTTCCAGGAACTGAGGTGAGGCTGACTGGCCTGTAGTTCCCAGGACCCTCCTTCTTCCCTTTTTAAAAGATGGGCACTACATTAGCCTTTTTCCAGTCATCCAGGACTTCCCCCGATCGCCATGAAATTTTCAAAGATAATGGTCAATGGCTCTGCAATCACATCTGCCAATTCCTTTAGCACTCTCGGATGCAGCGTATCCGGCCCCATGGACTTGTGCTCGTCCAGCTTTTCTAAATAGTCCCGAACCACTTCTTTCTTCACAGAGGGCTGGTCACCTCCTCCCCATGCTGTGATGCCCAGTGCAGTAGTCTGGGAGATGACCTTGTTTGTGAAGACAGAGGCAAAAAAAGCATTGAGTACATTAGCTTTTTCCACATCTTCTGTCACTAGGTTGCCTCTCTCATTCAGTAAGGGGCCCACACTTTTCTTGACTTTCTTCTTGTTGCCAACATACCTGAAGAAACCCTTCTTGTTACTCTTAACATCTCTCGCTAGCTGCAGCTCCAGGTGTGATTTGGCCTCCCTGATTTCACTCCTGCATGCCCGAGCAATATTTTTATACTCTTCCCTGGTCATTTGTCCAATCTTCCACTTCTTGTAAGTTTCTTTTTTGTGTTTAAGATCAGCAAGGATTTCACTGTTAAGCCAAGCTGGTCGCCTGCCATATTAACTATTCTTTCTACACATCAGGATGGTTTGTCCCTGTAACCTCAATAAGGATTCTTTAAAATACAGCCGGCTCTCCTGGACTCCTTTCCCCCTCATGTTATTCTCCCAGGGGATCCTGCCCATCAATTCCCTGAGTGAGTCAAAGTCTGCTTTTCTGAAGTCCAGGGGCCGTATTCTGCTGCTCTCCTTTCTTCCCTGTGTCAGGATCCTGAACTCAACCATCTCATGGTCACTGCCTCCCAGGTTCCCATCCACTTTTGCTTCCCCTACTAATTCTTCCCGGTTTGTGAACAGCAGGTCAAGAAGAGCTCTGCCCCTAGTTGGTTCCTCCAGTACTTGCACCAGAAAATTGTCCCCTACACTTTCCAAAAACTTCCTGGATTGTCTGTGCACTGCTGTATTGCTCTCTGCAGATATCAGGGTGATTGAAGTCTCCCATGAGAACCAGGGCCTGCGATCTAGTAACTTCCATGAGTTGCCGGAAGAAAGCCTCGTCCACCTCATCCTCCTGGTCCGGTGGTCTATAGCAGACTCGCACCACGACGTCACCATTGTTGCTCACACTTTTAAACTTAATCCAGAGACTCTCAGGTTTTTCTGCAGTTTCATACTTGAGCTCTGAGCAGTCATACTGCTTCCTTACATACAGTGCAACTCCCCCACCTTTTCTGCCCTGCCTGTCCTTCCTGAACAGTTTATATCCATCCATGACAGTACTCCAGTCATGTGAGTTATCCCACCAAGTCTCTGTTATTCCAATCACAACATAATTCCTTGACTGTGCTAGGACTTCCAGTTCTCCCTGCTTGTTTCCCAGCCTTCTTGCATTTGTGTATAGGCACTTGAGATAACTCGCTGTTTGTCCCGCTTTCTCAGTATGAGGCAGGAGCCCTTCCCTCTCGCGCACTCCTGCTCGTGCTTCCTCCCGATATCCCACTTCTTCACTTATCTCAGGGCTTTGGTCTCCTTCCACCGATGAACCTAGTTTAAAGCCGAATGGCTAGGCAGCAGTTCTGCGGAAAAGGACCTAGGGGTGACAGTGGACGAGAAGCTGGATATGAGTCAGCAGTGTGCCCTTGTTGCCAAGAAGGCCAATGGCATTTTGGGATGTATAAGTAGGGGCATAGCGAGCAGATCGAGGGACGTGATCGTTCCCCTCTATTCGACATTGGTGAGGCCTCATCTGGAGTACTGTGTCCAGTTTTGGGCCCCACACTACAAGAAGGATGTGGATAAATTGGAGAGAGTCCAGCGAAGGGCAACAAAAATGATTAGGGGTCTAGAACACATGACTTATGAGGAGAGGCTGAGGGAGCTGGGATTGTTTAGCCTGCAGAAGAGAAGAATGAGGGGGGATTTGATAGCTGCTTTCAACTACCTGAAAGGGGGTTCCAAAGAGGATGGCTCTAGACTGTTCTCAATGGTAGCAGATGACAGAACGAGGAGTAATGGTCTCAAGTTGCAGTGGGGGAGGTTTAGATTGGATATTAGGAAAAACTTTTTCACTAAGAGGGTGGTGAAATACTGGAATGCGTTACCTAGGGAGGTGGTAGAATCTCCTTCCTTAGAGGTTTTTAAGGTCAGGCTTGACAAAGCCCTGGCTGGGATGATTTAACTGGAAATTGGTCCTGCTTTGAGCAGGGGGTTGGACTAGATGACCTTCTGGGGTCCCTTCCAACCCTGATATTCTATGATTCTATGATTCTAAGCCCTCCTCATTATGGTTAGCCAGCCTGCTTGCGAAGATGCTCTTCCCTCTCTTCGTTAGGTGGAGCCCGTCTCTGCCTAGCACTCCTCCTTTTTGGAACACCATCCCATGGTCAAAGAATCCAAAGCCTTCTCTCCCACACCACCTGCGTAGCCATTCGTTGACTTCCACGATTTGACGGTCTCTACCCAGGCCTTTTCTTTCCACAGGGAGGATGGATGAGAAGATCACTTGCGCCTCAAACTCCTTTATCCTTCTTCCCAGAGCCACCTAGTCTGCAGTGATCTGCTCAAGGTCATTCTTGGCAGTATCATTGGTGCCCACGTGGAGAAGCAGGAAGGGGTAGCGATCCGAGGGCTTGATGAGTCTCGGCAGTCTCTCCGTCGCATCGTGAATCCTAGCTCCTGGCAAGCAGCAGACTTCTTGGTTTTCCCTGTCAGGGCGGCAGATAGATGACTCAGTCTCCCTGAGGAGAGAGTCCCCGACCACCACCACCCACCTCCTTCTCTTGGGAGTGGTGATCGTGGAACCCCCATCCCTAGGACAGTGGATCTCATGCCTTCCAATCGGCGGAGTCTCCTTCTGCTCCCTTCCCTCAGATGTATCATCTAGTCCACTCTCCGCATTAGTACCTGTGGAGAGAACATGAAAACTGTTACTTACCTGTATCTGCGTTGCCGGTACATGGACGCTCCCCTTTCTTCTTCTGGAGGTCACATGCTGCCAAATTTCTTCACCGTCCTCCTGTCCCCGCAGTGCAGCTTGCTCTGAATCTTCAGAACGTTGTGTCCGTAGAAGCATATCCTGACGTCTGTCCAGGAAATCTTCAGTTTCTCTTATGCAACGCAGGGTCGATACCTGTTGCTCCAGACCTTGAATCTTCTCTTCCAATATGGAGACCAGCTTGCACTTTGTACAGACAAAGTCGCTTCTGTCCTGTGGAAGAAAGACAAACATGGCACATCCACTGGAGGTCGCAACAGCTGAACACTCCCCATCCATATTACCTTCCTTCTACGAGCTTCCTCAGGAGTTGTAGTAACTACTCAGAGAAGCCGGCAAGATGTCAGCCTCAGTGGGCTCTCCCCAGGCAAACTCCCAGGCAAACTCCCTCTGTTAGCCTCTCTGCTGTTCGCTGCTCAGCTGGTTCACAGCTGACAGGCTTTTTATACAGTCAGGCCCACTCAAGGCTCATCTGGAACAAAGCACTCCCAATTCACACTTTTCAAACAACCAATCAAGCACACGGTCAAACTGTCCCCACAACAGACACTCAGGTATTCACCAACACAGCCTCCCTAATGCAGCCCTTAGCATACCTCCTCTCAGGCAGATCCCAGGCAAACTCCCTCTCTGCTGTTCGCCGCTCAGCTGGTTCTATATACTGTACATTGAAATGTAAGTACAATATTTATAATTATATGGTAAAAATGAGAACATAAGCAAATTTTAAAGTAATCTTGTGCTGTGAAACTTCTGTATTTTTATTTCTGATTTTGTAGGCAAATAGTTATTAAGTGAGGGGAAACTTGGGGGTAGGCAAAACAAATCAGGCACCTGAAATGAGTACAGTAATCTGGAAAGGTTACAGTGGCCAATACCAGGTGCCCCAGAGGGAATGAACAGGTCAGGGAATCATCAAGTGATCCATCCATAGAATTCTATGATTCTATGATTCATCCACTCCCAGCTTCTGGCAAACAGAGGTTAGGGACACTCAGAGCATGGGGTTGCATCCTTGATCATCTTGGCTAATAACCATTGATGGACCTATCCTCCATGAATTTATCTGGAACCCAGTTATTTGGAACCCAGTTATAGTTTTGGCAACGATTTCCACAGGTTAACTGTTCATTCTGTGAAGGAGTACTTCCTTTTGTTTGTTTTAAACTGGTTGCCTATCATTTAATCAGGTGATCCCTGGTTCTTGTGTTCTGTGAAGAAGTAAATAACACTTACTTCCTTATTCACTTTCTCCACATCATTCATGATTGTATAGACCTCTGTCCTATGCCCCCTTAGCTGTCTTTTTTCCAAGCTGAAAAGTCCCAGTCTTTTTAGTCTCTCCTCATACCAAAGCTGTTCCATTCCCCTAATCATTTTTGTTGCCCTTCTCTGTACTTTTTCCTGCCCCAGTTTATCTTTTTTGAAATGGGTGACCAGAACTGTATGCAGTATTCAAGATGTGGGCATGCCATGGATTTACATAGTGTCTCTGTGATATTTACTGTTTTATTATCTATTCCTTTCCTAGTGGTTCCTAACATTGTTAGTTTTTTTGACTGCCGATGCACATTGAGTGGCTGTTTTCAGAGAACTATCCACAATGACTGCAAAGTCTCTTTCTTGAGTAACAGTTAATTTAGACCAGTGGCTATCAACCTTTCCAGATTACTGTACTCATTTCAGGTGCCTGATTTGTCTTGCCTACCCCCAAGTTTCTCCTCACTTAAAAACTATTTGCTTACAAAATCAGAAATAAAAATACAGACGTGTCACAGCACACAATTACTTTAAAATTTGCTTATGTTCCATTTTTACCATATAATTATAAAATAAATCAATTGGAATATAAATACTGTACTTACATTTCAATGTATAGTGTATAGAATTATAGAATATCAGTGGTGGAAGGGACCTCAGGAGGTCATCTAGTCCAACCCCCCGCTCAAAGCAGGACCAATCCCCAACTAAATAGAGCAGTATAAACAAGATGTATGAAATTTTAGTCTGTACTGACTTTATTACTGCATTTTATGTAGCCTGTTGGAAAACTAGGCAAATATCAAGATGAGGTTAAGTACCACCTGGAAGATTTCTGTGTACCCCCCAAAGTAAACATACCCCTAATTGAGAACCACTGATTTACACCACAGCATATATATTGCACCACACAATACACCACACAATACACAGTACACCACACAATATATATATTGTTACGAATTACACCTGAGAGGACACGCACACAACTGCTATGAATTATACCTGGTAGGACACGCACACAAATGCTGCGAATTATACCTGATAGGTCACGCACAGTTCGAATCTAGGCTGAGGCACATAAACAAAGTCCACAACTGCAGAGTTCCCAAAAGACACTAAGTTTATTACGCTCGAGCGTGGTGCCCCCCTGCTCGCCAGGAGGGGACCCTGAATGCAGATTATACAAAGGTTATATACTTTTTAGCAAAGCATGTTGCCCTCGTGCATCGGAAACCTTAGCCAATAAACAAACCCTTTTCTTATCTACCACCTATCCCTGCTTGGTGCATTCCTCGTGCTAAACCAGTATATTAATTACACAGCATGGTCCTAAAGCCATGCATCAGTAACTTTTATTATCAGGATGGGAGGCCTCACATCAAAGGCCAAGAGATAGGGAGTTAGGGACTGACAAAAAACAGATACTGGGAGTCAAGGCAGGCTGGAGACAAGGAGGAGGATTTTCACAGGGATTCAGTATCTAAGGATCACTCCTCCTGGTGTATAATGTGCTTGCTTTTAGACAATGGTGGGCCCCAAACCAAAATGGAATCACATGTGCTAACTTTTCCTTAACAATATTTGGGATTGTTTTCCAATGTGCATTACTTTGCATTTATCAACACTGAATTTAATCTGCCATTTTGTTGCCCAGTCACCCAGTTTTGTAAGACCTCTTTGTAACTCTTCACAGTCTGCTTTGGACGTAACTGTCTTGAGTAATTTTGTACCATCTGCCGCATTTGCCTACTCACTGTTTACCCCTTTTCCCACAACATTTATGAATATGTTGAACAGCACTGGATCCAGTATAGATCCCTGATGTACCCTGCCATTTACCTCTTTCCATTATGAAAACAGACCATTTATTCCTACCCTCTGTTTCCTGTCTTTTAACCAGTTACTGATCCATGAGAGGACCCTCCCTCTTATCCCATGATTGCGTACTTTGCTTAAGATCCTTTAGTGAGGGACCTTGTCAAAAGCTTTCTGAAAGTCCAAATACACTATATTCACTGGATCACCCTTGTCCACATATTTGTTGACCCTCTAAAAAATTCTAATAGATTGGTGATGCATGATTTCCTTTTACAAAAGTCATGTTGACTCTTCCTCAACAAATTGTATTAGTTTGTATGTCTGATAATTCTATTCTTTACAATTTGCCTGACACTGAAGTTAGGCTTACCAGCCTGTAATTGCCAGGTTCGCCTCTGGAGCCATTTTGAAAAATTGCCATTACATTAGCTATGTGCCAGTCATCTAGTACAGAGGCTGATTTAAGGTTAAATACCACAGTTCTGCAATTTCAAAATCGAGTTCCTTCAGAACTTGTAGATGAATATTATCTGGTCCTGGTGACTTATTACTGTTTAATTTATCATTTTTTTTCAAAAACCTCCTCTATTGACACCTCAGTCTGGGACAGTTCCTGAGACATGTCACCTAAAAAGAATGGCTCAGGTCTGAGAATTTCCCTCACATCCTCTGCAGTGAAGACTGATGCAAAGAATTAATTTAGCTTCTCTGCAATGGCCTTGTCTTCCTTAAGTGCTCATTTTGTAAATCGACCAGCCAGTAGCCCCGCTATTTGTTTGGCAGACTTCCTGCTTCTGATATGCTTAAACCTTTTTTTGTTGTTACTTTTTGTTTCTTTACTAGTTGCTTTTCAGATCCGTTAATGTGGAATTCCAAAACTTTCCGGAGGAGCACCCACAACCATCACTCCTGTATATTTTTCTTTCAGCTCCCAATGATCTCCCCACATCTTCCCCACTGATGTTTGTCTAGCTTCAGGGATGAGTCAGGTGGCAGTCCCAGGTATGTGGAGTAGGGCTAGGGGACAAGCCCAGGAAATTCCTTGGCACAACACTCTGTGTTTCTGGGAAATGTTTAGAACACAAAACCAAGCCCTGTTCCAAGAATGCTTTGGCTGAGCCAGTTTTACCTCTCTCCACACCCACCCCCATTGTCCCTGGCACCAAAGCAACTAAATAGAATCTAATCTTGGCGGCTGTGACTGCAGAGCCATTGGCCATTATCTTTGAAAACTCGTGGCGAACCGGGGAAGTCCCGGATGACTGGAAAAAGGCTAATGTAGTGCCAATCTTTAAAAAAGGGAAGAAGGAGGATCCTGGGAACTACAGGCCAGTCAGCCTCACCTCAGTCCCTGGAAAAATCATGGAGCAGGTCCTCAAAGAATCAATCCTGAAGCACTTGCATGAGAGGAAAGTGATCAGGAACAGCCAGCATGGATTCACCAAGGGAAGGTCATGCCTGACTAATCTAATCGCCTTTTATGATGAGATTACTGGTTCTGTGGATGAAGGGAAAGCAGTGGATGTATTGTTTCTTGACTTTAGCAAAGCTTTTGACACGGTCTCCCACAGTATTCTTGTCAGCAAGTTAAGGAAGTATGGGCTGGATGAATGCACTATAAGGTGGGTAGAAAGCTGGCTAGATTGTCGGGCTCAATGGGTAGTGATCAATGGCTCCATGTCTAGTTGGCAGCCGGTGTCAAGTGGAGTGCCCCAGGGGTCGGTCCTGGGGCCGGTTTTGTTCAATATCTTCATAAATGATCCGGAGGATGGGGTGGATTGCACTCTCAGCAAATTTGCGGATGATCCTAAACTGGGAGGAGTGGTAGATACGCTGGAGGGGAGGGATAGGATACAGAAGGACCTAGACAAATTGGAGGATTGGGCCAAAAGAAATCTGATGAGGTTGAATAAGGATAAGTGCAGGGTCCTGCACTTAGGATGGAAGAATCCAATGCACCGCTACAGACTAGGGACCGAATGGCTAGGCAGCAGTTCTGCGGAAAAGGACCTAGGGGTGACAGTGGACGAGAAGCTGGATATGAGTCAGCAGTGTGCCCTTGTTGCCAAGAAGGCCAATGGCATTTTGGGATGTATAAGTAGGGGCATAGCGAGCAGATCGAGGGACGTGATCATTCCCCTCTATTCGACATTGGTGAGGCCTCATCTGGAGTACTGTGTCCAGTTTTGGGCCCCACACTACAAGAAGGATGTGGATAAATTGGAGAGAGTCCAGCGAAGGGCAACAAAAATGCTTAGGGGTCTAGAACACATGACTTATGAGGAGAGGCTGAGGGAGCTGGGATTGTTTAGCCTGCAGAAGAGAAGAATGAGGGGGGATTTGATAGCTGCTTTCAACTACCTGAAAGGGGGTTCCAAAGAGGATGGCTCTAGACTGTTCTCAATGGTAGCAGATGACAGAACGAGGAGTAATGGTCTCAAGTTGCAGTGGGGGAGGTTTAGATTGGATATTAGGAAAAACTTTTTCACTAGGAGGGTGGTGAAACACTGGAATGCGTTACCTAGGGAGGTGGTAGAATCTCCTTCCTTAGAGGTTTTTAAGGTCAGGCTTGACAAAGCCCTGGCTGGGATGATTTAACTGGGAATTGGTCCTGCTTTGAGCAGGGGGTTGGACTAGATGACCTTCAGGGGTCCCTTCCAACCCTGATATTCTATGATTCTAAGGCAACAGGCTGTGCATACACAGCCGCTAGGAAAGGGTCTGAGTTGAAGTGACATTGAAATGATGTTCAAGAGGAAAAACCTTTCAGGAGACAACAGCATCAGCAGCAATGGGGAGGAGGCTTGAAAGGAGATGAAAACAAGGCCCAGGTTGTGGACTGACAGCAGTAGAATTGCCCACAGGGCTAGAAGATCAGGGAGAAGTGAAATATTGAGCATACAGAAGCTAATATTAAAGAAAATAGTCCATAATCCAAGAGAGTATTTTCCTCCTGAGGCTACTGCTCTCCCTCACTCTGGCTCTGCTTCACAAGGGCAATAATACTCATGGAATCCATTCCTTCTTCAGAGACAGACAGTTCTGTGATATGGGGCCTGACCTTGCCCAAAAGGTGGGGAGACAGGAAAGCTGGCTGCACTGCCCTTTCTCCTTCCAGGGTGTCTGCAGCAGCACCATGAATTGATCGAATCCAGGGGTTCTCAAACTTCATTGCACTGTGACTCCTTCTGGCAACAACAAAAATTACTACACACACCAGGGAGGGGGGCCCGAAGCCTGAGCCCACCCCAGCCCCACTGCTCTGGGTGGGGGAGGGGAGCAAATCCTGAGTCCCATCTCACTGGGTGAGGGAGTGGGGGTCTGTAACCTGAGCCCCACCACTGGGGCATGAAGCCCTTGGGATTTGGCTTTGTCCCTGGGTGGTGGGGCTCAGACTTCATCTTTCTCCCTGGGTCTCAGCAAATCTAATGCCAGGCTTGGCAACCCTATTAAAATGGAGTTGTGACTCACTTTGGGGTCCCAACCTACAGTTTGAGAACTGCTGATCTAATCCAATATGTCATTATGAAAAATACTAGCTGAGGTCAGAAAGTCTGACCTCCTTTTCCCTCCCCAGGGAAGTTTGGATCTAGGGGCCTTGCCTCTCTGGTGGTGTCTGGGCCCATTTCCCTGCCATTATGTGTGTGTTGGGATATGGGGAGCCTCTACCTCTCTATGAGGGTCTGACTCCTCCTGCTCCCCTCACATGAGCTGGGATCTGTGGTGGGCTTCCCTTCTTGGGTTATCTCCACCATTCACCCTGTCACCCCTTCATGTAGGAGCGAGAATGTGGAGGGACCTTGAATCTCTTGGAGGGTCTGAGACCTTCTCCCTGCCCCCCACATATGTCTGTCTGTCCCTTTGAAGGGGTCTGAGTCCCTGTGTGTGTGTGTGTGTGTGTCTGGGATCTGGAGGAGCCCATCTCTATTAAGGGGGTCAGAGCCCTTCTCCCTTTCCCCCATGTGATCCATGGTCCTGGGGGACCTGGCCCTCTGAAAGTGTGTGAGCCTCTCCCTCTCTCCGCCCCCACCCCATGAGCAGGCATTTGAATAAGTCCTGCCCCTATTGGAGGGGAGCTGAGAACAGGCATGTTTGGTGTATATCACAGCCTCTTAACCCCTGACACTTAAAAAAAAAAAAAAACAGAACCAGAACAACCCCAACCCAGCAAGCTGGGAAAACTAAAGATCTGGGCACCTCTAAGAGGCAATACTTCCCCTGTAGCAAGCACTGAGTCTGTGTATAGCAAAAGAAAATTTTTATTAAAAAAGGAACTCAGCATTCACTTGGGAAAACACCACAATCATGATTTAAAAGCATGAAACCCTAAGTGAATACTCACCCCCAGTACGTTGGGCAGTGTCCTTTGCCTCAGTTTCCCACCTTACAGTGTGAAAGTCCAACAAATAACTGTCCCTTTTACATGCCCCTCCCCTTTCCCTCTCCTCCACCCGACTCAAAGTTGGTTGTCCTTGGTCACGAAGGTGCAGAGCTCAGAGGTGCATTTGCCTGGGCCCACCTCCCCTCCCTGAAATGGGAGGTGGGTGTTGACCAATGCCTCCACTGCTGCCACCACTCATCTCTGCTGCTGTTCACGGCTGCTGCTCGTGGCTCACTGCCACTTCTGCGCTGTCGTGTTCTGAGACTCTCCCGCTTAGCCCAGCTCTTAGTGATTTTAGCAGGTGGTAGGGAACCTCTCTGCTACTGGGCTGCTTCACTGTCTTTTACTGCAACACTGTCCCCAGACCAGACCTAAGGCTTAGCTCCTCCTAATTGACATCTTCAATTATGTCAGCTCTAGTAACCACTGAACAGAAACAAGTGCTCTCAGGTGAATCCAATCAGCCCTGTCAACACTGCACAGGGGAGGGTCAAATGGTGTCTAGGACTCTTCAGGCAAAACTCACTCCATCAGGTAGGAACACCTCCCCCCCCGCCCTTCATTGGGATTTGGCATCTCTACCCCCTGCTTAGCAAGTGAGCTTCAGTTTAGGTGACCCCCTCAATCAGGGCATGTTAAGTAGTTGATGCATTACCCTTGCATGCAATGCTAAAGTGAATAGTAACCCAATACCAGCCAAAATTGATCACTGAAGCACTGTAGGTGTGTCTATTAGTGAGACAAGGTGTGGGAGGTGATATCTTTTATTGGACCAACTTCTGTTGGTGACAGATACCAGCTTTTGAGCCACACAGAGCCCTTCTTCAGGTCTGGGAAATGTACTCAGAGTGTCACAGCTGATTCAACAAAAATAACAACATAACCTACTCCAATAAAAGACATTTCCTCATCCATTTTGTGTCTCTGATATCCTGGGACCAACATGGCTACAACAACACTGTGTCCATGGGTGTGTCTATGACAGGGGAGAGCTCATTTGAATCACAGAATCATAGAAGATTAGAGTTGGAAGAGACCTCAGGAGGTCATCTAGTCCAATCCCCTGCTCAAAGCAGGACCAGCCCCAACTAAATCATCCCAGACAGGGCTTTGTCAAGCTGGGCTTTAAAAACCTTTAAGGATGGAGATTCCACCACCTCCCTAGGTAACCCATTCCAGTGCTTCACTACCCTCCTAGTGAAATAGTGTTTCCTAATATCCAACCTAGACCTCCCCCACTGCAACTTGAGACCATTAATCCTTTTTCTGTCATCTACCACCACTGAGGACAGCTGAGCTCCATCCTCTTTGGAACCCCCCTTCAGGTAGTCAAAGGCTGCTATCAAATCCCCCCTCACTCTTCTCTTCTGCAGATTAAATAGCCCCAGTTCCCTCAGCCTCTCCTCGTAAGCCATGTTCCCCAGCCAGCTAATCATTTTTGTTGCCCTCCGCTGGACTCTCTCTGATTTGTCCACATCCCTTCTGTAGTGGGGGAAGCAAAATTGAACACAGTACTCCAGATATGGCCTCACCAGTGCCGAATAGAGGGGAATAATCACTTCCCTTGATCTGCTGGCAATGCTCCTACTAATGCAGCCCAATATGCCATAGACCTTCTTGGCAACAAGGGACATTCTAGACTCATATCCAGCTTCTCATCCACTGTAATCCCCAGGTCCTTTTCTGCAGAATTGCTGCTTAGCCAGTCGGACCCCAGCCTGTAGCAGTCCATGGGATTCTTCCTTCCTAAGTGCAGGACTCTGCACCTGTCCTTGTTGAACCTCGTCAGATTTCTTTTGGCCCAATCCTCCAATTTGTCTAGGTCACTCTGGACCCTATCCCTATCCTCCAGTGTATCTACCTCTCCCCCCATCTTAGTGTCATCTGCGAACTTACTGAGGTGCAATTCATTCCATCGTCCAGATCATTAATGAAGATGTTGAACAAAATCAGCCCCAGGACCAACCCCTGGGCCACTCCGCTTGATACCAGCTGCCAACTAGACATCAAGCTGTTGATCACTACCCATTGAGCTTGACAATCTAGGCAGATTTCTATCCACCTTATAGGCCATTTATCCAATCCATACTTTTTTATCTTGATGGCAAGAATACTGTGGGAGATCATATCAAAAGCTTTGCTAAAGTCAAGATATATCACATCCACTGCTTTCCCCATATCCACAGAGCCAATTATCTCATCATAGAAGGCAATCAGGTTGGTCAGGCATGACTTGCCCTTGGTGAATCCATGTTGACTGTTCCTGATCACCTTCCTCTCCTCCAAGTGCTTCAAAATGGATTCCTTGAGGAACTGCTCTATGATTTTGTTGGGGACTGAAGTGAGGCTGACCGGTGTGTAGTTCCCTGGGTTCTCCTTCTTCCCTTTTTTAAAAATGGGCACTGTATTTCCCTTTTTCCAATCATCCTGGACCTCCCCCGATCACCATGAATTTTCAAAGATAATGGCCAATGGCTCTGCAATCACATCAGCCAACTCCCTAAACACCCTTGCATTCATTAGATCTGGACCCATGGACTTGTGCATGTCCAGCTTTTCTAAATAGTCCTTAACCTGTTCTTTCATCACTGACGGCTGCTCATCTCATCCCCATACTGTGTTTCCCAGTGCAGCAGTCTGGGAGCTGATTCTGTCTGTGAAGACCGAGGCAATAAAGGCATTGAGTATTTCATCTTTTTCAACATCATCTGTCAGTATGTCACCTCCCCCATTCAGTGTCTGAGTTAATGATTTCAGATTGTCAAAATAACAGGCTCAATTAAAAGTATTTAATCTAAGATTATTAATCTGAGATTAGTACACCACTACAGAATACAGAAATAGACACATTACCACCTTTTGTTAGCAGACTGAGAACTGGATATGTGTCTTTCCCGCATCTGGAAGAGACACGCAATTTTCATTCCCCCAACCTAAGTTTTCATATCATTATCATTATATGGAGTTTCAGACAAAGGAAAGTTGCCAAGAATAGGCTCCCAGAAACATATGTTGTGATGTCATTTCGATACAGTCTCACTTTACCTGACTCATGTGAAGGCATGATTATTTACAGGTGAGAGCACTAACAATTCTCCAAACTAATATCTCTCTGAGGTTTGTTCTTACCCCACAATAATTCTTCCATGTTGATTTCCCCCATTGAAAACATATGGCAAACAATAATCTCTTATTAGTTCCCCAAGTCTATGTATGCTTATGTCAGCATTTTATATATTGTGACGGGGCAAGGTCAGAGAGCTATAGAAAAGTAGTGGGAGATAGATATATTAGCTCCAGGCTAAACAAATCCCTGGTATCAGGATACGTTAAATGGCAGCTGCTCCAAGTCAATTAAGACACCTGGGGCCAATTAAGAACTTTCCAGAAGGCAGGGAAAATGCTAGTTTGATTGGGACACCTGAAGCCAATCAGGAGCTGGTTAAAGGCCTCCCAGTTAGTCAGGAGCTGTGGGAGGAAGTTGCGCTGTTGGAAAGACTGAGCAGTACACATCATATCAGGCGAAAGGAAGGAGGCCCTGAGGTAAGGGTGAAGTGGAGCTTGAGGAAGCGGGGCCTGCTGTGGGGGAAGTAGTCCAGGGAATTGTATGTGTCATGTTTCTAAAAGGTCAGCTACCATAACTGATGCTATTAGGGTCCCTGGGCTGGAGCCTGGAGTAGAGGGTGGGCCTGGGCTCCCCTCTTTGCCCCCCCCCCCCAGATTAATCACTGAGTGTGGGAGACAACAGAGACTGAGCAAGGGAGGATAGCTTCTCCTCACCTCCCTCACTGGCTTATGATGAAAATGGCTCTAGAGAGAGAGAAGGGTTACGTGGAGGGTTACAGTGAGTCTCTGAGGCTAGCGAAATCCGCCAGGAAACGCGGGACCCATGTAGACAAGGACAGAGCTTTGTCACAATATATATATGTTCAGGAGATCTTTTCCAAGAATATCTGGAGTTTTAAAGACATGAAGGCATCCCAGTTATTAAATACAGCATAATGAATAAATTCCTAAATAAGATTACTTATTGGTCAACAGACCAGTGTTCTAGGCCTTAGAATTCAGACACTCTTTGTTGAAGATAAAGATTCTAAAGAATAGTTAATGTATATATGAATCAAATATACAGAAAGAAAGAACTAAAAGTATTACTGTTTACGAACAATAACTCCATTCCCAAATGTCCAAAGTCATTATGCAGAGCCCTCATGGCCATGAGTGTGCACTTTTTTGGTAGTACTAGATGTGTTCATTGATTTTGTAAAGGATCTGCTCTGATTTGGTGCAGCACTCCCTGAATCAGTTTTAGTTTGCTCCATTCTCTCAATGGTAATTTACCCTCAGTGGTAGATGGAATAATCACAGCTTGACCCTCATTTTCAGCAAGCAGTGTTTCACGAACATCCTTATTTTACAGTGGGGCTTCTTGCCAGTCAACAGCATTGAGCCTAGGCAATGGAGATTGGTCCAATACAATGTAATTCACCATGGCTAATGGCATACTTTCAGGGGACAGCCCCAGAGAAACACAACCATGGAGACTCATGCACCTCTGACTCTTGATGACCTAGTGCAAATAGCTCTCACTCCACCTATAGGATTCACAGCAATTTCTGATGTCTGTGGATGCTGGGGCAATGTATCCACATCTCTATTATTTCTCCCTGATTGGTACTGAATGCTGAACTCATAGCTAGGCAAGGTGGCCTGTAGCATCCAGCTTAGCACTTGTTAACATGTAAGTCTATGAATTGTTGTCTGTCCACATTTGAAACTGAGCACATACAAGTAGTTTTGAAACGTCTCAGTGACAGCCCATTTCAAGGCCAAGAACTCCTGCTAGTGAATGGGGTAGTGAGTCTTGCTATCACAGAGTCTGCTTCTGCCAAAGACCACAGGTTAACTTTTACTTTCAACTTCCTGGTATAAGTCTGCTCCCAAGCCCTCCAAACTGGCATCAGCTGCCTGAGTCAGCAAAGATGAGGACTGGAGCATGAGCTAGGCAATTAATGATTTATTGAGAAGCTTTTCCTCACATCTCTCATCCCATCGGGGTCCAAAGGCTTCTAAGGGGCCATAATGTCACTGCTCAGGATGGCCTTACCTTTGGTCCTAGAGTTACTCTTGCTGGACAGGTATCTCCTGGTGAGATCAATCGGAGGCTTTGCAATGGTAGCATACTTCTTCACAAATAGTGATAGTAGCCACTAAATCCTAGAAAGGTCCTGAGCTCTCTGTAATTATGTGGCTGTGGTCAGGTAGTGAGTTTTTCTATTTTATCTGGATCAATACTCATGCCTGCACGGGACACAATGTGACCCATGGATTTGACCTGCAGAACTGGCATTTATCAACTGAAAGTTGCAGTCCATAGGCTTACAGCTGTTCTAGCAATTTATGAAGTCTGTCTTCATGTTCCTCCAAGGTTCTTCCAAACACAATCAGGTCATCCAAATAAACAAAGACTTGCAGTAAGTTCATGTCTCCCACAACTATCTCCATAAGACATTGAAACGTGGCAGGGACTCCAGAAATTAATTGGGGCATGCATTCACACTGATGGAAACCTAATGGGCTGATGAAGGCTGTCTTCTCCCTATCTTCTGCTCCCAGCAGAATCTGGTAGTATCCACTTAGAAGATTCAACACTAGGAACTACTGTCTCACCAGCAAACAGTCCAAGGCCTCTTGTACTTGAGGCATGGTGTGCTGGTCAACTACAGTACACCTATTTAGAGTGCAGTAGTCAAAACACATCTGGATTTTCCCACTCTTCTAACAGATGCCACAATGGGGGAGGAATATGGGTTTCAGGCATATGATCACGGTAAGCTCCTGATGATGATGCTGCACATTCTCCATTTCTGAGAGAGCAATCTTCCTAGATCTCTCCCAGAAGGGTTATGGAGTCTTGTAGTCTGATGTTGTGTTCCACTCCCTTTGCACATCCTACGCATGCGTGAAAATACTTGGATTTTTTCCCAAAGTTCCTTCCTTCCATGATCCTTCCACTCCTCAGACAATGGGGAATCTCCAAAGTCAAACTTTGTCAGGTCTATTGGTGGACCCTCAGCTTCACATTGAGTCTCACAATGGTTTCAGGCTCAAAGAGGTCTGCTATCTTCAGTCCATATTTCACAACAACATCATGGCTTGTTTCGTTAGCAATCAGTATAATCACCTTTTCCTGGGCTTCAGCAGGTAGGGTTATGACTCCACTGAGAACCAGCACTCCTTCAGGGAGCCCTCCCTTAGCCAGCTGCTCTACCATTGCTAATATCCCTTTCCTGCCTTTTAGACAGGTACTCATAGCAAGCACTTCTCTCTCCATCACTGCAGAGACTACTAACAGAGTTGTGGCCCTGTACTTCAACACTCTCATTGATAGCTCAGACCTTTCCTTTTTAGGGTTCTTGGTTTTTCTATAGGCTGAAGCACAAAGCGTATGGATCCTCAGGATGCTTCGGTATTGGTCCCCTGCTGACTGGTTGCAGTACTCATAGGGTACCTTGAAGAGACTGGAGTTGATCCCTGTCATAAATATAAAGGGAAGGGTAAACCCCTTTAAAATCCCTCCTGGCCAGAGGAAAAATCCTCTCACCTGTAAAGGGTTAAGAAGCTAAATGTAACCTCGCTGGCACCTGACCAAAATGACCAATGAGGAGACAAGATACTTTCAAAAGCTAGGAGGAGGGAGAAAAACAAAGGGTCTGTGTCTTTCTGTGTGAGGCTTTTGCCGGAGACAGAACAGGAATGGAGTCTTAGAACTTAGTAAGTAATCTAGCTAGGTATGTGTTAGATTATGATTTCTTTAAATGGCTGAGAAAATAGCTGTGCTGAATAGAATGAATATTCCTGTCTGTGTGTCTTTTTTGTAACTTAAGGTTTTGCCTAGAGGGATTCTCTATGTTTGAATCTAATTACCCTGTAAGGTATTCACCATCCTGATTTTACAGAGGTGATTCTTTTCTTTTTACTTCTATTAAGTCGTCTTGTAAGGAGACTGAAGCTTTTTCATTGTTCTAAGATCCAAGGGTTTGGGTCTGTGGTCACCTATGCAAATTGGTGAGGATTTTTACCAAACCTAACCCAGGAAGTGGGGTGCAAAGGTTGGGAGGATTTTGGGGGGAAAGACGTGTCCAAACTCTGTTTTTTCAGGAACCCAGATAAAGTTTGGTGGTGGCAGTGAAAATCCAAGGGCAAAGTGTAAAATAATTTGTACCTTGGGGAAGTTTTAACCTAAGCTGGTAAAAGTAAGCTTAGGAGGTTTTCATGCAGGTCCCCACATCTGTACCCTAGAGTTCAGAGTGGGGAAGGAACCTTGACAATCCCTATCAGCACAAACACATAAGAATCTCCTTTAGGGTTGGGGCATATCAGTGCAGTGGTGTCCACATCTTGTCTTACTTTGGCAACATCTTCTGAACATTCCAGGTGCACTGTCACGTACCCTTGGCAGGGGTATTCATATATGCTGAGGCCACACAGACCAGGGCCAGTCAGTGGCAGTATAGGCAGGTGCCTAAGCATCTGTTGGTAGAAGGACTGAAATATAATAGTCACCTGAGATCCACTGTCGAGCAATGCCTTACATTCTGTCCCTTTAATCCTCACCTCTGCTCAAGGCCCTATCAGGCCTGCTGTTATCCCAGCTAGGCAGCCTTTTCCAGGGAAGCCTTCAAGTCGTGTGGACCTGGGTGGCCCCATTCCCAAGCCCCTTTGGCAGTTCCTCATCTCCTAACTGGTCCTCAGCTTTCCATATACTAAGGAGGGATTTTCTTCATTATGACACTTGGCAGCTCCATGTCCATCCTGGCCACACTGGACTATGGTTCTGATATTCAGTTCCTCTTACAATTTGAGCCAGTTTGGTCAGCTCCATCTGCTCAGCAGTTACCCCTCTTGCTCCCCTCTTGACAGCTTTCTGAAGCAGTTTCTCCAGCCTCTGTATGTAGGCTGAGGTCTTCTCGCCCCTTTGTTGATGGCAAGAATGGCAGAGCCTGCCCAAAAGGGGGGGGGGCAGGGCTCCCTACCCCTCCTCTTCCACCCGAGTCCCTGCCCTTGCCAAGCCAAAAGCCGGAGTAGGCCGGGAACCACAGGTTCTCCACCTGCCTGGGATGGGGGACTGTCATAAATATAAAGGGAAGGGTAAACCCCTTTAAAATCCCTCCTGGCCAGAGGAAAAATCCTCTCACCTGTAAAGGGTTAAGAAGCTAAAGGTAACCTCGCTGGCACCTGACCAAAATGACCAATGAGGAGACAAGATACTTTCAAAAGCTGGGAGGAGGGAGAGAAACAAAGGGTCTGTGTGTCTGTCTATATGCTGTTTTTGTTGGCGATAGACCAGGAATGGAGTCTTAGAACTTTTAGTAAGTAATCTAGCTAGGTATGTGTTAGATTATGATTTCTTTAAATGGCTGAGAAAAGAATTGTGCTGAATAGAATAACTATTTCTGTCTGTGTATCTTTTTTGTAACTTAAGGTTTTGCCTAGAGGGATTCTCTATGTTTTGAATCTAATTACCCTGTAAGGTATCTACCATCCTGATTTTACAGAGGGGATTTCTTTACTTCTGTTTACTCCTATTTCTATTAAAAGTCTTCTTGTAAGAAAACTGAATGCTTTTTCATTGTTCTCAGATCCAAGGGTTTGGGTCTGTGGTCACCTATGCAAATTGGTGAGGCTTTTTATCCAACATTTCCCAAGAAAGGGGGGGTGCAAGTGTTGGGAGGATTGTTCATTGTTCTTAAGATCCAAGGGTCTGGGCCTGTAGTCACCTAGGTAAATTGGTGAGGCTTTTTACCAAACCTTGTCCAGGAAGTGGGGTGAAGGTTTTGGGAAGTATTTGAGGGGAAAGACGTTTCCAAACAGCTCTTCCCCAGTAACCAGTATTTGTTTGGTGGTGGTAGCAGCCAATCCAAGGACAAAGGGTGGAATATTTTGTACCTTGGGGAAGTTTTGACCTAAGCTGGTAAAGATAATCTTAGGAGGTTTTCATGCAGGTCCCCACATCTGTACCCTAGCGTTCAGAGTGGGGGAGGAACCTTGACAGGGACCAAGAGCATTCCCCCGCCCATGTCCCCACCCTGCAGACCTCCCAACCAAGGGCAGGTGGAGGGTCCATGGTGCAGTGCCCCACAGCTGCCAGGGATCCCCGCCCGGGCTCCAGCTGCTGTCCTGGCCAGGGGAGTGGGGTCTTCATGGGGGAGAGAAGTGACGCGGCAGGGCCTTTCTGAGGAAGTAAGCATGAGAGCTGGGGTATGGTGTAATTCTCAGATACGTTCATTTCTCAGTTTGTGAGCAGAGAAGCTTTGCCAAATGTAATTGCATGATGCCCAAAGTGGGCGATGGCAGCTCAGGTTGATACACTGCTGTTAGAGGGCTTTCTCTGAACTCCTTTCCCTGGTTCTTGTCATGCAGACAGAAAGCAGAAGACAAGAAGTCTGAAGTGCCAAGAAGTCTGAAGTGCAGGCAATGCAATGTTTATTGGGGATAGTTCCAAGCAAACATATCCATAGCTCTACATGCCGGCAGAGTCTGTTTCCCAGGGTTCCATTCCTAGCTCTGACACCGCAGAGTGTTTACCCCATGTCCCCTTCCCAGCTCTGACACCACAGAGCCTTTGTCCATGTCTCTGTTACCCATTCCCCAGTCTCTATTCCCACTTCCTCCTTCTTAGCAGCCCCAAATATACATGCAGTGCACGCCCCTACTCACACACCTTACCACTTATGGTCATGCTCCGTTTCGGAGGGCCGTGAGTCTGGGGTCTTCATCCCACTTCTTTTGTATCCCGTTGGGGGAGGGGGTAAGGAATGAGGTTTTGCTCTGGCCAACGCCAGGCTTTTCTTTGGCTTTTAGTGTTTCTTATGCCTCCACCCTGAGCCCTCCTTGCCCATCCTAATTCGTTGCTTGATATAGGAGTTGGGGGAGTCTTAAAATGTGAGCTTGTATATTATTCTCCCACCATGCCCAGTAATATTTTAACTGTTCTTATCTGTTCCCAATATACTAACAAACCCATCTGGCCAGGCTAGGGTTGCTAACTCGTTTGGATCAGATGGACTGGATGCTATTGCCACAAATATCATCCGGTCCATCCGGTCCAACCAAGTTAGCAACCCTAGGCTAGGCCAAAGCAACATACAAAGTGTCTTTGTTCTCACATATTAGTATAATATATACGAGTATCAAAAAGTCAAACTCAAAATTCTATCTGAGGCTGACAAACAAGCCTACATATTAACAATTGCTATTTCATGCATTCTTTATGTCTGCATTCTAATCATTTTGCAATAATTGCATTTTAAAAAAATCAAATATTTCAGTCAAAGTGTGATCCAGGAAAGAAAACTGAAGGAGAAAAGGGTAAGAAAATGACATTTCTCCTCTGCTGTCCTTATTTCTGCAGGAATTATCAGCTCAGATTTTTCTGAAATGAAATTGAGAGCATCACTAGCATTGGGAGTTTGATCCATGCTCCAGAAATTTTTCCTCTCACTCAGCAGGTTTGGACAGGGCTCAATAGTACCCACTCCCGAGGTTGGCTTCTTTGTTCAGCAGCAAGGGCAGATGCAATTGCTTTAAAAACAAGAGAAGAAGTTGCTAGGTCACCTGGCTGGGTGCTGTGGGATTCTAACCAGGATTGGTCGAAAAGTTTCCATCAAAGCTGGGTTCTTGATGAAAAAATTGGGTTTTCTACTAAACAAAACTTTTTATGCGAAGTCCATGGCAAATTTGGACTTTTCATCAGAAAACCAAAAAGTTGTTGTCTTTTGGCCAATGGATTTAGGCTGAATACTCTCTTGTTTTTTATGAACATTTGAAATTTTCTGTCCAAAAAAAAAAAATTTTTCTGACCAGCTCTACTTCTGACAGTACTGATGGGATTTTGGTGTTTGGGTTAAAGAAACATATTTACATTTTAGATACAATACTGTTTGAAATGTCTTTGCATGTGCAGATAAATGTTTGATACTGTTGGTGTGTGTTCAGCCGCCTCTTCAAATCTTTGCCAATGCACCTTAGTCCTGACCTGCAATAGACTCTGGTGTTTCGGTCCTGGTTTTCTCCTGAATGAAGACTAACAATCAAGCCAAATCATGCAGTGGTTTTGTGATGTGGGAAATTGTTTTCTATGTTCAAGGAGGAACCAACATAGGTTTACTGAAGAGCAGTCCTTATACTGGAAATGATCATAGTTCACACTGTACTTGGCTAAACATTTTCTCACTCAATCCCACGCCTTTGAGGGTTGCAGTCACTCCCACAAATGCCTTCAAAAAAACCCCCAAATTTTAAATAATTCTTTTCCAGTTTTCTCAGTGTTTTCCTAATTCTCCATATCCTGTCCCTGCATTTCTTCTGAGTTTGCAAAGAGACTTTTCCCAAGCTGCACTGCCAGCTCCACAGACAATCTCGGCTTCCTGGCATGGTAGGAATGATGAGCTGTGGCATACTCCATCTCTGCAACAATCTTGCTGGTCTGAGGGCAGTCATGCTGATGTGGACACAGGTTCGGTGGGACTCTGCAACTCCTCCCTGACCAAGAGTGAGGGGGTCACTTGTGGGCAGGCCAGCTGCTCCCATGCAACTTAGCTCCCTTCCTCCAATGAGCCTTCTACTGATCCTACTCCCCATTTCTCCCCCATTCAGGGGCCAGGGCAGTTACTGCTGACCCAGTGCAGCCCAACACCACAGGGAGAGGGGACCTGGAAGGGGAGTTTTAATGAAAAAAACCCCTCTATTCGACATTGGTGAGGCCTCATCTGGAGTACTGTGTCCAGTTTTGGGCCCCACACTTCAAGAAGGATGTGGATAAATTGGAGAGAGTCCAGCGAAGGGCAACAAAAATGATTAGGGGACTGGAACACATGAGTTATGAGGAGAGGCTGAGGGAGCTGGGATTGTTTAGCCTGCAGAAGAGAAGAATGAGGGGGGATTTGATAGCTGCTTTCAACTACCTGAAAGGGGGTTCCAAAGAGGATGGCTCTAGACTGTTCTCAATGGTAGCAGATGACAGAACGAGGAGTAATGGTCTCAAGTTGCAGTGGGAGAGGTTTAGATTGGATATTAGGAAAAACTTTTTCACTAAGAGGGTGGTGAAACACTGGAATGCGTTACCTAGGGAGGAGGTAGAATCTCCTTCCTTAGAGGTTTTTAAGGTCAGGCTTGACAAAGCCCTGGCTGGGATGATTTAACTGGGAATTGGTCCTGCTTTGAGCAGGGGGTTGGACTAGATGACCTTCTGGGGTCCCTTCCAACCCTGATATTCTATGATTCTAAATCACCAAGGGCCATTTTCTCTTCCTCCCAGGCCAGTTTCTCTAGGTGGCTGTTCTTCACCCTGACAGGCCCACCCTCCCCAGCTGACAGCTCCACTTAGCACCTGTCAGCCAGAGCGGCTTTCCCTGGGCTGCTCACCCATTCAGTGTCCTGGGCTGTTACCCAGATGATGAATAGCCTTACTGGCTGAAACAGTTGGGAAGGCACTATTTCCCCTGGTATAAGTCCCCCCTAGCTGAGTGCCATGCCGACTCCATGCAAGGGGAAGAGCCAGGGGGATGCTGTGGCCATTGCCGAGAGAGGGCTCCTCTCTAGGATCCCATTGCTCCTCTGCTGCTGTGCAGACCGGCTACCCATGGAGGTCCTAAGGGCTCCATGCCACGGAGAAGGTGGGATTTGGCTCTAAAGCCAGGCAATGCAGCTCTATTGCATTTATTTCCCCGGGTGTGTTAATCAGCTCCCCTAACTAAGAGTGTCAAGAGCTGCTATTGTGGGCATGGTGCATGTTCTCCATCTACTTTTACTGTCTGTACCTCTTCTACAGTGTTTTCTTCCTGTCCTGCCCTCTTTTCCTTCACTGTTTTCCCTCCTCACTCCTGTTTTTCTTCTCCTGCTCCACAGGCTTCACTCTTTTCCCCTTTCATCCATCTGTCCCAATTATTTGTCCCATTTCCCTTTTCATCTTTTTTTAATTCCGTTCTTTATCTCCCTAGTCTCCTTCCTTTCTCTTTTTACCTCATTACCCCAAAAATAAAACAGAGGGGCTGATTTGTAGAGGTGCTGAGCACCCAAAACTCCAGCTGAAGTCAGGGGGAGCTGGGCGTGCTCCACTTCTCTGGAAGTCAGGTCCAAGTTAAACTCCTTGGGCATCTTCTGGCAACTAGGGGACCCATTCTCTAGTCTGCCCTGGCTCTTTCTGCTGCTCCCACATTGCTGGGCTGGCTCCTGGTGACTGCTGCTCCTTTCTGCATGTAGTAGAGGCTGGACAGGGAGCTAATGAGACCTGGTGGCAACACTGCACCATGAGCAGTGATTCCAGAACAGTAAGGATCCAGATTAGCATCCCTCCCAGAAACAACACCTGCTCCCTGTGCTGGCCCCTCCAGCCCAAAGCCTGCTGTGTGCTTAGAACTCACTCAAATCTGAACCGAGGCCTCCAAAGGTGACCGGCTGTCAGTGCTAACCACCCACTTTGCTGCTCTGCTCCAACATGCAAAATGTTTCCATGCCAATTAACTAAGGCCTTACAACAGATATAATTACAGAAAGGGAAATTCCCCCAAACTCACACATTGTTACTTTATTATCTTTACCATGACATTGTCAAACTTACTTCTTCCAGGCCCAAGAGCTGCCAGACATTACATTGAGAAATCCGAACTAAGGATTGTTCTTGTTGGCAAAACTGGAGCTGGGAAAAGTGCAACGGGAAACACCATCCTCGGTGAGAAATTATTTGAGTCTAAAATCACAGCACAATCAGTAACAGACAAATGTACTGTCAGGAAAAGAGATTGGAACGGCAGGGACATTGCAGTCATTGATACTCCTGGTCTTTTTGACACAAAAGTTCCTTTAGAAAAAACTATGAAAGAAATAGGGCGTTGTGTTGTAGTCTCCTCCCCAGGACCCCATGCTATAGTTCTGGTGATGCAGCTGGGTCGTTTCACTGAAGAAGAGAAAAAAACAATTAAAAGAATACAAGACATTTTTGGGGAAAAAGCTTTGGAGTACATGATCTTCTTGTTCACCAGAAAAGATGACTTAGGTGACGTGACTTTAGATGAATATTTAAAAGCTTTGGATGACAAAGATCTTCAGAAGTTGATGGAAAAGTGCGGGAATCGATGCTGCACTTTCAATAACAAAGCAAAAGGACAGGACCAGGAAGCCCAGATTTCAGAGCTAATTACAATAACTGATAAAATGGTGCAAATGAAAGGAGGCTTACATTATACTAATAACATCTATAAATATGCTCACATGAAACTTCAAGAAAAAATCATGCTACTCAGAGAAAGCTGTAAGGAAGAGATGGAAAGAAAAGAAAGCGAGCATGATGAGGAATGTAAAAATATAGATAAGGAACTAAAGAAGGAAGGCTCACATGATGAAATCACTTTGAAACAAAAGACCCAACAGAAGGAGGCCCTAGGACAAAAACTGGAAAAAGATTTAGAGAAAATAAATAACCACTACCAGGAAGAGCTACGTAAATTCAGGGAACAAGCTGACGATGCTTCTATAATAGAAGCCATTTTATTAGAATTCAGGCATATATTTTCAAAAATCAAAAGCTGGTTTTAATAACGATTGACTTACTATAATTTCTCCTTCTCTTGTCACTTTGCCAGTTTTTCAATAGTCATAAATTAAATTTCAGTGCTTTGTAACCATTTAACCTCCTAATTTTTTTCTGCATTGAAATTTATATTTGTATCAGCTTCATAGTCAGGCTTATACTTTCATACCCTACAGCAGATGCATACAAAGCATGAGTAAATGAAGCTATTAGCTTTTGTTCTTTCTTAACATTAGGTGGTGGTTCCAGCTACAGTTATTTGATCTCTTCTGAACTATGAGTTGGAATAACCTTGGGTTGATATAAGATATTAATTGTGACTACTATTGTTGACAATATGGTTGTAAATGTAGATGTTAATTCTGTTCAGGAATCACTTACTGAAATCAATCTGTTCATAAAAATAACCATTCATAAGCATTCACTCATCAGTTTGGATGAACAGTTCTCAGCTCATTGGTTGTTCACAAGCAGTTCATTCAGACTTGTCAGTATTCAGTATTTGTAATTATGACTGGCCACCCAAGTCACATGATATTGTTTATGCTTCTGGATTAAAATTTTGTAAACAAGAGAATAATCAGTGATGCATGATGTGGATTTTCCGATCAATAATCTGAAAATTCATGAAACCTTCAAGGTTTGCAAATATTTTTTCACATTCAAATCAGCACCTCTATTCACTAAACTATTTGTGACTAAATGCTTTAAAAATATTCACAGTTCTACCACATCTACCTATAGATATAGCCTACCTATAATTATGTAATGTACTTCTATATTTTCCTGTTTCAGCTTCTGATTTGCTGTGAAATGTCATGTGATAATTTCCATTAATTATAAATGATGTTATAAAAATAAATTCTATTTACATTTAAGCATATGTCAGCACTTGGGGTTATAGAATTTGATGACATTATGTAGTTTTATGCTGAATTTTAAGACACATTAACCCAGGTATCATTTCTGTAGCCAATTAGTTAATTTTCTCTTCCATGTATCATTGTGCTATGTCATGTTATGATCAATTTATATGCTATTTCATATACAATCAATGTATGCTAAATAGATTAAAGTTGTAGGATTACAGAGGTATACGGCTGATAAGTATTTACAAGTAATGAATGTGTACTAGGTATATAAATAAAACATGACTGAAATGCATGGCCTACTGGCTGAGACTTGTAAGTTTTCATCTTAACCACACTAGGCCATACACTTAAGAATCCTTGACATGAGTGGTTGACCAATGAATAACCCTATGCCCCAAAGGTCCCAAGATTACTGTTAAGATGTGCCAATAGGTGATTGCAATAGATCGCAATGTATTGTCCGAGACTATGAGAGACATGATTGTAACATCTTTGAATGTCTCTCTTGATCACAGGGTACGTGTCATGCATAGATGCTAATGAGAATAAGAGGAACTACAAACAACCTATGAAAAATGGGGACCCCAATATTTATGAGATGTAAAAGTACAGATAAGGGAAAGAGGACTGACACCTTCATACATATGCATAAGGTGTTAGGTGCAGTTAGAATTGCAATATATAAAGGGTTCCCTGGTTAAGTAAAAGTGGGAACACCCACGGGAAAAATCCCAGCAGGAACTATCCCTCGACTGATGATCAGTTGGTGAGAAGGTCGTCGGACCCTAGAATATTTTTCAGGATGTGAGTCTCATTACAGTTATAATTATTCAGTAGGTTTTTGTAGGCTTTCTATATGCATGTTGTGACGTTGCACCCCATATGTTTTATTGAAATGTGCTGATGAGTGTGAATATGACGTAACTGGAATATGCTTTATGCACAAGGTCTCTTGTAAGGTATCATTACAAATCTTATAATCTACTGAGTGTGTTCATCCTATTTGTTTGCATGCATTATTTCTATGTCTGGAGTTAGGAGAATAAGATATAAACTTGTATTACTGAAGTAAACATATTAAGTGGAAGCCGTTAAGGGTGCTTCAGAATCAATTAACTGTAAATGGCTCTGTTTACTTGCAAACCTTCCTGTGTACATGTGGGCCAGCTCGGGAAGAATGGAGGCTGGGGTCTCACAGGACATTTGGCCATGGCACATGGTACTGGAATCCATCTTAAATCTGGTACTTTTCCATTTAGAAGGAGGGGTGGGGACCCAGACAGACAAAAGATTCCAACCTTGTACCAAAGCTATAAAAGGGTGGGGGGGCAGGACAAAAGGGGCCAGTCATGAGAGAGCCCCTGCTTACCACCTAAGATATCTGCTGGAACTAACAAGGACTGTACCAGGGGAAAAGATTGGGCCCAGACTAGGAAGGAGTCTAGTCTGTGAAAGAAGCTTATTGGAACATCTCTGAGGGTGAGATACTACCTGTAATCAGTTTCTTAACGTATTAGGCTTAGACTTGTGTGTTTTTTGCTTTATTTTGCTTTGTGACTTACTTTGCTCTGTCTGTTATTACTGGAAATCACATAAATCCTACTTTTTATACGTAATAAAATCACTTTTGTTTATTAGTAAACCCAGAGTAAGTGATTAATACCTGGAGGAAGAAAGTGCTATGCATATCTCTCTGTCTGTGTTATAGAGGGCAAACAATTCATTAATTTACCCTGTATAAGCTTTATACAGAGTAAAATGGATTTATTTGGAGTTTGCCTCCCATTGGGAGCTGGGTGTCTGGGTGCTGGAGACAGATAACCTGCTGAGCTGTTTTTAGTTAAAGTCTGCAGTTTTGGGGGTGTGATCCGGACCCTGGGTCTGTGTTGCAGCAGGATAGCATGTCTGGATCAACAAGGCAGGATTCTGGAAGTCCCAGCCTGGCATACAAAATGGGCTCAGAGGTATTTTCAGCACATCACATGACAGTCTCAAGGGGGTCTCTGTGACTGAATCCATCACACATGGATAATTGTAATTTTACTTATCATTTTAATAAAACTTGTAGTACATATAAGACTTTGTACTTGTGATTGTGTCTGTGGCCATTATCCTTAGACTTGAGAGCCTCCACATTTGATAAAAACTCCAGAGGGAATTTTACTCTGAAGTGGAAACTGTAGCAACCAGAGCCAAACAACATCACTAAATTCACTTTAAATAAAGTAAAAGGCGACATTTACTATGGATCAGTTATTGCCTCCTTATAGTTAAAATTAGTATTTGCTTTCTTTTATAAATGAGTGAAGGGATCCTCCCTTCTACTACAGCCCTTGGACACTTCTGTGGGAGCACACAGGGTCATAAAGTCCTCTTTGGGGGGCTCAAGGAGAATTCTTCTTTGAGTGTTTGTCCACACAGACCCCACTAGGTGTGTGTGTGCCTCATGTGCACGAGTCCAGAATCTTTTGACTAGCCATGTCCACTAGCCATGTGCATAAACCTTTCCTTCCTACCCCCTGGGGCAGTGAAATTGAGCTACCATAGTGTCCCACTGCTTCCCTGTAGCTTCCTTCGAACAGTTTTGGAGTGTTAAGAAATTAAGTGCCTGGATACTTTTGAAAATCCATCTTGATACCTGTCTGCATCTATAATCACCTAAAGACCTTCAAAAATCTGGCCACAAGGGCCTCAGTCATTCACCTGCATGTCCACCAATGTAATATATGCCATCATGTGCCAGCAATGCCCCTCTGCTATGTACATCGGCCAAACTGGACAGTCCCTACCTAAAAGGATAAATGGACACAAATCAGATATTAGGAATGGCAATATACAAAAACCTGTAGGAGAACACTTCAATCTCCCTGGACACACAATAACAGATTTAAAGGTAGCCATCCCGCAGTAAAAAAACTTTAGGTCCAGACTTCAAAGAGAAACTGCTGAGCTTCAGTTCATTTGCAAATTTGACACTATCCGCTCAGGGTTAAACAAAGACTCTGAATGGCTGGCCAACTACAAAAGCAGTTTCTCCTTCCTTGGTGTTCACACCTCCTCTACTAGAAAAGGGCCTCATCCTCCCAGATTGAACTAATCTCGTTATCCCTAGCCTGATTCTCGCTTGCATATTTATACCTGCCTCTGGAAATTTCCACTACATGCATCCGACGAAGTGGGTATTCACCCACGAAAGCTTATGCTCCAATACATCTGTTAGTCTATAAAGTGCCACAGGACTCTTTGCCGCTTGTCCTGCAGAAAAGGATCTGGGGATTACAGTGGATGAGAAGCTGGATGTGAGTCAGCAGTGTGCCCTTGTTGCCAAGAAGGCTAACGGCATTTTGGGCTGTATAAGTAGGAGCATTGACAGCAGATTGAGGGAAGTGATTATTCCCCTCTATTCGGCACTGGTGAGGTCACATCTGGAATATTGTATCTAGGTTTGGGCCCCCCACTACAGAAAGGGTGTGGACAAATTGGAGAGAGTCCAGCAGAGGGCAACAAAAATGATTAGCTGGCTGGGGAACATGACTTACGAGGAGAGGCTGAGGGAACTGGGCTTATTTAGTCTGCAGAAGAGAAGAGTGAGGAGGGATTTCATAGTAGCCTTCAACTACCTGAAGGGGGGTTCCAAAGAGGATGGATTCAGGCTGTTCTCAGTGGTGGCAGATGACAGAACAAGGAGCAATGGTCTCAAGTTACAGTGGGGGAGGTCAAGGTTGGATATTAGAAAACACTATTTCAGTAGGAGCGTGGTGAAGCACTGGAATGCGTTACCTAGGGAGGTGGAGGAATCTCCATCCTTGGCTGTTTTTAAGGCCCGACTTGACAAAGCCCTGTCTGGGATAATTTAGTTGGTGTTGGTCCTGCTTTGAGCAGGTGATTGGACTAGATGACCTCCTGAGGTCTCTTCCAACCCTAATCTTCTATGATTCTACGATCAAAGTCTCTGAGGCCTCACAATGCTGCATGGTGCAATGCCAAAATACCTCTATAAATCTGGCCACAGTGCATAAACCCCTGAGCAGAGGCACAAAGAGGGAAACAGTGGTCTTAGGTGAATACTAGGCACAAGGCAAAACAAGAGAGCCAGTAGTGGGTAGAGGCAGTCCGCAAGCATAGTCCTTTGTGCAGGTTCGGTGGATAGGGGGGGTGAGTGGTAGTATCTTATTTATGCTCATTGTATTATCATTGATATGCCCTCTCTTGAACATGGTCTTAGAAATGTTGGGCTGGAAGGGATCTTGAGAGATCATCTAGTGCATTCCCCCATGTTGGGAAAGGACCAAGTAAGCCTAGACCTTCTGTGATGGGTGTAGCAGGACCTTTGAGGCCCCCTGCTGGAGACCTCGGGGTTCCTAACACATCCTGTCCCAGGAAAGGAGCAATGAAGGTGAGTCCTCCAGACCTGCCTAGAATGGCTGCTTCCCTGGAGCCTATCAGAGCACAGCAAACTCAGTTAAAAGGAATTGCTGGGCCTGAGCAGGTCAGTTCCTGCCTAGGATCAGAAGGGATAAGACAGAAGGAATCTCCAGGCAAAGAGGACAGGGGAGAAACTCTGCGCAAACTGGGAACAGACACAGAATCCAAGGACCGTAATCCTAAAGTAATGGGTAAAGATTGTGGGACAGAATGGGCAGCAGCCCAGGGAATGCAGCACCAGCAGCTGTTAAAGAAAGCAGCATGTGGCTGCTATTTGTAAGGTCCCTGGTTTGGGATCCGGAGTAGTGGGCGCCCACTGGCCCTGAGGAGGGAACACGTTTTGTTTTGGAGCATACCAGGGCAGGCATGGACTTATAGGTAGTCCGGAAGACTATGAGGACTTAGTCCAGAGACAGGGCTAAAGACATTAACAAAGGCACAGCTTCCTGTCAACTTCCATGGGCCACTTCCTACTCCAGTCTGCATCCCATCTAGCTGCCACCCAATGGCTAAGGAATGTCACCTTTGGGGTTCCCAGCCCTTGTTCCTGCCACCCGGTGCTGTATCTCTCTGGCTTGCCAGCAGAAGACTAGGCTCATAGAATCATAGAATATCAGGGTTGGAAGGGACCCCTGAAGGTCATCTAGTCCAACCCCCTGCTCAAAGCAGGACCAATTCCCAGTTAAATCATCCCAGCCAGGGCTTTGTCAAGCCTGACCTTAAAAACCTCTAAGGAAGGAGATTCTACCACCTCCCTAGGTAACGCATTCCAGTGTTTCACCACCCTCTTGTGAAAAAGTTTTTCCTAATATCCAATCTAAACCTCCCCCACTGCAACTTGAGACCATTACTCCTCGTTCTGTCATCTGCTACCATTGAGAACAGTCTAGAGCCATCCTCTTTGGAACCCCCTTTCAGGTAGTTGAAAGCAGCTATCAAATCCCCCCTCATTCTTCTCTTCTGCAGGCTAAACAATCCCAGCTCCCTCAGCCTCTCCTCATAAGTCATGTGTTCCAGTCCCCTAATCATTTTTGTTGCCCTTCGCTGGACTCTCTCCAATTTATCCACATCCTTCCTGTAGTGTGGGGCCCAAAACTGGACACAGTACTCCAGATGAGGCCTCACCAATGTCGAATAGAGGGGAACGATCACGTCCCTCGATCTGCTCGCTATGCCCCTACTTATACATCCCAAAATGCCATTGGCCTTCTTGGCAACAAGGGCACACTGCTGACTCATATCCAGCTTCTCGTCCACTGTCACCCCTAGGTCCTTTTCCACAGAACTGCTGCCTAGCCATTCGGTCCCTAGTCTGTAGCTGTGCATTGGGTTCTTCCGTCTTAAGTGCAGGACCCTGCACTTATCCTTATTGAACCTCATCAGATTCCTTTTGGCCCAATCTTCCAATTGGTCTAGGTCCTTCTGTATCCTATCCCTCCCCTCCAGCATATCTACCACTCCTCCCAGTTTAGTATCATCCGCAAATTTGCTGAGAGTGCAATCCACACCATCCTCCAGATCATTTATGAAGATATTGAATAAAACCGGCCCCAGCACCGACCCTTGGGGCACTCCACTTGATACCGGCTGCCAACTAGACATGGAGCCATTGATCACTACCCGTTGAGCCCGACAATCTAGCCAGCTTTCTACCCACCTTATAGTGCATTCATCCAGCCCATACTTCCTTAACTTGCTGACAAGAATACTATGGGAGACCATGTCAAAAGCTTTGCTAAAGTCAAGAAACAATACATCCACTGCTTTCCCTTCATCCACAGAACCAGTAATCTCATCATAAAAGGCGATTAGATTAGTCAGGCATGACCTTCCCTTGGTGAATCCATGCTGGCTGTTCCTGATCACTTTCCTCTCATGCAAGTGCTTCAGGATTGATTCTTTGAGGACCTGCTCCATGATTTTTCCAGGGACTGAGGTGAGGCTGACTGGCCTGTAGTTCCCAGGATCTTCCTTCTTCCCTTTTTTAAAGATTGGCACTACATTAGCCTTTTTCCAGTCATCCGGGACTTCCCCGGTTCGCCACGAGTTTTCAAAGATAATGGCCAGTGGCTCTGCAATCACAGCCGCCAATTCCTTCAGCACTCTCGGATGCAACTCGTCCGGCCCCATGGACTTGTGCACGTCCAGCTTTTCTAAATAGTCCCTAACCACCTCTATCTCCACAGAGGGCTGGCCATCTGTTCCGCATTTTGTGATGCCCAGCGCAGCAGTCTGGGAGCTGACCTTGTTAGTGAAAACAGAGGCAAAAAAAGCATTGAGTACATTAGCTTTTTCCACATCCTCTGTCACTAGGTTGCCTCCCTCATTCAGTAAGGGGCCCACACATTCCTTGGCTTTCTTCTTGTTGCCAACATACCTGAAGAAACCCTTCTTGTTACTCTTGACATCTCTGGCTAGCTGCAGCTCCAGGTGCGATTTGGCCCTCCTGATAACATTCCTACATGCCCGAGCAATATTTTCATACTCTTCCCTGGTCATATGTCCAACCTTCCACGTCTTGTAAGCTTCTTTTTTATGTTTAAGATCCACTAGGATTTCACCATTAAGCCAAGCTGGTCGCCTGCCATATTTACTATTCTTTCGACTCATCGGGATGGTTTGTCCCTGTAACCTCAACAGGGATTCCTTGAAATACAGCCAGCTCTCCTGGACTCCTTTCCCCTTCAAGTTAGTCCCCCAGGGGATCCTGGCCATCCGTTCCCTGAAGGAGTCGAAGTCTGCTTTCCTGAAGTCCAGGGTCCGTATCCTGCTGCTTACCTTTCTTCCCTGCGTCAGGATCCTGAACTCAACCAACTCATGGTCACTGCCTCCCAGATTCCCATCCACTTTTGCTTCCCCCACTAATTCTACCCGGTTTGTGAGCAGCAGGTCAAGAAAAGTGCCCTCCCTAGTTGGCTCCTCTAGCACTTGCGCCAGGAAATTGTCCCCTACGCTTTCCAAAATCTTCCTGGATTGTCTATGCACCGCTGTATAGTCTCCCAGCAGATATCAGGAAAATTAAAGTCACCCATGAGAATCAGGGCATGCGATCTAGTAGCTTCCGTGAGCTGCCGGAAGAAAGCCTCATCCACCTCATCCCCCTGGTCCGGTGGTCTATAGCAGACTCCCACCACTACATCACTCTTGTTGCACACACTTCTAAACTTAATCCAGAGACACTCAGGTTTTTCTGCAGTTTCGTACCAGAGCTCTGAGCAGTCATATTGCTCCCTTACATACAGGGCTACTCCCCCACCTTTTCTGCCCTGCCTGTCCTTCCTGAACAGTTTATAACCATCCATGACAGTACTCCAGTCATGTGAGTTATCCCACCAAGTCTCTGTTATTCCGATCACGTCATAGTTCCTTGACATCACCAGGACCTCCAGTTCTCCCTGCTTGTTTCCAAGGCTTTGTGCATTTGTATATAAGCACTTGAGATAACCTGTTGATCGCCCCTCATTGCCAGTATGAGGCAGGAGCCCTCCCCTCACAGACATTCCTGCCTGTGACATTCAGATCCAGTCCTCCCAGGAGCTCTCAGGGTATGTGCATCTCCCTGACTGATCAGGCCTAGACTGAGCTGAGTGGCTGGTTTTAAACCCCACTTCCAGTCTGAGCATGCTCAGCAAGGGCTAAGGGGTGTGGCCTCCTTAGCCCATAACTGTTCCTTAATCCCCTCCTGGCCAGTGAGGTGTCTATACATCCCATCTCATACACCCTCCTCCTGAGATCCCTTTTGGAGGCTTGGGGTGCCTTTTTGCAATTCTTCTCCCCCCGGTCTCTTGAAAAGGAATTGGCAGATGTGATTGCAGAGCCATTGGCCATTATCTTTAAAAATTCATGGCGATCCGGGGAAGTCCCGGAAGACTGGAAAAAGGCTAATGTAGTGCCAATCTTCAAAAAAGGGAAGAAGGAGGATCCTGGGAACTACAGGCCAGTCAGCCTCACCTCAGTCCCCAGAAAAATCATGGAGCAGGTCCTCAAGGAATCAATTCTGAAGCACTTAGATGAGAGGAAAGTGATCAGGAACAGTCAGCATGGATTCACCAAGGGAAAGTCATGCCTGACTAATCTAATTGCCTTCTATGATGAGTTAACTGGTTCTGTGGATGAAGGGAAAGCAGTGGACGTGTTATTCCTTGACTTTAGCAAAGCTTTTGCCACTGTCTCCCACAGTATTCTTGTCAGCAAGTTAAAGAAGTATGGGCTGGATGGATGCACTACAGGGTGGGTAGAAAGTTGGCTAGATTGTCGGGCTCAGCGGGTAGTGATCAATGGCTCCATGTCTAGTTGGCAGCCAGTATCTAGTGGAGTGCCCCAAGGGTTAGTCCTGGGGCTGGTTTTGTTCAATATCTTCTTTAATGATCTGGAGGATGGTGTGGATTGCACCCTCAGCAAGTTTGCGGATGACACTAACCTGGGAGGAGTGGTAGATATGCTGGAGGGTAGGGACAGGATACAGAGGGACCTAAACAAATTGGAGGATTAGGCCAAAAGAAATCTGATGAGGTTCAACAAGGACAAGTGCAGAGTCCTGCACTTAGGACGGAAGAATCCCATGCACCGCTGCAGACTAGGGACTGAATGGCTAGGTAGCAGTTCTGCAGAAAAGGACCTAGGGGTGACAATGGACGAGAAGCTGGATATAAGTCAACAGTGTGCCCTTGTTGCCAAGAAGGCCAATGGCATTTTGGGCTGTATAAGTAGGGGCATTGCCAGCAGATCGAGGGACGTGATCGTGCCCCTCTATTTGACATTGGTGAGGCCTCATCTGGAGTACTGTGTCCAGTTTTGGGCCCCATGCTACAAAAAGGATTTGGAAAAATTGGAGAGAGTCCAGCGAAGGGCAACAAAAATTATCAGGGGTCTGGAACACATGACTTATGAGGAGAGGCTGAGGGAACTGGGATTGTTTAGTCTGCGGAAGAGAAGAATGAGGGGGGATTTGATAGCTGCTTTTAACTACCTGAAAGGTGGATCCAAAGAGGATGGATCTAGACTATTCTCAGTGATAGCAGATGACTGGACAAGGAGTAATGGTCTCAAGTTACAGTGTGGGAGATTTAGGTTGGATATTAGGAAAAACTTTTTCACTAGGAGGGTGGTGAAACACTGGAATGCGTTACCTAGGGAGGTGGTGGAATCTCCTTCCTTAAAAGTTTTTAAGGTCAGGCTTGACAAAGCCCTGGCTGGGATGATTTAGTTGGGGATTGGTCCTGCTCTGGGCAGGGGGTTGGACTAGATGACCTCTAGAGGTCTCTTCCAACTCTGATATTCTATGATTCTATGAAAAGAAATCCACTTTCTTATTGTCCTTCCTGGCCCGGTGAAGGATTCAAAACTATACAGCTCTAACGAGAGGTGCCATCTCATGATCCTGTGATTGGTATCCTTCACAGTGTTCAGCCAGCACAGCGGGGCATGGACCATCACTAGCTTGAAGGAGTTCCTCCACAGGTAACACCTCAGCACATCCACAGCCCATTTTACGGTTGGGGCTTCCTTCTTGATGACTGAATAGGAAATATCCTGTGGAAACATCTTCTGACTGAGGTATAGTATGGGGTGTTCCTCACCATTGATATTTTGAGAGAATATTCATAGCTAGTTGTTGTCTTTTCAGCAGTCCCAACAGATCCATCCTGATCCTTTTGAATGGCAACCTGATTATTGGGAGCGGGACTAGTGGGGCTTTTGGGTGTTTCTGGGTCCCCACACTCCATTTATCCACACTGGGATAGTCAATTTGGTAGCCCCCTTTTTTCCTGTCACTGGTGCCTGCCATCCATGCCTGCCCATAGGAATAATCCATAAATGGAAGGTCTTGGCAGAAACGGCCAACTGCCCACAGGAGAATCGGGCCTTTCAGGAGGCTCCCCCTCTCCCTTCTTGCCATCTGGGTTTGGTCAGGGGACTCCATTCTCATACTGGATGGCAGCCAGGAATTTTCGTATGCCCAGACCCCTATGCCCATGACCATATCCGGGCTGCTGTTGGGTCATGATTTGGGGCCTATGACCAGTCCCCCAGATGCACATCATCCCTGGTAGCCTTGCATACTCTGGAACATAATGCCCTTAATCTTCAGATTCCTGGGGAGGGTGGCCACTCCCAGGTTACCTTTGGTGGCTAAGAAGTCATCAGTCAGCTTGACAGCCTATGCTAATGTTCTCGGCCAGTGTCGCAGAACCCAGTTCCTACTTCCTGTGTGGAATATCTGAGTGTACTATTCCAGAGACACCTGTTCTGCTACCTGCTCCCCCATCTGCCTCTCTGGTTGCAACCACCACCACCAATGTTCTTTGAGGCACTGGGCTATCAAGGTTCCTCCCCCACTCTGAACTCTAGGGTACAGATGTGGGGACCTGCATGAAAAACCTCCTAAGCTTACTTTTACCAGCTTAGGTTAAAACTTCCCCAAG
The DNA here is from genome assembly GCF_965140295.1 of Lepidochelys olivacea. Classification (NCBI taxonomy): domain Eukaryota; kingdom Metazoa; phylum Chordata; order Testudines; family Cheloniidae; genus Lepidochelys; species Lepidochelys olivacea. Next base: position 269,942,443 of record NC_140412.1, on the reverse strand, counting down.
GTACAAATTAATTTTATCCTTTGTCCTTGGAATATCCACTGCCACCACCAAACTCTAACTGAGTTTACTGGGAAACGTAGTTTGGACATGTCTTTCCCCCCAAAAATCCTCCCAACCCTTGCACCTCACTTCCTGGGAAAAGTTTGGTAAAAATCCTCACCAATCTGCATAGGTGACCACAGACCCAAACCCTTGGATCTGAGAACAATGAAAAAGCATTCAGTTTTCTTACAAGAAGACTTTTAATAGAAATAGAAGTAAAGGAATCACCCCTGTAAAATCAGGATGGTAGATACCTTACAGGGTAATTAGATTCAAAACACAGAGAATCCCTCTAGGCAAAACCTTAAGTTACAAAAAAGACACACAGACAGAAATTCAGCACAATTCTTTTCTCAGCCATTTAAAGAAATCATAATCTAACACATACCTAGCTAGATTACTTACTAAAAGTTCTAAGTCTCCATTCCTGGTCTATCCCCAGCAAAAGCAGCATATAGACAGACACACAGACCCTTTGTTTCTCTCCCTCCTCCCAGCTTTTGAAAGTATCTTGTCTCCTCATTGGTCATTTTGGAACAGGTGCTAGCGAGGTTACCTTTAGCTTCTTAACCCTTTACAGGTGAGAGGATTTTTCCTCTGGCCAGGAGGGATTTTAAAGGGGTTTACCCTTCCCTTTATATTTATGACAGGGCCATGGCCCAGGGTCAAGCACCCATGGGGAATCTTTCTTGGTGGAAATGTTGGTGGTGAGTTTCAGGTATGATGTCAAATGCGTCCAGGATAGAAACTTTAACCGTGGAGTAGTCCTGCGTCTCTTTAGGTTCAATGCCCTAATAAGTGATCTGGGCCAGGTCTGTCAGGTATAGGGCCAGTAAGATGGTCCAATGATCTCGTGACCATCCTGCTACTGTTATGACTCTCTCAAAGATGAATAAAAATGCCTCCGGGTCATTTCCAGAGCCCATCTTCGTCAACTTCAACAGGGGATTACTTGTAGCCATGGTATAGGGTATTTCTGACCCTGGGCTGATGTTGACCCCCTTTGGTTAGAGAGGGTGGCCATCTGTTGGACCAGCCATTGTTGTTGTTCGTCTTCTTGCACAGCCAACTCCCCTATGAGCTGCTGCTGTTGTTGGGCAGCCTGTGGTTGGTGGTGGATGGCCATCTGCTGGAACAACTGCCACTGTTGTAGCCGCTGTTGTGTCATTTGTCATTGCTGGCTGCCAGCCAGCCATTTCAGCAGCTTGTCCATCTCCATATAGCTTCCCCGCCCCAAGTACTCTTTTACCTTTGGGGGCTTTTCCCTCTTTTTTCTCTCCCTCTTCTCTTTTGTTCTTTCTTTTTCTTTTCCTAGGTCTTCCGGCAGACCTGGGTCACATTGCTCACATTCTCCACCAGTTGTGATTGGGGTTGGTGCAGGGGCTCCTGCCAAGTGGTCATAGTTCAATTCATGGCAGTTCTGCCTAGTGGCTCAATTCGGTGGGTGGCAGTCCCACCCAGTGGCAACATTTCAATGTGGCAGCAATCCCACCTAATGGCTATGGTCTCTATGGTGGCAATCCCACTTAGTAGTCACCGCTAAAGCAAGGATGGGACACCCAGGCTCACCCTATTCCACTGCATTCTGACCCAGGACCCTATGAGGTTGACTTGGCTGCTCACTGGGCTCCTTATGGTGTCCAGCCTCCCATCAGTTTCCCTGGGCCACCTCCTACTTCAATCTGCATCCCATCTAGCTGCTTTCTGACTCTGGGGAACATTGCCTTCAGGACTCCCAGCCCTCATTCCTGCTGCTAGGTGCAGAATCTCTCTAGCTCACCAGCTTGAGGCAGGCTCAGATCCAGGTCTCCCTGGGAGTTCCCAGGTTACATCCTCCGCTCTGTCTGGTCAAATCCAGACTGAGCTGCCTGGCTGGCTTTCAAACCCCACCTCCAGTCCAGGCATGCTCTGCAAGAGCTAAGGAGTGGAGCCTACTTAGTCCATAACTGTTCCTTAAACCGCTTCTGGCCAGTAAGGGGTCTATATACCCTGTCACAGATGAAGATCTACAACCTCCCTTGGAAGCCTATTCCAATTATTAACTATACTTATAGTTAGAAAGTTATTCCTAGTATCTAATCTAAATCTTCCTTGCTGGAGAGTAAACTGATTACTTGTTGTGCTGCCTTCAGTGGACTTGGAGAACAATTCATCATCTTGCTTTACATAACAGCCTTTTAATATATTTGAAAACTGTTAATCAGGTTCTCCCCTTAAGAGACCCAGATATCAATTTTCAAATATGTTAAAGTTTGTTATCAAAAGCCTGGTGATCAACAATTTAGCATGTGTAGGGGACAACCTTCTGATTCAAAAAGTTGAGGAAAAAACTAAGGGTCATCTATTTTGGATTTGGTTTTTACCAACAGGAATTAATTAGTTGTGGACATGAAGGTGGTCAGGAAATTGGGAGAAAGTGATCATGATCTGACAGAATTCAAGATCTTGTGGAAAGGAGGACATGAGCAAAACAAAGACACTGGACTTCAGAAAGGCAGATTTCAACCAACTCAGAGAAATAGCAGGCAAGGTCCCATGGAAAGGCCAGTTAGGAAGAAAAGGAGTAGAAGAGGGTAGACAATTCCTAAAAAGATGTAATTCTGATTTCTGGAGGCTCAACATGGAACTATTGCAACACATAGGAAAGATAAGAAGAGTGACAGGAAGCCAATGTGGCTTCACAAACAGCTTTTTAGCTATCTAACATCCAAAAGGGCTATATACAGGAAATGGAAGGAGGGCCATGGCACCAAAGAAGTATATATGGGAATAGCACGAGCGTGTAGGGACAAAATCAGGAAAGCCAAGTCAAAGAATGAGTTACAGTTGGCAAGGAATGTTAGACAACAAGAAGGTGCTACAAATGTCAGGCAAAAAAGAAAGATCAAGGACAGTATGGTTCTGCTGCTCAGTGTGGAAGGTGAGTTGATAACAGAAGATGATAGAAAAGAAGCTGTTCACTGCCTACTTTGCTTCAGTCTTCTCACAAAAAATAAAATGTGACCAGACAACTAGTGAAGTTACCATAGACAAGTGGAAGGGATGCAGACTGGGATAAGTAAAGAACAAGTCAGATCTTCTGACCAATTTGAATGAATTGAAATCATAGAATGTCAGGGTTGGAAGGGACCTCAGGAGGTCATCTAGTCCAACCTCCTTCTCCAAGAAGGACCAATCCCCAACTAAATAATCCCAGCCAGGGCTTTGTCAAGCCTGACCTTAGAGGTTTTTAAAATTCCACCACCTCCCAAGGTAACCCATTCCAGTGCTTCACCACCCTCCAAGTGAAAAACTTTTTCCTAATATCCAACCTAAACCTCCCCCACTGCAACTTGAGACCATTACTCCTTGTTCTGAGAGCAGTCTAGATCCATCCTCTTTGGAACCCCCTTTCAGGTAGTTGAAAGCACCTATCCCCCCTCATTCTTCTCTTCTGCAGACTAAATAATCCCAGTTCCCTCAGCCTCTCCTCATAAATCATGTGCTCAATCCCCCTAATCATTTTTGTTGCCCTCCAGGGGACTCTTTCCAAATTTTCCACATCCTTCTTGCAGTGTGGGGCCCAAAACTGGACACAGTACTCCAGATGAGGCCTCACCAGTGCCGAATAGAGGGGAAAGATCACATCCCTCAATCTGCTGGCAATGCTCCTGCTTATACGCCCAAAATGCTGTTAGCCTTCTTGGTAACAAGGGCACAGTGTTGACTCATATCCAGCTTCTCGTCCACTGTAACCCCTAAGTCCTTTTCTGCAGAACTGCTGCCTAGCCTCTCAGTCCCTAGTCTGTAGCATGGGATTCTTCCGTCCTAAGTGCAGGACTCTGCACTTGTCCTTGTTGAACCTCATCAGATTTTTTTTTTGGCCCAATCTTCTAATTTGTCTAGGTTCCTCTGTATCCTATCCCTACACTCCAGCATATCTACCACTCCTCTCAGTTTAGTGTCACCTGCAAACTTGATGAGGGTGTAATCCATGCCATCCTCCAGATCATTAATGAAGATATTGAATAAAACTGTCCCCAGGACCGAGTCCTCTTGATACCGATACTCAACTAGACATGGAGCCATAGATCACTACCCATTGAGCCCACCGATTTAGCCAGCTTTCTATCCACCTTATAGTCCATTCATCCAGCCCATACTTCTTTAACTTGCTGCCAAGAATACTGTGGGAGACCATGTCAAAAGCTTTGCTAAAGTCAAGGAATAACTCCTCGCGCTGCCCCACCCCGCAGCTCACCTCCGCCTCCCTGGGCCTGAGCAGGAAGCCGCCACCTGCTTCTCAGCCCGCCCCGGCTTCCTGTGCAAACAGCTGATTCACGGGAAGCCGGGGGGTGGGGAAGCAGAGCGGGGTGGCGCGTTCAGGGGAGGAGGCGGAGGTGGAGCGGAGGTCAGCTGGGGCCGGGGGTGGGGCAGGGAGCTGCCGGTGGGTGCTCTGCACCCACCAAATTTTCCCCGTGGGTGCTCCAGCCCCGGAGCACCCAGGGAGTCAGCGCCTAAGGTGCCACTTTTGATATGATCAGTGGGGGGGCGGCCACTCCCCCACTATCCCCCAGCTATGCTCCCCCACCCCTAGGAGTCCGAGGGACATGCCGGACGCTTCCTGGGAGCTGCCCCAGGTAAGCACCGCCGGGACTCCCCACCTCGCCCCCCCGGCACGTGCCTCTGGCTCTTAGGGGCGGGGTGGGCACCCACTACGGTGGCCCACGAGACCCTCCTGCCCGGTTCTGGGGGCAGTCAGGGGACAGGAGAGGGGGGTGGATGGGGCAGGGGTCCGGGGGAGTGGGGGTGGGCAACGACCCCCTCGTGGGGTGAGGAGGGAACCCGTTGTTAAGACTTTGGCAGCTCATCACGGGGCCTACGCTATACCACCCTCTATTACAGCTAGAAACTAGCAGGGTGACTTAAGAATCTGTTAGTGTTTCTCTTTGGTTGCTGCTGCTGCACAGGATGTTCTGCTACTGTTGCAGCTTCGCTTTCTCCTCCAGCAGCCGCTCTTCTAATTCCTTTCCAGCACCTTTCTCACTGGCTTCCAACTTCCCTCCTCCAGCAGCTGCTTGCCCACCATGCTCGGACTGACGTCTGCCTGCTAACCATCTGTCCTCTCGACTGTCCTGCCAGCTATTGACTTTTGTACTGTTTTTAGACCCATGATATCATCAGATCCTTACTGCACATGCTCACGTCCAGGCATCACCTCATTCGTAGCTACCAGAAGAAGCAGCCCCAAAGCAGAGCAGGCTGGAGCTGTTTGACCTCTCCCTGCCCATATACTGCACATAGAATCATAGAATAACAGAGTTGGAAGGGACCTCTGGAGGCCATCTAGTCCAACTCCCTGCCCAGAGCAGGACATGCTCATTGCTAAGCATTACCTCATTCTGCACAAGTTCACTTGCATGGGTTTTACCTCAGAGCCATGATTACCTCATCCAACCCTACTGTCCATGATCCAGATCTAATTTACTTCAAGGCCATACCTCATTTCACTCTCAGCTCGGGTCATGTGACCTACAACAGCTGATGATAAGTGACCTGCAGCTTTCAGTTGGTGAAGTGACTCCTGCTTATTCAAGAGGGAAGCCAGGGACACAAAATGGAGGTTAAGAATACAAAATGGAGTTGGGGAATTTCTTCGGTATCACATTGGCTTAAATGACTTGCTCTCCAATGGATTCAGCTGTTCTGAGCTGCTCTTCCAGATGACTTGTGGTTCTGCTACTTTCTTCTCTGTGTGAAAACTGTTTCCTTTGCCAGGGACAATCATCCTAACCTCACTGGAGCTGAGGCTGTGGTTCCCAGCGTGTGTAGACATACCCACACTCGCGCTGATGCAGGCAGGGCACTAAAAATAGCAGTGTAGCTGCAGCAGCATGAGAGGCAGCAGGGACTAGCTGCCCCACGTACAAACCCATCAGAGACACGAGGCAGGTCCTCAGGGCAGCTAGCCTGACCTGCCTTCATTGCCGCTGCCACTATGCTCTGTCTTTAGCATGCTAGCTCTATCGGAGCTAACACAAACATCTTTCCTTGAGCTGGGAATCACACTCTCAGCTCGAAGAGAGGACACACCCTTAGCAGGGACCCAGGTACACTACCCAGTGCCTAGCAATTGCTTACCACCCTGCCTTTCTTCCCTGCAGGAACCTGAGACCAGTGCGATTGACTAATAGCCTTCTTAGAACAAATTCTACCCTCAACTGGATGGCAACTCCCTGTTTGGCTGTCTGTAATGCTATTCATTTTGAAAACTGCATCCAATCAAACCAGAAAAGGCTGATTTCCATTAATAACAGGCCCACAGTGTACCCATTTTGACAGGCAGGATACAGGGATGAGGAACTGCACCGAGCCTGGATACAGGAGTGAGGCAGTGACCTCAGGGTTGGGGTTAGTGGGGCCCTCACCCCATTCCAGCAAATCCCACCAGTCAGGCCCCTGACCTCCCTCACTTCAACAAGCCTGATTTTGGTGGAAAGTGTGAGTGGAAATTGTTTGTATTTAGCCTTTGAAACAAAGCATTAGAGAGAAGAAATGAAAAGATGTTAAAACAAGAAAGGCCTGCCTGAATATTTAGTGTCATCTAATCATACATTTCACTACAAGCTAATGTAGATAACCTTCCTCTTAAGTGACAGGGACAGATCAGAACCACCGAACATTCTTCTAACAGATCCTGCCGTATATCTGTAGGACTCTCAATCTGATTCCCCTCTGACCCATCCTCTTCAAACTGAAGTGTGGAGACCCCCGAGCTGAGCAGGCTAGAGCCATTGCAGCTCCTCGCGCCAGCGTTGTCTGGTGAGGAGACCTGAGTGTAACCTATTAGATGACTACTAGAGAGAGCCCCTTCCTCCTTGCCCCCAGCTCTGCTACCCAGACAGCTCCAGATACAGGGTCAGTAGGTGCTAAAGCGCAGCCTCCTCTTTGTCACACCTTCACAGTGTAGACAGGCATTGGTGCCTCCCAGCCTAAAACCCCCCAGCATCATAGAATCATAGAATATGAGGGTTGGAAGGGACCTCAGGAGGTCATCTAGTCCAACCCCGTGATCAAAGCAGGACCAACCCCAACTAAATCCATAAACCCAGCCTTGACCCACTTCCTCTCCATCATCTTCAAAGTTACTGAGGGTCTGTCTGCATTGCAGAGTTAGCCTAGACTCTTACCTGGGGGTTGCCCCAACCCCCTTCCTGGCTACAAACAAACCCTTCTCACCCAAGCTTAGTGGTGCTTTAAACCCAGTCTTGGATGGCCTGGATGGGGTATCAGCTAGGGCCGGGTGCCACTTTCACTCAGGCTGGTAACCCGCCCACTTTCCAGTCAGGACACAAGCTAAATCATTCAAATGCTGATAGTTCTCCAGTGCCATGCCACAATTCCCCCTGTGTTCCCAGAAGGACAAATTCTCCCACCATTCACTGGGAAAGAATCACAGAGCGGCTCATCTTACTGCAGCACCAAATACCATGGAAAGGGCCCCCAGAAGACTTAGCAACACATGCAGGTGAGGGCAGCAGCAGCAAGGACACAGTAACGCGGGTGTGGCTTTCCAGTGTGGCAGCTCAAACCTGGGCTAGGCTAACCTGGGTACAGATCACCGGAGTTAACTCTGCAGTGAAGATGTGCCTGAGAGCGACACCTACAACTGCTGGTCTAAATTCTTCTCCTCTAATTCCATTCTAAACCTCTTCCAGTCTGGCTCTGCCCTGGCAAACCACACAAATGGCTCTCACCAAGGTCTCCAATGTCCTCTTCCTGGTTAGATTTGATCGCTGGCTTTCCACCCTCATAATCCTTGGCGTATTAGCTGTCTTAACACTGCCAACCATACTCATTTCCCAAAACCATGCTACTCTTGGCTTTTGTCACTCTCTCCCCCCCTTACCACCTGGATAACTTCTTTGGTGTCTCAGATGATAGGTCTTCCACCTCCGCTCTTCCCCGTCAGTCAGGGCTCTGTCCCAGGCCCTCTCCACTTTTCTATGTACACCCCATCTCTGATTGCTCTCATCCACAAACATGGCTTTGAATACCATCTGAATGCTGATGGCTCTCAGGTCTACTTCTGCATTTTGGATGTGGCTCTCTGTATCCAAACTAAAACCTCAGCCGGTCTTTCTAACAGCTCCTCACTGATGGCAAGCTGCCAACTGAAATTTATCCTGGCCAAACCTGAGCTTCTGATCATTATCCCTAAGCCCCTCCTCTTCTCCCCCTTTCTCTCTCCTTGTGGACAACACAACAATTTGTTCTGCCATCCAAGTCTCTAAACTTGGATTCATCTATGATTTGGCCCTCTTCTTTGACCCAGATATCCAGGCTGTGTCTAAAATCCTGCCACTTCCTTCTACACAGCATCTCCAAATTCACCTTTTCATTCCAGCACACGCTGCCCAAATTCTTGTTCAGACCCTGATCATCTCACATCTTGACTACTTCAGCGTTCTCCTTTGTGGCCTCACTGTCTGCTTCAAAGCCAGTCTTGAATCCATGCAAAATTGGGCTGATAAATTGGCTTGTTGCTCACATTATGCCCCCCCCCCGACCTTCCCTCTCTGTCCCTCCACTGGGTCCCCCTCTACCCAAGCCTCAAAACACAAACTTTGTGTCTTTACTGACGTAAGCAGGGTCTGAATGATTTCTCCTCTGACAGCTAGCTGGGAGGGGGAGAGACTTCAGGAGCAAACTGTATTTACATTAACACACCTTATCTGCTTAGATATCCAGCAGACAGGAGCTGTGTTGCTCAAAAGTGATCAGCTTTGGCTGGTGTTGGGTTACAATACACTGTAGTACTGAATGCAGGGGTAGTGAAATGTTGTTGTCAGTGTTGTTGTCTTTATTGCATGAGTAAAGAGGAGCAGAACTGTGCTGAGCCTGTCCTGATCGAGGGGTCACCCTCAGCTGAAAGGGACTCATTGAGCCAGGGGCTTGAATGCTAGACCCCTGTGAAAGTAACAGGAGTGGGGACAGGTATCACAGCCAGGAAATGTGGGTGCCCCCTAAGGGTCCCTGGTCTGGTTAAATCTATTTCTACCCACTGTGCAAAGATAGAGCTAAATAGTCTTCATTAAGAGCCTTTTGTTATTTTAAGTGCTCAGTCCAGAGCTGAAATCACATGTGGTGGAGCAGTGTTTCTGCCCAGGCTGCTGAGAGCTAAAAATCATGAAAGATCTGACAGTCACTGGGAGATTGACCTACAAAGCTCACAGAAGAGAGACAGGCGGCAACAGAAGGTGACTGATGGGAAAGTGGGTGGCTGGCGAGAGCAGCGAGCAGGTGGCCGGCGAGCGGGATCCGGCGGGAGTGGTAGGCGGCCAGCGGGTGGGAGTGGCCGGTGGCAGGCAGTGCAGAACAGCAGCTGGCCAGGCAGTCAGGAATAGCGGCTGGCCAAGCTAGCAGCCAGAGCAAGTGCTCAGATGGCAGAACAAGCCAGGTGCCTTCTTCCCCAGGTGGGAGGTGAACTCACACAGATGCACTTCTGAAGCCTGGGTCCTCACTGACCCAGGACAACCAGTGTGAGTGGGGTACGGTCTGGGAGAAGAGGAGCACAGTAAAGGAACTTTGGGTTGTAGAATTCAAGAATATGAGACAGAAAGAAGACTCTGCCCCATGCATCCTGGAGTGGGTGTCCTGCTCACAGTTTTATGTTTGTGAATCCTACTTGCAGAATTTTTCCTAACTAATGTTGAGTGACTTCTTTCCTTTCATTAAAAGTTTAAATAAGAAAGTGGTATTTACTTCTTCTCATAACACACGAATTAGCGGTCACCAAATGAAATTAGTAGGCAACAGGTTTAAAACAAAGAAAAGGAAATATTTCTTCACACAGCACACAGTCAACCTGTGGAACTCTTTGCTACAGGATGTGATGAAGGCCAAGACTATAACTGGATAAGTTCATGGAGGAGAGGACCATCAATGACTATTAGCCAGGATGGGCAGGGATGGAAAACCATGCTCTGAAGTGTCCCTAGCCTCTGTTCACCAGAAGCTGGGACTGGATGACAGGGATGGATCACTTGATGATTGCCTGTTCTGTTCATTCCCCCTGAAGCACCTGGCACCAGTACTGTCAGAAGACAGGATACTGGACTAGATGGACCATTGGTCTGACCTTGTATGGCCATGCTTATGTTCTTATGTTCCTGCTTCCTGCTGCAGATCTCCCATTTCTCTTCTCTGACTTCTCCTCTTTTCTGCATCTTGAGACACCTGCCTAGCAAATTGCTGCCCCAAAGGAACTGGCTGTGTACTCGCAAAGCTAGAAAGAGGTACCCAGGAAGGACACAGAGAGGGCAGGCTCTAAAAGAGACACACACTCCAAAGAATACAGGCAAATAGGCCCAGATCCTCCAACATATTCAGGCTCCTAACTTCCATGGATTTCAGCAGAAGTTAGTAGCCTAAATACCTTGGAGTATCTGGGCCATAGATGTGTCCTACAGGCTAGAATGTACGTAACAGATATGCTTTTGTGTGGTAAGTCATTTTATATATTTACATGACTTGGGGAGCTGGAGATTATGCAGTTGCAAAGGGCTGATGTTTTGAAGGTTATTTACATTGTACTTAATGAACTGGAGCAGAGAAATGTTGCAAACTAGGGTTAGGTAACACAGTGCCAGCCGTGGCATCGCTATGTGGAACAATGGGAGGGAATCACTCCCCTCTGCTGTAGGTTGCTTTGGAGCATTTTCTGTGTGTCAATCTCAGAGAGAAACCAAAAAAAAAAAAAAAAAAAAGGACTTGTGAGCCCATGCAAATGGCCTTAGTGTGAAAGGACCAGCCCTATCCCCACCAGTCCTGATTGATTAGGGGCCAGGCAGAGTGAGGAGCCAGCCCCAGAGAATGAGTTGGCTAGAGAATTGCATGAAAATCCCACTCCTGGCTCCCTGGTGCCAGTCTGTCTCCTCAATGAAGCAGAGGAATGCCACTCCAGAGCAGGAGCCCCTGCCCAAGTGGAGACAGGGGATTGGCTGCACCGGGCTGATGAGGGCGGGAGAAAGGTGGGACAATTGCACTGGGGCCTGACCTCAAGGGGGTCCCCCAAACATCTGTAATGTCTGTGTAAATTGAAATGGGACGGGGAGGGGCTAATGAACACAATGTACCAGAGTGCAGAATTTCTCTTGCTGGGCCGGTTTGCAGCCACATGACTGGTTGTGGGGCAGTCGGCTGGCACCAGGTGGGCAGGGCTGGAGGGAAGGGATGGCCGAGGTGCCTGCAGCTGTGAGCAGCAGGCCCGAAGCAGCCCTGAACCTGGGGCCAAGGGATCAGCTCAGGGAGCAGGCCGGGGCACAGACCCAGCTAAGGTGAATGAGCAGCAGCCTGGACCCAGTAGAGGAGCACTGTGACCATGGGGAGGGACACCAGGCAACCCAGCAGGGTCTGGGATTTCCCCCTCAGAGCCTGCACCACAATCAGGCACTAGTGACCACCACGACGGGCAGAATCACGGGTAGTGATCAATGGCTCCATGTCTAGTTGGAAGCCAGTGTCAAGTGGAGTGCCCCAGGAGTCGGTCCTGGGGCCGGTTTTGTTCAATATCTTCATAAATGATCTGGAGGATGGTGTGGATTGCACTCTCAGCAAATTTGCAGATGATACTAAACTAGGAGGAGTGGTAGATACGCTGGAGGGCAGGGATAGGATACAGAGGGACCTAGACAAATTGGAGGATTGGGCCAAAAGAAATCTGATGAGGTTCAATAAGGATAAGTGCAGGGTCCTGCACTTAGGACGGAAGCACCCAATGCACAGCTACAGACTAGGGACCGAATGGCTAGGCAGCAGTTCTGCGGAAAAGGACCTAGGGGTGACAGTGGACGAGAAGCTGGATATGAGTCAGCAGTATGCCCTTGTTGCCAAGAAGGCCAATGGCATTTTGGGATGTATAAGTAGGGGCATAGCGAGCAGATCGAGGGACGTGATCGTTCCCCTCTATTCGACATTGGTGAGGCCTCATCTGGAGTTCTGTGTCCAGTTTTGGGCCCCACACTACAAGAAGGATGTGGAAAAATTGGAGAGAGTCCAGCGAAGGGCATCAAAAATGATTAGGGGTCTGGAACACATGACTTATGAGGAGAGGCTGAGGGAACTGGGATTGTTTAGTCTGCAGAAAGAATGAGGGGGGATTTGATAGCTGCTTTCAACTACCTGAGAGGTGGTTCCAAAGAGGATGGTTCTAGATTATTCTCAGTGGTAGAAGAGGACAGGACAAGGAGTAATGGTCTCAAGTTGCAGTGGGGGAGGTTTAGGTTGGATATTAGGAAAATATTTTTCACTAGGAGGGTGGTGAAACACTGGAATGCGTTACCTAGGGAGGTGGTAGAATCTCCTTCCTTAGAAGTTTTTAAGGTCAGACTTGACAAAGCCCTGGCTGGGATGATTTAATTGGGGATTGGTCCTGCTTTGAGCAGGGGGTTAGACTAGATGACCTCCTGAGGTCCCTTCCAACCCTGATATTCTATGATTCTATGATTCTATAAGTTCCCTTGTTTGGGACTGTCATAAACATTTAGCTAAGGGTAGCATAACATCCCTCCTTTAGCTGTAAAGGGTTAAGAAGCTCAGATAACCTGGTTGGCACCTGACCAAAAGGACCAATAAGGGGATACTTTCATATCTGTGGGGGAAGGTGGGGTTTTTTTTTTTTGGTGTTCCTTTGTTCTCTCCGGGTCAGCAAGGAACCAGGGCCGGGAAAATACATCTCCCAAAGCCATAGCTGAACTAAGCATCTAAGAGTACAGAAATTGTAAGTAAAAGGAAGGAAATGCATTAGCTTATCTTTTGTTTTAGCTTGTGAATTTTCCCTGTGCTAAGAGGGAGGTTTATCCCTGTTTTTTGTAACTTTAAAGTTTTGACTAGAGGGGAATCCTCTATGTTTTGAATCTGCCGCCCCTGTAAAATTACCTTCCATCCTGATTTTACAGAGGTGCTTCTTTTACTTTTTTCTTTATAATAAAGTTCTTTTTTTTTAAGAAGCTGATTAGTTTTCAGTGTCCTAAAAACCCAGGGATTTGGTTGGTATATGATTCTCAAGCCTCCCCAGGAAAGGGGGTGAAGGGGCTTGGGGGGATATTTTGGGGAAACAGGAACTCCAAGGGGTCCTTTTTCCTGAATCTTTGTCTAACTCACTTGGTGGTGGCAGCATACTGCCCAAGGACAAGGAAGGATTTGTGCCTTGGGGAAGTTTTAACCTAAGCTGGTAAAAATAAGCTTAGGGGGTCTTTCAAAGAGGGGAGGGGACCCTGACAGTGACTAAGAAACTAGGGCTAGGGAGCTGTTTGGATTCAAAATCCGGGTAGAGGGTTTTCATCCACACATTCAGATGCTGGGCACTCAGTACATTGTGTTGTTATTAGGCGGGGAAGGCCTGTATGACTCCCCACAGGGCCCCCTCTGGTCCATGGGGCTGATGGAGGGTTTGTCTCTGCCCAGATAAAAGTGTCGGTTTATAGCTGAGTGCAGCGTTTGTTTCTGGGGTGAATTCCCCTCCCGAAGGATTGTGGAAGGGAACCAGGGACTGGGCCTAGTGGGAGGCAGTGGGTTTTCTCAGGCATGTGGCTTGAGATGTGGGATCTGCCGAGTGAGCCTGTGGTGCTCCCACTACCCAGTATTGTTCTTTACAAAGTTTTGCGCCAGGGTTCGTCTCCATAATCCGTCCCTCGTTGCTGACCATCTACATCCGTAATCTCACATTAGGCTCCTACGTGATCCCTTCGTTCAGCCAATTCTCCTCCCCCACCCCCATCCCCTGCTCCTTGTTCTCCTCCATCAGGGACTGACTCTTGCTTGCTGACACCCAGCTGTCTGCACTACTCTGCCCATGTCCCTGGACTTCTCTGCTTTCCCAGTCCATCTTAAAATGCATTCCTCTGCCACCTGTTATCAGAGAGCTGTTTACCAGTTCCTCACGCCCCTTCCCACCTTGCCTGTTCCACTGTTCCCCCTTCATAGTGCCCATTCCCATTATCGTAACTGCCCTGAATTGTGTGAATAGCACTGTGAAATGTTCTTGTGCTATCTGAAAGGTGTCTGTATAATCTCATGTGCTGGATGGCTAAAAGGGCAGGCTGAGAGGGAAAAGTCAGTTTGTTTATGATGAAATATAATTGAGTACCTTCATGCTCAAGTCTTTCTTTCCTGTCTGTATCTGCGATGTGACAACTGAGGTGTGGTGGTTACCCACACTGTGCTAGCTTCTCTTCCCCTTCCTGTGTTTGTATCTGTTATGTGTTCCTGGAAACATCTCTGAATAACTGTGGTCACCAGCAACACTCTGCTGAGTTTTTGTTCCCAGCAGCAGCTGCAGGTCTCTCTGTCTCCCTCACTCAGAGGAATTTCTCTTTCCCTTCCTGTCTCTATCTGCAGCACTGGCCAAATCTATAAGGGTGCCTGTGGGTGCATGTGTTACCCCCAGTGAGATGGAGTCTCTTTCCCTTGCTGTCTCTGAACTGGGAGCCTGTGGACAGGCCTCGAAAGTGTGGTTTGGTTTCGAGTCAGTTCAGGAGCTGTCTCCTTGGTGGCTCCAACCGGATCGGCAAGAATTTTAGCTTGGAGTCACGATCACACATAACAGGAGCCTCCAAATGCTCCCAACACCGGACAGGTGCCTGAGTGCCCTCTGCTGCTGAGACTTCCCACCCTCAGTGAAAAGCAGCCTCACCTCTGCCCCATTGAATTCTTCTAGCTGCAAACTGCCTGTTCAGGGAATTGTTTCCCCAGCCCCCTGGGCCTTCCCACGGAGCAGCCCCGCAGTTCCCATGGGTCTTAAAAGGACAGGTTCTCCTGGCAGTGTCCTGGAACACCACAAGCAGAAACCCCTAAGCCCAGGCCTCACATCCCATAATCTCCCGGTTCCCCAGTCTAATGAGACTCCTGCCACTTCCAGTTGTAGTGCTCTGCTAGGCATCCAGCTTCCATTCTCTGGCTCACCAGTCTTCCTGCAGCCAGGTGAGCCTGTTTGAGGCATGCCTCAGTTTACCAGCCTCAGTGTAGACACACTCTCTATTGCTTCTACATGGACGGCCTTCAGGTTGCTGAGGTGTTGGCAGAGGCCCCCGGCCTACCACAGCGCCACCTTTTGCTGCCCACGGTTGCTGCCCACAGCTGTACGAGAGTGGCGGGGGCTCTCTCAGCTTCTTGAATTTCCGTTGTGCGGCCTCCTGCTGCTGCTGGGGTGCATAACATCCACCGTTCTTTTTCTCCCCTTATATCAGGAACTGCTGCTGCTATTGTCGACCTCCTTCATCCTCCAGGCTGAGCAGGATACCTGCATCACCACCACATGGAAGCTGGTGGGCCAAATCACCAACCAGGACATCAGGAGGGGCAGAATCTGTCCCTCTCTTCAGGGATGGGTTTATTTTTAAAAACCAAAACACTTCAATATAAATCAAACAGAGAAACTTACACGGGCTCCCTGGCCCTTTTCCCAGATCTTTTCTCCGACCTGTTGGTGCTGCTGTGGTTTGGAATGGGAGGGTTCAGAGGGGACCTCCAGTGCCTGTTGGGTCAGAGAGGAGCTCACAGTGGATGCAGCCATGACGGGGTGGTCTGGAGAGTAAAAGAGAGAAGACTACTAGACCGTGGGCTGCTGGAGCTGGGGTTTGGCATGGGACGTCTTTAGCAGGGACAGGGGATTGAGAATGCCCCTGGGAGAGGAAGAGCAGGGGCACTGGGCAGAGGGAGGAATAGAAGTGTTGCTCTATCAGAGATCAGTCATTGCTCAAGGGACAGAAATGGTGGAAGCCATGGGAAGATTGTCTAGGGGGGCTGCAGGGGCTGCAGCCTGCAGCCAGCCATGGTGAACCTTGGACCGGTGACTGCAAGACACCCAGGAGGTAGAATGTCAAGTAGATGACAAGTGGGGAACCTGCTGGCAAGGTCTGAACAGTCACCCTCTGAGCTTAGAGGACATGGGGAAGAGCTTGCAGAAGGTGATTCGTTTGGAGATTGGCTGTTCAGTTGTGCATGGACGATGGTGCCTGGGGCTTGGCAAAGGAAGCTGCAGGGAGAGACGTGTGGGCATAAGGGTGATCCTGGCACAGGTGGGGAGAGGTCAGAGAGGGCGGTAGTGCCGGAGAGAGGTCAGGAGGAGGAAAGGGCTGCGGCCTCTGCGGTGACGATTGAGGCTGCGGGGTGGTGGACTCTGAGACATCTGTTTCTAACTTTTCATATCCTTTGATAGCGGAGCTGGGGCTGGAGAGGGGAGGGGCAGAGCCCCCTTAGCCTCTAATGCTCTCTGAGAGTAGGGCAGTGGGTGGAGGGGGGTTGGTTTCACAGGATTCTGACCTGGCACAGCTGACCCCTCCTTGGACAAGCAGGAGGTCAAGACTGGAGTCTCTGGTGGAATGGAAGGAGTTAGAGGACAGAATGGATAAATAGGGAGGATCAGAGTTGTGAAAGGCCTTAAAAGTGAGAATAAGAAACTTCATTTTGATTCAGTGGAGGCTGGGGAAGCAATGAAGGAATTCAAAGAGACGGGTGACGCTGTGCACGACCAGTGGGAAAGGAACTTGATTTTGCCAACTGCATTTTGTAAGGACTGGAGTAGAAAGGCCAGGGAAGAAGGAGTTGTATGCAGAGGAGAAATTATGCGGATCTTGACAAGGGTTTTCTCTGTGTTGGTTGAGAGAAATGCTGGATTGTGAAAAAGTTAGCACAAAGAACTGGCAAGAGTTGTAAGTGGCCTGCAGTGAGGGTGGAATCAGAGAGGACACCAAGTTACAGGCCTGAGTTTCAAAGAGAATGGTGATGATGTCAGAAGTGATAGACAAAGGGAGGGACAAGGGAGGATATAAGAGGAAATACTAGGAGTTCAGTTTTAGCCATGTTAAATTTAAGCTTATGGCAACGTATCCAAGAGAAGTCAGAGAGAACTGGAAATTCAGGATTACATGATAGGTCAGGTGTGGAAGGACAGATTTGTGAGTCACCAATGTACATTGCTAGCTGAAATTACGTGAATGGATGAAAATGCTCAGGTGGAAGAAGAGCAGACCAAAGACAAAGCCCAGTGAGACTACAGAGAAGCAGCGGTGAAATCAAAAAAGATGAAGATGGAGTTAGGGTTGCCAACTCAGTCAGACTGGATGGACCGGATGCCATTGCCAGTAATGGTGTCTGGGCCGTCCGGTCCGACTGAGTTGGCACCCCGATATGGAGCAGAGGCCCTGGAAGAGGTCATTAAAGATCCTGCTGAGAGCAATTTTGAGAGAGTGGAGAGGGTGAAGACAGCTTGGAGAAATTTTCCAGAAAAAAATAAAATGTTTATTTTACTGTCACATTAGAATTTCAGAAACATCAGCTCTCACAGGGAACCACCAGGAGTCACAGTTTCATAGTAAGTTGTGAAGCTTCTCTCTGAACTTTATAAAACTACTAAGGAAGTTGAATATCTCAGTGCACACACTGTCATCTACATTATGCTGTTTTCAGGTCATAGAATCATAGAATCATAGAATATCAGGGTTGGAAGGGACCTCAGGAGGTCATCTAGTCCAACCCCCTGCTCAAAGCAGGACCAATCCCCAATTAAATCAATTAAGGTCGGAAGTTTCTTGTTATTTTTTACACCTCCTCCATTTCCTCTCCAGCTCAACTCACACACAGGCCTTTGTTTCTCTTTTTATTTAGCTTTTTTTAAAGCTTTAAACCAATATAACACTGTGATGACACTGCGGACTACTCTATCCATGTGGCTGAGTTACTTCCAGCCTAACTCCCCCACGTTCCCTGGTGTCCCATCAATAACAATCCCTCCAGGGAGCATTGACCCTCTGACTCTAGTTCCACTATCATGTTACACTAATCATTAACAATATTACTATGTCATCTAGTAATGAGGCTATTGCATTGCCAGGATTTCTTTTTACCCCCCCTTCCCTAATATTTATAAACTCCTTCATGTCCCTAGCCCTATCAGGCATGGATTTTTTTCACCTGAAGTCTTTAGCTTCCCTTATCAATTGTTGGCACTTCATAAATTCTAATTTATATTGATTATCTATTTACCCACTTTTCCATTAGTTTTATATTGCTTTTTTCTTTCTAATTGCTTCCTTCACATGCTACTGAACAAGGATGGGGCTTTAGCCAGAGTTGTCCTTCTTCATCATGGAATTGATGCAAGAACATGTGCCAATACAAGATCCACACAAGTTATTTTTTAACTTTTTTTTTCTCTGTGCCTTAAACCATTTTTGTTTTGTTCCATGTAAAAGAAAAAGGAACAGTAGCTTAGCCGGAACATCCCTTTGCTTCATATGGGCCAACTCATCTTTAATTTTATGGATCACGCCCAGCAGGGTGGCCTGAGTGAGCATATGCATGCCCAGAGTCACCTCACATCTTGTCTTCTTTAAAAAGGAAGTAATTATATTAATCAGGAATAGAATATCCCTCTTCCCACTGCCAAAATCTCACCTGTGAGAAATCTCTCAAAGCCAAATGGGTCCTCTTTTGCCTCAACAAAATATGGAGAACAATCATCTCAGCAAGCCCCTCCCTAACTTCCTTTGCCCAAGGACAGTCTGTAAAGCAATGTGCTACAGTTTCTGCCATGCCCCATGGGCCATGCTCCCAAACCTGCAGATCAAAACTGAAAACAGCTCAGCAGGATACCTGTCTCCAGCACTCAGACGCCCAGTTCCCAATGGGGTCTAAACCCCAAATAAATCAGCTTTACTCTGTATAAAGCTGATACAAGGTAAACTCATAAATGTCCACCCTTTTTATCACTGAAAGAGAGATATGCACAGCTATTTTCCCCCTCTCCCCCCGGTAACAATTACTTACACTGGGTTTAGTAATAAACAAAAATGATTTTATTAAGTATAAAAAGTAGGATTTCAGTGGTTTCAAGTCATAACAGACGGAACAATGTTACAAAGCAAAATAAAACAAAACATGCAAGTCTAAGCCTAATACATTCATAAACTGATTTTATGTAAGATCTCACCCTCAAAGATATTCCAATAAGTTTCTTTCACAGACTAGACTCCTTCCTAGTCTGGGCCCAGTCCTTTCCCCTGGTTCAGTCTTTGTTAGTTCCAGTGGACATCTCAGGTGGTAAACAGGGGTTTCCTCCAAAGTCTCCTTTGTCCTGCTCCACCCCCCTTTTATAGCTTTGGCACAAGGCAGGAGCCTTTTGTCTATGCTTGGCCCCCACCCCCACTTCTCAACAGAAAGGTCCAAGGTTTAAGATGGATTCCAGTCCCCATTCTTCCTGGGCTGACTGACACATACACAGGAAGGCTTGCAGGTCAGCAAAGCCATTTACAGCCAATTGTCCTGGTAAGTGGGAGCACCAAGATGACCCACGGTCTGTGTTGCAGCAGGCTTGTGTGTCTGGCTCAACAAGACGTTGGTTCTGGGGGCCCAGGCTGGCAGGGAATATGGGCTCTGAGGTAATTTCAGCACATCAGGTGACAGTCCCAAGGGCGTCTCTGTGACCAAACCCGTCACAAGCTGCATGTGTACCTAGCTGGTGCTAGGAAGCGGGAAGCGAGTAGTAATACAGAGTCTCTACCCCAAATCCAGGTTCAATGTTTGGAAAAAGATCTTTACACATCTGTCTGCATCATAGGAGGCTCAGGGAAGTGTGAAGTGACTCATTCACCTCAATGAGATGTTCTCAGGTGAATGAGAACATCCTAGGGAGATGAATACAGCTTGAAACAATAGCTCTGAGATGTATGAATTGCTCCATTCTTCTCATTCGGTCTTCTCACATAGCCTTCACCTAGTGTCAGTGCTTGTGCCATACACCAAACATGCCCATTCTCCCCAGTCTCAGCCCCGTGTACTTGGCGAATGCTGTGAGTTTGCCTGTTCTCAGCTCCCAGCTATGATCTCAGAGTCATGTACTGTACCTATTCCCAGCTCCCCAGCCCAGTCTCAGCACTGTGTGCCTGTGCCATGCACCAAGCATGCCTGTTCCCAGTGCCTGCCAAAGACCTGCTCCAGCATGCCTAGTGCTGCCCAGCAGGAGTTTAGCAGAGAACCGATTCTTCCTGGCTGCGACTCTTGTGCTGGAGTCTTTGGTATCGTTTTTATTGTGGCAGCTAGTCCCTTCCATATCATCCCGACCTCACACCACCAGCCGGGCTTCACATCCCCAGGACAGCACTACCCACCAGACTGTCCCAGGGTGAGACTTGGGCAGATAGGTGGATGCCAGTGGGGCTGCATTTCTGGGGTGCTGAACTTCATCAAAAGTGAATTCACTGCTTCTTAAAGGAGCTCTGTGAAGCACAAGGGCAGGTTGAGAGCACTAATGTGCACAGGAGGCAAAACACTCGAGGAGAGAATTTGAACTCCTTGTCCTTAGGTTGTAGGGACAGCATTTTTTATGTTTCAGAGTAGCAGCCGTGTTAGTCTGTATTCGCAGAAAGAAAAGGAGTACTTGTGGCACCTTAGAGACTAACCAATTTATTTGAGCATGAGCTTTCGTGAGCTACAGGTCACTGCATGGGATGCATACTGTGGAAACTGCAGAAGACATTATGTACACAGAGACCATGAAACAATACCTCCTCCCACCCCACTCCCCTGCTGGTAATAGCTTATCTAAAGTGGATAAGCTATTACCAGCAGGAGAGTGGGGTGGGAGGAGGTATTGTTTCATGGTCTCTGTGTATATAATGTCTTCTGCAGTTTCCACAGTACGCATCCGATGAAGTGAGCTGTAGCTCACGAAAGCTCATGCTCAAATAAATTGGTTAGTCTCTAAGGTGCCACAAGTACTCCTCCTCATTTTTTATGTGAAGCCATTGGGTGAGTCCGTTGCTCAATTTGCGTTACTCACAAAGGAGTTCCTGAAAAAGCATTAGCTGGCATAGATGCAAACTGTATGTAAGCAGAGGTGCTAATGTTTTTGTATTGCAATAACTTTTGAACGATTTCTAAACTAGTCTTTGGTGCCATTGACTGGCCAAGTTCAGGGGAAGTCCAGAGGTAGACATTTTAACTAGGTAGACCCTTAGATTTCCCCCCCAATTACGCTGCATCAAAACAAGTTATAAGAAACTGAAAATAATAAAGGCAGCATATTTTGGGGTGGAGGCTCTATCTTGGGAACCCCGGGGCCAAATGACCCCCAAATTTATCCACAAAGTGTACTCCAAACACTGTTGAAGGTCACTGAGTTTTAAGCAACGCACATACGCATGTGGATTTCAGGGCACTGAGAAAATTATAAGCAACTCATTTGGGGGAAGGCTGTGTCTCTGGAACCTCTAAACCAAATGACTCTCAATCTGCATGACCAGAGCTACCTGGGCTCTGGTTGTGACATACCAGTTTTCAAGACAATCGCATGTGGATTTTAGACCACCTAGATTATTAAAATGGTCTCCTTATTGTACGTGATGAGTCCCTTGACCACATGCACAACTAACCTGGCACTCATGTGGCACAGCAATATTAGGATGGGACAGGTCAGGTTGCACACCAGGATTTCCATTTTGACAGTGGTGAAAAGAATTTAGAAAAAAAGCTAAGGATGAGGATAAAATCATGTAGGGACAAACTCAGAAAGACTAAAGCACAAAATGAGTGACAACTGGCAAAGGACATACAAGGCAATAAGGAGAGATTCTATAAATACAGTAGGAACAAGAGAAAGCTCAAGGACGTGTCGGTCCAGCCCTTAATGGGGAAGCAGTGCAAATAACATGACACAGAGAAGGCTGAGGTATTTAATGCCAATTTTGCTTCAGTCTTCACCAAAAAGGTGAATTGTGACCACATGCCTAACACAATTAATATTAACAACAAGGGGGAAGGAGCACAGGCCAGAATAGGGAAAGAACACCTTAAAGAATATTTAGATAAGTTTTATGTGTTCAAGTCAGCAGGGCCTGAAGAAATTCATCCTAGGGTACTTAAGGAACGAGCTGAAGCAATCTCAGAACTGTTAACAATTATCTTCCAGAATTAATTGAGAATGGGTGAGGTCCCAATAGATTGGAGAAGGGCAAAGGTAGACTTCTGTTGGGGATGGTCTAGGTTTATTTGGTCTGGACTCAAAGCATGGAGGTGGACTATATGACCTCTTGAGGTCCCTTGCCCTACATTTCTCTGATTTCTATACTCTTTCAGGTTAGAATATTATTTGTAAATATTTATTGTCATTTGTGCACTGTTTGATTTTTCCATAGCAGCTTGTGGAAGAAAAATATCATTAGAGGTTTACTATGACTCTTTAAAAAGGGTGGGGAGTCCTGTGACACTTTAAAGACTGACACATTTATTTGGGCATAAGCTTTCATGGCCTCGGACCCACTGGAATCCTTTAAAAAGGGTTATCTAACTACATTTTTTCTAGTGTCTGATCTTTTCTTCAGAACCTTTTTCCAAGGATGGACAGCACTTTGAGGAGTGAAGCTGATATCTGCGATCCCTGAGTTTGTGTAGTTTGGAAAGAATGTTGTGAAAAGTTGACAGGCTTTTCTATGCTCATGTTTCAGGATAACCATAAGTCACTGATTTGAGTGATGATGGTATCCTGCCACTACACTAGTCAATGTAGACCATAGCCCAGTTCTTGGACTATTAGAACCCACTATTCTAGATTTGTTTCCTCATGCTCAGCAACCCCTTGGAGTATGCTGTCATGGACAAGTCAGAGCTACTTATTTTTCTTTTATTACAGTCAGTCACATTTTTCAGAAAATGGGTGAGGAGCACGCAGCCTGATTACATTAGCTTAGTACTGGTGTTTGCTCAAGTCTTTCCTCCGCTGTCTAACTAATGATATTTCCTTGATAATACTCCTAGGGCAAATATCTCATTACTCCTCTGGGGTTGACCTTTCTTTCAGGGCTAGGATCCCAGGCCTTATTCTCCCCCTTGTGTTTTCTTCTCCCTACCTCTCTGCTCCCAGAGTGACTGCAGATTCTCTAGCTGGACTTCATGTTCAGTTAAGCCTGGTTTTCCCTCCAGATGCAGGCAGGTATCATAATTGGCCTTTTAGGCTCACATTAACCCCTTCAGAGCCTGAGTGGGATGCCCACCCTGTGACCGATGCCTGCTATGGATCACCACTGAGAATGCCGCATTGTAAGAAACAGGGCAGACACTCCCCCAAAACTAGTGGTTTATTCTATAATTAGTTTCACCAAGCCAGGAACACAATGACTTTCTGTAGCACCACACTGGTTCACAAGAAGCTAACAACACTGTCCCCTTAGGCAATCCAGCCCTTTTCACCATCCAGACATCTGGTTTTTATGATGAGCTGCGATACATGAATGGCAACCGGGGAGAGGAGTAACTCCCTTTGATGGACACCCAGCCAGCCAGTTAGCCGTAAAATTCCTCTTGGTCTGTTCTCTGCTTGCTTTACTTGTAAAGGGTTAACAAGCCCACAGATAAAAGAAAAGGAGTGGGCACCTGTCATAAATATAAAGGGAAGGGTAAACCCCTTTGAAATCCCTCCTGGCCAGGGGAAAGCTCCTCTCACCTGTAAAGGGTTAAGAAGCTAAAGGTAACCTTGCTGGCACCTGAACAAAATGACCAATGAGGAGACAAGATACTTTCAAAAGCTGGGAGGAGGGAGAGAAACAAAGGGTCTCTGTCTGTCTATATGCTGTTTCTGCCGGGGATAGACCAGGAATGGAGTCTTAGAACTTTTAGTAAGTAATCTAGCTAGGTATGCGTTAGATTATGATTTCTTTAAATAGCTGAGAAAAGAATTGTGCTGAATAGAATGACTATTTCTGTCTGTGTATCTTTTTTGTAACTTAAGGTTTTGCCTAGAGGGGTTCTCTATGTTTTGAATCTAATTACCCTGTAAGGTATCTACCATCCTGATTTTACAGAGGGGATTTCTTTACTTCTATTTCTATTAAAAGTCTTCTTGTAAGAAAACTGAATGCTTTTTCATTGTTCTCAGATCCAAGGGTTTGGGTCTGTAGTCACGTAGGCAAATTGGTGAGGCTTTTTACCAAACCTTGTCCAGGAAGTGGGGTGCAAGGTTTTGGGAAGTATTTTGGGGGAAAAGACGCTTCCAAACAACTCTTCCCCAGTAACCACTATTTGTTTGGTGGTGGTAGCAGCCAATCCAAGGACAAAGAGTGGAATATTTTGTACCTTGGGGAAGTTTTGACCTAATCTGGTAAAGATAAGCTTAGGAGGTTTTTCATGCAGGTCCCCACATCTGTACCCTAGAGTTCAGAGTGGGGAAGGAACCTTGACAGCACCTGACCAAAAGAGCCAGTGGGAAGGTAGAAATGTTAAAATTGGGAAAGAAACTTTCCCTTTGTCTGTTGTTCTCTGTGCTGGCAGCAATGCTGTGTAAGGCTTGAACCAGGTATGAAAATTCATCTTCCATACCTAGGAGAAATTATTTGGATAGGGAATGTTTAGCTAGACACAGTCAGGTTTATTTTTTATTTTGGCTTGTGGATCTCCTCTGTGCTAACCCCAGCTGCTATTGTTTGCTTATAACCTTTAAGTTGAACCCCCAAGAAAGCTATTTTGGGTGCTTGATTTTTGGAATTGCTCTTTTAAAATCTAGTAAAAGCCTAAGTTCCAGATGTAATTTTTTCCTTTTTGTTTAATACAATTTACCTTTTTAAAGAACAGGGTTGGATTTCTGGTATCCTAAGAGGTTTATCCATGTTATTTGATTAGCTGATAACCACAGCTAATTCCCTTCATTTTCTTTCTCAGCTCTTCCCTGGAGGGGGGTGAAAGGGCTTGAGGGTACCCCATAGGGAGGAATTCCCAAGGGTTCAAAGGGTTTGGGGTTTTTTTGATGGTGGCAGTGTTTACCAAGCCAAGGTCAGAGAAAAGCTGTAACCTTCGGAGTGTAATACAAGCCTGGAGTGGCAAGTATTAATTTTTAAAATCCTTGTGGGCTCCCACTTCTGCTCTTGGAGTGGGGATTCAGCCTTGACAGGAGTGATTTCTTAAAACCAGATTCATCATATATAAAGTTCTTCCAATCCCAAAGGATCAGCCACTTCCCCAGGTCAATATGGAACTCAGATCTTACCCCCAAACCATTCTTGTAGCCAATCCTTTACTAACTTACAACTAAAGGATTATTTATGTAAAAAGAAAAGAGAGCTATTAAAAGGTGAAAAGATCATATACATTATAAATGATTGCAAAGTCCTTATATCAGATTTGTAGCCATGATGGATGCTGGCTTGCAAAAGTTTCTCTGCAAACTTTCAAAAGATTGGAAGGTCCTCAGTCTATTGTTCAAAATACTCCTTTTGTTAGAAATCCACAGTCCAGAGAACTGGAGCAGGAATGAGGCAAAATGGAAATGTTTCAGTTGCAATTTATACCCTCCCTCATGTCCATGGAAAGTTAGTGTCAAAGATGATCTCTTAAGTCACATGCTTTGTTGAATCAGAGGGGAAGCCATTGGCTCCACATAGTCTGAGGCATCAAAGTTTAACCGGTTTATCAGTTAACCGGTAAGCACAGGCTTTTTGGTTTTGGTTAACGATTACACTCAGCTGCCACCCCACACCCGGGGTCCTGGCTGCCGGCCCCCATGCCCAGCCGCCAGGACCCCAGGTGAGGGGCCAGTGGCAGGGACCCCAGGCATGGGGATGTAGCCGAGTCCTATGCTGCGGCCAGGATGCCGGGCACGGGGGCCAGTGGCTGGGACCCTGGGTGTGGGTCAGCAGCGGAGTCCCGGGCATGGGTTAGCAGCCAGGATGCTCAGCCCAGGAGGCAGCAGAGTCCCGGGAGCAGGACAGTAGCTGGGCCGCCAGGTGCAGGGAGGCAGCCGAGCCCCTGGGCCCGGGAATAGGGAGGCAACTGGCCTTTGGATTCTGTCTCAGTGGTCTAAAGGGGGGATGGTAGGTCTAGAGCAGCCTCCACTCCTCCGTACTCTTGCCTAGGCGTACACATTGAAGGTCTTGGTGTTATGATTGTACGACTCAGTAAGGGGAATAAGGAACATGAGGTAGCTGCCAAGGCATCCAAACAGCTACCAAGGCATCCTAGAAAAGGTGAGTGAAAAAAGCTATGCCCCAGTCCAATTTATCCTGGCCAAAATGAAATAAAGCGACTTGCATGTTGGCATGTTTGGACTCTGAATCCTGGATTTGATTCGGACTCTGATTTACAGAAAACAGCACTATCAAACCAGGAATCGATCTTGCTGCATTGTCAGAAACCCGGCTCTTAAATACAGGTTCTATCCAACAGTGATTACACCATTGTGACAGTCTATACTCCTATGTTCACCCTTTTATGGGATTATGATAAATTTTGTACAAAGTATGCTTTGAGGTATCATTTGGAAATTGATAATCTGCTCAACATTATTGTCCTATTTAAATGTGTGACACCACAGTATGTAAAGTTATAAGATTGTATTATATAGTGTTGCTTGGACATGTTGCAATTCTGGGGAAAACCCACAGACTAGTTCCTCTGAGACAAAGGCAAATTTGCACCTCAGCCAGATGTCAACAAGATCAAATGGACTCATGTGGTTAAGTGGCCATTCTCGGGCAGAAGGAGGGTCTGAGCAAGAAATCTCCATTTAATCATAAGTGTCCTGTGGCACCTTATAGACTAATGAACATATTGGAGCATAAGCTTTCGTGGGTGAATACCCACTTTGTCGGGCATCCGACGAAGTGGGTATTCACCCATGAAAGCTTATGCTCCAATACGTCCATTAGTCTATCAGGTGCCACAGGACTCCGCTGCTTTTACAGATCCAGACTAACACGGCTACTCCTCTGATACTTGACATGTAATCAAAGGAATGGCTTGAAGTTCCCATTCAAATAGACTTTCTGTCAGATAAACCTCAGCTAGAGATGATTCTTGCACAAGAAAATGACCAATACGAAAAGGGGAGAAATGCCCTAAGGCACTCCTTCCTTTCTCTCTGCTCATGGCATCAACCATGCCTGGAAGACAAAGAAAGCCACACTGAACTGGGAGAAGAGTCCTGGCTGAAGGCTGCTGAAACATGGTGAGAGACTTTTGCTTTGAATTAATTTACCTTATTAAGTTAGGTAAAGTCCTTCCTTCTATTGTTAATAAGTGTGGGAAATTCCATTTCTGATAACAAGATTTGTGCTGATCATTTTCTATTAATAAAATGATAGACTTCATGTGAGCTCACATTGTCCGGTAGAGTGCTGGGCAGTACAAGACACACATTTCTGAGGGAAAGTGTGGGACTGGGAATTTTCTGGGATCACCCGATAATATAATTCATGAGTGTCTGGCTATAACACTCAGACAATATAACCATGAGTGATTTATAGGAAGGAGGCTGCATGTAAGCGGACCAGGAGTGGTTACACTCACAGCAAAGCAGTGTAAAAGGCACCCCAGGTTGGAGAATTGAGGGGATATAGCTTTCCATCTGCCCAGATTGTACCCTGGTTAATGTCACAACCATATTCTGGCATGGAAAGCCAGCGGGAGAAAGGAGAGAGCAGGGAGTAGGCTTTGCTATTCGAAACAGCTTATTATCTTCCTTGTGAAAGCACTCAGAGTCCACACACAAGGGTTTCATCAAGCTGTTTAGTATCTATAGGCCGACCCTTCAAGCTAGCGATGAAGGCAAGAATGCTTTCTATGAACAACTTGAAGAAGAGATTGAAAAAACTCACAGAAATGCAACCATTATAGTACTTGGCTACTTCAATGCGAGAGTTGGATGTAGTTTTGAGAATTGACCTGGGCTTGATTCTGGGCTAACACAGAATGAGTAAATTGATGAAAATGACCAACTAGTGTTAGAACTCTGCGCAAGTCAAAATCTGTGTGTTGCCAATACCTACTTTGCTGGGAAAATCACAAGAAAGACATCATGGGAACATCCCAGATCAGGGTACTGGCACCAATTAGAATCTAGTACAGATCAGGAGCAAACCACGAAAAGATATCTTACACATGAGGTCTTATCACAGTGCTGACTGTGAGTCTGTGACATTGTCACACTTCAGTCTGCTGCAAAGTCAGAACCAACGCCAAAAAGATCCACTGTAGCAAAGCTACCAGTTGTCCTCAGATTCACATCAACCAAATTAAAGATGTAGAAAGATGCAGACTATTCAATGAAGAAGTTGTGCAAGTATGTTTACCTACAAACTCAGCCACCACGGCTTGGGAAATCTTTAAAAGTAACACGTACAATGCTGCTATAACAGTGTTTGGGGGAAAAATGCAGGGAAAATGCAGACTGATTTGAAGAACACTCTGAAACCCTTTACCACCGACTGAGGAAAAAAAGGACAGGATTAACCATTTACAAGAAATCTCCCAATGCCATAACCTTGGAAAATTTGAGAAAGGCTCAAAGAGAAATTCAAAAGCATGATGTGCCCAAGATTTTTAACTGAAAATCTGTGATGATATTCCAAAAGCAGCTGAAGTAAGGAATAGTGATGGAACGTACAAAGGAATCAAACAAGCAATTAGTCCAGTGAAAAGGAAAACCTCTCAGTTGAAAGACTTAAATGGAAATATCATCACTGATAAAAAACAACTCAAGCATTGGATTGAACATTATGGAATTCTATACTCCAGTGAGACTGAAATCAAACACGAAGAGCTCGAAGGATTACCACAGTTCAAAGTTACGATGGATTTGGAACATGAACCTATATTTGAATATTTGCAGAAAGCCATTAAATTGATTACTGGGTACCAGGCATCCAGCAGTGACTTCTTGCCTGCTTAAATCTACAAATTTGCAGATGACAAACTACTCTGAAAACTCCATGAAGTTATACTAGTCTGCTGGAAAGAGGAAGTGGTACCGCCAGATTTCAAAGGTGTTCAGTTTGTACAATTAAAGAAAAACAAGGGGGATAGAAGTGACTGTGATATCTATAGAGGTATCATCGGAAAAGTGGTCACTCGGATTATGCTACCTAGGCTGCAAACCTAGGTGAAAGAATCTATCCTGAAAGTCAATGTGTGTGTTTTGCTCAGGACACTCCAGGATATTTTTGGTCAAACAACTGCAAAAGAAGGGTAGACAAAAAATACCACTGTACATATCCTTCATCTATTTTTCATTCCTGCTTTCCCATGCATTCAAGGACAGCAATGATGGCATTTATCTTCATACCAGATTAGATGGAAGCTTGTTAACATCACAAGGTTCAGAATGAAAACCAAGGTGAAAGAGCTGGTACTGATAGATGTACTATTTGCAGATGATGCAGCCTTGGTTGCCCACAGTAAATCTTCTCTGCAAAGTCTCACGGGCAGATTTTCTGTGTCATGCAAGAGCTTCAGGCTGACAATCAGTTTCAAGAAGACTGTGATCACGTACCAAGGGATGGAAGTACCAATGCCTGACGTTATTCTGGAGGGTAAATCTCTTGACATTGTCGACAGCTTTTGCTACTTGGGTTCTACAATTAGCAGGAATCATGACCTTTGGACTGAACTGACTGACAGAATTGGAAAAGCAGTGAAGAATCATAGAATATCAGGGTTGGAAGGGACCCCAGAAGGTCATCTAGTCCAACCCCCTGCTCAAAGCAGGACCAATTCCCAGTTAAATCATCCCAGCCAGGGCTTTGTCAAGCCTGACCTTAAAAACCTCTAAGGAAGGAGATTCTAAGAATTTCAGGCTATTACAGAAACCTGCATGGAATAACAGCAAACTATCAACTAAGGTGAAGATGGGAATCTCTGAGACTTGCATTCTGTCACACCTGTTCTATGGTTCAGAAACATGGACTACGTATGCTAGGCACATCATGAGACTGAACAGCTTCCAAATGAGATTCTGGAAATAAAGTTGTCACAGTGCCTCTGTGGGGCACAACTGAGAATACCAGATTCAGGACAAGCTGCAGAGAAAAAGGGCAGACGCCCCAAAACTGGTGGTTCTTCTCCCATAAGATATACCAAACAAGGAACAAAAGTAAACTTCTGTTTCACAGCACTGGCTAACGAAGTCAGACAAGCATTTTCCTTGGGCAGTCCCATCCTTGAATCACCACCAAAAACACTAGACTTAATGATGAGTGGTTATTTAAAACCAGACTCATCAAACAAAAGGTTCTTCTGATCCCAAAGGACCAGCCACATACCCAGGTCAATATATAACTCAGATCTTACCCAATAATCATGCCATTGCCAATCCTTTCATATCTAAAATCTAAAGGTTTATTTGTAAAACAACAACAACGAGAGAAAGGTGAGAGTTAAAATTGGTTAAAGGAATCAAATACATACAACAATTGCAAAGTTCTTGGTTCAGGTTTGTAACAGGATGGAATAAACTGCTGGCTTGTTATGTCTCTGGTTGCTTTCAAACCAGTGGAAGGTCCTCATTCCATTGGTTTTAATGCTCCCATTAGTACAAAGTCATCATAGTCCAGAGGTTTGAGAAGGAAAGAGGAAAAATGGAGATGTTTCCAGTGCTTTTTATAGCTTCTCTCAAGTGAAGGGAAACCAATTGTTCTCACAAAATTACAGATAGCAAGATGGTGTTTGGAGTCACAGGGGTAAGTCACATGTCCATGCATGATTTCGCTTAGTCATAGCAGGAAAGTCCATTAAGTGTAGATAGGCATCTTCCATTGTGAGTTATGTGTTCTTTAATGGACCATTCAGTTTGAATAGTTCCTTCACAATGTGCTAAAATCCAGGTATAGAAATCCATTTGAAATCCAGGGATAGAGCCAAAACTCATAACTTCAAATACAAACATGATACATGCATACAAATAGCATAATCATATTCAGCAAATCATAAATTTTCTATTGACACCTTACCTTACAAACTTTGTATAAGTTTTGTTGCAATCATATAACAGTGGTAGCAACAATGATCGACATGGTCATATTTTAATCAGATAACAAAACAAAAGTGGGAAGACAAAATGCAAAACACAGAGGTGCTGAAGTGAGCGGGACTGATACACTTAGAAACTACTATCAAGAAGAGGAGGTTGTGATTGGCTTTGTCATGTCAGGAGACTGGGAGGAGAAGTTACTTTAAAATGGAGAAAGTACTGTATTATATTTCAAAATTAGCCATTTGCACACAAAGAAAATGAAACGCATACACACACACACACTACTTTTTGAAGCAAAATAAACACCAGCCAATCTAAATTAAGTACACCTTTTTCCCTAGCTGATCGAGCCCATATTTCCATTCCAGTCAAATCAAACCCCAATCAAATACACACAATCTGAAAATTCTAAACATTTTTAAGGTGCTCAGCACTCTGGCCCTGATCCAGGAAAGTACTTAAAAGTGTGCTTAACTTTAAGAACAAGTAGTCCCATTGACTACACATGTGCTTAAAGATGTGCTTTAAGCTCAAGGATAACCACATGCTTAAGTGCTTTAATGGAGCAGGGCCAGAGTGCTCAGCATCTTGCAGGATTTAGTCCTATAACATCGATTACTAAACTATGAATTGATAAAACTGACACAAACTGGGCCAGGTAATAAGTAATCTGATAAAAAATAAGCAAAAATAAACCAACTAAAACATTGAAAAAGGTAGTCCATGATGAGCTGACCCAAATAGAAATTTGTTGTACTAATTCCTGGAGACCTCCACTGAGGGACTCAGGTGGAGGTTTAGGGAATGAGTTCCACATGTGAGGGCCTTCTCAGTTCTGGGAGCTACCTGTGATCCGGTCCATTTGGAATCTCAGAGCCCATACTGGACAGACCAACAGTCATTCAAGTACCTGAGGCATTGATAATTAATCAATTGATATCTTCTACCTAAGGGACAGAATTTGGCAAATAACTATCGGTGTATAAACTCCCAGTCTCTGTTCAAGCCTAAATTAATTGTATCCAGTTTGCAAATTAATTCCAATTCAGCAGTCTCGCGTTGGAGTCTGTTTTTGAAGTTTTTTTTTGTTGAAGTATTGCAGATGTCAAGAATTATAACATTCAAAAACCAGTTGGAGAACACTTCAATCTCTCTGGTCACTCGATTACAGACCTAAAGTGGCAATTCTTCAACAAAAAAACTTCAAAAACAGACACCAAGGAGAGACTGCTGAATTGGAATTAATTTGCAAACTGGATACAATTAAATTAGGCTTAAATAGAGACTGGGAGTGGATGGGTCATTACACAAAGTAAAACTATTTCCCCATGTTAATCCCCCACCCCCCACGGTTCCTCAGACATTCTTGTCAACTGCTGGAAATGGCCCACCTTGATTATCACTACAAAAGGTTCCCCCCCACCCCCGCTCTCCTGCTGGTTATTGCTCACCTTAAGTGATCACTCTGGTTACAGTGTGTATAGTAACACCCATTGTTTCATGTTCTCTATGTATATAAACCTCCCCACTGAATTTTCCCACTGCATTTTCCACTGAATGCATCCGATGAAGTGAGCTGTAGCTCACAAAAGCTTATGCTTAAATAAATTGGTTAGTCTCTAAGGTGCCATAAGTCCTCCTGTTCTTTTTGCAAATACAGACTAACACGGCTGCTACTCTGAAACCTGTCAGAACTTCATTAGAAGAACAAAAAAGATAAGAGAACAACTCTGTTAGATCAGAATGGAAGATAATTTTACAGGCAGTCAGATTCAAAACATAGAGAATCCCTCTAGGCAAAACCTTAAGTTACAAAAAAACCCACAAAAACAGGAACACACATTTCCTCCAGCTCAGCAAATTTCACAAGACAAAACAAAGAAAACCTAACACATTTTCTAGCTAGATTACTTACTAACTTTACAGGAGTTGGAGGGCTTGCATCCTTGATCTGTTCCCGGCAAAGGTATCACACAGACAGACAAAAGCCTTTTTCCTCCCTCCTGATTTGAATGTATCTTGTCCCCTCATTGGTCATTTTGGGTCAGGTGCCAGCCAGGTTACCTGAGCTTCTTAACCCTTTACAGATAAAAGGATTTTGCCTCTGGCCAGGAGGGATTTTGTAGCACTGTATACAGAAAGATGGTTACCCTTCCCTTTATATTTATGACAGCATCGTAGGCGGGAGGGATAACTCAGTGGTTTGAGCATTGGCCTGCTAAACCCAGGGTTGTAAGCTCAATCCTTGAGGGGGGCCATTTAGGGATCTGGGACAAAAATTGAGGATTGCTCCTGCTTTGAGCAGGGGGTTGGACAAGATGATCTCCTGAGGTCCCTTAAACCCTGATATTCTATGATTCTATAAAATAACACTTTGTACACAAGAACTCTCTATCTTAGCTTTATAATTCAAGTCTTTCCAATAACCAATACACACCCAAACACATGTATTAAGAAAAGAATCATGAATAATTACAGTGAAATACCTGTTAAAACTGTAGTATCATGACTGAAAATGTAATTTTATACAGCAATGCAAATTTAAAATAAAATATGTGAATAATGTGTAATTATAATACTCGCCATTAGTGGGAAAAGTGACAGGTCCTCTGCTGGACAAGGGCCTGGAAATTTGGAGTGAGTTCAGTCAAGGCAAGACAGCCTGAATTGTCCCCCTCACCCCAATTGACCCCCCCCCCCCACTCAGTTCCCTGCCTGCCCCACCCAAAGGAGCTCCCGCCACCCCACTCACAGAGCCCAGATGCACTAACCATCCCTGGGCTGCTGCCAGAGGGCAGAGAACAGAGCTGGCAGGGCTTCAGCTGCAGTCACCCAAGGACACACTGCGCCCCACAGCCTGGCCCAGCCGCTGCCCTGTGCTGGGGAGCAGGCATGACTCCAGACAGCCCCAGCTGGGCTTCACTCCATTTGAGCTTTGTGTTGGGAGGAGTGACTAAAGGGGGCATAAAACAAATTTTGAGCTGGCTATAGCCCCCACAAACCCCCCAGCACCACCCCTGCTGGAGGATCATGAGCAAGTGTAACCCTTGGGTGGGCTAGAGTTCACTTCATTGCCCTTCTGCAGTGCCGAAAAAAATAAAACCCCTGTCAAGGTTCCTCCCCGACTCTGAACTCTAGGGTACAGATGTGGGGACCTGCATGAAAACCTCCTAAGCTTACTTTCACCAGCTTAGGTTAAAACTTCCCCAAGGTACAAATTAATTTTATCCTTTGTCCTTGAAATAGCCACTGCCACCACCAAACTTTAACTGGGTTTACTGGGAAACGTAGTTTGGACACATCTTTCCCCCCCCAAAATCCTCCCAACCCTTGCACCCCACTTCCTGGGGAAGGTTTGGTAAAAATCCTCACCAATTTGCATAGGTGACCACAGACCCAAACCCTTGGATCTGAGAACAAAGAAAAAGCATTCAGTTTTCTTACAAGAAGACTTTTTAATAGAAGTAAAGAAATCCCCTCTGTAAAATCAGGATGGTAGATACCTTACAGAGTAATTAGATTCAAAACATAGAGAATCCCTCTAGGCAAAACCTTAAGTTACAAAAAAGACACACAGACAGAAATAGTCATTCTATTCAGCACAGTTCTTTTCTCAGCCATTTAAAGAAATCATAATCTAACACATACCTAGCTAGATTACTTACTAAAAGTTCTAAGACTCCATTCCTGTTCTATCCCCGGCGAAAGCAGCATACAGACAGACACAGACCCTTTGTTTTTCTCCCTCCTCCCAGCTTTTGAAAGTATCTTGTCTCCTCATTGGTCATTTTGGTCAGGTGCCAGCGAGGTTACCTTTAGCTTCTTAACCCTTTACAGGTGAGAGGATTTTTCCTCTGGCCAGGAGGGATTTTAAAGGGGTTTACCCTTCCCTTTATATTTATGACAATGGCACATGTGGTCTTCATGATATGTACAGGCTGCCAATCACAGCAGTATCCAGGTCCCACAATCTGATTTACATCTCAGTGCATTCCATGGTGCTGGGATACATCTTACTCCACAGACTCATCCTGCTGTGCTGTGTTTGATGTCTGATGAATTACACTCACCAGAGCCCTGAGCTGAAAGGGAGAACTCTCTGCCGGGAGTGAAACCTACATAACCGCTCAGTGTGGTGCTCTGTATCCTGCTAGTGGTGGCTGGGACACAGAGGTTGATAAGCCTGCTTCAGCTTTAGCTCACAGAGCTGAGACTTGGCTTACACAGTAAAGGCTCATGTGTTGAGGTCCTAGGCTCAATCCTCCTTAGGGCATGGGGTGACATATATAGGCTAATGATCATGGAGACAGTTCTCCTTTCCCTCACAGTGAGTTATCATATCCCCTAAGAACCTCTTAATGCCAACTGACAAAGGGTGCTGAGGGGTTACAGGAATCTCCTGATTCTGGTTCACCAAAAAATGTCATGTGAATGACAAATGAAAGCCAGTGTCACACTGGTTATTAATATCTCTGTGAAATGTATGGTCAGGTTCTATCTAAGGAGTTATATGCATAGAGACTGAAAACATGTTCTTAACAGCTGTATCAAGGTATTAGTCACCGGCAAAGGCGACTAATTGGTTTTCTGTCAGATGGGAGATGTTCATTCATCTATCTGTTTACATGTGAATTGAGTATTGCCTCATTCACAATGGGTCCCCCGTCACCAGCCTGGACTGAATGCAAATGAAGGACTGTAAGAAACTGTCAGAAAGTAACTAACAGGAATACAAACACAGCGTGAGAACAGAGCTGTATCTCTGGGTGCACTTCAGCAGTTTTCTGGAGAATATTTGATGGGACAAAGCGGAGGCCCAGGTACCCTTCACTGAGGAAGTAAAAGGACAGCACTTTTGCTTCATGGGAAAAGGAGTCTCAACCAGGCTTGGTTGAAATCACTGGGGAGAACTTGGAGTGAGAGAAGCTTCTTTAGACAGGAGCTCTGTTAGTTAAGTTTAGTCTCTAGAAAGCGTGTTATGATTTTGTTTTATATGTAACTGTTTGTTTCCAGTATTCTTATTCGCTATCACTTGAATCTCTGTTCTCTGATAGTAAACCTATTCTTGTTTTCACTATAAACATATCTCAGTGCAGTCCTTTAAGCAGAGCTGTGTTCTAAGGTGTAATTGATACGCTGGTGAATTCTGGTCCCTGGGGACCAGCAGGCCTGGTAATTTTATGAGTGTCCGGTGAAGCAGGGGATGGACACTGCGGGGAATGCCCCAAGGACTCAGGGGTTGCTGTGTGCCACTTGCTACCTGTTCAGAGAGAGCAAGGCCTGCAGGGGCCTGGAGGGCAGTGCTTGGTTTGAGGGAGCTGATCCACAGCAGGCCCAGACAAGGCAGTTGCACACAAAGGGCAGGTGGTGGTGAGGTGTCTCCCAACCCTGGGTACCCCTAGGCAGCTTCACATCCCACTGGAGAGGGATGGTGGCTTTGAGCCTGGTGAAATAGAGGCAGTGAATATCCAAACAGCTAACGGGATGGAGCTGTCCCCAGCCGCCACCGCAATTAGCTGGAAATCTCAGCTCTCCTAGTGTGGGATCTCTGCTGAGCCCTGAGCAAATTCATACCTAATAATATGGCAGCTGCATAATGAGGGTAAATGATTAATTGAAAGCAGGTGAAGACATAAAGTCTCTTTTTTTTAGAGGTCAGCACCCTGGATTTGATCCTTGTGTAACGCATGTGCCTAAATAGGGAGATATCTTTTTAAGAAACCCATTGGGGGAGGTAGGAGTGAGTTGTGACTGGGTCATTGTTGCTAGGAAGATTTAGCACTCCACATCAAGCGGCTTCTGGAATTGGGTGTGGTAGTTTTGGGTCTGCTCCAATAGTAGGGTTGCCACGTCGGCCAGACTGGACACCATTTGTGGCAATAGTGTCTGGTCCGTCCGGTCTGATCAAGTTCGCAACCCTATCCAATAGGTTCCCTATTGCTGGGGTCAAACTCCATGAGGGCGAGCAGTCAGGACAGCTGCTTTATAAAGACCGCGTGCCCTGTGTGAGTCGGGGCAAGGTGAGCCCAGGAGTAGAAAGCAGGCTGTTGTCCCAAACTCTGAAGCATTTTGCAGCAGGGTTTTTTTGGTTATCTATACACTTAACTGAGTGACCGGTTAATCAGTTAGCTGACAGGCTTCAAGTGATTTCAGCAGAGGAAGAGTCTTCATGGATTCCAACTCAAGATTCCTACAAGCAAGTGGAAGGAAGATGTTGTTTTAGACACAGCAAACTGTATGGATTTAGTGGTCAAAGACTGTAACTGAGACTTAGGTGAATTCAACCTAAGCTTTTGGGAATGCTCTATTTCTTCTCACTGTGTTTCTGTGGAGCCTGAACTGTTCAGATTTTGAATTGTTTTCTTTATTTATGTTTATGTACAACTGTGAAGATAAGAACAGCCATACTGGGTCAGACTAAAGGTCCATCTAGCCCAGTATCCTGTCTTCCAACAGTGGCCAGTGCTAAGTGCCCCAGAGGGAATGAACAGAACAGATAATCTTCAAACAAACCATCCCCTGTCGCTCATTCCTAATTTCTGGCAAACAGAGACTACGGACACCATTCCTGCCCATCCCTGCTAATACCTATTGATGGACCTACCTCCATGAATTTATCTAGTTCTTTTTTAACCCTGTTATAGCCTTGGCCTTCACAACATCCTCTGGCAAGGAGTTCCGCAGGTCGACTGTGTGTTCTTTGAAGGAATACTTCCTTTTGTTTGCTTTAAAACTTCTGCCTGTTCGTTTCATTTGGTGACCCCCTAGTTCTTGTGTTATGAGAAGAACTAAATAACACTTCCTTGTTTACTTTCTCCACACCAGTCATGATTTTTGTAGACCTCTGTCATATCCTCCCTTAGTCGTCTCTTTTCCAAGCTGAAAAGTCCCAGTCTTATTAAGCTCTCCTCATATGGAAGCTGTTCCATACCCCTAATCATTTTTCTTGCCCTTTTCTGAACCTTTTCTATTTCCAGTATATCATTTTTTTGAGGTGGGGCAACCACATCTGCACTCAGTATTCCAGATGTGGGCGTACCATGGATTTATATAGAGACGATATGATATTTCCTGTCTTATTATCTATCCCTTTCTTAAAGATTCCCAACATTCTGTTCGCTTTTTTGACTGCCACTCCACATTAAGTGGATGTTTTCAGAGAAATATGCACAATGACTCCAAGATCTCTTTCTTGCGTGGGAACAGATCATTTAGACCCCATCGTTTTATAAGTATAAAATAATGTCTGTGGATTATAGAATAGCCATGTTATGCTGTAAAAATAGATTATTATTTGTTTCTTTATCTTACGATTTTATAAAGTTGTTTAATTCATTTCTTTAGTTCCTTTTGGGACAAAAATGTGGGGAGACTGATCCCATGCAATCCTTGCTGAAAATCCTTAGAGACTGAACTCCGGGTCTCCAGCTACTTTTCTATGGGAGTTACAGGTGAAAGGATTTTTCCTCTGGCCAGGAGGGATTTTAAAGGGGTTTACCCTTCCCTTTATATTTATGACACGCTCCCCAAATCTCAGCTAGGGTGAAACGCTGGCTGGGATTTCTTCCTGGAGCTCTAGGAAAAACAGAGTTAATAAGACACATGCATCTCTAAATATACTACCAAGTACATAAAGACTAAGAATCTTTTCCACATCTCAAGGACTATTTTAACCAGTTGATTCTGGGAAACTTTCACGGGAGAGTGCATCAGCCACTTTGTTAGAAGCTCCTGAGATGTGTTGGATGTCGAAATCAAAATCTTAGAGAGCTAAACTCCACCAAAGAAGTTTTTTGTTATTTTCTTTGACGGTGTGAAGCCACTTCAGTGCAGCATGGTCGTTTTGCAGGTGGAAACGCCGTCCCCAAACATATGGATGTAGC
The DNA here is from genome assembly GCF_965140295.1 of Lepidochelys olivacea. Classification (NCBI taxonomy): domain Eukaryota; kingdom Metazoa; phylum Chordata; order Testudines; family Cheloniidae; genus Lepidochelys; species Lepidochelys olivacea. Next base: position 269,903,749 of record NC_140412.1, on the reverse strand, counting down.
TTTTCCAGAGCGTAGACAATGGCGTAACATTCTTTTTCACCGACTGACCAGTTGCTTTCCCTCTCAGACAGTTTTTTGCTGAGAAACACTACAGGGTGGAATTCTTGATCAGGTCTTTTCTGCATTAAAACTGCTCCCATACCACGCTCGGACGCACCTGTGGTTACTAGGAATGGTTTGTCAAAGTCTCGGGCCCTTAGTACAGGGTCAGACATGAGTGTCGCTTTAAGCTGGTTAAAGGCCTTCTGACACTTTTCGGTCCACTGAACGGCATTTGGCTGTTTCATTTTGGTTAGGTCTGTCAGTGTGGCGGCAATTTGGCTGCATTGCAGTACAAAACCGGCCAAGCCTAAGAAGGATTGAACCTGTTTCTTTGACTTTGGGACAGGCCACTTTTCGATAGCATCCACTTTGACCTGTAGGGGGCTGATAGTTCCTTGACCCACCTGGTATCCAAGGTAAGTCACTCAGTTTAGGCCTATTTGACACTTCATAGCCTTAACAGTTAGTTCTGCCTCCCTTATGCACTCAAGGACTTTTTGTAGATGTTCCAGGTGTTCTGCCCAGGAATCCAATAATATGGCCACATCGTCAAGGTAGGCGACTGCATATTCTCCTAATCCCGCTAGGAATCATAGAATCATAGAATATCAGGGTTGGAAGGGACCTCAGGAGGTCATCTAGTCCAACCCCCTGCTCAAAAGCAGGACCCATCCCCAATTAAATCATCCCAGCCAGGGCTTTGTCAAGTCTGATCTTAAAAACTTCTAAGGAAGGAGATTCCACCACCTCCCTAGGTAACGCATTCCAGTGTTTCACCACCCTCCTAGTGAAAAAGTTTTGCCTAATATCCAACCTAAACCTCCCCCACTGCAACTTGAGACCATTACCCCTTGTCCTGTCCTCTTCCACCACTGAGAATAGTCTAGAACCATCCTCTCTGGAACCACCTCTCACCTCTCAGGTAGTTGAAAGCAGCTATCAAATCCCCCCTCATTCTTCTCTTCTGCAGACTAAACAATCCCAGTTCCCTCAGCCTCTCCTCATAAGTCATGTGTTCCGGAGTCCTAATAATTTTTGTTGCCCTTCGCTGGACTCTCCAATTTATCCACATCCTTCTTGTAGTGTGGGGCCCAAAACTGGACACAGTACTCCAGATGAGGCCTCACCAATGTTGAATAGAGGGGGACGATCACGTCCCTCGATCTGCTCGCTATGCCCCTACTTATGCATCCCAAAATGCCATTGGCCTTCTTGGCAACAAGGGCACACTGCTGACTCATATCCAGCTTCTTGTCCACTGTCACCCCTAGGTCCTTTTCCGCAGAACTGCTGCCCAGCCATTCGGTCCCTAGTCTGTAGCTGTGCATTGGGTTCTTCCGTCCTAAGTGCAGGACCCTGCACTTATCCTTATTGAACCTCATCAGATTTCTTTTGGCCCAATCCTACAATTTGTCTAGGTCCCTCTGTATCCTATCCCGGCCCTCCAGCGTATCTACCACTCCTCCCAGTTTAGTATCATCCGCAAATTTGCTGAGAGTGCAATCCACACCATCCTCCAGATCATTTATGAAGATATTGAACAAAACCGGCCCCAGGACCGACCCCTGGGGCACTCCACTTGACACCGGCTGCCAACTAGACATGGTGCCATTGATCACTACCCGTTGAGCCCGACAATCTAGCCAGCTTTCTACCCACCTTATAGTGCATTCATCCAGCCCATACTTCTTTAACTTGCTGACAAGAATACTGTGGGAGACCGTGTCAAAAGCTTTGCTAAAGTCAAGATACAATACATCCACTGCTTTCCCTTCATCCACAGAACCAGTAATCTCATCATAGAAGGTGATTAGATTAGTCAGGCATGACCTTCCCTTGGTGAATCCATGCTGACTGTTCCTGATCACTTTCCTCTCATGCAAGTGCTTCAGGATTGATTCTTTGAGGACCTGCTCCATGATTTTTCCGGGGACTGAAGTGAGGCTCACTGGCCTGTAGTTCCCAGGATCCTCCTTCTTCCCTTTTTTAAAGATGGGCACTACATTAGCCTTTTTCCAGTCATCCGGGATTTCCCCAGTTCGCCACGAGTTTTCAAAGATAATGGCCAATGGCTCTGCAATCACAGCCGCCAGTTCCTTTAGCACTCTCGGATGCAACTCGTCCGGCCCCATGGACTTGTGCACGTCCAGCTTTTCTAAATAGTCCCTAACCACTTCTTTCTCCACAGAGGGCTGGCCATCTATTCCCCATGTTGTGATGCCCAGCGCAGCAGTCTGGGAGCTGACCTTGTTCGTGAAGACAGAGGCAAAAAAAGCATTGAGTACATTAGCTTTTTCCACATCCTCTGTCACTAGGTTGCCTCCCTCATTCATTAAGGGGCCTACACTTTCCTTGGCTTTCTTCTTGTTGCCAACATACCTGAAGAAACCCTTCTTGTTACTCTTAACATCTCTCGCTAGCTGCAGCTCCAGGTGCGATTTGGCCCTCCTAATTTCATTCCTACATGCCCGAGCAATATTTTTATACTCTTCCCTGGTCATATGCCCAACCTTCCACTTCTTGTAAGCTTCTTTTTTATGCTTAAGATCCGCTAGGATTTCACCTAGCGGTCATTCAGAGGTGACCCGGGCAACTACAGGTCAGTAAGTTACTGGATCAGTTGGGATTGTATGTCTGGGGACTGTTTGAGCCTTTGTTACATTGATCATCCTTAATCATCTTTGATAAGCCACAATCAGCCGTGTGCTCACCCTCCCCCAGTGTGATTAATGAAGGCGTGGGGCTGACCTAGGAGAGAAGGCCTTAAAAGCCAGAGGCTAAACAACCAGGGGGAGCTAACGAACAGGGAACCACAAACAGGGGAGATTGAGAGGGAATTTGTGAGAGGGAGTCATAATAAATCAGTAGGGTTAGGAAGGGACACATTGCCAGGGCCAAAGCTGTTCCTGTCTCCTCTGCCTGCGTGTGTAGCCAGACCGATAACCCAACCATTGAACATACAATCATAGAATCATAGAATATTAGGGCTGGAAGAGACCTCAGGAGGTCATCTAGTCCAATCCCTTACTCAAATCAGGACCAACACCAACTAAATTATCCCAGCCAGGGCTCTGTCAAGCCTGACCTTAAAAACCTCTAAGGAAGGAGATTCCACCACCTCCCTATGTAACCCATTCTAGTGCTTCACCACCCTCCTCGTGAAAAAGTCCATAAAAGGTTGTTACAAGGATGAGGGAGAAAAGTCCATAAAAGGTTGTTACAAGGACAAGGGAGAAAAATATTCTCCTTAACCTCTGATGACAGGACAAGAAGTAATGGGCTTAAATTGCAGCAAGGGAGATTTAGGTTGGATATTAGGAAAAACTTTCTAACTGTCAAGGTGGTTAACCACTGGAATAAATTGCCTAGGGAGGTTGTGGAATCTTCATCATTGGCGATTTTTAAGAGCAGGTTAGCCAAACACCTCTTGGGGATCATCTAGATCTGTAGTATTTATTGTGCGGCCAGTGGGCCACCTGCGGTTCATCATGGTAAGCCGCTGACTGGCCGTGGGAGTTTGCTGATGTTGAGCGTCAGCAGGCATGGCTGCCCGCAGCTCCCATTGGCCACGGTTCACTCTTTCCAGCCAATGGGAGCTGCAGGAAGTGGCAGCTGGGTTGTGGGAAGTGGCACAAGCCACAGGGACGTGTTGGTCGCCGGTTCCCACAACTCCTATTCACCGGGATCGGTGAACCATGGCTAGTAGGAGCTGCAGGTGACCGTGCCTGTGGACGCTCAATATCAACAAACTCCTGTGGCCAGCCAGTGGCTTACCCTAATGAGCCACATGCGGCCTGTCAAGGTTCCTTCCCCACTCTGAACTCTAGGGTACAGATGTGGGGACCTCCATGAAAAACCTCCTAAGCTTACTTTTACCAGCTTAGGTTAAAACTTCCCCAAGATACAAACTATTTTTATCCTTTGCCCTTGGACTTCCACTGCCAAAACCAAACGTTTATCTGGATTACTGGGAAAGCATAGTTTGGAAACGTCTTTCCCCCCAAAATCCTCCCAACCCTTGCACCCCACTTCCTGGGGAAGGTTTGGTAAAAATCCTCACCAATTTGCACAGGTGACCACAGACCCAAACCCTTGGATCTTAGAACAATGAAAAAGCATTCAGTTTTCTTACAAGAAGACTTTTAATAGAAGTAAAGGAATCACCTCTGTAAAATCAGGATGGTAAATACCTTACAGGGTAATTAGATTCAAAACATAGAGAATCCCTCTAGGCAAAACCTTAGATTACAAAAAGACACACAGACAGAAATATGCATTCTATTCAGCACAACTTATTTTCTCAGCCATTTAAAGAAATCATAATCTAATGCCTATAAAGCTAGATTAATTACTAAGTTCTAAGACTCCATTCCTTTTCTCCACAAAAAGCATCACACAGTCAGACACAGATCCCTTTGATGTTCTCCCTCCTCCCAGCTTTTGAAAGTATCTTGTCTCCTCATTGGTCATTTTGGTCAGGTGCCAGCAAGGTTATCCTAGCTTCTTAACCCTTTACAGGTGCAAGGATTTTTCCTCTGGCCAGGAGGAATTTTAAAGGGGTTTACCCTTCCCTTTATATTTATGACATGCCCCCCAAAATCACATATAGGGTGAAACGCTGGCTGGGATTTCTTCCTGGAGCTCTAGGAAAACAGAATTAATAAGACACATGCACCACTAAATATACTACTAAGTACATAAAGACTAACAATATTTTCCACATCTCAAGGACGATTTTAACCAGTGGATTCTGGGAAACTTTCATGGGAGAGTGCATCAGCCACTTTGTTAGAAGCTTCTGAGATGTGTTGGATGTCGAAATCAAAATCTTGGAGAGCTAAACTCCACCGAATAAGTTTTTTGTTATTTCCCATGGCGGTGTGAAGCCACTGTAGCACAGCATGGTCGGTTTGCAGGTGGAAACGCCATCCCCAAACATATGGGCATAACTTTTCCATAGCGTAGACAAAGGCGTAACATTCTTTTTCACTGACTGACCAGTTGCTTTCCCTCTCAGACAACTTCTTGCTGAGAAACACTACAGGGTGGAATTCTTGGTCCGGTCTTTCCTGCATTAAAACTGCTCCCACACCACACTTGGATGCATCTGTGGTTATTAGGAACGGTTTGCCAAAGTCTGGGGCCTTAGTACAGGGTCAGACATCAGTGTTGCTTTAAGCTGGTTAAAGGACTGCTGACACTCTTCGGTCCACTGAACGGTATTTGGCTGTTTCTTTTTGGTTAGATCTCTCAGTGGGGCGGCGATTTGGCTGATGATTATCCCATCCCCATGCTGTTGGGGGAACACTTGGCCAATCATGTGATGCGAACCAAGAGGGTGGGAATGGTCACCAGCAGCCAGGCTAAACAGGCCGTCATGCCTAGCTCTGTTCTGGAAACTTCTACCAGGATCCGGTCAGAGGTGATGGATCTGGACCCCAGGCCAATGTCTGCAACAGCAGTAGTGGATCCAGTCTCAGACACCCAGACAGAGCCAGTCCCAGAACCAGAACCGGCGGAACAACCAGCACCAGACCCATTGCCAGCACTGAATCCAGTACTTGCAACACCAACACCAGAGGGCCCCACCGAACCTGAACCGGCAGCAGCCTATAACCCTACACAAGAGGCTCAGCCGGAGCCTGAACACCAACATAGTGCCCCAGCGGAGAGCGGTTCACAGTCAACGGAAACAGCCCCATCCCCTACATCGCTTCCAGAGGGACCAAGCATAGGTCCACGATCCAATGAGGAACTGATGTCTCCAGCATCAAGGGAACAGTTCCAGACCGAACAGGAAGCAGATGAAAGTCTCCAGAGAGCTTGGACGGCAGCATGGAGCAACCCGCCACCTCTCAGCTCTTCTAATTGATCCAAGTTTGTTGTAGAAAGAGGACTTCTATACAAGGAAACTCTTTCTGGTGGACACCAGGAAGACTGGCATCCTCAGAGACAGTTGGTAGTTCCAACTAAGTACCGGGTCAAGCTCTTGAGCTTAGCCCACGATCATACTAGTGGCCATGCTGGGGTGAACAGGACCAAGGCCCATTTGGGGAGGTCTTTCCACTGGGAGGGAATGGGCAAGGATGTTTCTACCTATGTCCGGTCTTGTGAGGTGTGCCAAAGAGTGGGAAAACCCCAAGACCAGGTCAAAGCCCCTCTCCAGCCACTCCCCATCATTGAAGTTCCATTTCAGCGAGTAGCTGTGGATATTCTGGGTCCTTTTCCGAAAAAGACACCCAGAAGGAAGCAGTGCATACTGACTTTCATGGATTTTGCCACCCGATGGCCGGAAGCAGTAGCTCTAAGCAACCCCAGGGCTAAAAGTGTGTGCCAGGCTCTAGCAGACATTTTTGCCAGGGTAAGTTGGCCCTCTGACATCCTCACAGATGCAGGAACTAATTTCCTGGCAGAAACTATGGAAAGCCTTTGGAAAGCTCATGGGGTAAATCACTTGGTTGCCACTCCTTACCACCATCAAACAAATGGCATGGTGGAGAAGTTTAATGGGACTTTGGGGGCCATGATACGTAAATTCGTAAATGAGCACTCCAATGATTGGGACCTAGTGTTGCAGCAGTTGCTCTTTGCCTACAGACCTGTACCACACCCCAGTTTAGGGTTTTCCCCATTTGAACTTGTATATGGCCATGAGGTACAAAACACCCTCTGAACCTCTTTAGCCCTTGATAAAGAAAACTTACAGGATGCTCAAAAAGAGCAAAAAGCCAACCGAAAGCCTAAGATGTACCATATTAATTCTCTAAAGCCCTTTTATTCCTGAGAATTAAAGATTTGTCAGTTTACAGCCCAGGGAGGAGATGACGCTGAGTGGCCTGAAGGTGTCTACTACGAAAGGAAAAGTGCTGGTGGTGTGGAAGAGGTGAACCTCTCCATGACCCTTGGGCGTATACAGCGACAGCAGATCCAGGAGCTGTGCACTAGCTACACGCTGACATTCTCAGCCACCCCAGGACTGACTGAACGGGCATACCACTCCATTGACACAGGTAATGTTCACACAATTAAAGTCCAACTTTACCAGGTGTCTCCTCAAGCTAAAACTGCTGTAGAACGGGAGATCCAGGATATGTTACAGGTGGGTGTAATCCACCCCTCTGGAAGTGCATGGGCATCTCCAGTGGTTCTAGTTCCCAAACCAGATAGGGAAATACGTTTTTGCGTGGACTACCGTAAGCTAAATGCCGTAATTCACCCAGACAACTATCCAATGCCACGCACAGATGAACTATTAGAGAAACTGGGACAGGCCCAGTTCATCTCTACCTTGGATTTAACCAAGGGGTACTGGCAGGTACCGCTAGATGAATCCGCCAAGGAAAGGTCAGTCTTCACCACCCATGTCGGGCTGTATGAATTTAATGTACTCCCTTTTGGGCTGCGAAATGCACCCGCCACCTTCCAAAGACTTGTAGATGGTCTCCTAGTGGGATTAGGAGAATATGCAGTCGCCCACCTTGACGATGTGGCCATATTTTCGGATTCCTGGGCAGAACACCTGGAACATCTACAAAAAGTCTTTGGGCGCATAAGGGAGGCAGAACTAACTGTTAAGGCTATGAAGTGTCAAATAGGCCTAAACAGAGTGACTTCCCTTGGATACCAGGTGGGTCAAGGAATATATAGAATCATAGAATCATAGAATATCAGGGTTGGAAGGGACCTCAGGAGGTCATCTAGTCCAACCCCCTGCTCAAAGCAGGACCAATCCCCAATTTTTGCCCCAGATCCCTAAATGGCCCCCTCAAGGATTGAACTCACAACCTGGGTTTAGCAGGCCAATGCTCAAACCACTGAGCTATCCCTCCCCCCCTGAGCTATCCCTCCCAACTATCAACCCCCTACAGGCCAAAGTGGATGCTATCCAAAAATGGCCTGTCCCAAAGTCAAAGAAACAGGTTCAATCCTTCTTTGGTTTGGCTGGTTATTACAGACGATTTGTACCACAATACAGCCAGATTGCCGCCCCACTGACAGACCTAACCAAAAAGAAACAACCAAATGCCGTTCAGTGGACCGAAGAGTGTCAGAAGGCGTTTACCAGCTTAAAGCGACACTCATGTCTGACCCTGTACTAAGGGCCCCAGACTTTGACAAACCATTCCTAGTAACCACAGATGCATCCGAGCGTGGTGTGGGAGCAGTTTTAATGCAGAAAAGACCAGATCAAGAATTCCACCCTGTAGTGTTTCTCAGCAAAAAACTGTCTGAGAGGGAAAGTGGCATTTCCACCTGCAAACAGACCATGCTGCGCTACAGTGGCTTCATACCGCCATGGGAATTAACAAAAAATTTATTCGGTGGAGTTTAGGTCTCCAACACATCTCAAGAGCTTCTAACAAAATGGCTGATGCACTCTCCCGTGAAAGTTTCCCAGAATCAACTGGTTAAAATTGTCCTTGAGATGTGGAAAAGATTGTTAGTCTTTATATTCTTGGTAGTATATTTAGAAGTGCATGTGTCTGATTAACTCTGTTTTCTCCTAGAGCTCCAGGAAGAAATCCCAGCCAGCGTTTCACCCTATCTGTGATTTGGGGGGCATGTCATAATATTAAAGGGAAGGGTAAACCCCTTTAAAATTCCTCCTGGCCAGAGGAAATACCCTTTCACCTGTAAAGGGTTAAGAAGCTAGGATAACCTCGCTGGTACCTGACCAAAATGAACAATGATGATTTAACTGGGAATTGGTCCTGCTTCGAGCAGGGGGTTGGACTAGATGACCTTCTGGGGTCCCTTCCAACCCTGATATTCTATGATTCTATGATCCCCAATGGCCGGAGATGGGGTACTAGATGGGGAAAGCTCTGAGTTACTACAGTGAATTCTTTTCCAGTTGTCCGGCCAGTGGGTCTTGCTGACATGTTCAGGGGCCAACTGATCGCCATATTTGGGGTCAGGAAGGAACGTTCCCCCAGGTCAGATTGGCAGAGACCCTGGTGGGTTTTTAGCCTTCCTCTGCAGCATGGGACCTGCATCACTTGTAGGTTTAAACTGGAGAGTGGATGATGAGGTCTGTTGCCTGCAATGTGCAGGAAGTCAGACTAAATGATTGTGATGGTCCCTTCAGGTCTTAAAGCCTATAAGTCTCATACAGGAATATCATCCTCCGAGAGGTTCCCCTTCTCTTCTTGTTCCTTCTGCTCTTGTGCTGGCCAGACAAGACCTGGTTGGAATGTTTCAAAAATTTAAAATTAAAAAACAAACTGAATTTTCTCCCCTTTCTTTCCACCCCACTAGTTCAGACCCATCCTTACCCTGAGGTTGTTACACAGCACTTCCAGCACCTGGTGCATCAAGCTGTGTCTTTGTGTATATATGTGTGTGTGTTGTAGGACACTGAACACATCTCTGGAAACAACTCTCTTTGGGTTCCAAGCAGTTCCCTGATCATGAAGACATCACTAACATATGACTATTTCCTTATGATAATGAAATGCTAATGGGTGGCTATGCATAGTTGTGGGCATTTGTATATCCTCTTTTGAAAATTGTCTCTCTCCTCCATTGTTCTGGCCTGCGTCAGCTCCTTCCAGCCACAGAACCCTGGCCCTTTCAGAATCAGGTGAGGAGCATGAGTCATGATTGTATGAGCCTAACTGGTCTCCAGAATCTTTTATCTTCCCTCTAGTAAATCAATGCTGTTTTCCTTTACAAAACTTCCAAAGTAAGCCCTGGTCTACATTAGAGTTAGGTTGATGCAAGGCATCTTACGTCGACTAATTCTGTAAGTGTCTACACTAACATTTCACTCTCACTGATAGAAACTCTCCCACTACACTGATTTAATAACTCCACCTCCATGAGCAGCGTAGAGTCAAAATCGACGTAGTTAGGTTGATGCAGTATCAGTGTAGAAGCTGCTTTGCTCACATTGACTGTTGTTGGCTTTCGGAATCCATCCCACAATGCCCCTCACTGACAGTTCACTTGGTGCAAGCGCTCTTAGTGAGGACGTACATCGCCAACACAAGGGGCTAAGTATAGACACGCACAAGAGATCTAATTACTGTAGCCGCTTATGCCAATGTAAGTTAGGTCAACTTAATTTTGCTGCAAAAACATGCCCTAAAATTGGAGTCTGCACATGGATTTTAGAGCACTTTAAAATATCTTCTTAAACCAGAAGTGTTCAGATTCAATGACCACAGCATGTCACCTGGAGCCATCAAGCTGCAGTGACTACAGAGCCTGCAAGCTTCTGGCTTGCAACAGAGCCCCATTGCTGCCGCACATGCCCATTTCACTCTCTCGAGAGCATCAGTTTGAGTCAACCCCTATTGGAGTTCTACACTTTAGCCACAATAGCTGGTTCAGTATTCCTTCCCCAAAGGAGACCTGGGTGGGTGCACTAGCCGAGATCAATCTTGAATGGGTTATATCCCCGTTTAGGGAGGATCAGCATCACAGTCGGAGCCCCAGCTGCAGGCAAAACAAATCTTAGAAGAATCAAAAAGTGTTGATGTCACATGATATTTTTAGGGGGGCTTTCTGTCAGGAACTCCTGGCTCAAATTACCCCAAATGTAGATCAATGACCCTGCCCTAGATCTCCAGGAGGCACAGCAAATGTGGAGACAATCCAAGCAGGTTTTAGAGGATTTAGAAAAGTCATCCTTTAAACAATAAGTGATTCTCAGCCCTAACTATAGCAGTACTGCGACTCCATTACGGGGTGGTGGTACTGAGACACAGGGAGGCCACACAGCAAAGCAGCGGGAGGCAAGATTGCACCCAAAAAATCCCTGTCGTTGCTGTAATGTCAAAACATCAATCTCTCCCCCATGGCTGAACTTTGTTATCTCTGAAGTGACATTACTATTTTTGTTCTGAACAGATTCGTGTTACCACAGCCAATACGGGGAATCAGAACTGAGAATCGTCCTTGTAGGTAAAACAGGAGCTGGGAAAAGTGCAACAGGAAACACCATCCTTGGTGAGAGAGTGTTTGCATCCATACTGGGAGCACAGACAGTAACTAAGATTTGTAAAGCTGGCAGTAGGATCTGGAATGGGAAGACAGTTCGAGTGCTTGATACTCCTGCAATTTTTGATCCAAAGATCTGTAGCACAGACACTTACCAAGAGATCAGTCGCTGTATCGCGCTCTCTGTCCCAGGCCCGCACGCTCTGGTGCTGGTGACCCAGCTGGGCCGTTACACTGAAGAAGACAAGGACGCGGTGAGGAGAGTAGAGGAGATTTTTGGAGTTGAGGCCATGAGGTACATGATCGTCTTGTTCACCCGAAAAGAAGATTTAGGGGATGGTTCACTGAGTGACTATGTGAGACACTCGGATAACAGAGATCTCCAGACGCTGATTCAAAAGTGTGGGGACCGATACTGTGCTTTCAATAACAAAGCAACTGGAGCAGAACAGAAAGAGCAGGTTAGTAAGCTGATAGAAATAGCTGAGAGAATGGTGTGGGAGAACGGAAACTCATATTATACTAGTGAATTATATTTCAAGGCAGAGGTGATGCTCAGTTATGATAATGGAAACTTTGAAGACAAATGCAGAAACTTTGGAGAAAAAGTGAAACAGCACATCACAAACCAAAAAGACATAGCAGAAGCTGAGCATCACTGGGTATTAAACAGAATTAGGAAAGTATGTTGTCATATAATTCCAGTTTATCTATGGAGACCTGTGATATTTGTGATATATGCTATATGTAGGATAGGATGTGCTATATGTAGGAGAGGATGGAGGTGCATTCTTTCATTGTATAATTACTGGTTTGGTTAATGATGATAACTCAGTTTCCTATCTGTTTTCCTCTTGGAGTTGAAATGTAGTTTATTAATAATCATGGACAGAATTTCTCTTCATTCTAATCCTACAGCTTCCTATGTTCTATAGCTCAGCTTCTTACCACGAGTACAGCAAAAGACAAACATGCAAATTATGATTAGATGAAGTCATTTAGATTTGTTTTACAATAACTTCACGCAAGAGATTGTATACAGATGTGTCAAATCTGTACTTTTTTACGGAAAACCAAATGATGGCAATATAATAAACATGGCGGCATTTCCATTAAAATCTCATTGTATCAAATTTTGGTCATTTCAAACAATACGTAATTTATAGCGATGAAGAGTCAGCACGCCCAGTGTAGATTTAAACTCTCCCCTCACACCAGACTCTCTTCCCAATAGAGCCGCCCCCTACAACTGCTTCCGTCTTTTAGAATGTGAACTTTGCAGGGTGTGCAGAAGGTGAGCAGCGTCAGGCTGTGTCAGACCAGCGTGCAGAAGGTGACATTCCAAAGCTCAGAGCCCCTCCCAGAGAATGCTCTGCTGTCATGGGGGTGGGAGTATTTCTTCACTGATGCCAGGAATCAAACCCTTCTAGTTTGCCTGATGTGCCAGCAAGGGTTTCAGCATGGCTTTGATTTGACTGTGTAAAACCATATGTAGTATATTCATAGTCATGCATATACTCAGGGGATTAAAGGGTAAACACTAGCAAACTGGCTCAGAAGGAGGGGAGACTGTCTCATCACCCTGCAAAATGTCTGGGCAAGTAGAAGGATGGATGAGGCAAAGCAAGAATGCCAACAGTAGCACCAACATTCCCACAGTTCTCCATAGGAAGCCCAACATGGTTATGATCCAGAAGACCCCTGCTTTGTGCATGTAAGAAATAACGCTCCACACACACCGAAGTCCTGTTACTGCACAGTGACTTTAAAAGATGCTGACCAGACGCTGATGGCTGCTTCCCTACACAGTCACAGGTACTGAATAAATTTTAAAATATGCATAATGACTGGGCCACAGTTTTGCTGACGAGTGAAGGATGCAGTATAACTTGCTGTCAGGAGCTTCACTATAACATGCCAATTCAGGGGGAAACTTGTCTGAAGACCTCCCATGTTGGTCACTTCATTGGAATCTCCTTCCTTAGAAGTTTTTAAGGTCAGGCTTGACAAAGCCCTGGCTGGGATGATTTAATTGGGGATGGGTCCTGCTTTTGAGCAGGGGGTTGGACTAGATGACCTCCTGAGGTCCCTTCCAACCCTGATATTCTATGATTCTATGATTGATGACCCATGGCCATAGGCTGGGGATGAATGGGTGCGTAAGAGAATGAGGTAGAAGTGTGGGAAGGAAGGGACATGATTGGCAGCATGGCTGCTGGGGAGACAAGAGAATGGTATTGTTGAGGGAAGGACACATTGCCGCCTTGGGTGTCTGGAGACATTAGTTCAAGCAGTCTGAGTCTGTTTTATTGGAGAGGTGGATGGATCAGAGAGATGTACAACTTGTGACTTGTTGGTGGCTGCATGTGCAAAAGAGATTGAGGTTCAAGTGAGGGTTTGGAGGGAGTACCATGAAGCACTGTGGGAAGTTGTCAACAAGTTCATGTTTCTCCTTTGAGAATGCTGCTGAACACCAGTTAACTACTTAGTTCAGTCCAAAATGTCCAAAAAGATCACAACAAAAACTTGAATCTGCTCATGAACATACATCGTTTCACAGAATCATAAAATCAAAGGACTGGAAGGGACTTCAAGAGGTCTTTTAGTCTAGTCCTGTGCATTCAAGACATGACTAAGTGCTATGTAGATCATCCATGCATGACAGGTGTTTGTCTAAGCTGCTATTAAAAATCTCCATAAATAGAGATTCCACAACCTCCCTAGGCAATTTATTCCAATGCTTAACTACCCTGAAGTTTTTTTTCTAATATCCAACCTAAACCTCCCTTGCTGCAATTTACGCCCATTGTTTATTGTCCTATCCTCAGAGGTTAAGGATAACAATTTGTCTCCCTCCTTCTTGTAACAACCTTTTATGTAATTTAAAATTGTTATCTTGTCCTCCCCTCAGTGTTCTCTTTTCCATACTAAACAATCCCAATTCTTTCTATCTTCCCACATAGACCTTTCTAGACCTTTAATCATTTTTGTTGCTCTTCTCTGGACTCTCTCCAATTTGGCCACATCTTTCCTGAAATGGGGCATCCAGAACTGGACACAATACTCCAGTTGAGGCCTAATCAGCACAGAGTAGAAGGGAAGAATTACTTCTTGTTTCTTGCTTACAACACTCCTGCTAATACATACCAGGATTATGTTTGCTTTTTTGCAACAGTATTACACTGTTGACTCATATTTAGCTAGTGGTCCACTATGACCCCCAGATCCCTTTCTGCAATACTCCTTCCTAGGCAGTCATTCCACATTTTGTGTGTGTGCAACTGATTGTTCCTTCCTAAGTGGAGGACTTTGTATTTCTTCTTACTGAATTTCATCCTATTTACCTCAGACCATTTCTCCAGTTTGTCCAGATCACTTTGAATTTTAATCCTGTCCTCCAAAGCATTTACAACATCCCCCAGCTTGGTATCATCCACAAACTTTATAAGCAAATTATCTATGCCTTTATCTGAATCATTGATGAAGATATTGAACAGAACCAGATCCAGAATTGATCCCTGTAGGACCCTACTAGTTATGCCCTTCCAGCATGACTGTGAACCACTGATAACTACTCTCTGGGAATGGTTTTCCAACCAGTTATGCACCCACCTTATAGTAACTCCATCTAAGTTGTATTTCCCTAGTTTTCAATGAGAATGTCATGTGAGACAGTATCAAAAGCCTTACTAAAGTCTAGATATACCATATCTAGAGCTTATCCTCTATCCACAAGGCTTGTTACCCTGTCAAGGAAAGCTATCAGGTTGGTTTGACATGATTTGCTCTTGACAAATCCATGCTATTACTTGTCACCTTATTATCTGCTAGATGTTTGCAAATTAACTCACTTTCCCTTATGTGTTACTCAAGTTTCTAGGTGGTGGGCCAAGGGTGTGTAATCATTACAGAGACCGCCTAGAGGGCTGGTGTGACTGCCATATGGTTTCCTGGTCCCAGGTAATTCCTGACACTCTGTATCCTGGCAACTGATGACCAATGCCCATTCTCTGAAAGAGCCAGACAGTCGTGTTGGAGAACAAAGCAATAGGTGGAGGCCAGGTGACTTAGCCCTGGTCTACACTAGAAGTTGAGGTCGAATTTAGCAGCATTAAATCGATTTAACCCTGCACCCACCCACATGATGAAGCCCTTTTTCCCAACTTAAAGGGCTCTTAAAATTGATTTCCTTACTCCACCCCCGACAAGGGGATTAGCATTGAAATCAGCCTTGCCGGGTCGAATTTGGGGTACTGTGGAAGCAATTAGACGGTATTGGCCTCTGGGAGCTATCCCACAGTGCTCCATTGTGACCGCTCTGGACAGCACTCTCAACTCAGATGCACTGGCCAGGTAGACAGGAAAAGACCCGCAAACTTTTGAATTTCATTTCCCATTTGGCCAGCGTGGCAAGCTGCAGGTGAGTGCAGAGCTCATCAGCAGAGGTGACCATGATGGACTCCCAGAATCACAAAAGAGCTCCACCATGGACCAAACGGGAGGTACAGGATCTGATCGCTGTATGGGGAGAGGAATCTGTGCTATCAGAACTCCATTCCAGTTTTCAAAATGCCAAAACATTTGTCAAAATCTCCAGGGCATGAAGGACAGAGGACATAACAGGGACCAGAAGCAATGCCGCGTGAAACTTAAGGAGCTGAGGCAAGCCTACCAGAAAAACAGAGAGGCGAACGGCCTCTCCGGGTCAGAGCCCCAAACATGCCGCTTCTATGATGAGCTGCATGCCATTTTAGTGGGTTCAGCCACCACTACTCCAGCCATGTTGTTTGACTCCTTCAATGGAGATGGAGGCAGCACAGAAGCAGGTTTTGGGGACGAGGAAGATGATGATGATGAAGTTGAAGATAGCTCACAGCAAGCAAGCGGCGAAACCGGTTTTCCCGACAGCCAGGAATAGTTTCTCACCCTGGACCTGGAGGCAATGCCCCCCCGGACCCACCCAAGACTGCCTCCCGGACCCGCCAGGCGGAGAAGGGACCTCTGGTGAGTGTACCTTTTAAAATAATATACATGGTTTAAAAGCAAGCATGTTTAATGATTAATTTGCACTGGCATTTGCAGCTCTCCTGGATGTACTCCCAAAGCCTTTGCAAAAGGTTTCTGGGGAGGGCAGCCTTATTCCGTCCACCATGGTAGGACACTTTACCACTCCAGGCCAGTAGCACATACTCGGGAATCATTGTAGAACAAAGCATTGCAGTGTATGTTTGCTGGCATTCAAACAACATCCGTTCTTTATCTCTCTGTGTTATCCTCAGGAGAGTGATATCATTCATGGTCACTTCATTGAAATAGGGTGCTTTTCTCAAGGGGACATTCAGAGGTGCCTGTTCCTGCTGGGCTGTTTGCCTGTGGCTGAACAGAAATGTTCCCCGCTGTTAGCCAGGGGGAGGGGGGGTAGCCACGTGGTGGGGGGAGGCAAAATGCGACCTTGGAACGAAAGCACATGTGCTATGTATGTAATGTTAACAGCAAGGTTTACCATGAAAGAGTGTACCCATTGTTCTAGAAAATGTGTCTTTTTAAATACTACTGCCTCTTTTTTTTCTCCACCAGCTGCATGTGTTTCAATGATCACAGAATCTTCTCTTTCCCAGAGGCTAGTGAAGATTAGAGGGCGAAAAAAACGCACTCATGAAGAAATGTTCTCTGAGCTCATGGTGTCCTCCCACACTGACATAGCACAGACGACTACATGGAGGGAGACAATGTCAGAGTGCAGGAAAGCACAATATGACCGGGAGGAGAGGTGGCAGGCTGAAGAGAGTAAGTGGTGGGCTGAAGAGAGAGCTGAAGCTCAAATGTGGTGGCAGCGTGATGAGAGGAGGCAGGATTCAATGCTGAGGCTGCTGGAGGATCAAACCAGTATGCTCCAGCGTATGGTTGACCTGCAGGAAAGGCAGCAGGAGCACAGACCGCCGCTACAGCCCCTGTGGAACCAACCGCCCTTCTCCCCAAGTTCCATAGCCTCCTCACTCAGACGCCCAAGAACGCGGTGGGGGGGCCTCCGGCCACTCCACCCCAGAGGATTGCCCAAGCAACAGAAGGCTGGCATTCAATAAGTTCTAAAGTTTTAAACTTTCATAGTGCTGTGTGGCCTTGTCCTTCCCTACTCCACCACCCCTCCTGGTGCTTCTCTCCTCCATCACCGCTCCTGGGGTACCTTGGTAGTTATTCCCCTATTTGTGTGATGAATGAATAAAGAATGCATGAATGTGAAGCAACAATGACTTTATTGCCTCTGACAGTGGTGATCGAAGGGAGGAGGGGAGGGTGGTTAGCTTACAGGGAAGTAGAGTGAACCAAGGGACGGTGGGTTTCATCATGGAGAAACAAACAGAACTTTCACACCGTAGCCCTTCCAGTCATGAAACTGTTTTTCAAAGCTTCTCTGATATGCACCACGCCCTCCTGTGCTCTTCTAACTGCCCTGGTGTCTGGCTGTGCGAAACCAGCAGCCAGGCGATTTGCCTCAACCTCCTGCCCGCCATAAACATCTCCCCTTACTCTCACAGATATTGTGGCGCGCACAGCAAGCAGTAATAACAGTGGGAATATTGGTTTCGCTGAGGTCTAACCGAGTCAGTAAACTGCGCCAGCGCACTTTTAAATGTCCAAATGCACATTCTACCACCATTCTGCACTTGCTCAGCCTGTAGTTGAACAGCTCCTGATTACTGTCCAGGCTACCTGTGTATGGCTTCATGAGCCCTGGCATTAAGGGGTAGGCTGGGTCCCCAAGGATAACTATAGGCATTTCAACATCCCCAACAGTTATTTTCTGGTCTGGGAATAAAGTCCCTTCTTGCAGCTTTTGAAACAGACCAGAGTTCCTGAAGATGCGAGCGTCATGTACCTTTCCCGGCCATCCCACACTGATGTTGGTGAAACGTCCCTTCTGATCCACCAGTGCTTTCAGCACTATTGAAAAGTACCCCTTGTGGTTTATGTACTCTCTGGCTTGGTACTCCAGTGCCAAGATAGGGATATGGGTTCCGTCTATGGCCCCACCACAGTTAGGGAATCCCATTGCAGCAAAGCCATCCACTATGACCTGCACATTTCCCAGGGTCACTACCCTTGATATCAGCAGATCTTTGATTGCGTTGGCTACTTGCATCACAGCAGCCCCCACAGTAGATTTGCCCACTCCAAATTGATTCCCGACTGACCGGTAGCTGTCTGGCGTTGCAAGCTTCCACAGGGCTATTGCCACTCACTTCTCAACTGTGAGGGCTGCTCTCATCTTGGTATTCTTGCACCTCAGGGCAGTGGAAAGCAAGTCACAAAGTTCCATAAAAGTGCCCTTACGCATGCAAAAATTTTGCAACCACTGGGAATCGTCCCAGATCTGCAACACTATGCGGTCCCACCAGTCTGTGGGAGAGAGTCCAGCGAAGGGCAATAAACTGGAGAGAGTCCAGTGAAGGGCAACAAAAATGATTAGGGGTCTGGAACACATGACGTATGAGGAGAGGCTGAGGGAACTGGGATTGTTTAGTCTGCAGAAGAGAAGAATGAGGGGGGATTTGATAGCTGCTTTCAACTACCTGAGAGGTGGTTCCAGAGAGGATGGTTCTAGACTATTCTCAGTGGTAGAAGAGGACAGAACGAAGAGTAATGGTCTCAAGTTGAAGTGGGGGAGGTTTAGGTTGGATATTAGGAAAAACTTTTTCACTAAGAGGGTGGTGAAACACTGGAATGCGTTACCTAGGGAGGTGGTAGAATCTCCTTCCTTAGAAGTTTTTAAGGTCAGGCTTGACAAAGCCCTGGCTGGGATGATTTAATTGGGGATTGGTCCTGCTTTGAGCAGGGGATTGGACTAGATGACCTCCTGAGGTCCCTTCCAACCCTGATATTCTATGATTCTATGATTCTATGTGCTTGTTTCCCGAGCCCAGAATTGGCGTTCCACCGCATGAACCTGGCCCATTAGCACCATGATGCCCACATTGCCAGGGCCCCTGCTTTGAGAGAAGGCAGTGTCCATGTCCTCATCACTCACATTACCCCGCTGATGTCACCTACTCGCCCGGTATCGCTTTGCCAGGTTCCAGTGCTGCATGTACTGCTGGATAACGCATGTGGTGTTTAATGTGCTCCTAATTGCCAAAGTGAGCTGAGCGGGCTCCATGCTTGCTGTCGTATGGCGTCTGCACAGAAATAAAGCGTGGAACGATTGTCTGCCGTTGCCCTGACGGAGGGAGGGGTGACTGACAACATGGCTTACAGGGTTGGCTTACAGGAAATTAAAATCAACAAAGGGGGTGGCTTTGCGAGAAACTGAATGGCCCCCTCAAGGATAGAACTCAAAACCTCAAGGATAGAACTCAAAACTGGGTTTGGCAGGCTGTTGATTTCACAGAGGGAAGGAGGAGAAAATGAATACAAAACAAATCTGGTCTATTTCTTGTTTTGAGCCACTTCATCTATCTTTATACATCTTGCTGGCAGCAGACTGTGCAGTACGACCACTGGCCGTCATCATCTCCTGGGTGCTCGGCAGAAGATCGCGCAGTATGACAACTAGCCATCATCTTCTGCTGGCTGGAGGTTAAAAGACAGTGCACTGCCGGTAGGACTCAATCGCCACAAGACAAAACAAGGGAAATGACCTGGCTGAGTCACTCCCATGTTTGCCCAGGTGCCCAATTAAAAGAACACCCAGGACTACGTCGATGACGGCTACCAGTCATACTGCACTGTCTGCTGCCAAAAGGCAATAAACTGCTGCTGTGTAGCAATGCAGTCCCACGTCTGCCAGCACCTAGGAGACATACAGTGACCGTGAGCTGAGCGGGCTCCATTCTTGCTATGGTATGGCATCTGCACAGGTAACTCAAGAAAAAAGGTGCAAAACGATTGTCTGCCCTTGCTTTCACGGAGGGAGGGAAGGAACGGGGGCCTGACGATATGTACCTAGAACCACCCGCGACAATGTTTTAGCCCCATCAGGCACTGGGATTTCTACCCAGAATTCAGATGGGTGGCGGAGACTGCGGGAACTGTGGGATAGCTACCAACAGTGCAACACTCCGGAAGTCGATGATTGCCTCGGTACTGTGGACACACTCCGCTGACTACATGCACTTAGAGCATTTGTGTGGGGACACACACAATCAACTGTATAAAACCGCTTTCTACAAAACCGACTTCTGTAAATTCGACCTAATTTCGTAGTGAAGACATACCCTATGACATATTCCTCCCTCTGTTGCAGAATTTATCAGTTAAGAAAAGTAGAAATAATATACTACAGCCAAAGAAATAGAAAGGATTTCCATAAAATGGAAACTCTTTGTTTCCCTGTTTGATCCTCACTCTTGCTAGAGGAAAAATACCAGCAGTTCAAGATGGAGTTTAGGACCAGGTGACATGGTCACTTGCATCTGTAGTGTCACGGCCGCTATGAGGCAGAGGCTGTTAGAGTGTCAACAGGAAGACTACGCTCTTTCACAGTCCATTGTCCTTGCAGATGGGCCATCAGCCCTGTCTGACTTTTTCTTTGCTGTACCTGAAGGGTTAGCTGTGGGTGTCACCCAAAGTAGCACATTTGAAATACAGATACATAGTCAATATTCCTAACTTCAGATACAAAAATGATGCATGCATATGTAACCTTTGGGTGGGCTAGAGTTCATTTCATTGCCCTTCTCCAGTGCCTAAAAGAAACTCCAACTCCTACAGAATAGTAGCTGTAGACCCAGAGTTCAGTCTCAGGATTTTCAGCAAGGATTGCACAGGGTCAACCTTCCCACATTCAAGTCCCAAAAGGAACTAAAGAAATTAATTTAATTAAATAACTTTATAAAATCTTTTGATGAAGAAACAAATAATACTAATTTTTACAGCACGACTATTTTATAACCCACAGACATTATCTTCAGAAAACAAATTAAAATCTGAACCGTTCAGTCCCCACAGAAACACACAGTGAGAAGAAACTGAGAGCCCCAAAAGCTTAGGTTTAGTTCATCTAAGTCTCAGCTGGAGTCTTTGATCACCAAATCTGTACAGTCTGCTGAGTCTCAAACAGAATCTTCCGCTGGAATCCACATAGACTCTTCCTCTTCCTCCGCTGAAATCACTGCTAGCCAGTCAGCTAACGGATTAACCAACCAGTAGGTTAAGTCTATAGATTTTTTAAAAAACGGTCACAAGAAAATACAAAAACGGAGAATAACAAAATATAAATGACTCTTTCCCCATTACTACATTTAAAGAAGAGTTGGAGAATCAGACTGGTTGAGAAAGTCACTAGAACCATTTGGCTACAATCAAAACATTCAATGCATACAATTAAAATAGAAGAAGTTATTTTTCCCTCCCAATTTCTCCTTGCTATCATTAGCATTGCCCATGCTTCCCTGGGAGATGGTTAACAGTATAACTAACCTGCTGCAAAAATGCTTCGGCGTTAGGGAACACAGCCTGCTTTCTGCTCCTAAGCTCTGCTTCTTACAACTGACACAAGACACATGGCCCTTAGTAAAGCAGCTGCTCTGACTGCTTGCTATCGGAGGGCTTTCCCTCACCCCCTCCCCTGGTTCTTCTCATGCAGACAGCAAGCAGCAAAAGACCAGAAGTCCAAGTGCAGACAATGCAATGTTTATTGGGGTTTAGTTTCCAAGCAAGCATATTCTGAAGCCCTTCACACCTGTCGGGCTTATCTCTATACGCTGATTGAGTCTGTTCCCAGCTCTGACACCACAGGCCTTTACCCCATGGCCCACTTCCCCTGTTCCCAACTCCCAACTGCCCCATTACCATTCCCCTTCCCACTCCCCCCTCCTCCTTCTTAGCAGGCTCAAATATACCTGTACTGTACACCCCTAGTCACACCCCTTACCACTTCTGGTCATGTTCTGTTCTGGAAAGTCGTGAATTGGGGTCTTTGTCCCACCTCTTTTGTACCCCACGGGAGGAGTCAGGCGTGAGGTTATACTCCAGTCAGGGGCAGGCATTTCTCTGGTCTTTTAGTGTGTTGTACCACCCCCTAATCCCTCTTGCCCCTCCTGACTGGTTGCTTGACCTTGCCTCAAGATAGGAGCTGAGACAGTGTGCGCCTCTACATTGCATTCCCACCGTGCCCTGCTCCATCCCTTTTCTCTTCCCATTATACTGACAAACCCAGCTGGCTGTGGAAAATGAAGCACAGTTTCTTTGTTCTTCACACATTAGGAAGGATGTAAGAGTATCAAAAGCCAAACCCAAAATTGTAGCTCAGGCTAACAAACAGGCTTATATGCTAACCCTCCACCCCGTTCTTTCTTCTGGGATCCTCCTGCCCAGGTATCCGGGAAAAACACAGGGCACGTGGTGGCACATTTCCTGAGAGGGCCAGGTATTAAGATGGAATGTGTCAGGGCTCCATTTGCCCCACTGCTCCCTATGCAGTATAGTGCCCTGCACCTTCCCTTGTACGGATGTGCTGCACGTAGAGTGCAATTAGTGTGTCAGACTCCCCACAGTGATGGGCCGAGAAGGTTGGGGCCGGGTTATCCGTTACACTTTGGTGGAGGGCCTATTACATTACTTATACGTGAGAAGCAGAGATTGTGCTTTGTGGGGCTGTGCGCCCCTTAGCCAGCACAGTGTACATTGCAGGATTAGTGTACTTAATAATAGGTCAACAACCATAATGATCCACAGTAACATCGGGAACCCTGACCCTTGTGATATAGTCCAACATTCAGGCCACTACCAAAAACCCTGCTTCTTCTCTTTTGACAGGGTTAAAACCCGGTAACACCATTCTGGAGTGTATATTTGAAATGTGTCTAGTTATTGGCAGTTGCAGTGAGCTGCATCTGCAGTGTCCATGTACTTTTGTCCATATCACAAGTCCACTGGATATTCACAGAAAAATGGGGTTTTGTCCAAGCCAGCTTGACCACATGGTATGGAATTGGGTAGTACACACTGGTTCAATTGTTCACAGCCATGAGTTCCACAGATCCATTCGTGTACCATAGTCCTGATGGCAGCGTGTAGATGTCTGTAACTGTGCCAGATGCTTGGACCCCAAGCGTTGTGTACATTCTCAGAAAACACTCCATACATATCACCCCTAATGGTCCCCATTTGCAACAGGCCATTAATTCTGCACCTCCATGGCCACTGGGATGGGACACATTCAAATATATTCTCTGGACAAACAATTACTTAACTGAATTATTGTCCATTTTACACCATTCCATTCTCCCCACCTATCCTCCAGTGGTTCCCAGATAGCTCCTCGCTGTCTTATTATTCCCATAGAGCTCATGGGGACCACCTTAGTAGCGGTCCCATTCCAAGGCACCATGGTAACTATTAAACAGGTGCCAGCCCCAGAGCTGAGCATTCTGTATCCCCATACACACCTCCCCTTCCCAAGTTAGCCTTCTGAAGCCATCCCCCACCCATGTCGCGAGGTTTCCTGTCCACTGTGTGAGCCACAGGTTCACTTTTGCTGCCCTTTTCCATCCCATTGAGATTGCAGACCGTTGCTGTGCCAGTCGCTCATTGATTTGCTGCTGCAATTTTACATACTGGCTTATCAGTTGCTTTTAGCTACCAAAAGGTCCCCCCGATTTCATACACCCAACCCTGTGTTTCGTGCTGCCCACACATCCCTTCTCCAGCGACCTTTCTATGTGCGTCTTCTCACTGCTCAATCAAATTGTTGCTTCAACCCTTCTCTGTATGTGCTGCAGTTGGGGTGTACCTGGTCCACCCACCATTCTCTGGGGTGCACCACCCATGTAATGGACCGGAAAGAATGCTGGTTGCACCTGCTCCCTTATCACATCTGACTGGGGTGAAATAGTTATGGGTAAGGACAAAGTCACAAAGTTCAGCCACCAGGTTAGCCGTGACATTATCGGGGATAGTGTTCCTGACAGCTTGTAGTCCATCTTTGTGTGGAATGTTGGTGTAGAGGGCTTCTACATCCCTAGTGTCCAGGATGGTGTTATCAGGAAGATCACTGATGGATTGTAGTTTCCTCAGGAAGACAGTGGTGTCTTGAAGGTAGCTGGAAGTGCTGGTAGCGTAGGGCCTGAGGAGGGAGTCTACATAGCCAGACAATCCTGCTGTCAGGGTGCCAATGCCTGAGATGATGGGGCGCCCAGGATTTCCAGGTTTATGGATCTTGGGTAGTAGATAGAATATCCCAGGTCAGGGTTCCAGGGGTGTGTCTGTGCGGATTTGATCTTGTGCTTTTTCAGGGAGTTTCTTGAGCAAATTCTGTAGTTTCTTTTGGGAACCCTCAGTGGGATCAGAGGGTAATGGCTTGTAGAAAGTGGTGTTGGAGAGCTGCCGAGCAGCCTCTTGTTCATATTCCGACCTATTCATGATGACAACAGCACCTCCTTTGTCAGCCTTTTTGATTATGATGTCAGAGTTCACATTTGGGGACAATGTATACCTTCAAATCAGCGGCACTGCTATGGGTACCCGCATGGCCCTACAGTATGCCAACATTTTTATGGCTGACTTAGAACAACGCTTCCTCAGCTCTCATCCCCTAATGCCCCTACTCTGCTTGCGCTATATTGATGATATCTTCATCATCTGGACCCATGGAAAAGAAGCCCTTGAGGAATTCCACCATGATTTCAACAATTTCCATCCCACCATCAATCTCAGCCTGGACCAGTCCACACAAGAGATCCACTTCCTGGACACTACAGTGCTAAGAAGCGATGGTCACATAAACACCACCCTATACCGGAAACCTACTGACCGCTATTCCTACCTACATGCCTCCAGCTTTCATCCAGACCACATCACATGATCCATTGTCTACAGCCAAGCTCTACGATACAACCGCATTTGCTCCAACCCCTCAGACAGAGACAAACACCTACAAGATCTCTATCAAGCATTCTTACAACTACAATACCCACCTGCTGAAGTGAAGAAACAGATTGACAGAGCCAGAAGAGTACCCAGAAGTCACCTACTACAGGACAGGCCTAACAAAGAAAATAACAGAACGCCACTAGCCGTCACCTTCAGCCCCCAACTAAAACCCCTCCAACGCATTATCAAGGATCTACAACCTATCCTGAAGGACGACCCATCACTCTCACAAATCTTGGGAGACAGGCCAGTCCTTGCTTACAGACAGCTCCCCAACCTGAAGCAAATACTCACCAGCAACTACATACCACACAACAGAACCACTAACCCAGGAACCTATCCTTGCAACAAAGCCCGTTGCCAACTGTGCCCACATATCTATTCAGGGGACACCATCACAGGGCCTAATAACATCAGCCACACTATCAGATGCTTGTTCACCAGCACATCTACCAATGTGATCTATGCCATCATGTGCAAGCAATGCCCCTCTGCCATGTACATTGGTCAAACTGGACAGTCTCTACGTAAAAGAATAAATGGACACAAATTAGATATCAAGAATTATAACATTCATAAACCAATCGGAGAACACTTCAATCTCTCTGGTCACGCGATTACAGACATGAAAGTTGTGATATTACAACAGAAAAACTTCAAAATCAGACTCCAGCGAGAGACTGCTGAATTGGAATTCATTTGCAAATTGGATACAATTAACTTAGGCTTGAATAGAGACTGGGATTGGCTAAGTCATTATGCAAGGTAACCTATTTCCCCTTGTTTTTTCCTACCCCCACCTCCCCCGTTCCTCAGACGTTCTTGTTAAACCCTGGATTTGTGCTGGAAATGGCCCACCTTGATTATCATACACATTGTAAGGAGAGTGATCACTTTAGATACGCTATTACCAGCAGGAGAGTGGGGTGGGGGGAGAGAAAACCTTTTGAAGTGATAAACACCCATTTTTTCATGGTCTGTGTGTATAAAACATCCTCTCTGCATTTTCCACTTTATGCATCCGATGAAGTGAGCTGTAGCTCCCAAAAGCTTATGCTCAAATAAATTGGTTAGTCTCTAAGGTGCCACAAGTACTCCTTTTCTTTTTGCAAATACAGACTAACATGGCTGCTACTCTGAATCCTCTGCCTTGGTGGGTCCTGTGCTTTCTGGAAGATTTGCTCGCCTCAGAGGTCCACGGCAGCCCTCCGTTAGGCCACTTTTGCCAGTGGCTCAAACCTGCTGTTTGCCCAGGTAACCTCATCACTGGCCAGCATGGGGAAAGGGAGGAGAACAAACCCTGCGGTCTCTTGTCCTACCTAGTGGGTCGGGGACAGGCCAAAGACCTTCCCCATCTGATGTGACTCACAGTCGTGGTCAACTCCCCTTGTGTAAAGTAAGGAGTTGGGCGGGGGGTGGAGATGGGGGGAACCCGGGCCTGCTCTCTACTCCGGGTTCCAGCCCAGGGCCCTGGGGATAGCAGGTGTCTACATCTCCTGTACCAGCGGTATGACAGTTCCAACTCCCTGGGCTACTTCCCCATGGCCGCCTCCCAACACCTTCTTATACTCACCACAGGACCTTCCCCCTGATGCCAGAGAGTGTTTGTCCTCCTCAGTCCTCCAGCAGCGCGCCCTCTCACTCTCAGCTCCTTGCGCGCCCCTCACTGATGGATCCTTTTTAATGTAAGGGGGCTGTTGCCCCCTTACTAACACTCAGCGGGGGTGTTTTGGTTGCTAGCTCCCAGTACCAAAAGGGGAAGGGTGGATGGGAAACCAGGACCCTGAGACTGACAGTCCCCAGGGGCAATGGGGAGAGGCCAATGCTCCAGGTCAGCCTGATTGACAGGGCGGGCAGGTTAATCAGGGAGTCAGGAGGCTGACTCTGAAAAGAAATTAGTTCCTACCATGACCCTTAACTGACCATGAGCTCCCCGGGCAATGCTGTAGCTAGGAGGGCTAAGCTGGTCCTTGGATGTATGAGCAAAGGATTATCAAGAAGAAGTGGGGAGGTTGCATTCGTTCTATATACAAAATTAGTGAGACCATTCATGGAGACTGTGTCCCATTACGGTATCCACACTTCAAAAAGGGTGTTGTAAAACTGGAAACCATTCAGAAAAGAGCTACAACCATAATTCAAGGTTTGGAAAGCCTGCCTTACAGGGAACGACTGAGGGGACTCAGTCTATTGAGTTTAGCAAAGGGACGGCTGAGGCAGCTTTATCGTGGTGTGTAAGTGCCTACCTGGGGAGATGATTTCTGATAGTAGATGGATCTTTGATCTAGTAGACAAAGGCAGAATGAGATCCAATGACTGGCAGATGAAGTTAAAGAAGTATGGGCTGGATGGATGCACTACAAGGTGGGTAGAAAGTTGGCTAGATTGTCAGGCTCAATGGGCAGTGATCAATGGCTCAATGTCTAGTTGGCAGACGGTATCTAGCGGAGTGCCCCAAGGGTCGGTCCTGGGGCTGGTTTTGTTCAATATCTTCATAAATGATCTGGAGGATGGTGTGGATTGCACCCTCAGCAAGTTTGCAGATGACACTAAACTGGGAGAAGTGGTAGATACGCTGGAGGGTAGGGATAGGATACAGAGGGCCCTAGACAAATTGGAGGATTGGGCCAAAAGAAATCTGATGAGGTTCAACAAGGATAAGTGCAGAGTCCTGCACTTAGGATGGAAGAATCCAATGCACCACTACGGACTAGGGACCGAATGGCTAGGCAGCAGTTCTGCAGAGAAGGACCTAGGGGTGACAGTGGACGAGAAGCTGGATATGAGTCAACAGTGTGCCCTTGTTGCCAAGAAGGCCAATGGCATTTTGGGGTGTATAAGAAGGGGCATTGCCAGCAGATCGAGGGACGTGATTGCCAGCAGATCGAGGGACGTGATTGTTCCCCTCTATTTGACATTGGTGAGGCCTCATCTGGAGTACTGTGTCCAGTTTTGGGCCCCACACTACAAGAAGGATGTGGATAAATTGGAGAGAGTCCAGCGAAGGGCAACAAAAATGATTAGGGGACTGGAACACATGACTTATGAGGAGAGGCTGAGGGAACTGGGATTGTTTAGTCTACGGAAGAGAAGAATGAGGGGGGATTTGATAGCTGCTTTTAACTACCTGAAAGGTGGATCCAAAGAGGATGGTTCTAGACTATTCTCAGTGATAGCAGATGACAGGACAAGGAGTAATGGTCTCAAGTTGCAGGGGGGGGAGATTTAGGTTGGATATTAGGAAAAGCTTTTTCACTAGGAGGGTGGTGAAACACTAGAATGCGTTACCTAGGGAGGTGGTGGAATCCCCTTCCTTAGAAGTTTTTAAGGTCAGTCTTGACAAAGCCCTGGCTGGGCTGATTTAGTTGGGGATTGGTCCTGCTCTGGGCAGGGGGTTGGACTAGATGACCTCCAGAGGTCCCTTCCAACTCTGATATTCTATGATTCTATGAAGCCAAATGCTTTCCATGATATATGGCTGTCTTAGCCAGTGCCGACTGCCTCTCATTCTCGTGTTTGTGCTCCAGCCTGCCGTCGAGATTTGGCTGCTCAAAGTCAGGGCACTCGAGTTTGGAGAAACATGAGCTCTCTGGCAGGTTAGAGCACACAGCTTGGAATAGCAGGTGGTAGTGGGGGTGCTCTGGGGATAAACACAGAGGTCCACCCTTAAGGTCAGGCATTGGGTGAGGAGAACCTAGAGTACTAAGTGCCAGAAACACTGGAACTGAGAAGTGGGTCAGTGATTTGGAGCTGTTCGGCTAAAGAAGATGGACGATCTTTATAAAAATAATGATTTCCCTGATCTATCCACTGACAGTGGGACTGAGGACTCTATTGGACAGTGGGATTATTTTTTGAATGCTTATGGGATGCTTTCTTCCTCTCTGAAACAGGGGCACATCGCTCAGTGTCTGTAAAACTCTCTGAGAGGCTTTCTGGCAAAGGCAATTGGCTGATTGCTAACCCCTCCTCCTTTCTCCCCACCCCCAGCACATACTCATAGTGAAACTGAACTTTTTTCTCTGACTGAGCTTATTCAACAGACGCCAGAAGAGAACATCCTCTTCCCCAATAAAACAGGAGCAGCCGCAGCTTGGAAGAGCAGTGGAGAAGTTGGCCAGATCTGCAGGAAGACCACACTGTTGTTCCTCAGGCTAAGAAAGCAGCACACAGGTGTGTGTATGTGTATGGGGGAGGGCAAATTTGTTTTAAACTCCTGTGATATGTTTAAAGGAAAAAGGTTTGTGAAAATGCTGGAGTCAAAGGGAGAAAACCCAAGTAACAGGCTGCTATTCCTCTCTACGTTTAACCAGCAGAGAAGATAGCTCGACCATGCCTACAGGCACAGCGATAGGCAGTGAGATGACAGCTTTTCTATATGAGGTTTCCAAATCTTTTCTAGACCAGATTAGATTCTGATGTCTCATAACCTGATTGAAACTACAGTTAATGTGGGGTTGCGTGTGTGTGTAATATCAGACCATATGCTAGTAACCTTCACATAAACACAGGAAACTTCCTGTCCCTCAGAGTCTGCAGGTCTCCAGTGTTCAGGCATGCTTCGGGGTGATTTAAAACCCTCCAGTTGTAAAGTCACAGCAGTTAGAGATGGAAAAGGCCTCGTGGATCATCCACTCTATCTCCCTCTGAATGCAGAGTTGTTCCAGAAAGGACATTTATAGGAATTTTTTCAGTCTAGTTTTAAATGTCCCAAGTGGCAGGGTTCCCATCTCTTCCCTTGAGGAAAATAGTTTGCAGTCTAGTAAAATGCATCTCACGCTCAGGAAATTTTTCTTCAGGTCCAGCCTAAGTTTTCTCTTGGTGTAGCTTTATTCTGTTACTCCTGTTATACTCCCTTGTACCACCATAACTAATGTCTCTCCCTTCTTGGTGTTAAAACACTTAGATATTGCTAGACAGTTATTTTGTGCCCTTAGTTGTGATGCATCTTAGCCATACATGTGTAGCTCTTTTAATCTTCCCCAGTCCGTTCAGCCCTTGGATAATTTTTGCACTTCTGTGAACTCTCTTCATTTTGTCAATAGCTCTTTGGAAAGGTGGTGCCCAGAATTAAATGCAATATTGATGGTGCAGTATCAACAGAGCCATATATTAGGGTTATTATTCCTTGTTCTCTCATGTGATGCCTTTGTATCTGCAGCTCCCAAAAAAACCTGGCCTTGCTCCCCACTGTAGTTCCCCCCACGTTTCTCTCTGTAGCAGTGCTTCCCAAGTTTCTCCTTTCTACTCAGTCAGTAGTTTGGATTATTTTCCAGAGATGCATTTTTTCAAGATGATTCTCATTTCTCATTTTCTGTTAGAATCTCTCTGGATCCCTGTCATAAATATAAAGGGAAGGGTACACACCTTTAAAATCCCTCCTGGCCAGAGGAAAAACCCTTTCACCTGTAAAGGGTTAAGAAGCTAGGATAACCTCGCTGGCACCTGACCAAAATGACCAATGAGGAGACAAGATACTTTCAAAAGCTGGGAAGAGGGAGAACATCAAAGGGGTCTGTGTCTGTCTGGGAGAGGCTTTTGCCGGGGATGGAACAAGAATGGAGTCTTAGAACTTAGTAAGTAATCTAGCTAGATATGCTTTAGATTATGATTTCTTTAAATGGCTGAGAAAAGAATTGTGCTGAATAGAATAACTATTTCTGTCTGTGTGTCTTTTTGTAACTTAAGATTTTGCCTAGAGGAATTCTCTATGTTTTGAATCTAATTACCCTGTAAGGTATTCACCATCCTGATTTTACAGAGGTGATCCTTTTCTTTTTACTGTTTCTTCTATTAAAAGTCTTCTTGTAAGGAAACTGAATGCTTTTTCATTGTTCTAAGATCCAAGGGCTTGGGTCTGTGGTCACCTATGCAAATTGGTGAGGATTTTTACCAAACCTTTCCCAGGAAGTGGGGTGCAAGTGTTGGGAGGATTTTGGGGGAAAGACGTTTCCAAACCATGTTTTCCCAGTAAGCCCAGATAAATGTTTGGTGGTGTCAGTGGAAGTCCAAGGGCAAAGGGTAAAATAGTTTGTATCTTGGGGAAGTTTTAACCTAAGCGGGTAAAAGTAAGCTTAGGAGGTTTTCATACAGGTCCCCACATCTGTATCCTAGAGTTCAGAGTGGGGAAGGAACCTTGACAATCCCTTTGTATTATTTCTCTCCTCACTGCTCTTCACAACTCCTCCAATAATGGGCTGGATGCAGCACAGCAGAAGTTTGGAGGGTTGCACAAAGAGGTGCAGGTAAAAGGCTGTTGAGCAGGATGGGTAGTTTAAGGGAATCCACTCTGGCAGTCACAAGAACGTTGCCTCCTGGCCACCAAGCGACTCTGGGCTACAGGCCGGAGTGAGCCCTAGGAAAATAACAAACACTAAGGGAGCTCAGCGGCGTGGAGGGGGAACACTCCTGCCGAGGACAGGGAGCTGAAGTATGGCCGAGGTTTCAGCAACACAAGCACCTTCTTTATGACACAACAGAGTCTCCTGTTACACAACACTTTAGCTAGGGGATGGTTTGGAGTGAGGAATGACTTGGCCTGGGGGACTGGGTTAAGCCACACACCCAGATAGGGGAATGTTGATATGGAGACAAGGATGGGCATCAAGAACACACACATGCCAGTCATGCCTGCTACAGGTATTTGAGCACTAACTGCAAACTTGAATCTCTGGTCAGCTCTGAGAGCTCCAGTGCACACGCTGACCATCTCAGCCGGGGGGCAGTCAGGGGACAGGGAGTGGGGTGGGGGTTGGATGGGGCAAAGGTTCTAGGGGGGCGGTCAGGGGATGGGGGTTGGGGGGGCGGTTGGATAAGGGGCAGGGAGTCCTGGGGGGAAGTCGGGGGCTGGGCTGTGGATAGGGGTTGGGGCAGTCAGGGGACAGGGAATGGGGTGGGGGTTGGATAGGGTGAAGGTTCTAGGGGAGCAGTCAAGGGATGGGGGCTGGAGCTGGGGAGGGGTGGTTGGATAAGGGGCAGGGAGTCCCGGGGGGCAGTCAGGGGGCAGGGCTGTGGATAGAGGCTGGGGCAATCAGGGGATAGGGAGGGGGGTGGGTTGGGTAGGGGGTGGGGTCTGGGAGGGTCTCCGGAGGGAGTGGTCAGGGGACAGGGAGTAGGGTGGGTTGGATAGGGGCTGGGGTCCCGGGCGGTTAGGGTCAGGGGAGTCTCGGGAGGAGGTGGTCAGGGGACAAGGAGCAGGGGTGGTTTGGAGGTGTCGATGGTTCTGAGGAGGGTAGTCAGGGGGCGGGAAGTGGGTGGGGGTCGGATGGGGGCGGGGCCAGTCTGTTTAGGGAGGCACAGCCTTCCCTACCCGGTCCTCCGTACAATTTTGCAACCCCAACGTGGCCCTGGGGCGAAAAAGTTTGCCCACCCTTGGTGTAAAACACTGGGGTTCAGGCATGTAGGGCACTCTACTTGCCTAAGGAAAGGAGTACTTGTGGCACCTTAGAGACTAACCAATTTATTTGAGCATGAGCTTTCGTGAGCTACAGCTCACTTCATCGTTGCAGCCGATGAAGTGGGCTGTAGCTCACGAAAGCTTATGCTCAAATAAATTGGTTAGTCTCTAAGGTGCCACAAGTCCTCCTTTTCTTTTTGCAAATACAGATTAACACGGCTGCTACTCTGATACTTGCCTAAGGTGCGCCTCACCATCTACACTGCTAGTTACACCCATGCTAGCTGGGCATACAGTCTCTGTATGCTACCCACTGCCACAAGGGTGGACATAGCCTACGGGCTAGGCAGAGTCCTCTATGCTGAGCAGTAGTAAGTCTCAATTCCCCGGCTTGCCATCCCTTTCCTCTCCAGGTAGAAGGAGGAATGGGGTGTGGGGAGAGAGTCATAGAATCATAGAATATCAGGGTTGGAAGGGACCCCAGAAGGTCATCTAGTCCAACCCCCTGCTTGAAGCAGGACCAATTCCCAGTTAAATCATCCCAGCCAGGGCTTTGTCAAGCCTGACCTTAAAAACCTCTAAGGAAGGAGATTCTACCACCTTCCTAGGTAACGCATTCCATTGTTTCACCACCCTCATAGTGAAAAAGTTTTTCCTAATATCCAATCTAAACCTCCCCCACTGCAACTTGAGACCATTACTCCTTGTTCTGTCATCTGCTACCATTGAGAACTGTCTAGAGCCATCCTCTTTGGAACCCCCTTTCAGGTAGTTGAAAGCAGCTATCAAATCCCCCCTCATTCTTCTCTTCTGCAGGCTAAACAATGCCAGTTCCCTCAGCCTCTCCTCATAACTCATGTGTTCTAGACCCCGAATCATTTTTGTTGCCCTTCGCTGGACTCTCTCCAATTTATCCACATCCTTCTTGTAGTGTGGGGCCCAAAACTGGACACAGTACTCCAGATGAGGCCTCACCAATGTCGAATAGAGGGGAACGATCACGTCCCTCGATCTGCTTGCTATGCCCCTACTTATACATCCCAAAATGCCATTGGCCTTCTTGGCAACAAGGGCACACTGCTGACTCATATCCAGCTTCTCGTCCACTGTCACCCCTAGGTCCTTTTCCGCAGAACTGCTGCCTAGCCATTCGGCCCCTAGTCTGTAGCGGTGCATTGGATTCTTCCGTCCTAAGTGCAGGACCCTGCACTTATCCTTATTGAACCTCATCAGATTTCTTTTGGCCCAATCCTCCAATTTGTCTAGGTCCTTCTGTATCCTATCCCTCCCCTCCAGCGTATCTACCACTCCTCCCAGTTTAGTATCATCCGCAAATTTGCTGAGAGTGCAATCCACACCATCCTCCAGATCATTTATGAAGATATTGAACAAAACCGGCGCCAGGACCGACCCCTGGGGCACTCCACTTGACACCGGCTGCCAACTAGACATGGAGCCATTGATCACTACCCGTTGAGCCCGACAATCTAGCCAGCTTTCTACCCACCTTATAGTGCATTCATCCAGCCCATACTACCTTAACTTGCTGACAAGAATACTGTGGGAGACCGTGTCAAAAGCTTTGCTAAAGTCAAGAAACAATACATCCACTGCTTTCCCTTCATCCACAGAACCAGTAATCTCATCATAAAAGGCGATTAGATTAGTCAGGCATGACCTTCCCTTGGTGAATCCATGCTGGCTGTTCCTGATCACTTTCCTCTCATGCAAGTGCTTCAGGATTGATTCTTTGAGGACCTGCTCCATGATTTTTCCAGGGACTGAGGTGAGGCTGACTGGCCTGTAGTTCCCAGGATCCTCCTTCTTCCCTTTTTTAAAGATTGGCACTACATTAGCCTTTTTCCAGTCATCCGGGACTTCCCCGGTTCGCCACGAGTTTTCAAAGATAATGGCCAATGGCTCTGCAATCACAGCTGCCAATTCCTTCAGCACTCTCGGATGCAACTCGTCCGGCCCCATGGACTTGTGCATGTCCAGCTTTTCTAAATAGTCCCTAACCACCTCTATCTCCACAGAGGGCTGGCCATCTCTTCCCCATTTTGTGATGCCCAGCGCAGCAGTCTTGGAGCTGACCTTGTTCGTGAAGACAGAGGCAAAAAAAAGCATTGAGTACATTAGCTTTTTCCACATCCTCTGTCACTAGGTTGCCTCCCTCATTCATTAAGGGGCCCACACTTTCCTTGGCTTTCTTCTTGTTGCCAACATACCTGAAGAAACCCTTCTTGTCAATATAGCCAAGACTGAGGAGTTCAAAAATCACAAGCCGGACCCCCTAAACTTCTGACGTTGGCTTAAATTTCGTGAGACTTTAAAAAGTGAGATATTGTTTTCTTGCCTGTCTCCTTATTTATTTATTTACCATTGTCCGTGTTTGTTTCAGGCTGAACATTGAATTGTAAGCAGTGTTGCCAACTTTTATGATTTGATCATGACTCTCATGGTAATTGGTGTTTTTCCTAAAGCTTCAGCTCATGGAGTCTTGTGAATACATCTGACTCTCAGTTTCTTATTAAGTTTCTAGCCCTCATAGTTGGAGAGAAAAGCTTGCAAATGTGAGGAGATTGTACCCTAAAGGCTCAAAAACCAGAAGGCAACTAAAAATAACCCCAAATTTATTAGTTGTAAAAATCCTGAGATTCTTAAGCCAATCTTGTGGGTTTTCTGTCTTACTCAGGATTTTTGAATGGTTAGGTTTGTGATATCATATAAATTGGCTCCTGCCCTCTGATGGGAGGGCATAAAATGGTGCTGAGCTGAGGCCACCCCTGCCCCCATCATTCCCCTAGACTCAGATGTGTGCAGAGGAGACAGCCCTCCCTCTGGGGTAAGGAGCACTTGGATCTAGGTGGTGCCTCCCCTTCCCTTTGCTAGTCGGTTCGTAGGGTAGTGATCAATGGCTCCATATCTAGTTGGCAGCCAGTATCAAGCGGAGTGCCCCAAGGGTTGGTCCTGGGGCTGTTTTGTTCAATATCTTCATTAATGATCTGGAGGATGGCATGGATTGCACCCTCAGCAAGTTTGCAGAGGACAGTAAACTGGGAGGAGAGGTAGATACGCTGGAGAGTAGGGATAGGATACAGAGGGACCTAGACAAATTAGAGGATTGGGCCAAAAGAAATCTGATGAGGTTCAACAAGGACAAGTGCAGAGTCCTGCACTTAGGAAGGAAGAATCCCATGCACTGCTACAGACTAGGGACCGAATGGCTAGGCAGCAGTTCTGCAGAAAAGGACCTAGGGGTTACAGTGGACAAGAAGCTGGATATTAGTCAACAGTGTGCCCTTGTTGCCAAGAAGGCCAATGGCATTTTGGGCTGTACAAGTAGGAGCATTGCCAGCAGTTCGAGGGATGTGATCATTTCCCTCTATTCGGCATTGGTGAGGCCTCATCTGGAGTACTGTGTCCAGTTTTGGGCCCCACACTACAAGAAGGATGTGGATAAATTGGAGAGAGTCCAGCGAAGGGCAACAAAAATGATGAGGGGACTGGAACACATGACTTATGAGGAGAGGCTGAGGGAACTGGGATTGTTTAGTCTGTAGAAGAGAAGAATGAGGGGGGATTTGATAGCTGCTTTCAACTACCTAAAAGGGGGTTCCAAAGAGGATGGATCTAGACTGTTCTCAGTGGTAGAAGATGACAGGACAAGGAGTAATGGTCTCAAGTTGCAGTGGGGGAGGTTTAGATTGGATGTTAGGAAAAACTTTTTCACTAGGAGGGTGGTGAAGCACTGGAATGGGTTACCTAGGGAGGTGGTAGAATCTCCTTCCTTAGAGGTTTCTAAGGTCAGGCTTGAGAAAGCCCTGGCTGGGATGATTTAGTTGGGGATTGGTCCTGCTTTGAGCAAGGGGTTGGACTAGATGACCTCCTGAGGTCCCTTCCAACCCTGATATTCTATGATTCTATGAATTAAATATGCCTATAAAAATTCAGGTGCTAAATTAGAGGCCAGTATTCAAAATCAGGTCCAGATTTTCTTCACAATTTTTAGTAAAGGGTCTTCAAAATGTGTCATTCACATTTAGCTTCTTTTGCATTTAATTTTCTGCCATAATCCTTTCCAGTTGAAAGACAGAGGGGTGACTTCATATATGACACAAAAGTATTCATAGATGGTTGTTGAAGTTTCTCTTTTATCTGAATATCTGTAGTACGTTCTTCTGTGTGAAGGCTCTTCTAGGTTTTAAATAAAATTGTTTTTCAACAGATATTTCAAGTAAAAATGGAAAGCTGGATACAGAAAGAACAAACCGATGGTAAGGAAATAACAGTTGGGACTCTATCCTGTCCCTTCTTTGCCCTTAATTAATATAAGTATAAATACTTAAAGGTTTATTGTCTGTAGGTGAGCTCCTTCCCATTTGAGATTAATGTTCTGCACTGAGTGTTGATGGAAATATCGTAAATAAGGGTAAGAACCCCCGAGGAACAAGGTCAGAAGTGTAGCAGGGGCTCATGACAAAAGAGGTTTTAAAATGGGTTTTTATAGTTGGCGACTTTTTATAATCATTACTGCCCATGAGTATAAAGGCTGAAGAGCCAAGGACAGTGCATGCAGCCACTCTGAAAGATATTCCCTCCTAACCCAGACTGTCAGTGCACCACATTCCTGACCTGCCAGGAACACTGCTCTTCCAATCCTGTGTCTCCCAAGTGTAGAGATGGCCCAGACTGCTTTGTCTTCTGGGATGTGGACCAGTGTCCACGAGTGACTCTGAGGCCAGTAAACCAATGATCACTAGTTCTGAAGCTAAACCCTCAGAGGTGAGAAGTTAGTGCCCATAGATCCTGATCCAACTCTTAGTGAAGTCAGTGGAAAGATTCCCAATGTGGAGTGACTTGAATGGGAGCTGGATC
The DNA here is from genome assembly GCF_965140295.1 of Lepidochelys olivacea. Taxonomy (NCBI): domain Eukaryota; kingdom Metazoa; phylum Chordata; order Testudines; family Cheloniidae; genus Lepidochelys; species Lepidochelys olivacea. The sequence goes on along the minus strand of NC_140412.1, from coordinate 269,866,620 downwards.
AGGCCATCAATTACTGTGCCATTCAGTTCTAAAGTGAAAACGTCTTAACCTTTGCACATTCAAATGTCTATAGTTGTATAGGCAGAAATCCTCAAAGCTACCCATCTCTACTTGGTTTTCTTTGTAATGTCATGAATATCTCACACGTGTTCCAACAGCCCCAGGGGATGTCGGCCGCTACACTGGGGAATCAGAACTGAGAATCATCCTTGTAGGTAAAACTGGAGCTGGGAAAAGTGCAACAGGAAACACCATCCTTGGCAAGAAAGTGTTTGAGTCCAAACTCTCACCAAAGTCTGTAACTGCAAACTGCAGTAAGGGGGCAAGAATCTGGAATGAGAGGAATGTGGTGGTGGTTGATACTCCTGGCATTTTTGACACGCATGTACCAGTGGAAGAAACTTGTCGAGAGATCAGTCGCTGTATTGTAGCCTCCTCCCCAGGGCCCCATGCCATCGTTCTAGTGGTGCCACTGAGCCGTTACACTGAGGAGGAAAAAAAAGCAGTCAAACGAATACAAGATATTTTTGGAGCTGAGTCCATGAGGTACATGATCCTGTTATTCACTCGGAAAGATGATTTAGATGGTACCGAATTAGAAGAGTTCATAAAAGACTCTGTTGCCCAAGGCCTTTGTGAGCTGGTAGGAAAATTTGGAAAACGATACTGTGCATTCAACAACAGAACAACCGGAGAAGAACGGGATGCCCAGGTTAATGAGCTGCTGGAGATGGTAGATAAGATGGTGCAGGAGAACGGAGGCACATATCACACGAATGAGATGTATAACTATGCTGAGAAGAAGCTTCAAGAGAAAATAGAGGAGCTGAAAAAAGCCTATGCAGAGCAGCTGGAAAGAGAGACAGAGAAAATAAAACGTGATTATGAGAAGCAAATAAAACAACTCAAGGAAGAATTAAAAATAAGGGATGAAGAACAAAAGCAGTATCCAGATGAAAAGGAGAGGATAATGTGGGAGAAAGACATGGCAGAAAAGGAGATGGTTTTGCAACAACAAAAATTGAGACTTTTAGGAGAAAAAGAGAGAGATTATGCTGCAAAACAAGCAGGAGCCAGGGAAGAAGCTGAAAGTGATATAATATGGAAAATGCTTTTGGATTCTTTTACACTTGCTTTTGCAGTAATTATGCGTTGGTTTAATGATGACTGAGCTACATTTATCTTCTTTATCCTGTTATTCTGAGTCTATAAAAGTCACAAATGAAGTTTCACTGCTTGTTACACGTACGGACCCCAACATTCTGCATTTTAGGACCAAATTCATCCCTGATGTAGCTCCACTGAAGCCAGTAGAGCTACACAAGGAATGAAATGGGCCCTTAATTGCTAAGATACTTTCTCCCTTGTGCTAGTGAATCTATCACATGCTTTGATAATCTGTTCCAAAGGCTAATTGCTATCACCGTTATAATGCATGAATTCAATGTGTGCAATGTAATTACATGACTTAGTATAAACATGAACAATATACATACATGGTAGAAGCAATATATATTGCCATGTACGCATCTGCTATGCACTATGCACTGCTGGGCTCCTGCTCCAGGAACACTTCAGGAAGCTAATAAAGAAATAGTTGACTTGTAGATTCCTTGGTAGATAAACAGAAAATTTGGGAAATAGAAACAGGAGACCCAGTCTGAGAATCATACAGGTGAAGAACAGCCTGGAAAGGAATTACCACAGTTTTTGTACATTAGTTTCTAATCATGAAGGAGAATGAGGAAGAGGAATGGAATGGAATGGAAAGGAAAAGACACTGTGACTTTAGTTATAACCTTTACAAGATTCCAAGAAAGAGAATTTGTGCTGGGAGAAACTATAAACAGGTAAACTGCTATTCCAAGGTGAGCAGATATGTGTTTGCTTAGACCAGAACCTAGTGCAAGTGCAGAGTGGAATAAATATAGACGCCTGCTTACCAGAAAGGGACTTAATCCAAGGGTGTGGTACCCTGCAAAAGTCATTCCTTAGTATGATGGGAGAAAGAGTTTCTTCACTACTCCACAAGACCTGAAGCAGTTTTTTGGCAGCCCATCCAGCATGAGAGGCTCAGAGTGAGGCTATGTCTATATTATGAGCTGGGGTGTGATTCCCAGCTTGCGTAGACGTACTCGCGCTAGCTCTCCTTGAGCTGACACACTAAAAATAGTACTGTAGCCATGTCAGCATGAGCAGCGGCATACGCTAGCCTCCCTGAGTATAAACCCGCCTGAACCCCGCTGGGGTGCACTCAGGGTGGCTAGCCTGTCCCGCTGCTGCTGCCCATGCAGTCGTGACTATTTTGAGCACGCTAGCTGCACGAGAGCTAGCATGAGTCTGCCAGTGCAAACTGGGAATCACACCCCTAGCTCCGCAGGTTAGACATAGCCCAAGACTCCCTCTCCAGTGCTGGGCCCCGGGGGAAGGCAGAGCACAGTGTGAACTCCCCTTACATACATTCCTTTAGACATGAGTGCCTGGGACTCATTGTTTTCCCTCACTATTATTACAGGTGGTGGTTGGTTGACTCCAATTTGCATAATGTATTTATATGGAAATACTTGAGAAGGCTTTGTTAGTTTGTTTTTTAAAGCAGAAAAAATGGAAAGCTGTTACTCTTTTCTGCAGTGAAGTACTCAATAGTATAAAATTGAATCATTTCAATCAGAGTAAATTTAAATTCATTTATAGGTTTTGTTCCCTTTTTTAAAAATTCCTGTGAAAATCGCATTGTAGGTTTCATGTTTTTGTCTCGCCGTATCTCCAGATCAAATTTGCTCACTCTAGGTATTTTTTTCCATTGTTAGTACTGCAAACCCAACCTGGGAACTGAAAGTTAAACCTGATTCTTTCTGATTTATCTTTCACTAGTCAATTAAGGAGTTAGATAACAATTCAGCTGTATTACTTACTATTGCAAAATTGGGCTAGGTAGGAGTGCCAAGGGTTTAGTTAGCTTACTATGTGACATCTGTGTGCATTCTATGCAAGGTTTTGTGGTGAGGTTTGTGAGTAATAGACATCTAGAACTGAAGGTGCAGAAATAATTGCTTTTGATTTTATTTTTATTTTTCATGCTGTTTTTCCTTTGCCAAAGCACGTACCATCCTACAAAGCATGTTTTTGTACTTGTGAAATGTGTTTACTGCCACCTGTTACCGCAAAGTAAAGATGTACATACATTTGGTTGTGTATACAGACTGCTTCTAGTGATACGTTGACACTGGCTGGGATCTAGATGCAAATGGTGATATAGATGGTCCCTGCTGCTTTCATACTTTGCTGATAACAATAAATGTTTTGCTATTATTAAAATCATGTCTGGGTTTGCTGATGTTAAAACTGTCTCCAAAGATTAAGTGCAGGTATTCCCTAGACCTTTCGCATGAAGGGTCTAGGGCATGAAGAGAGGGATGGTGCGAGGAGTCTAACTGCCCCACATCTGCTGTTCAAGGCCCAGGCACAATGGCAGTCCCTTTACATGCGAAGCATAGACACTTCTTTCTAGAGCCACTCAGTCACTACAAAGCAGACAGAGAGAAGGGAGAGCCTAGCCCCGTACACCTCCTCACCAACCCAACTACCTAACTGGGGATACAAGAGATAGCAGGCATTAGCATCGAAAGAGATGGTACAGTGTGTACATTCCCCCTGCACCCAAGACAGTTGGAGGAACAATCCCTCCTAGAGTCCTTCCTGCAGCCAGGTGGCTCAGCATCATTATCCTGGTAAATGTCAAAGTGACCGTTGGGTGAGATAAGAGATTGATGCATGGGTGGGTAAGAAACTGGGAGAAAGGGGAGAAGGTTATGCTGAAAGGTGAACTATTGGACTGGAAGGAGGTCACTAGTGGAGTTCCTCAAGGATCAGTCTTGGCACAAATCAGTCAATGTTTTTATTAATGAGCTTAGCACAAAAAGTAGGAGTGTGCTAATGTAATTTTCTGATGATACAAAGTTGGGGTGCATTGTCAATTCAGAGCAGGATGAGAATATTATGCAGGAAAGCCTGATGACCTTGAAGACTGGAGTGACAAATTGTATATTACAAAGTGCAAAGTTATACACTAAAGGTCTACTAATAAGAATTTCTGCGACGAGCTGGGCACTCATCAGTTGGAAGTGACAGAGGAGGAGAGACACCTGGGTGTGTTCATTGATCCGAGGTTGACTATGAGCCACCAAGCTAAGTGGCTGTGAAAGAGGCAAATGCAATCCTAGGGTGCATTCGGATTGGCAGAGACCTTGGGGTTTTTTCACCTTCCTCTCTAGCATGTGGGAGCAGGTCACTTGGGAGGATTATCTGGGTACATCAGGAACAGCCAGCATGGATTCACCAAGGGAAGGTCATGCCTGACTAATCTAATCGCCTTTTATGATGAGATTACTGGTTCTGTGGATGAAGGGAAAGCAGTGGATGTATTGTTTCTTGACTTTAGCAAAGCTTTTGACACGGTCTCCCATAGTATTCTTGTCAGCAAGTTAAGGAAGTATGGGCTGGATGAATGCACTATAAGCTGGGTAGAAAGCTGGCTAAATTGTCGGGCTCAACGGGTAGTGATCAATGGCTCCATGTCTAGTTGGCAGCCGGTATCAAGTGGAGTGCCCCAAGGGTCGGTCCTGGGGCCGGTTTTATTCAATATCTTCATAAATGATCTGGAGGATGGTGTGGATTGCACTCTCAGCAAATTTGCGGATGATTCTAAACTGGGAGGAGTGGTAGATACGCTGGAGGGGAGGGATAGGATACAGAAGGACCTAGACCAATTGGAAGATTGGGCCAAAAGGAATCTGATGAGGTTCAATAAGGATAAGTGCAGGGTCCTGCACTTAGGACGGAAGAACCCAATGCACAGCTACAGACTAGGGACCGAATGGCTAGGCAGCAGTTCTGCAGAAAAGGACCTAGGGGTGACAGTGGACGAGAAGCTGGATATGAGTCAGCAGTGTGCCCTTGTTGCCAAGAAGGCCAATGGCATTTTGGGATGTATAAGTAGGGGCATAGCGAGCAGATCGAGGGACGTGATCGTTCCCCTCTATTCGACATTGGTGAGGCCTCATCTGGAGTACTGTGTCCAGTTTTGGGCCCCACACTTCAAGAAGGATGTGGATAAATTGGAGAGAGTCCAGCGAAGGGCAACAAAAATGATTAGGGGACTGGAACACATGACTTATGAGGAGAGGCTGAGGGAGCTGGGATTGTTTAGTCTGCAGAAGAGAAGAATGAGGGGGGATTTGATAGCTGCTTTCAACTACCTGAAAGGGGGTTCCAAAGAGGATGGCTCTAGACTGTTCTCAATGGTAGCAGATGACAGAACGAGGAGTAATGGTCTCAAGTTGCAGTGGGGGAGGTTTAGATTGGATATTAGGAAAAACTTTTTCACTAAGAGGGTGGTGAAACACTGGAATGCGTTACCTAGGGAGGTGGTAGAATCTCCTTCCTTAGAGGTTTTTAAGGTCAGGCTTGACAAAGCCCTGGCTGGGATGATTTAACTGGGAATTGGTCCTGCTTGGAGCAGGGGGTTGGACTAGATGACCTTCTGGGGTCCCTTCCAACCCTGATATTCTATGATTCTATGATCTCTCATAACCAGTCCCACCCCTATTGTATAGCTAATTTTCATACAATAATTTCCTTCGTTGTATGAGGGAGACTGCACAGAGGGTGGATACTTGGCCCAAACTGCCACAATTCTTCAGAACCACTACAACACAACCAGTAACCCCAGACACCCAGAGCCCCTCACTGCAGCAGGCACATCTCATTCATCACCTGAAGAACACACAACCCAACACACTCATTCACCCCTTTCATCCATTTATAGTTTCTTAGAGATTCCTGTCTGGGGAGCCACCTGACACAAATCACCAACCAGCACACCCAATAACCCAAACACACAGCACCATAAAACCAGCAAACCCAAAAACCCTGAATGCTCACCACCCTAAACCAGCACACTCGATAACCCCAAACACACCACCATAAAAAGCACACCCAACAACACAAACACACAGCACCATAAAACCAGCAAACCCAAAAACCCTGAATGCTCACCACCCTAAAACCAGCACACTCGATAACCCCAAACACACCACCATAAAAAGCACACCCAACAACACAAACACACAGGACCATAAAACCAGCACACCCAATAACCCTGATCTCATACCGCCCTAAAACCAGCACACCCAATAACCCCTGAACACACAGCACCATAAAACCAGCACACCCAATAACCCTGATAGCACACTGCCATAAAACCAGCACACCCAATAACCCCCCAAAACAGCACATCCAATAACCCCAAACATACATCGGCACAAAACGAGCATACTCAATAACCCCCCCAACCAATAACCCCAAACACATGTCATCTTAAAACCAGCACACCCAATAACCCTGAACTCACACCGCCATAAAACCAGAACTCGCAATAACCCCAAATGTACATCACCATAAAACCAGCACATCCAATAACCCCAAACACACGTTGCCATAAAACCAGAACTCCTAATAACTCCGAATGTACATTGCCATAAAACCAGCACACCCAATAACCCCAAACACATACCGCCATAGAACCAGCTCACCCATTACCCAAATCTTTACTATCAAACAACAAACATGTGTGGCAAACTCCCCCAAATGCACCATTTTTTGACCCAGAGCCTCTCCCAGAAGGTTCCACAAAAAACATCTGGTGCTGAATTCTCCTCCATTGGAGTAGAGCCTAGTGTAGGGGTGGGTTGTGGGCAGGGCAGATCAATGCACAGGCACTCTAGACATTTGTGATGAGGCCATTTTCTGTAACTGATATGGAGCTGCTCACAAACTGAGAGCGTGTCATTTAGTGGAATGAGCAGTGTTGCGGCCTGGCACTCACAGTTGTAACACCACTGACATTTGTCCCTGCAGTCCCTTCCTCCTGATGAGGAGCAGCCAGGCCAAATTGGAATGAATGGTTTTGTGACCCTATGTGCCAGGTGGCAATGCCACTCACTCAAGGGAGTGATGTGCTTTCAGTTTGTATGCAAACCCTCCCCAGTGGGTGAGTGGGCTGAGATAGTCACACACAGCTGAGACGCACATTCCCATTCCTGGCAGAGCAAAGGAGAGAGGAGGGCACTGGGTAAAGAAATCACCTCCCATTTCCTAGCAAACAAAACAAGATAAATACACACCAAAGGGGAGAGAAAAGACCAGCAAGTGGTGTTTGGAATTCAGCTGGAGCTGGTGAGGGTATCTGGGTCCCTGGCTCTGGCCTGGCCTGGTCAGGATGACTCTCGGGACCACAACGACAATGGTGTGGGGTCCCAGGAGATGGTGCGGGCGGCCGCCATGCAGGTGAAGCTCATCCAGTTGCCAATTTTTCTCCCAAAGTCTTCTTTCTTTAAGGACCCCAAAAGGGAGCAATGGAGGGAACTGCCCGTCCCCTCATTACTTTGTCCACCAGTTAGGCCTAATTTACAACATACCAATTTTGGTTTATTGATTTCCGGTCTTCTGATCCTCTTGATTACCAGGCATGATCTTTACACAGTCCTTGAATTATATCAGGAGGCTTTTTTTGTTTGTTCTAATTCAGTCTGTGTCTCGCTTTTGCAACTTTTCTATGAACAATTGGTTATTGCGACTTTCTGTGACCTTTCATTCACATCTCACAGCTGAGCTGACAATTAGGGCAAATGTGTCAGCCCAATTATCACATCAGGGCTGCTGGCTGTGCTCTGGTGGGAAACGCCTCCTACATTGGGTGAATCCCCTGGAAGGGGTTCTCATGAATCGGGCCCTGCAGTGCAAAGTCCAAAGACCTTCCTGGACACACATCACTGGTGTTAATCCATTTTTTGCAGCACAATAGATTTTTGTGGTTTTTCACAGTAGAGCTCACTGGATCCTTCACCGTCCTGGCTGTGCCAGACGGACTCATTTCACCAGTTCTTGGTCGCTGGCCTTGGCTGCCCCTCCTTCCTCACGAGGCAGCTGATGACTGCATCTCGCGCCCCGTGTGGACACTGCTGAGTGACTATGTCCCAGCTGCAGAAGCTTCATATTAAATCCAAATATAATGAGAGCTAGTTAGTTAACCATAAAATCCCAGACCAAATCCCGTGTGCTGTGTGACCTTTTCTTTCTACAGGAACCCATGGAAGTCTCTCAATTTCATAAGGACATGTCTGAAAATGACCTGCTAAACCTCAAACTCCCAATGGTTTATGCTTCATACACCAGAGTCAAGATGACCTTGTAACCCCGGCCCTAATGTTTAGCCCCATTCTTTTATCAATGGCTCGACAGCTTTCTGCCCAAACTCTGAGACACTCCCTTACACACAGTAGCGCGACTCCTTCCTACATAACTTCCTACACATGGAACAGTACCGGAGAACGAGGGACCACAAGCTGAGCTGAGGTAGGAAATCTGCAGCCTGTCAGGACACTTGTCCCTTGGAGTGTGTGTGTGTGTGTGTGTGTATGAGGGAGGGGGTATGTTTGAGGGGTGGGGTGATTGTTGTAAGGGAGATGAGAAAAGATTTGGCAGAGGTGAGGCTGCTTTTCACTGAGGGTGGGAAGGTTTCAGTAGCAGAGGGCTACTCTCTCTCTCCCTCTCTCTCTCTCTCTCTCTCTCTCTTTCACACACACACATACACCCTACATGGGCTGTCTTTCGCTCTCACATACGCACGCATACACACACCCTACATGTTCTGCAAAAGCTGCAGCTAGAGACAGGAAGGGAAAAAGAAACTAGTCTGAGTGTGGGAAACAGAGAGACCTGCAGCTGCTGCTCAGGAAGACACTGGACGGGAGAGGGAACAGAAACCTCATCAGAGTGTGGTTGGTGACCACAGCCACCCAGAGATGTGTACGTGCATGATACAGATACAAAAACAGGAAAGGAGCGAGAAAGTAGCACAGTGTAGTTAACCAGCACCCTTCAGTTAGCACATTGCAGCTATAGGGACAGGAAAGACCAGAATATTTAGCTACGTTTATTTATGCACGAGATTCTTAAAGTGCCTTAGGATGCTTTTTAGCTGCCCCAGGAAACAAGATCATGCAAATGTATTTCATATAATACAATGATATCATATAGGTCAGGGTTAGGCAACCTATGGCACATGTCAAAGGCAGCACGCGAGCTGATTTTCAGTGACACTCACGCTGCCCAACTCCTGGCCACTGGTCCAGAGGGCTCTGCATTTTAATTTAACTTTAAATGAAGCTTCCTAAATATTTAAAAAACCTTATTTACTTTACATACAACAATAGTTTAGTTATATTTTATAGACTTCTAGAAAGAGACCTTCTAAAAACGTTAAAATGTATGACTGGCGCGTGAAACCTTAAATTAGAGTGAATAAATGAAGACTCGGCACACCACTTCCGAAAGGTTGCCGGCCCCTGGTATGGGGTGTTGTTCATGCAGCCATCTCACAATGCATGGCAGTTAGAATAGTGGGAATGGTGCAGGACTGTGGTGTGATTCTGGGTGGGACGTGGATGTAAGCAGAGTCCGAATGGGCTCTCCCCTGACATTGGGTGGTGAGCGGTGGAAAAGGACTTCATGGGCTGATCTCATTTGCATGGGCACATCCACCCTGCCTGGGTGTTCAGCATTATAGGATTGCTTGCCCAAATGGTCACTTTTGGCTTGTGTGGGATCCCCAGTTTCTTTGTTATTGGGGCTGGGGCAATAAGGAGTTGTTATCCTGGTTGTGGGAACCAAGGACAGCAGAACTGCACTTGGTATTTTCCAATTGAGGGGCTCACCCTCAACTAAATGGCACTCACTAGGCAAGGGACATGGGTTCCAAAGCCCAGTGAGTGAGAGATGGTGGGGTTATGTACTGGGATAGGGATGCTTGACTCTGACTTGACTCTTTTGCTCTCCACTGTGTAATAACAGAGCTAATTTAGACTCAGTGGAGAGTATTGTTACATGTTGCAGAGCAGTAACCCCTGACACCTAAGTTTAAGTATTATACTTGCTTTGGGAAGTATCTCTGATGCAAGAGACTTCCCAGTGTGCATGAGCAATGAGGCTTTCCCCATTAACAGCTGAAATCACTGAGAGCTGTGATAAGTCGGGGGACCTGAAGATATCTTGGTGTGGCCAGTGGGATCGCTGGTGGAGTGATGTGGCCAGTATGTAGTGGGACAGCAACTGAGTATACCTCTAAACTCTGGGTCTGCACTATCCAAGGACAGCATCAGTGAGTGAGGTGCAGGGAAAGGACAGGCATATTAGTGGGACTTTTGGGTTGCTGGAATTCTTGGCTCTTGATCTGTGTTTATGAATCTGGTTTCCCAAAATAATGCCACATTGTTTCCCTCCATTTATTAAAAGGTTTTGCTACACTCAGACTCTGTGTTTGAGAGAGGGGAAGTATCGCCTCTTAAAGGTGCCCAGGGGGTCATGTGTAATTGTCCCAGGTCACTGGGTGGAGGCTCGAGCCGGTTTTGCATTGTGTTATGGAAACGGAACCCCTAGATACTGAACCCATCCCTTGTTGCTGCCGACTCTGACGGGCAGAATGGTTACGTGTAGATAAAGTGAGGTAGGTAGCAATGTGGGGAACTCACAGACACAGTATCTCCAACCTCAAGCATCAAACACCAGGAGTCAGGCCCTAAAAATTATGAGATTTGTAAAGATGAAAACATTTTGGGTTCTTTTTATTTCCTTTCTGGGTTTAATTATTAATTATTATTATTATTATTATTTGTGTTATTGTAGCACCTTGGAGCTCCAACCATATCCCAAGAGCCCCTTGTTATAGGCACTATACAAACAGTACAAAATGGTGGTCCTTGCCCCAAAGATCTTGCAATATATGTATGAATTAAGAAACAATAGATGGGTACAGGCAGAGCGAGGAGTGACAATAATGGCTAGCATGGAAGGCAGTGGTCTCTACGCACCAGCAGCCTTGCCATTGTGAAATTTTTGTGGGCAACGTGGCAAAGAGATTTTTAAGGAGGGATTTGAAGGTGGATAATAAGGTAGCTTGGCAGGTGTTTTCAGGGAGCCCCTCCTGAATGTGAGGGGCAGCACTAGAGAAAGCACAAAGGGGACTATGGAGGCTGGCGTCATGGCCCACTTTGGGGATGGGAGTTGACTTCTTGACAGTAAATGAGAGATGATAGGTGGGGAGTGGATAGGTCATGAAGGGCCTTGAAAGTGAAGACAAGTAGCGTATGTCTGGTATGATAGACATGGAGATGCCAGTGTTGGGATGCAAAGAGAGAGCTGACATGGTCACAGTGATAGGCTAGGAGCATGACATTCTGAACGGATATGAGGAAGGCAAAGTTGCATTTGTCAAGGCCAGATAAAAAAGCTGTTGGAGTAACTGGGACATGAGATGCTAGAGCTTGGATGAGCATTTTAGCTGTGTGGATGGACAGGAAAGGAAGTGTCTTAGAGATATTACACAGAAAGATTCAGTAAGACTTAGACACAGCCTAGGTGTGAGGACCTAGAGAGAGATCCTGCCTGGGATCTGTCTGAGAAGAGGTACGCTAAGGACTGCATTAGGGAGGCTGTGTTGGTGAGTATCTGAGTGTCTGTTGTGGGGACAGTTTGACAGTTTGACCATGTGCTTGATTGGTTGCTTGAAAAGTGTGAATTGGGAGTGCTTTGTTCCAGGTGAGCCTTGAGTGGGCCTGACTGTTATAAAAAGCCAGTCAGCTGTGAACCAGCTGAGTGGTGAACAGCAGAGAGGCTAACAGAGGGAGTTTGCCTGGGAGTTCGCCCGGGGAGAGCCCACTGAGGCTGACATCTTGCCGGCTTCTCTGAGTAGTCACTACAACTCCTGAGGAAGCTCGTAGAAGGAAGGTAATATGGATGGGGAGCGTTCAGCTGTTGTGACCTGCACTGGATGTGCCATGTTTGTCTGTACAAAGTGCAAGCTGGTCTCCATATTGGAAGAGAAGGTTCAAGGTCTGGAGCAACAGGTATCGACCCTGCGTTGCATAAGAGAAACTGAAGATTTCCTGGACAGACGTCAGGATATGCTTCTACGGGCACAATGTTCTGAAGATTCAGAGCAGGCTGCACTGCGGGGACAGGAGGACGGTGAAGAAATTTGGCAGCATGTGACCTCCAGAAGAAGAAAGGGGAGCGTCCATGTACCAGCAACGCAGATACAGGTAAAGTAACAGTTTTCATGTTCTCTCCACAGGTACTAATGCGGAGAGTGGACTAGATGATACATCTGAGGGACGGGAACAGAAGGAAACTCCACCGACTGGAAGGCATGAGATGCACTGTCCTAGGGATGGGGGTTCCACGACCACCGCTCCCAAGAGAAGGAGGCAGATGTTGGTGGTCGGTGACTCTCTCCTCAGGGGGACTGAGTCATCTATCTGCCACCCGACCGGGAAAACCAAGAAGTCTGCTGCTTGCCAGGAGCTAGGATTCACAATGCGATGGAGAGACTGCCGAGACTCATCAAGCCCTCGGATCGCTACTCCTTCCTGCTTCTCCACATGGGCACCAATGATACTGCCAAGAATGACCTTGAGCGGATCACTGCAGACTCTGGGAAGAAGGATAAAGGAGTTTGAGGTGCAAGTGGTGTTCACGTCCATCCTCCCCTTGGAAGGAAAAGGCCTGGGTAGAGACCGTCGAATGGTGGAAGTCAACGAATGGCTATGCAGGTGGTGTGGGAGAGAAGGCTTTGGATTCTTTGACCATGGGATGGTGTTCCAAGAAGGAGGAGTGCTAGGCAGAGACGGGCTCCACCTAACGAAGAGAGGGAAGAGCATCTTCGCAAGCAGGCTGGCTAACCTAGTGAGGAGGGCTTTAAACTAGGTTCACTGGGGGAAGGAGAACAAAGTCCTGAGGTAAGTGGGGATGTGGGATACTGGGAGGAAGAACAAACAGGAAAGCATGAGAAGGGAGGGCTCCTGCCTCATACTAAGAAAGCAGGAAAACAGTAAGTTATCTCAAGTGCCTATACATGAATGCAAGCAGCCTGGGAAACAAGCAGGGAGAATCAGAGGTCCTGGCACAGACAAGGAATTATGATGTGATTGGAATAACAGAGACTTGGTGGGATTACTCACATGACTGGAGTACTGTCACGGATGGTTATAAACTGTTCAGGAAGGACAGGCAGGGCAGAAAAGGTGGGGGAGTTGCACTGTATGTAAGGGAGCAGTATGACTGCTCAGAGCTCAAGTATGAAACTGTAGAAAAACCTGAGAGTCTCTGGATTAAGTTTAGAAGTGTGAGCAACAAGGGTGATGTTGTGGAGGGAGTCTGCTATAGACCACCGGACCAGGGGGATGAGGTGGATGAGGCTTTCTTCCGGCAACTCACGGAAGTTACTAGATCGCAGGCCCTGGTTCTCATGGGAAACTTCAATCACCCTGATATCTGCTGGGAGAGCAATACAGCAGTGCACAGACAATCCAGGAAGTTTTTGGAAAGTGTAGGGAACAATTTCCTGGTGCAAGTGCTGGAGGAACCAACTAGGGGCAGAGCTCTTCCACCTGCTGCTCACAACCCGGGAAGAATTGGTAGGGGAAGCAAAAGTGGATGGGAACCTGGGAGGTAGTGACCATGAGATGGTCGAGTTCAGGATCCTGACACAAGGAAGAAAGGAAAGCAGCAGAATACCGACCCTGGACTTCAGAAAAGCAGACTTTGACAACCTCAGGGAACTGATGGGCAGGATCCCCTGGGAGAATAACATGAGGGGGAAAGGAGTCCAGGAGAGCTGGCTGTATTTTAAAGAATCCTTATTGAGGTTACAGGGACAAACCATCCCGATGTGTAGAAAGAATAATAAATGTGGCAGGCGACCAGCTTGGCTTAACAGTGAAATCCTTGCTGATGTTCAACACAAAAAAGAAGCTTACAAGAAGTGGAAGATTGGACAAATGACCACGGAGGAGTATAAAGATATTGGTCGGGCATGCAGGAGTGAAATCAGGAAGACCAAATCACATCTGGAGTTGCAGCTAGCAAGAGATGTTAAGAGTAACAAGAAGGGTTTCTTCAGGTATGTTAGCAACAAGAAGAAAGTCAAGGAAAGTGTGGGCCCCTGACTGAATGAGGGAAGCAACCTAGTGACAGAGGATGTGGAAAAAGCTAATGTACTCAATGCTTTTTTTGCCTCTGTCTTCACTAACAAGGTCAGCTCCCAGACTACTGCACTGGGCAGCACAGCATGGGGAGGAGGTGACCAGCCCTCTGTGAAGAAAGAAGTGGTTCGGGACTATTTAGAAAAGCTGGATGAGCACAAGTCCATGGGGATGGATGCGCTGCATCCAAGAGTGCTAAAGGAGTTGGCGGATGTGATTGCAGAGCCATTGGCCATTATCTTTGAAAACTCATGGTGATCGGGGGAAGTCCCGGACGACTGGAAAAAGGCTAATGTAGTGCCCATCTTTAAAAAAGGGAAGAAAGAGGATCCTGGGAACAACAGGCCAGTCAGCCTCACCTCAGTCCCCGGAAAAATCATGGAGCAGGTCCTCAAGGAATCAATTGTGAAGCACTTAGAGGAGAGGAAAGTGATCAGGAACAGTCAGCATGGATTCACCAAGGGCAAGTCATGCCTGACTAATCTAATAGCTTTCTATGATGAGATAACTGGCTCTGTGGATGAAGGGAAAGCAGTGGACGTATTGTTCCTTGACTTTAGCAAAGCTTTTGACACGGTCTCCCACAGTATTCTTGCCAACAAGTTAAAGAAGTATGGGCTGCATGAATGGACAATAAGGCGGATAGAAAGCTGGCTAGATTGTCGGGCTCAACGGGTAGTGATCAATGGCTCCATGTCTAGTTGGCAGCCAGAATCAAGTGCCATTGTTGCCAAGAAGGCCAATGGCATTTTGGAATGTATAAATAGGGGCATTGCTAGCAGATTGAGGGACGTGATCATTCCCCTCTATTCGACATTGGTGAGGCCTCATCTGGAGTACTGTGTCCAGTTTTGGGCCCCACACTACAAGAAGGATGTGGAAAAATTGGAAAACGTCCAGTGGAGGGCAACAAAAGCAATTAGGGGACAGGAACACATGACTTATGAGGAGAGGCTGAGGGAACTGGGGATGTTTAGTCTGCGGAAGAGAACAATGAGGGGGGATTTGCTAGCTGCTTTCAACTACCTGAAAGGGGGTTCCAAAGACAATGGATCTAGACTGTTCTCAGTTGTAGCAGATGGCATAATGAGGAATAATGGTCTCAAGTTGCAGTGGGGGAGATTTAGGTTGGATATTAGGAAAAACTTTTTCACAAGGAGGGTGGTGAAACACCTAGGGAGGTGGTGGAATCTCCTTCCTTTTAAGTTTTTAAGGTCAGGCTTGACAAAGCCCTGGCTGGGATGATTTAGTTGGGGATTGGTCCTACTTTGAGCAGGGGGTTGGACTAGATGACCTCCTGAGGTCCTTTCTAACCCTGATATTCTATGATTCTATGATTCTATGATCTGTGTTGAAGATGATTCTTAGGTTGCAGGCCTGAGTGACAGGGAGAATGGTGGTGGTGTCCAGGGTGATCAAGAAAGGAGGTAGTGGGGAGGGTTTTTTGGAGGGGAAGTTAAGAGCTCTGTTCTACCATGTTTAGCTTGAGATGACAGACATCCATGAGGAGATGTTATGAGACAGGCTGAGCATTTAGTTTGGACAGATGGAGTCAGGTCTGGAGTAGAGAGGTAGATCTGAGAGCTGTCAGCATAGTGATGGTAATTGAATCTGTGTTTGTGGATGAGATTACCTGGAGATAAGGTGGAGAGGGCAAGGAGAAGGGGACCAAGAACAGAGCCCTGTGGAACCCCCCACAGAAAGCTGGAGGTGCGATTAGGTTTTTGGCTCTTTACGGAACATTTGGTTCAAGTTCTCAAGCTCTTCTCTGCAAGCATAAGGGCTATAAGAGCTGCCATACTGGGTCAGACCATGATCCATCTTGCCCAGTGTCCTATCTCCAACAGTGTCCCATACCAGAGCTTCAGTGGGAGGGTGCAGAACAGAACAATTATGGAGTGATGCATCCTTGTCTTCCACTTTCAGCTTCTGGCAATCAGAGGCTTAGAGTCACCCTGAGCACTGGGTTGCATCCCTTACCATCCTGGCTCATAGCCATTGATGGACTTATTCTCCATGAATTTATCCAGTTCTTTTTTCAACCTTGTTATATTTTGGCCACCACAGCATTCCATGGCAATGAGTTTTACAAATTAGTTGTGCGTTGGGTGAAAGCTATTTCCTCTTGTTTATATTAAACCTGCTGCCTATTAATTCTCATAAGGAAACCGTTCCATACCACTGATCATCGTTGTTCCCCTTTTCTGAACCTTTTCCATTTCCACTATATCTTTTTGGGACGGGGTGCCCAGAACTGAACACAGTATTCAAAGGATGGATGCACCATGGATGTTGATGGTGGCATTATATTTTCTGCCTTATTTTCTATCCCTTTCCTACTAGTTCCTAACATTCTGTTAGCCTTTTTGCCCCTGCTGCCCATTGAGTGGACTATCCACAATGACTCCAAGGTCTCTTTCTTGAGTTGTAATAGCTAATTTAGACCCTATCATTCTATTTGTATAATTGGGATTATGTTTTCCCTATGTGCAGTGCTTTAAATTTATAACATTGTATTTTACCCATCATTTTGTTGCCCAATTTTGTGAATTCCCTCTGTAAATCCCCACAGTCTGCTTTGGACTTAACTATCTTGCATAATTTTGTATCGTGTGCAAACTTTGCCACTTCACAGTTTATCCCTTCTTCCAGATCATTAATGAATATGTTGAACAGTGCAGGTCCCAGTACCGATCTTTGGGGGACCCCTCTCTTCATCTCTCTCCATTGTGAAAATTGACCGACTCTGTGCTTCCTCCCTTTCAACCAGTTACTGATCCATGAGAGGTTTTTCCCTCTTATCCCATGGCTACTTAGTTTCCTTCAGAACCTTTACCACTTAAATTTATCATTTTTTTTAAAACAGTTTCTCACCTAACCTCAAGTCTCCAGTGCTTTAAGAATAACCCCAAATAGCATGAGACTCATGATAAAATAATGAGTTAGCCCTGCTGGGGATACAGAGTAGAGAAAAGGTGTTTTTTGAGCTGCATTTTACAGGTGAATTGAGAGAACAGTGTGACTAAGGGAGATGGGCAGGGTATTCTAGACAGCTGGTTTGAGAGCAGCAAAGGATCAACCTCTGAAAGAGGAGAAGAGGAAGTGGGGTTGGGAAGAGGTGAGAATTGGCAGAGCAGAGAGATGTGGGTGAGAGCAGGTTGAACTGGAATGTGAATCACCACATACCCTGTGCAATTCTCATTTACATCAAAGGAAATTATGAGCGGAGCACAGGCACTGATCCAGCAAAGCACATAAGCAAATCCTTAACTTGCAGCGTACGAACAGTAGAGCAGAGCAAAATTTTTCAGGTGAACTTTTTCAAGCTAAACATGCAGTTTCAGCGACACTGAAACAGTTTTGCAAATTCATGTTGATTTCACTTGTTTTTTCCCACTTTTCAAAATCGCCAGTGAGTGGAACAATCCATTATTCGCCCAGCTCTAATAAGCAGTCCCTTTGACAGCAATGGGAGACATGGGGGTTGGATCAGCTCTTCACACAGAAGTGAAAAAAGAACAGATTCTCTCACATCATTTTCTTACCAGCATTGTTTTTTTTTATCCCCTCTACGTGTCTTCATTTCTTCATTCTCCTAAACATTTGGGTGTAGATTGGAAGTAATAACTGATGCATATGCCTTTGAACCAGAATCTAAGCCATGGTTTGACCCCTAGGTTTGCACATAAAAATGTTTTAAAGGGGGTGTTGAAAAATTAGAGTGCGTTCAGAAAAAACCCTCAATAATGATTCAAGGTCTGGAGGACATGCCTGAAGTGGGAGACTTAAATAATGCCTTTGAGTTCCCTTATGAAAAGGAAGGTAGAGAGCTCTTCAGTTTAGAAGACAAAAGGTATGAAAGGATCTAATGGTTGGAAGTCGAAGCAGGGTAAATTTAACTTCCTCCCTTTTTTTTTCTGCCTGTCCTTCCTGAGGAAGCTGCACCCTTCTATACCAATATTCCCATCCTGTATATTATCCCACCAAGTTTTTGTGATTCCAACTATCTCATAGTTGTGTTTCTTTCACTAGTATTTCTAGTTCTTCTTGTTTATTCCCCATACTTCTTGCATTAGAATACAGACATCTAAGGTAGAATACAGACATCTCTTGTCTCTCCCTTGTCCCTGCTATAATGGCCCATGCTCCCCCCCGAATCCAACCCTTCTCCCAGGTCTCCATGTTTTTGACTTACCTGTGGGCTTTTGTCTCCTGCCCCCATCAAACCTAGTTCAAAGCCCTCTTCAGTCGGTTAGCCAGTCTGTAGCCTAATCTGTCCTGATTAGACCAGGCCAGAGAGATGACACCCCCACCTCCAATGGCTCCCGTTACACCCTAACTGCGCCTGGGATGTACAACTTCATCTCCCCTCTCCCAGATGTGTCTTTTCCCTTTCCTACATTATTTCTCCTCTTTCCTATCCTTTCCCTTTTTTCTCTGTCTAATAAGAAGCTGGCTTAGCCGGACAAAACTGCATATTTTACAACATTGCTGTAAAGCTGTGACCAGCAAGAAGCAGCTAAAAGCAGTGCCCATAACAGCCTAATCATTGTATAAGTTTGCCAGGTCTCAGTGTGGCTGACAAGACCATGTGCTTTAACACTTTTCCCTCCTTTTAATTAATCTTTAATAAAAAGGTTAAAAAGATGTCTAATGGTGTGTTTGCCATGGTATTAAGAAGGCTGAAGTCTCTGTAAACCGAACCCCAAACCCCATTTACTGTTGGAGACAAATAGGGTCATATAAACACCTTTGAGGCTTTGGGCCCATTTATTCCATCTAAATTAATACAACCAGACTTGGGCAAGTCACTTAGTTTCTCTGTGTCTTGGTTTCCCCATCTATGAAATTGACCTAGACTTGAGGTGGCTGAAAGTCTGGTACTTACCTAAGGCAGGAAACTGACAGACATTAGCCTGACTAGAGACAGGAGCCTGAGTTGCCTGAGCCTGTCAGAACCCTTGAGTGAAGGAGGAATGTGACAGCCCCCAGACAGAGGGGCTGGTGAAGGGACAGGAGCCTGAGACAAGATGTGGGGACAATTGTAATGGGTGAGCCATGCTTGTGAAGAAGAAGCAGCCATCCGAGCCCAGCCAGGCTGAAGGTTTGGTTTTTCTTTACATTTCCGTTGGAATTTGATAAAGGACTTTGTGGCTCCGGAAAGGCAAGACCCTGCAAAGTTGTCCGGGAAGAGTACCAGCACACTCCTACCTAGGCCAAAAGGCAACTGGGGGACTGAGGCAATGCCATAGCCAGCCAGGAGGGGGGATGTTTGAGCAGCAACTTTGCCAACCTTCCCTTATTTTTGATGAACTAAACAGTTTTTGAAAACTTCTGCCTCTTCTGTATCATTAACAACTTTATCGTCTCCATCGATTAATGGGCCTATACCAGTGTTAGTATTTCTTTGACTCTTAATATAATCCCCCCCGCCGCCCCTTCTTCTTGTCTTTAGCTCTGCCAGCCATGGATTTTACCTTAATGGCTTTGGCTTCCTTTATCCATTTTTTTTTTAAATATCAGAACTTTTGCTTTATATTCATTGCTCTCTATTTTCCCCTTTTTCTATTTGTTATATATTGGCCTTTATATTTCTAATTGCTGCTTTCACTCTGCCACTGAACCAGACTGGGTTTTCAACCAAAGTTGTTCTCTTTTGATTGTGGAATTGAGGATTTGCGGCCATGTAATAAACTACTCTTGAAGACATCCACATTTTCATAGAATATTAGGGTTTGAAGAGACGTCAGGAAGTCATCTAGTCCAACCCCCTGCTCAAACCAGGACTAACACCAACTAAATCATCCCAGCCAAGGCTTTGTCAAGCTGGGCCTTAAAATCCTCTAAGGATGGAGATTCCACCACCTCCCTAGGTAACGCATTCCAGTGCTTCACCACCCTCCACGTGAAATAGTGTTTCCTAATATCCAACCTAGACCTCCCCCACTGCAACTTGAGACCGTTGCATCTTGTTCTATCATTTGCCACCATTGAGAACAGCCAAGCTCCATCCTCTTTGGAACCCCCTTCAGGTAGTTGAAGGCTGATATCAAATCCCCCCTCACTCTTCTCTTCTGCAGGCTAAATAACCCTAGTTCCCTCAGCCTCTCCTAGTAAGTCATGTGCCCCAGCCCCCTAATCATTTTCGTTGCCCTCCGCTGGACTCTCTCCAATTTGTCCACATACCTTCTGTAGTGGGGGGACAAAAACTGGACGCAATACTGAAGGTGTGGCCTCACCAGTGCCAAATAGAGGGGAATAATCACTTCCTTCGATCTGCTGGCAATGCTCCTACTAATACAGCCCAATATGTCATTAGCCTTTTTGGCAACAAGGGCACACTGCTGACTCATGTCCAGCTTCTCATCCACTGTAATCCCCATGTCCTTTCTGCAGAACTGCTGCTTAGCCAGTTGGTCCCCAGCCTGTAACAGTGCATGGGATTCTTCCTTCCTAAGTGCAGGACTCTGCACTTGTCCTTGTTAAACCTCCTCAGATTTCTTTTGGCCCAATCTTCCAATTTGTCTAGGTCACTCTGGACCCTATTCCTACCCTCCATCATATCTACCTCTCCCCCCATCTTAGTGTCATCTGCGAAATTGCTGAGGGTGCAATTAATCCCATCATCCAGATCATTAATAAAGATGTTGAACAAAACCGGCCCCAGGACCAACCCCTGGGACACTCCGCTTGATACCAGCTGCCAACGAGACATCGAGCCATTGATGACTAACCATTGAGCCCGACAATCTAGACAGCTTTCTATCCACCTTATAGTCCATTCATCCAGTCCATACTTTTTTAACTTGCTGGCAAGAATACTGTGGGAGACCATGTCAAAAGCTTTTGCTTTGCTCTGCTTTTGCTTTTTCATTCATAGTTTTCTGGCTAAATTTTTCCTCCCAATAATTTTTATCATTATTTTCTTCAACTTTGGGGAATTAGCCCCAATTAATCACTGAAATAATTTACCGAGGGAGTTGGTCTTTAAATCAAGACCAGATATGTATTGAAACAGGATGAGGGTAAGTTGGAAAGGGTTCAGAAAAGAGCTCAAGAATGATTTGAGGAAAAAACACCTTAATGAAGGAGCTAAATCTATTTCATTCCTCCAGGAGAAAGTTAAGTCATGATATGATCTGGGTCTTTAAGTAGTACTGTCATGGATGGTTATAAACTGTTCAGGAAGGACAGGCAGGGCAGAAAAGGTGGGGGAGTAGCACTGTATGTAAGGGAGCAGTATGACTGCTCAGAGCTCCGGTATGAAACTGCAGAAAAACCTGAGTGTCTCTGGATTAAGTTTAGAAGTGTGTGCAACAAGAGTGATGTAGTGGTGGGAGTCTGCTATAGACCACCGGACCAGGGGGATGAGGTGGATGAGGCTTTCTTCCGGCAGCTCACGGAAGCTACTAGATCGCATGCCCTGATTCTCATGGGTGACTTTAATTTTCCTGATATCTGCTGGGAGAGCAATACAGCGGTGCATAGACAATCCAGGAAGTTTTTGGAAAGCGTAGGGGACAATTTCCTGGTGCAAGTGCTAGAGGAGCCAACTAGGGGGGGCGCTTTTCTTGACCTGCTGCTCACAAACCGGGTAGAATTAGTGGGGGAAGCAAAAGTGGATGGGAATCTGGGAGGCAGTGACCATGAGTTGGTTGAGTTCAGGATCCTGACGCAGGGAAGAAAGGTAAGCAGCAGGATACGGACCCTGGACTTCAGGAAAGCAGACTTCGACTCCCTCAGGGAACGGATGGCCAGGATCCCCTGGGGGACTAACTTGAAGGGGAAAGGAGTCCAGGAGAGCTGGCTGTATTTCAAGGAATCCCTGTTGAGGTTACAGGGACAAACCATCCCAATGAGTCGAAAGAATAGTAAATATGGCAGGCGACCAGCTTGGCTTAATGGTGAAATCCTAGCAGATCTTAAACATAAAAAAGAAGCTTACAAGAAGTGGAAGGTTGGACATATGACCAGGGAAGAGTATAAAAATATTGCTCAGGCATGTAGGAATGTTATCAGGAGGGCCAAATCGCACCTGGAGCTGCAGCTAGCCAGAGATGTCAAGAGTAACAAGAAGGGTTTCTTCAGGTATGTTGGCAACAAGAAGAAAGCCAAGGAATGTGTGGGCCCCTTACTGAATGAGGGAGGCAACCTAGTGACAGAGGATGTGGAAAAAGCTAATGTACTCAATGCTTTTTTTGCCTCTGTTTTCACTAACAAGGTCAGCTCCCAGACTGCTGCGCTGGGCATCACAACATGGGGAAGAGATGGCCAGCCCTCTGTGGAGATAGAGGTGGTTAGGGACTATTTAGAAAAGCTGGACGTGCACAAGTCCATGGGGGCCGGACGAGTTGCATCCGAGAGTGCTGAAGGAATTGGCGGCTGTGATTGCAGAGCCATTGGCCATTATCTTTGAAAACTCGTGGCGAACCGGGGAAGTCCCGGATGACTGGAAAAAGGCTAATGTAGTGCCAATCTTTAAAAAAGGGAAGAAGGAGGATCCTGGGAACTACAGGCCAGTCAGCCTCACCTCAGTCCCTGGAAAAATCATGGAGCAGGTCCTCAAAGAATCAATCCTGAAGCACTTGCATGAGAGGAAAGTGATCAGGAACAGCCAGCATGGCTTCACCAAGGGAAGGTCATGCCTAACTAATCTAATCGCCTTTTATGATGAGATTACTGGTTCTGTGGATGAAGGGAAAGCAGTGGATGTATTGTTTCTTGACTTTAGCAAAGCTTTTGACACGGTCTCCCACAGTATTCTTGTCAGCAAGTTAAGGAAGTATGGGCTGGATGAATGCACTATAAGGTAGATAGAAAGCTGGCTAGATTGTCGGGCTCAACGGGTAGTGATCAATGGCTCCATGTCTAGTTGGCAGCCGGTATCAAGTGGAGTGCCCCAAGGGTCGGTCCTGGGGCCGGTTTTGTTCAATATCTTCATAAATGATCTGGAGGATGGTGTGGATTGCACTCTCAGCAAATTTGCGGATGATACTAAACTGGGAGGAGTGGTAGATACGCTGGAGGGGAGGGATAGGATACAGAAGGACCTAGACAAATTGGAGGATTGGGCCAAAAGAAATCTGATGAGGTTCAATAAGGATAAGTGCAGGGTCAGAAGGACCCAATGCACAGCTACAGACTAGGGGCCGAATGGCTAGGCAGCAGTTCTGCGGAAAAGGACCCAGGGGTGACAGTGGACGAGAAGCTGGATATGAGTCAGCAGTGTGCCCTTGTTGCCAAGAAGGCCAATGGCATTTTGGGATGTATAAGTAGGGGCATAGCGAGCAGATCGAGGGACGTGATCGTTCCCCTCTATTCGACATTGGTGAGGCCTCATCTGGAGTACTGTGTCCAGTTTTGGGCCCCACACTTCAAGAAGGATGTGGATAAATTGGAGAGAGTCCAGCGAAGGGCTACAAAAATGATTAGGGGACTGGAACACATGAGTTATGAGGAGAGGCTGAGGGAGCTGGGATTGTTTAGCCTGCAGAAGAGAAGAATGAGGGGGGATTTGATAGCTGCTTTCAACTACCTGAAAGGGGGTTCCAAAGAGGATGGCTCTAGACTGTTCTCAATGGTAGCAGATGACAGGACAAGGAGTAATGGTCTCAAGTTGCAGTGGGGGAGGTTTAGATTGGATATTAGGAAAAACTTTTTCACTAAGAGGGTGGTGAAACATTGGAATGCGTTACCTAGGGAGGTGGTAGAATCTCTTTCCTTAGAGGTTTTTAAGGTCAGGCTTGACAAAGCCCTGGCTGGGATGATTTAACTGGGAATTGGTCCTGCTTCGAGCAGGGGGTTGGACTAGATGACCTTCTGGGGTCCCTTCCAACCCTGATATTCTATGATTCTATGTACTTGGTAGTATATTTAGAGATGCATGTGTTTTATTAACTCTGTTTTTCCTAGAGCTCCAGGAAGAAATCCCAGCCAGTGTTTCACCCTAGCTGAGATTTGGGGGTGTGTGTCATAAATATAAAGGGAAGGATAAACCCCTTTAAAATCCCTCCTGGCCAGAGGAAAAATCCTCTCACCTGTAAAGGGTTAAGAAGCTAAAGGTAACCTTGCTGGCACCTGACCAAAATGACCAATGAGGAGACAAGATACTTTCAAAAGCTGGGAGGAGGGAGAGAAACAAAGGGTCTGGGTCTGTCTATATGCTGCTTTTGCCGGGGATAGACCAGGAATGGAGTCTTAGAACTTTTAGTAAGTAATCTAGCTAGGTATGTGTTAGATTATGATTTCTTTAAATGGCTGAGAAAAGAATTGTGCTGAATAGAATAACTATTTCTGTCTGTGTCCTTTTTGTAACTGAAGATTTTGCCTAGAGGGATTCTCTATGTTTTGAATCTAATTACCCTGTAAGGTATCTACCATCCTGATTTTACAGAGGGGATTCCTTTACTTCTACTTACTTCTATTTCTATAAAAAGTCTTCTTGTAAGAAAACTCAATGCTTTTTCGTTGTTCTCAGATCCAAGGGTTTGGGTCTGTGGTCACCTATGCAAATTAGTGAGGATTTTTACCAAACCTTTCCCAGGAAGTGGGGTGCAAGGGTTGGGAGGATTTTGGGGGGAAAGATGTGTCCAAACTACATTTCCCAGTAAACCCAGTTAGTTTGGTGGTGGCAGTGGATATTCCAAGGACAAAGGATGAAATTAATTTGTACCTTGGGGAAGTTTTAACCTAAGCTGGTAAAAGTAAGCTTAGAAGGTTTTCATGCAGGTCCCCACATCTGTACCCTAGAGTTCAGGGTGGGGGAGGAACCTTGACAACAACCAGTTGTTCTAGTCTATGGGAGCCATCAAGATTCTCAACCACCATCAATGGCCCACACTTTGCATAATTACAATAGGGCCTCAGAGTTATACTTCATATTTCTAGCTTCAGATACAAGAATGATACATGCATACAAATAGGAGGAATATATTCAGTAGGTTATAACCTTTGTTATGATACCTTACAAGAGACCTTTTGCAGAAAGCATATTCCAGCTCCATCATATTCACACTCATCAGCATATTCCATAAAACACATGGAGTGCAACATCGCAGGCACCATTTTTATACAGGGCCTCGCACAAAGCGTTCCTGGTCTATGACTAGGACTTTCTAGGCACTCTGGTAAAACAAATAATAGCTGCCCAATTTGAACCCATTACTCTTCAGCCCAGGGTGCCCCACGTTTTCTATGGTATATCATTTCTAGTGTATTCCCCTTTCATAAACTAAGTTACATGACAGTTTAAAAAATTGAGAAATCAACTCCAAATAGACAACACCATATGGACCTGCATTATGGTGAATGTATGTAAGTTAAGACTGTCAGAGCCAGCTTTTCCCCTTTCTTTTATAGAGAGATCACAGAGTGTCTTTTTTCCCTTCACACCTTCTAGCTCTGGGACTTACATAAGGGATATGGGGAGTGGGATTGGGGCAGGGGGCAACCTTATTACCAGATTTGTTTGTTTTCCAACATTGCAGTTGGGGCATTTGAACTAGGGTGACCAGATGTCCCGATTTTATATGGACAGTCCTGATTTTTTGGTCTTTTTTTTATATAGGCTCCTATTACGTGTCATCCCAGTCCCAATTTTTCACATTTGCTGTCTGGTCACCTTAATTTGAGCTCTCCTAGTTAGGAAGGGTGCATAGATCATCAAGCCACAATTTTAACTGTATATTAAATATGTTTGTCTGGTGACTATCACTTACAGTGGGCGAGTAGCCTGGAGCTGAGACTATCATACACATTTACTGCTGAGATCAGTTCAGGAAAGTTTCAGTTACCCCCAAACAATATTATAAATTAGTCTCTGCTATACCTTTTAATCATCGCCTCTGTGTGTTCTCATCCCCCCTTAGAAATGGGGATCAGAGAGTTTTTAGTGTATCTAGATCCCAAAGAGAGAAAAACCATTGCCCCTTGTAACGCAGGAAACATGTTCAGTGACAAGGCTCACTGATACAAGTTTTTTTCTGATGTTGTAGCCAAGTTTGAACCATCCCCCCTCCCCTCTCTCCTCTCCTCTCCTCTCCTTCCCCCTCACCCCCCACAGTGCTTTACCTCTCCCCTTCCGGCTCTGCTCACAGGACATATTGTATCTCCTACAGCTGCAAATCCTTCTGCCTTCTACAACAGCCTTCCAGGATGCTGCTGCTGCTGCTTTACCCAGAGGGTTGGGAGCTCCTCTGCTTTCTTCAGCTTACAAAACAGTCTCAGATGCTCTTGCACAAAGTGTTGGAGTGGCAAAGGAATGAGAGTAAAGCAAAGAATGAGTTCAGTCCCCTTCTGTGTGTGTGGAGGCATGCATACAAATGGGTCAGTAAGTCACCATTAAGGGAAGAACAACCTAGCAAAGTTTTACAGGAACTGATTTTGTGGAGATCAGCTTGTCACAAAGCAGTGAGAGGAACACATGAAAAAAATCAAAGTGAAACTAAAGCCTTTAGTGCACAGGAGAGAACAAGACCCGGTCTACACTAGGAGTTGAGGTCGAATTTAGCAGTGTTAAATCGATTTAACCCTTCATCCATCCACAAAATAGAGCCCTTTTTTTTATTTAAAGGGCTCTTAAAATCGATTTATTTACTCCACCCCCGACAAGGGGATTAGCACTGAAATCGGCCTTGCCGGGTCGAATTTGGGGTACTGTGGACGCAATTAGAAGGTACTGGCCTCCGGGAGCTATCCCAGAGTGCTCCATTGTGACCGCTCTGGACAGCACTCTCAACTCAGATGCACTGGCCAGGTAGACAAGAAAAGGCCCGCGAACTTTTGAATTTCATTTCCTGTTTGGCCAGTGTGGCAAGCTGCAGGTGAGCGCAGAGCTCATCAGCAGAGGTGACCATGATGGACTCCCAGAATCGTGAAAGAGCTCCATCATGGACCGAACGGGAGGTATGGGATCTGATTGCTGTATGGGGAGAGGAATCCGTGCTATCAGAACTCCGTTCCAGTTTTCGAAATGCCAAAACATTTGTCAAAATCTCCCAGTTCATGAAGGACAGAGGCCATAACAGGGACCCAAAGCAGTGCCATCTGAAACTTAAGGAGCTGAGGTAAGCCTACCAGAAAACCAGAGAGGCAAAGGGCTGCTCTGGGTCAGAGCCCCAAACATGCCGCTTCTATGATGAGCTGCATGCCATTTTAGGAGGTTCAGCCACCACTACCCCAACCGTGTTGTTTGACTCCTTCAATGGAGATGGAGGCAACACGGAAGCAGGTTTGGGGAACGAGGAAGATGATGATGATGAGGTTGTAGATAGCTCACAGCAAACAAGCGGAGAAACCGGTTTTCCTGACAGCCAGGAACTGTTTCTCACTCTGGACCTGGAGCCAGTACCCCCCGAACCCACCCAAGGCTGCCTCCCGGACCCACCAGGTGGAGAAGGGACCTCTGGTGAGTGTAACTTTTTAAATAGTATACATGGTTTAAAAGCAAGGGTGTTTAATGATTAATTTGCCCTGGCATTCGCGTCCAGTACAGCTACTGGAAAAGTCTGTTAATGTGTCTGGGGATGGAGTGGAAATCCTCCAGGGACATCTCCATAAAGCTCTCCTGGATGTACTCCCAAAGCCTTATCAAAAGGTTTCTGGGGAGGGCAGCCTTATTCCGTCCACCATGGTAGGACACTTTACCACTCCAGGCCAGTAGCACGTACTCGGGAATCATTGTAGAACAAAGCATTGCAGTGTATGTTTGCGGCATTCAAACAACATCCTTTCTTTATCTCTCTGTGTTATCCTCAGGAGAGTGATATCATTCATGGTCACTTCATTGAAATAGGGTGCTTTTTTCAAGGGGACATTCAGAGGTGCCTGTTCCTGCTGGGCTGTTTGCCTGTGGCTGAACAGAAATGTTCCCCGCTGTTAGCCACGGGAAGCGGGGAGGGGTTAGCCACGCGGTGGGGGGAGGCAAAATGCGACCTTGTAATGAAAGCACATGTGCTATGTATGTAATCTTAACAGCAAGGATTACCATGAAAGAGTGTATCCATTGTTCTATAAAATATGTCTTTTTAAATACCACCTTTTTTTTTCTCCACCAGCTGCATGTGTTTCAAGGATCATAGGATCTTCTCTTTCCCAGAGGCTAGGGAAGATTAGAAGGCGAAAAAAATGCACTCGCAATGAAATCTTCTCTGAGCTCATGCTGTCCTCCCACAGTGACAGAGCACAGACGAATGCGTGGAGGCACACAATGTCAGAGTGCAGGAAAGCACAAAATGACCAGGAGGAGAGGTGGCGGGCTGAAGAGAGTAAGTGGCGGGCTGAAGACAGGGCTGAAGCTGATAGGTGGTGGCAGCGTGATGAGAGGAGGCAGGATTCAATGTTGAGGCTGCTGGAGGATCAAACTAATATGCTCCAGCATATGGGTGAGCTGCAGGAAAGGCAGCAGGAGCACAGACCGCCGCTACAGACCCTGTGTAACTAACCGTCCTCCTCCCCAAGTTCTATAGCCTCCTCACCCAGATGCCCAAGAACGCGGTGGGGGGTTCTCCGGCGACCCAGCCACTCCACCCCAGAGGATTGCCCAAGCAACAGAAGGCTAGCATTCAATCAGTTTTAAAGTTTTAAACTTTTAAAGTGCTGTGTGGCCTTGTCCTTCCCTACTCCACCACCCCACCCAGTGCTTTCCTCCTCCACCACCCCTCCCGGGCTACCTTGGCAGTTATCCCCCTATTTGTGTGATGAATTAATAAAGAATGCATGAATGTGAAGCAACAATGACTTTATTGCCTCTGTGAGCAGTGATTGAATGGGGGAGGGGCGGGTGGTTAGCTTGCAGGGAAGTAGAGTGAACCAAGTTGGTGGGGGGGTTTCATCAAAGAGAAACAAACAGAACTTTCACACCGTAGCCTGGCCAGTCATGAAACTAGTTTTCAAAGCTTCTCTGATGTGTACCGCGCCCTCCTGTGCTCTTCTAACCACCATGGTGTCTGTCTGTGCATAACCAGCGGCCAGGCAATTTGCCTCAACCTTCCACCCCGCCATAAACATCTCCCCCTTACTCTCACAGATATTGTGGAGCGCACAGCAAGTAGTAATAACAATGGGAATATTGGTTTTGCTGAGGTCTGACCAAGTCAGTGAGCTGCACCAGCGCGCTTTTAAACATCCAAATGCACATTCTACCACCATTCTGCACTTGCTCAGCCTGCAGTTGAACAGCTCCTGACTACTGTCCAGGCTGCCTGTGTACGGCTTCATGAGCCATGACATTAAGGGGTAGGCTGGGTCCCCAAGGATACATATAGGCATTTCAACATCCCTAACAGTTATTTTCTGCTCTGGGAATAAGTCCCTTCCTGCAGCTGTTGAAACAGATCAGAGTTCCTGAAGATGTGAGTGTCACGTACCTTTCCTGGCCACCCCACGTTGATGTTGGTGGAACGTCCCTTGTGATCCACCAATGCTTGCAGCACTATTGAAAAGTACCCCTTGTGGTTTATGTACTCACTGGCTTGGTGCTCCAGTGCCAAGATAGGGATATGGGTTCTGTCTATGGCCCCACCACAGTTAGGGAATCCCATTGCAGCAAAGCCATCCACTATGACCTGCACATTTCCCAGGGTCACTACCCTTGATATCAGCAGATCTTTGATTGCGTTGGCTACTTGCATCACAGCAGCCCCCACAGTAGATTTGTCCACTCCAAATTGATTCCCGACTGACCTGTAGCTGTCTGGCGTTGCAAGCTTCCACAGGGCTATTGCCACTCTCTTCTCAGCTGTGAGGGCTGCTCTCATCTTGGTATTCTTGCGCTTCAGGGCAGGGTAAAGCAAGTCACAAAGTTCCATGAAAGTGCCCTTACGCATGCGAAATTTTCGCAGCCACTGGGAATCGTCCCAGACCTGCAACACTATGTGGTCCCACCAGTCTGTGCTTGTTTCCCGGGCCCAGAATCGGCGTTCCATGGCATGAACCTGCCCCATTAGCACCATGATGCCCACATTGCCAGGGCCCCTGCTTTGAGAGAAGTCTGTGTCCATGTCCTCATCACTCTCATCACCGCGCTGACGTCGCCTACTCACCCGGTTTCGCTTGGCCAGGTTCTGGTGCTGCATATACTGCTGGATAATGCGTGTGGTGTTTAATGTGCTCCTAATTGCCAAAGTGATCTGAGCGGGCTCCATGCTTGCCGTGGTATGGCGTCTGCTCAGAAAAAAGGCACAGAACGATTGTCTGAGGTTGCCCTGATGGAGGGAGGGGCGACTGACAACATGGCTTACAGGGTTGGCTTATAGGGAATTAAAATCAACAAAGGGGGTTGCTTTACATCAAGGAGAAACAAAAACAACTGTCACACAGAATGGCCCCCTCAAGGACTGAACTCAAAACCCTGGGTTTAGCAGGCCAATGCTGAATCCAATGCTCAACCCACTGAGCTATCCCTCCCCTTGGTATTTCAGGCAGGACTGAATCTCCATTAAACTTTTCAAGGTGCCTCCGACAGACCTCACTGAAACAATTGTCTGCCGTTGATTTCATGGAGGGAGAGAAGGAGAGGGGAGCAAATGAATACAAAACAAATCTGGTCTATTTCTTGTTTTGATCCATGTTAGGATATAGAGATTCAGGCCTGTCTGCAAAGGCCTGTACTCTAAGAATTTAGGTGTATTCTTATCACTTGGCTAGTGATAGAGGTATAAAAGAAAGAATCAAAATCACTGTCTGCCGGTGTAAGGGCCTTCTCTTACTGTGACAGTCTGAGGCCCTGTTCTTAGGCTCAGGCCTTTGGCTAAGCAGCAGAGGCAGCCATAAGCTGGGAAGCAAACGGTCACATCCTCACATTCCAAACTAGTCACATTGAAATAAGGTGCTATTGGGCTGTTAGGCACTATCAGGACAGGATTGTATTCCTATCACCTCCAGAGAAAGGGAAGTGCCTAGAAAATGTAAAAGGAAACTTAGTTTGATAGCATCCTGTCTGGCAAGAACTCACTTATCAATAGCTGGGATGTGAAATCCTCACTTCTGTATTGTTTTGTCATTATAGTTCCCACTTTGCTGTTGTTTGTCTGTATAATCTCTGTCTGGTTCTGTGATTGTTCCTGTCTGCTGTATTATTAATTTTGCTGGGTGTAAACTAATTAAGGTGGTGGGATATAATTGGTTACATAATCATGTTACAATATGTTAGGATTGGTTAGTTAAATTTCAGGAAAATGATTGGTTAAGGTATAGCTAAGCAGAACTCAAGTTTTACTATATAATCTGTAGTCAATGAGGAAGTGACGGGGTGGGGGTGTGGGTGGGGGTGGGCATGTGGGTGTGTGAGATGGGAACAGGGAATGGGGGTAAGAAAATTGGAATCATGTTTTGCTAAAGGGGGAAATGGGAACAGGGAATGGGAGTAAGGAAGTTGGAATCATGTTTGGCTAAGGGTAGGAATGGGATCAGGGACACAGGTGTAAGGCTCTGTGGTGTCAGAGCTGGGAAGGAGGATACTAAGGAAGGAAACTGGAATCATGCTTGCTGGAAGTTCACCCCAATAAACATCGAATTGTTTGCACCTTTGGACTTCGGGTATTGTTGCTCTCTGTTCATGCGAGAAGGACCAGGGAAGTAAGTGGGTGAAGGAATAAGCCCCCTAACAATCCACTCCATCTATCTTTTTACATCTTTGGCTGGCAGCAGACGGTGCAGTAAGATTGCTAGCCATCCTCATCTCCTGGCTGCTTGGCAGAAAACAGTGCAATAGGACTGCGGGCAGGACTAAAGAGAATGACCTGGTCGAGTCACTCCTATTTCAGTCCCTGCATCCATGTCTGCCCAGGCGCTCCTGACCGACCTTTCCGAGGCAGCCAGGAGCACCTCGGACATGATGATGATGGTTATCAGGCCTATTGCACCATCTGCTGCCACAAGGCAATGAGCTGCTGCTGTGTAGCAATGCAGTACCGCGTCTGCCAGCACCCAGGAGACGTAGGGTGACAGTGAGCTGAGTGGGCTCCATGCTTGCCGTGGTATGGCATCTGCACAGGAAAAAAGGCGTGAAATGATTGTCTGCCGTTGGTTTCATGGAGGGAGGGAGGGAGGGAGGGCCTGATGACATGTACCCAGAACCAGCTGCGACAATGTTTTTGCCCCATTCGGCATTGTGATCTCAACCCAGAATTCCAATGGGCGGCGGAGACTGCGGGAACTGTGGGATAGCTACCCACAGTGCAACGCTCTGGAAATCGACGCTAGCCTCGGTACCGTGGAAGCGCTCCGCCGAGTTAATGCACTTAGAGCATTTTGTGTGGGGACACACACAATTGACTACATAAAAATGATTTCTAAAAAAACGACTTCTATAAATTCGACCTAATTTCGTAGTGTAGACATACCCTTGTTTGTCTGGAAAAGAGACAAAGATGGAGGAGGGGCAACAGGGCATGATTGAGGCTAGGCTGCTAGAGGCGAGTCACTCTCCTGTTTTGGAACTCAGGGGGAGAGCCCAGTCCTCTGGGCTCTGGATACCCCCAAGATAGACTTTGCTGAATGTGCCTAATTTCTGTGCTAACAGGATCTGTTCTTGCTGTGTTCCTGAGGATTAAAAAACCCTTGTGTTTTACTTCACTGGCTAAGAGTCACTAATGAATGCAAAGTGTGGGTGCATGGCCCCTTGGGGGACATGTAAGGATTCCCCAGGTGTCCCATCCAGGTGGACTCACTGTGGGGAGCTCACAACATGAAACAGGGGTGCTGAATGCTCCAAGGTCAGACCCAAGGAGGTGCTGAAGCCAAGGAATCTTGCCCTCATTACAGTGTGTCCTGAGGGGTGTCAAACTGCAAGAGGGTCCTGTCTGAACTTCATCCTGAGTGGTTCCAGAGCCTTGTACTCTGTGACAAGTACAACAGTGTGAACATGCATTTAAGGAAGCAAAGGAAATGTTGGCATCAGCTGAAGTTCTTATGAACTTTGATGCTTTGCTGCCATTGCATTTGGCCTGTGATGCTTCACCATATTGAGTGGGTGCAGTTTTTTCCCACGTTTTTGCGAATGGCATGGAGAAACCAGCTGCCTTTCCATCATGAACACTCCCTACTTCTGAGATGAACTAGGCACAAATAGATTGAGAAGCTCTCCGGATGACCTTCAGAATTTGGAAATTCTGTACTTAGCTGCATGGTAGACATTTTACCCTGCTGGCAGATCATTGCCTGCTTCTTTCAATTTCTGGACAAACATCAATCTCCATCATTAGCTGCTGCTTATATGTAATGATTGACATTGCTACTTTCAGCTCATTTCCATACTATTCAGTTCCAGAAAGGGGCTCAGCACGGCAATGCTGATGGGCAGTCAGACCTGCCATGTTCAAACTTTTATCATCCCAAAGAAATTTTAGATAAACTATTCTCTCTGATAGGTAGGTTTCTCATCACCAGCACAGACATAAAAAAGAAACAGCTAAGGATGGTGTGCTTTCTTTTTTGAAGGGGATAATACAACATGGTACAGTTTTGAATCAAAAGAATTCCTAGTTTACACAATTCTTGTCATGTCAAAGTGAATTATATGTGAAACACAGTTGCATCTTATAGGGGATGCAAGTGATCATTCGAAAATCACTTTAGTCTCAGATTTAGGAGTTTCTTCATGAAGGCCATTTTGGCATTGTATAAAGGAAGGCATAGACTGGAATAATGTATTGTGTCCACACACACACACACACACACACACACACACACATCACCAACAGTTCAGGCAATAAACTTAATACTGTTCATGTTCAGTTTTCCTCAACTTTTGTATACTGTCCACTGGACAAGATTACATTGCCCCGAAGATAATACCAGTGCACAAAAGAGTGTCCTTGCACCAGTGCACCAAAGGATGTCCTTGCACCGGGCGGCTACCGTTGGCTTTAGACCACAACATACAGAGTTCACCATTTGGAAGTTTATGCCAGAGTCTGTTTTCTTAGCTTCCTTCACATGGTAAAAAAACACTAAAGCTTTGTAGTCTGCATTTAATTGGCGAGGTGTTTCCCCGAACCAAATATTAGAACATGGTGGCTGCTGCAGAGGAGGAGCAATGCTGTCAGCTACCTGGTGCTGTAAGCTGGTTTTGGCTTGGGTCCCCACTGAAGATTTTGCATTGTTGCTGAGTACCTGTAAAGACATGTCCCTTTCCTGGTACAACTTCGTGAGACTTGATGTTATGGCATTTACTAGCTTTGAATTGATAACGTAATTCCTTTAACTATTCCTAAACAAAACCTCAGAATGACACATGTTCTGCAAATTCAAAATCAAATAGTTAACAAGATTTGTTCTAGTAGAGACATATACACACCCCTTTGATGGGAGGGGATAATCTTCATGATTATCCGAACACCATGTTACTTTAACTAGAACTTGATTTTATATTTTGTTTGATTATAAGAACCAAACAATATTATTATATTACAGTGTATATATATATAAATGTTAGTTACAATTGTTCGTTGACAAACACACCTATATTTATGACTGATTTTGCAAAGTTTGAACCATCACTGATGTTTTATAAGGACACACCCATGGGGTTATAGATGCATAGATATTAAGGTCAGAAGGGACCATTATGATCATCTAGTCTGACCTTCTGCACAACGCAGGCCACAGAATTTCACCTATCCACGCCTGCGAAAAACCTCTCACCTATGTCTGAGCTACTGAAGTCCTCAAATCATGGTTTAAAGACTTCAAGGAGCAGAGAATCCTCCAGCAAGTGACCCGTGCCCCATACTACAGAGGAAGACGAAAAACCTCCAGGGCCTCTTACAATCTGCCTTGGAGGAAAATTCCTTCCCGACCCCAAATATGGCGATCAGCTAAACCCTGAGCATATGAGCAAGATTCACCAGCCAGATACTACAGAAAATTCTTTCTTGGGTAACTCAGATCCCACCCCATCTAACATCCCATCACAGGCCATTTTGCCTATTTACCATGAATATTTAATTACCAAAACCATGTTATCTCATCATACCATCTCCTCCATAAACTTATCCAGTTTAATCTTAAAGCCAGATAGATCTTTTGCCCCCACTGCTTCCCTTGGAAGGCTATTCCAAAACTTCACTCCTCTGATGGTTAGAAACCTTTGTCTAGGTTATACCCTAATTATAAATAGTGCGGTATCACAAAGGAAAATGTTTTATTATTAATATTTGTATAATCATTTTGCACATACTTGTGTGCATAAAAATATAAATAAAAATATTGTTGCAACAAAAACTCCACAACCCCCCCCCCCTACAATTTAGTCACGTGACACAAAACATAGAACCTACAGACAAGTAATGTCAACATACTAACAAACCAAACCACCAATGGATTAAATGTTGTTCACAGCAGGTCCAGGAAACCTAAAGGTTGAAATCATTAACTGTTCCAGGTTTACACCTTGGTTTGCCTATAAAAGAGACCTAATGATCTAGTTAGGAGCCAAATACGTTTTCTTGCATCTTTAAACCCTAGATTAAAACACAAGTGGGCAAGAGAGAGAAAAATATTAACATACATTAACTTTATTTATTTAGGCTAGGTAAAGGGAAAATTACAAGATAAACTGAATATTTTCTTTTAGTGAATTAAGAATTGTAACAATATCTATGATTTAGATTGTGGGTAGCAAAGGCTGCTGCATTTTTGCTTTGATAATTCCTGTGTAAAGCAGAAAGATTACACATTGCTGGGTATGTCTGAAATAGCAGCTAACTTAATACCTGTTTTTGGAATCATGATGCACAGCAACTGATTGAAACCCCAAAGTTTTGTGACTGCAATTTGACTTATACAAATATGCAAGTAATAAAACAATATTAATACCTGAATTTTACCTAAGGTGTAGACATAGCCCAAAGAATCTAAAAGGATGCTGAATTAGGTGTTCTGTGGGTTTTTAATATTATTCTGTTAGAAGCAATCCACTTTGCCCATCTCCTTTTTTTTCCCTCCCGAATGCTCAGAAGCATTTCCCCTATGGTGTCCACAGCAATTTTTTAGCTGCTAGTCAAAGATTCAGTGAGTTTTGTTTCCTGTTGGCTTACAGATCATAAATTAAAAGCACAGTGACTGTCAGCCCGGCAGAGTACAAGATTTGGGTTACGGTATCTATGACCAGTGGGGGTGGGGGACTGAGCTTTCAGTACTTTTGGTAAGTAAAGGGTTTTTCTTTTTCCCTTTGAACATTTTATTTAACCATTTCTATGCAATTTAGTTTCCTGGATTGTTAACAGCCGGCTTTGGTGGAAGTGCGGCTCATACTTACAGCAGCACATAGACAGTTTCCATCTCTTCTCATGACCCCTGATGAGCGTTAGCTGTATGTGATACTTGTAAGTACAGTTTTCTGTACTTTCCCGGACTATAGCATCTTGGGGGGTAGAAGTGAGAGAGAAAGGAAGGATCGACTCCGGAGGCATGGACCGTTCAGCCTATGATCGCTGTTTAATTGCATCAGAGTTGTTACAAGCTGTATCGCTCGTTCACCTCCCCCACATCCTGAGGAGTGAGCCCAGCTTCTGGTTTCAGGCTTTTGTCGGCAGCTTTACTCAGGCAGAACCGGTTCCCCACATCCTGTGTTTGCCTTCTGCAGTTTACCAGATGGGGCTGAGGTTCAACAAAATCAACCCCCACATAGCATACTACATATGAAACATTACGTTAAACATATAATCAAACCCCACAAAATAGCCTGGCTATATTGCATTCATACTAAACCTCCTTTGTGATTTTTTAATGTATTTTTATGCTATATTTTGATTAACCACAACTGGGTTTCCAGAAATTTTGGGTAACTCTACTTAATTCATCTTCAACTCCCTACTTCAAATGAACTCAATTAAATTCTGCTGGCTAGTCTAATTAGCTCTTCAAGCTATACGTGTGTATAGAGATACATACCTAGAGGCATCCCTCCTTAAATAATTAACCCATTGATCGGTTTCAATAATTACTTAAACAAGTCCCAAGAAACAGCAGAGAGAAGAGGGGTCAGCTCCATCTCTCTTCACTCGATGGCTGATCGAGAAGTTGTTACCCAGTCGGGACCTACCAAGCAGCAAGGGGGAGGTTGCTGGTAGACTGATCTGATCACAGGCTGGGAGAGTTGAGGGAACTGAAATAAGGTAGCTTGAACCGTACAAGTTCTGAGTTACTGCAGCCTTTTGGCAGCAATAAAAAACAGAGATTAATCAACTCCCCTGCCACCACAGAGTATGGATTACCGAGCCCTGTGCAGCCACCATTTTTAACTTCAGGTACCGTTATATCACAATTCAATTTACAAAGCACCCTTTACATGTTTAAAAAGGAATCTCCTTGTGAGATTCTAAACCCCAGTGACTAGTCAATAATAACCAATAAGGATGCCATTGGAGTGCAATGAGGGGTCCTTCCACAATTACAATATCCATAGAGACCTAATGGTGAGAGACAGGGGGTCACCCGCAAGGCATACCAAGTTAGTCTGATGGTCAAGACCACGAGCACTCCTTTGTGTCTATGTCTACTATTTCCCACTGGAGGATGGTGTGGATTGCACCCTCAGCAAGTTTGCAGATGACACTGAACTGGGAGGAGTGGTAGATATCCTGGAGGGTAGGGATAGGATACAGAGGGACCTAGACAAATTAGAGGATTGGGCCAAAAGAAATCTGATGAGGTTCAACAAGGACAAGTGCAGAGTCCTGCACTTAGGATGGAAGAATCCAATGCACCGCTACAGACTAGGGACCGAATGGCTAGGCAGCAGTTCTGCAGAAAAGGACCTAGGGGTTACAGTGGACAAGAAGCTGGATATTAGTCAACAGTGTGCCCTTGTTGCCAAGAAGGCTAACAGCATTTTGGGATGTATAAGTAGGGGCATAGCGAGCAGATCAAGGGATGTGATCGTTCCCCTCTATTCGACATTGGTGAGGCCTCATCTGGAGTACTGTGTCCAGTTTTGGGCCCCACACTACAAGAAAGATGTGGAGAAATTGGAGAGAGTCCAGCGAAGGGCAACAAAAATGATTAGGGGACTGGAACAAATGACTTATGAGGAGAGACTGAGGGAACAGGGATTGTTTAGTCTGCGGAAGAGAAGAATGAGGGGGTTCAGATAGCTGTTTTCAACTACCTGAAAGGGGGTTCCAAAGAGGATGGATCTAGACTATTCTCAGTGGTACCAGATGACAGAACAAGGAGTAATGGTCTCAAGTTGAAGTGGGGGAGGTTTAGGTTGGATATTAGGAAAAACGTTTTCACTAGGAGGGTGGTGAAACACTGCGTTACCTAGGAAGGTGGTGGAATCTCCTTCCTTAGAAGTTTTTAAGGTCAGGCTTGACAAAGCCCTGGCTGGGATGATTTAGTTGGGGATTAGTCCTGCTTTGAGCAGGGGGTTGGACTAGATGACCTCCTGAGGTCCCTTCCAACCCTGATATTCTATGGTTCTATGCCCTGGTCTACACTAGGAGTTTAGGTCAAATTTAGCAGCGTTAAATCGATGTAAACCTGCACCCGTCCACACGATGAAGCCCTTTTTTTCGACTTAAAGGGCTCTTAAAATCGATTTCCTTAATCCACCTCTGATAAGTGGATTAGCGCTTAAATTGGCCTTGCTGGGTCGAATTTGGGGTACTGTGGACGCAATTAGATGGTATTGGCCTCCAGGAGCTATCCCAGAGTGCTCTATTGTGACCGCTCTGGACAGCACTCTCAACTTAGATGCACTGGCCAGGTATACAGGAAAAGGCCCGTGAACTTTTGAATTTCAATTTCCTGTTTGCATGGTCACCTGAAGCTTGCCACGCTGGCCAGAGCTCATCAGCAGAGGTGACCATGCAGAGCTCATCAGCAGAGGAACCATGATGGAGTCTCAGAATCGCAAAAGAGCTCCAGCATGGACCAAACGGGAGGTACAGGATCTGATCACTGTATGGGGAGAGGAATCCCTACTATCAGAACTCCATTCCAGTTTTCAAAATGCCAAAACATTTGTCAAAATCTCCAGGGCATGAAGGACAGAGGACATAACAGGGACCAGAAGCAATGCCGCGTGAAACTTAAGGAGCTGAGGCAAGCCTACCAGAAAAACAGAGAGGCGAACGGCCTCTCCGGGTCAGAGCCCCAAACATGCCGCTTCTATGATGAGCTGCATGCCATTTTAGTGGGTTCAGCCACCACTACTCCAGCCATGTTGTTTGACTCCTTCAATGGAGATGGAGGCAGCACAGAAGCAGGTTTTGGGGACGAGGAAGATGATGATGATGAAGTTGAAGATAGCTCACAGCAAGCAAGCGGCGAAACCGGTTTTCCCGACAGCCAGGAATAGTTTCTCACCCTGGACCTGGAGGCAGTGCCCCCCCAGACCCACCCAAGGCTGCCTCCCGGACCCGCCAGGCGGAGAAGGGACCTCTGGTGAGTGTACCTTTTAAAATAATATACATGGTTTAAAAGCAAGCATGTTTAATGATTAATTTGCACTGGCATTTGCAGCTCTCCTGGATGTACTCCCAAAGCCTTTGCTCTGGGGAGGGCAGCCTTATTCCGTCCACCATGGTAGGACACTTTACCACTCCAGGCCAGTAGCACATACTCGGGAATCATTGTAGAACAAAGCATTGCAGTGTATGTTTGCTGGCATTCAAACAACATCCGTTCTTTATCTCTCTGTGTTATCCTCAGGAGAGTGATATCATTCATGGTCACTTCATTGAAATAGGGTGCTTTTCTCAAGGGGACATTCAGAGGTGCCTGTTCCTGCTGGGCTGTTTGCCTGTGGCTGAACAGAAATGTTCCCCGCTGTTAGCCAGGGGGAGGGGGGTAGCCACGTGGTGGGGGGAGGCAAAATGCGACCTTGGAACGAAAGCACATGTGCTATGTATGTAATGTTAACAGCAAGGTTTACCATGAAAGAGTGTACCCATTGTTCTAGAAAATGTGTCTTTTTAAATACTACTGCCTCTTTTTTTTCTCCACCAGCTGCATGTGTTTCAATGATCACAGGATCTTCTCTTTCCCAGAGGCTAGTGAAGATTAGAGGGCGAAAAAAACGCACTCATGAAGAAATGTTCTCTGAGCTCATGGTGTCCTCCCACACTGACATAGCACAGACGACTACATGGAGGGAGACAATGTCAGAGTGCAGGAAAGCACAATATGACCGGGAGGAGAGGTGGCAGGCTGAAGAGAGTAAGTGGTGGGCTGAAGAGAGAGCTGAAGCTCAAATGTGGTGGCAGCGTGATGAGAGGAGGCAGGATTCAATGCTGAGGCTGCTGGAGGATCAAACCAGTATGCTCCAGTGTATGGTTGACCTGCAGGAAAGGCAGCAGGAGCACAGACCGCCGCTACAGCCCCTGTGGAACCAACCGCCCTTCTCCCCAAGTTCCATAGCCTCCTCACTCAGACGCCCAAGAACGCGGTGCGGGGGCCTCTGGCCACCCGGCCACTCCACCCTAGAGGATTGCCCAAGCAACAGAAGGCTGGCATTCAATAAGTTCTAAAGTTTTAAACTTTCATAGTGCTGTGTGGCCTTGTCCTTCCCTCCTCCACCACCCCTCCTGGTGCTTCTCTCCTCCATCACCGCTCCTGGGGTACCTTGGTAGTTATTCCCCTATTTGTGTGATGAATGAATAAAGAATGCATGAATGTGAAGCAACAATGACTTTATTGCCTCTGACAGCGGTGATCGAAGGGAGGAGGGGAGGGTGGTTAGCTTACAGGGAAGTAGAGTGAACCAAGGGACGGTGGGTTTCATCATGGAGAAACAAACAGAACTTTCACACTGTAGCCCTTCCAGTCATGAAACTGTTTTTCAAAGCTTCTCTGATATGCACCACGCCCTCCTGTGCTCTTCTAACTGCCCTGGTGTCTGGCTGTGCGAAACCAGCAGCCAGGCGATTTGCCTCAACCTCCTGCCCCGCCATAAACATCTCCCCCTTACTCTCACAGATATTGTGGCGCGCACAGCAAGCAGTAATAACAGTGGGAATATTGGTTTTGCTGAGGTCTAACCGAGTCAGTAAACTGCGCCAGCGCACTTTTAAATGTCCAAATGCACATTCTACCACCATTCTGCACTTGCTCAGCCTGTAGTTGAACAGCTCCTGACTACTGTCCAGGCTACCTGTGTATGGCTTCATGAGCCCTGGCATTAAGGGGTAGGCTGGGTCCCCAAGGATAACTATAGGCATTTCAACATCCCCAACAGTTATTTTCTGGTCTGGGAATAAAGTCCCTTCTTGCAGCTTTTGAAACAGACCAGAGTTCCTGAAGATGCGAGCGTCATGCACCTTTCCCGGCCATCCCACGTTGGTGTTGGTGAAACGTCCCTTGTGATCCACCAGAGCTTGCAGCACTATTGAAAAGTACCCCTTGTGGTTTATGTACTCGCCGGCTTGGTGCTCCGGTGCCAAGATAGGGATATGGGTTCCGTCTATGGCCCCACCACAGTTAGGGAATCCCATTGCAGCAAAGCCATCCACTATGACCTGCACATTTCCCAGGGTCACTACCCTTGATATCAGCAGATCTTTGATTGCGTTGGCTACTTGCATCACAGCAGCCCCCACAGTAGATTTGCCCACTCCAAATTGATTCCCGACTGACCGGTAGCTGTCTGGCGTTGCAAGCTTCCACAGGGCTATTGCCACTCACTTCTCAACTGTGAGGGCTGCTCTCATCTTGGTATTCTTGCACCTCAGGGCAGTGGAAAGCAAGTCACAAAGTTCCATAAAAGTGCCCTTACGCATGCGAAAATTTTGCAACCACTGGGAATCGTCCCAGATCTGCAACACTATGTGGTCCCACCAGTCTGTGGGAGAGAGTCCAGCGAAGGGCAATAAACTGGAGAGAGTCCAGTGAAGGGCAACAAAAATGATTAGGGGTCTGGAACACATGACTTATGAGGAGAGGCTGAGGGAACTGGGATTGTTTAGTCTGCAGAAGAGAAGAATGAGGGGGGATTTGATAGCTGCTTTCAACTACCTGAGAGGTGGTTCCAGAGAGGATGGTTCTAGACTATTCTCAGTGGTAGAAGAGGACAGAACGAAGAGTAATGGTCTCAAGTTGAAGTGGGGGAGGTTTAGGTTGGATATTAGGAAAAACTTTTTCACTAAGAGGGTGGTGAAACACTGGAATGCGTTACCTAGGGAGGTGGTAGAATCTCCTTCCTTAGAAGTTTTTAAGGTCAGGCTTGACAAAGCCCTGGCTGGGATGATTTAATTGGGGATTGGTCCTGCTTTGAGCAGGGGATTGGACTAGATGACCTCCTGAGGTCCCTTCCAACCCTGATATTCTATGATTCTATGATTCTATGTGCTTGTTTCCCGAGCCCAGAACTGGCGTTCCACCGCATGAACCTGGCCCATTAGCACCATGATGCCCACATTGCCAGGGCCCCTGCTTTGAGAGAAGGCAGTGTCCATGTCCTCATCACTCACATTACCCCGCTGATGTCGCCTACTCGCCCGGTATCGCTTTGCCAGGTTCCAGTGCTGCATGTACTGCTGGATAACGCATGTGGTGTTTAATGTGCTCCTAATTGCCAAAGTGAGCTGAGCGGGCTCCATGCTTGCCGTCGTATGGCGTCTGCACAGAAATAAAGCGTGGAACGATTGTCTGCCGTTGCCCTGACGGAGGGAGGGGCGACTGACAACATGGCTTACAAGGTTGGCTTACAGGAAATTAAAATCAACAAAGGGGGTGGCTTTGCGAGAAACTGAATGGCCCCCTCAAGGATAGAACTCAAAACCTCAAGGATAGAACTCAAAACTGGGTTTGGCAGGCTGTTGATTTCACAGAGGGAAGGAGGAGAAAATGAATACAAAACAAATCTGGTCTATTTCTTGTTTTGAGCCACTTCATCTATCTTTATACATCTTGCTGGCAGCAGACTGTGCAGTACGACCACTGGCCGTCATCATCTCCTGGGTGCTCGGCAGAAGATCGCGCAGTATGACGACTAGCCATCATCTTCTGCTGGCTGGAGGTTAAAAGACAGTGCACTGCCGGTAGGACTCAATCGCCACAAGACAAAACAAGGGAAATGACCTGGCTGAGTCACTCCCATGTTTGCCCAGGTGCCCAATTAAAAGAACACCCAGGACTACGTCGATGATGGCTACCAGTCATACTGCACTGTCTGCTGCCAAAAGGCAATAAACTGCTGCTGTGTAGCAATGCAGTCCCACGTCTGCCAGCACCTAGGAGACATACAGTGACCGTGAGCTGAGCGGGCTCCATGCTTGCTATGGTATGGCGTCTGCACAGGTAACTCAAGAAAAAAGGTGCAAAACGATTGTCTGCCCTTGCTTTCACGGAGGGAGGGAGGGAACGGGGGCCTGACGATATGTACCTAGAACCACCCGCGACAATGTTTTAGCCCCATCAGGCACTGGGATTTCTACCCAGAATTCAGATGGGTGGCGGAGACTGCGGGAACTGTGGGATAGCTACCAACAGTGCAACGCTCCGGAAGTCGATGATTGCCTCGGTACTGTGGACACACTCCGCTGACTACATGCACTTAGAGCATTTGTGTGGGGACACACACAATCAACTGTATAAAACCGCTTTCTACAAAACCGACTTCTGTAAATTCGACCTAATTTCGTAGTGAAGACATACCCTATGACATATTCCTCCCTCTGTTGCAGAATTTATCAGTTAAGAAAAGTAGAAATAATATACTACAGCCAAAGAAATAGAAAGGATTTCCATAAAATGGAAACTCTTTGTTTCCCTGTTTGATCCTCACTCTTGCTAGAGGAAAAATACCAGCAGTTTAAGATGGAGTTTAGGACCAGGTGACATGGTCACTTGCATCTGTAGTGTCACGGCCGCTATGAGGCAGAGGCTGTTAGAGTGTCAACAGAAAGACTACGCTCTTTCACAGTCCATTGTCCTTGCAGATGGGCCATCAGCCCTGTCTGACTTTTTCTTTGCTGTACCTGAAGGGTTAGCTGTGGGTGTCACCCAAAGTAGCACATTTGAAATACAGATACATAGTCAATATTCCTAACTTCAGATACAAAAATGATGCATGCATATGTAACCTTTGGGTGGGCTAGAGTTCATTTCATTGCCCTTCTCCAGTGCCTAAAAGAAACTCCAACTCCTACAGA
This sequence comes from Lepidochelys olivacea, assembly GCF_965140295.1. Lineage (NCBI taxonomy): Eukaryota > Metazoa > Chordata > Testudines > Cheloniidae > Lepidochelys > Lepidochelys olivacea. The sequence goes on along the minus strand of NC_140412.1, from coordinate 269,822,426 downwards.
ATAGTAGCTGTAGACCCAGAGTTCAGTCTCAGGATTTTCAGCAAGGATTGCACAGGGTCAACCTTCCCACATTCAAGTCCCAAAAGGAACTAAAGAAATTAATTTAATTAAATAACTTTATAAAATCTTTTGATGAAGAAACAAATAATACTAATTTTTACAGCACGACTATTTTATAACCCACAGACATTATCTTCAGAAAACAAATTAAAATCTGAACCGTTCAGTCCCCACAGAAACACACAGTGAGAAGAAACTGAGAGCCCCAAAAGCTTAGGTTTAGTTCATCTAAGTCTCAGCTGGAGTCTTTGATCACCAAATCTGTACAGTCTGCTGAGTCTCAAACAGAATCTTCCGCTGGAATCCACATAGACTCTTCCTCTTCCTCCGCTGAAATCACTGCTAGCCAGTCAGCTAACGGATTAACCAACCAGTAGGTTAAGTCTATAGATTTTTTAAAAAACGGTCACAAGAAAATACAAAAACGGAGAATAACAAAATATAAATGACTCTTTCCCCATTACTACATTTAAAGAAGAGTTGGAGAATCAGACTGGTTGAGAAAGTCACTAGAACCATTTGGCTACAATCAAAACATTCAATGCATACAATTAAAATAGAAGAAGTTATTTTTCCCTCCCAATTTCTCCTTGCTATCATTAGCATTGCCCATGCTTCCCTGGGAGATGGTTAACAGTATAACTAACCTGCTGCAAAAATGCTTCGGCGTTAGGGAACACAGCCTGCTTTCTGCTCCTAAGCTCTGCTTCTTACAACTGACACAAGACACATGGCCCTTAGTAAAGCAGCTGCTCTGACTGCTTGCTATCGGAGGGCTTTCCCTCACCCCCTCCCCTGGTTCTTCTCATGCAGACAGCAAGCAGCAAAAGACCAGAAGTCCAAGTGCAGACAATGCAATGTTTATTGGGGTTTAGTTTCCAAGCAAGCATATTCTGAAGCCCTTCACACCTGTCGGGCTTATCTCTATACGCTGATTGAGTCTGTTCCCCAGTGTTCTGTTCCCAGCTCTGACACCACAGGCCTTTACCCCATGGCCCACTTCCCCTGTTCCCAACTCCCAACTGCCCCATTACCATTCCCCTTCCCACTCCCCCCTCCTCCTTCTTAGCAGGCTCAAATATACCTGTACTGTACACCCCTAGTCACACCCCTTACCACTTCTGGTCATGTTCTGTTCTGGAAAGTCGTGAATTGGGGTCTTTGTCCCACCTCTTTTGTACCCCACGGGAGGAGTCAGGCGTGAGGTTATACTCCAGTCAGGGGCAGGCATTTCTCTGGTCTTTTAGTGTGTTGTACCACCCCCTAATCCCTCTTGCCCCTCCTGACTGGTTGCTTGACCTTGCCTCAAGATAGGAGCTGAGACAGTGTGCGCCTCTACATTGCATTCCCACCGTGCCCTGCTCCATCCCTTTTCTCTTCCCATTATACTGACAAACCCAGCTGGCTGTGGAAAATGAAGCACAGTTTCTTTGTTCTTCACACATTAGGAAGGATGTAAGAGTATCAAAAGCCAAACCCAAAATTGTAGCTCAGGCTAACAAACAGGCTTATATGCTAACCCTCCACCCCGTTCTTTCTTCTGGGATCCTCCTGCCCAGGTATCCGGGAAAAACACAGGGCACGTGGTGGCACATTTCCTGAGAGGGCCAGGTATTAAGATGGAATGTGTCAGGGCTCCATTTGCCCCACTGCTCCCTATGCAGTATAGTGCCCTGCACCTTCCCTTGTACGGATGTGCTGCACGTAGAGTGCAATTAGTGTGTCAGACTCCCCACAGTGATGGGCCGAGAAGGTTGGGGCCGGATTATCCGTTACACTTTGGTGGAGGGCCTATTACATTACTTATACGTGAGAAGCAGAGATTGTGCTTTGTGGGGCTGTGCGCCCCTTAGCCAGCACAGTGTACATTGCAGGATTAGTGTACTTAATAATAGGTCAACAACCATAATGATCCACAGTAACATCGGGAACCCTGACCCTTGTGATATAGTCCAACATTCAGGCCACTACCAAAAACCCTGCTTCTTCTCTTTTGACAGGGTTAAAACCCGGTAACACCATTCTGGAGTGTATATTTGAAATGTGTCTAGTTATTGGCAGTTGCAGTGAGCTGCATCTGCAGTGTCCATGTACTTTTGTCCATATCACAAGTCCACTGGATATTCACAGAAAAATGGGGTTTTGTCCAAGCCAGCTTGACCACATGGTATGGAATTGGGTAGTACACACTGGTTCAATTGTTCACAGCCATGAGTTCCACAGATCCATTCGTGTACCATAGTCCTGATGGCAGCGTGTAGATGTCTGTAACTGTGCCAGATGCTTGGACCCCAAGCGTTGTGTACATTCTCAGAAAACACTCCATACATATCACCCCTAATGGTCCCCATTTGCAACAGGCCATTAATTCTGCACCTCCATGGCCACTGGGATGGGACACATTCAAATATATTCTCTGGACAAACAATTACTTAACTGAATTATTGTCCATTTTACACCATTCCATTCTCCCCACCTATCCTCCAGTGGTTCCCAGATAGCTCCTCGCTGTCTTATTATTCCCATAGAGCTCATGGGGACCACCTTAGTAGCGGTCCCATTCCAAGGCACCATGGTAACTATTAAACAGGTGCCAGCCCCAGAGCTGAGCATTCTGTATCCCCATACACACCTCCCCTTCCCAAGTTAGCCTTCTGAAGCCATCCCCCACCCATGTCGCGAGGTTTCCTGTCCACTGTGTGAGCCACAGGTTCACTTTTGCTGCCCTTTTCCATCCCATTGAGATTGCAGACCGTTGCTGTGCCAGTCGCTCATTGATTTGCTGCTGCAATTTTACATACTGGCTTATCAGTTGCTTTTAGCTACCAAAAGGTCCCCCCGATTTCATACACCCAACCCTGTGTTTCGTGCTGCCCACACATCCCTTCTCCAGCGACCTTTCTATGTGCGTCTTCTCACTGCTCAATCAAATTGTTGCTTCAACCCTTCTCTGTATGTGCTGCAGTTGGGGTGTACCTGGTCCACCCACCATTCTCTGGGGTGCACCACCCATGTAATGGACCGGAAAGAATGCTGGTTGCACCTGCTCCCTTATCACATCTGACTGGGGTGAAATAGTTATGGGTAAGGACAAAGTCACAAAGTTCAGCCACCAGGTTAGCCGTGACATTATCGGGGATAGTGTTCCTGACAGCTTGTAGTCCATCTTTGTGTGGAATGTTGGTGTAGAGGGCTTCTACATCCCTAGTGTCCAGGATGGTGTTATCAGGAAGATCACTGATGGATTGTAGTTTCCTCAGGAAGACAGTGGTGTCTTGAAGGTAGCTGGAAGTGCTGGTAGCGTAGGGCCTGAGGAGGGAGTCTACATAGCCAGACAATCCTGCTGTCAGGGTGCCAATGCCTGAGATGATGGGGCGCCCAGGATTTCCAGGTTTATGGATCTTGGGTAGTAGATAGAATATCCCAGGTCAGGGTTCCAGGGGTGTGTCTGTGCGGATTTGATCTTGTGCTTTTTCAGGGAGTTTCTTGAGCAAATTCTGTAGTTTCTTTTGGGAACCCTCAGTGGGATCAGAGGGTAATGGCTTGTAGAAAGTGGTGTTGGAGAGCTGCCGAGCAGCCTCTTGTTCATATTCCGACCTATTCATGATGACAACAGCACCTCCTTTGTCAGCCTTTTTGATTATGATGTCAGAGTTCACATTTGGGGACAATGTATACCTTCAAATCAGCGGCACTGCTATGGGTACCCGCATGGCCCTACAGTATGCCAACATTTTTATGGCTGACTTAGAACAACGCTTCCTCAGCTCTCATCCCCTAATGCCCCTACTCTGCTTGCGCTATATTGATGATATCTTCATCATCTGGACCCATGGAAAAGAAGCCCTTGAGGAATTCCACCATGATTTCAACAATTTCCATCCCACCATCAATCTCAGCCTGGACCAGTCCACACAAGAGATCCACTTCCTGGACACTACAGTGCTAAGAAGCGATGGTCACATAAACACCACCCTATACCGGAAACCTACTGACCGCTATTCCTACCTACATGCCTCCAGCTTTCATCCAGACCACATCACATGATCCATTGTCTACAGCCAAGCTCTATGATACAACCGCATTTGCTCCAACCCCTCAGACAGAGACAAACACCTACAAGATCTCTATCAAGCATTCTTACAACTACAATACCCACCTGCTGAAGTGAAGAAACAGATTGACAGAGCCAGAAGAGTACCCAGAAGTCACCTACTACAGGACAGGCCTAACAAAGAAAATAACAGAACGCCACTAGCCGTCACCTTCAGCCCCCAACTAAAACCCCTCCAACGCATTATCAAGGATCTACAACCTATCCTGAAGGACGACCCATCACTCTCACAAATCTTGGGAGACAGGCCAGTCCTTGCTTACAGACAGCTCCCCAACCTGAAGCAAATACTCACCAGCAACTACATACCACACAACAGAACCACTAACCCAGGAACCTATCCTTGCAACAAAGCCCGTTGCCAACTGTGCCCACATATCTATTCAGGGGACACCATCACAGGGCCTAATAACATCAGCCACACTATCAGATGCTTGTTCACCAGCACATCTACCAATGTGATCTATGCCATCATGTGCAAGCAATGCCCCTCTGCCATGTACATTGGTCAAACTGGACAGTCTCTACGTAAAAGAATAAATGGACACAAATTAGATATCAAGAATTATAACATTCATAAACCAATCGGAGAACACTTCAATCTCTCTGGTCACGCGATTACAGACATGAAAGTTGTGATATTACAACAGAAAAACTTCAAAATCAGACTCCAGCGAGAGACTGCTGAATTGGAATTCATTTGCAAATTGGATACAATTAACTTAGGCTTGAATAGAGACTGGGATTGGCTAAGTCATTATGCAAGGTAACCTATTTCCCCTTGTTTTTTCCTACCCCCACCTCCCCCGTTCCTCAGACGTTCTTGTTAAACCCTGGATTTGTGCTGGAAATGGCCCACCTTGATTATCATACACATTGTAAGGAGAGTGATCACTTTAGATACGCTATTACCAGCAGGAGAGTGGGGTGGGGGGAGAGAAAACCTTTTGAAGTGATAAACACCCATTTTTTCATGGTCTGTGTGTATAAAACATCCTCTCTGCATTTTCCACTTTATGCATCCGATGAAGTGAGCTGTAGCTCCCAAAAGCTTATGCTCAAATAAATTGGTTAGTCTCTAAGGTGCCACAAGTACTCCTTTTCTTTTTGCAAATACAGACTAACATGGCTGCTACTCTGAATCCTCTGCCTTGGTGGGTCCTGTGCTTTCTGGAAGATTTGCTCGCCTCAGAGGTCCACGGCAGCCCTCCGTTAGGCCACTTTTGCCAGTGGCTCAAACCTGCTGTTTGCCCAGGTAACCTCATCACTGGCCAGCATGGGGAAAGGGAGGAGAACAAACCCTGCAGTCTCTTGTCCTACCTAGTGGGTCGGGGACAGGCCAAAGACCTTCCCCATCTGATGTGACTCACAGTCGTGGTCAACTCCCCTTGTGTAAAGTAAGGAGTTGGGCGGGGGGTGGAGATGGGGGGAACCCGGGCCTGCTCTCTACTCCGGGTTCCAGCCCAGGGCCCTGGGGATAGCAGGTGTCTACATCTCCTGTACCAGCGGTATGACAGTTCCAACTCCCTGGGCTACTTCCCCATGGCCGCCTCCCAACACCTTCTTATACTCACCACAGGACCTTCCCCCTGATGCCAGAGAGTGTTTGTCCTCCTCAGTCCTCCAGCAGCGCGCCCTCTCACTCTCAGCTCCTTGCGCGCCCCTCACTGATGGATCCTTTTTAATGTAAGGGGGCTGTTGCCCCCTTACTAACACTCAGCGGGGGTGTTTTGGTTGCTAGCTCCCAGTACCAAAAGGGGAAGGGTGGATGGGAAACCAGGACCCTGAGACTGACAGTCCCCAGGGGCAATGGGGAGAGGCCAATGCTCCAGGTCAGCCTGATTGACAGGGCGGGCAGGTTAATCAGGGAGTCAGGAGGCTGACTCTGAAAAGAAATTAGTTCCTACCATGACCCTTAACTGACCATGAGCTCCCCGGGCAATGCTGTAGCTAGGAGGGCTAAGCTGGTCCTTGGATGTATGAGCAAAGGATTATCAAGAAGAAGTGGGGAGGTTGCATTCGTTCTATATACAAAATTAGTGAGACCATTCATGGAGACTGTGTCCCATTACGGTATCCACACTTCAAAAAGGGTGTTGTAAAACTGGAAACCATTCAGAAAAGAGCTACAACCATAATTCAAGGTTTGGAAAGCCTGCCTTACAGGGAACGACTGAGGGGACTCAGTCTATTGAGTTTAGCAAAGGGACGGCTGAGGCAGCTTTATCGTGGTGTGTAAGTGCCTACCTGGGGAGATGATTTCTGATAGTAGATGGATCTTTGATCTAGTAGACAAAGGCAGAATGAGATCCAATGACTGGCAGATGAAGTTAAAGAAGTATGGGCTGGATGGATGCACTACAAGGTGGGTAGAAAGTTGGCTAGATTGTCAGGCTCAATGGGTAGTGATCAATGGCTCAATGTCTAGTTGGCAGACGGTATCTAGCGGAGTGCCCCAAGGGTCGGTCCTGGGGCTGGTTTTGTTCAATATCTTCATAAATGATCTGGAGGATGGTGTGGATTGCACCCTCAGCAAGTTTGCAGATGACACTAAACTGGGAGAAGTGGTAGATACGCTGGAGGGTAGGGATAGGATACAGAGGGCCCTAGACAAATTGGAGGATTGGGCCAAAAGAAATCTGATGAGGTTCAACAAGGATAAGTGCAGAGTCCTGCACTTAGGATGGAAGAATCCAATGCACCACTACGGACTAGGGACCGAATGGCTAGGCAGCAGTTCTGCAGAGAAGGACCTAGGGGTGACAGTGGACGAGAAGCTGGATATGAGTCAACAGTGTGCCCTTATTGCCAAGAAGGCCAATGGCATTTTGGGGTGTATAAGAAGGGGCATTGCCAGCAGATCGAGGGACGTGATTGCCAGCAGATCGAGGGACGTGATTGTTCCCCTCTATTTGACATTGGTGAGGCCTCATCTGGAGTACTGTGTCCAGTTTTGGGCCCCACACTACAAGAAGGATGTGGATAAATTGGAGAGAGTCCAGCGAAGGGCAACAAAAATGATTAGGGGACTGGAACACATGACTTATGAGGAGAGGCTGAGGGAACTGGGATTGTTTAGTCTACGGAAGAGAAGAATGAGGGGGGATTTGATAGCTGCTTTTAACTACCTGAAAGGTGGATCCAAAGAGGATGGTTCTAGACTATTCTCAGTGATAGCAGATGACAGGACAAGGAGTAATGGTCTCAAATTGCAGTGGGGGAGATTTAGGTTGGATATTAGGAAAAGCTTTTTCACTAGGAGGGTGGTGAAACACTAGAATGCGTTACCTAGGGAGGTGGTGGAATCCCCTTCCTTAGAAGTTTTTAAGGTCAGTCTTGACAAAGCCCTGGCTGGGCTGATTTAGTTGGGGATTGGTCCTGCTCTGGGCAGGGGGTTGGACTAGATGACCTCCAGAGGTCCCTTCCAACTCTGATATTCTATGATTCTATGAAGCCAAATGCTTTCCATGATATATGGCTGTCTTAGCCAGTGCCGACTGCCTCTCATTCTCGTGTTTGTGCTCCAGCCTGCCGTCGAGATTTGGCTGCTCAAAGTCAGGGCACTCGAGTTTGGAGAAACATGAGCTCTCTGGCAGGTTAGAGCACACAGCTTGGAATAGCAGGTGGTAGTAGGGGTGCTCTGGGGATAAACACAGAGGTCCACCCTTAAGGTCAGGCATTGGGTGAGGAGAACCTAGAGTACTAAGTGCCAGAAACACTGGAACTGAGAAGTGGGTCAGTGATTTGGAGCTGTTCGGCTAAAGAAGATGGACGATCTTTATAAAAATAATGATTTCCCTGATCTATCCACTGACAGTGGGACGGAGGACTCTATTGGACAGTGGGATTATTTTTTGAATGCTTATGGGATGCTTTCTTCCTCTCTGAAACAGGGGCACATCGCTCAGTGTCTGTAAAACTCTCTGAGAGGCTTTCTGGCAAAGGCAATTGGCTGATTGCTAACCCCTCCTCCTTTCTCCCCACCCCCAGCACATACTCATAGTGAAACTGAACTTTTTTCTCTGACTGAGCTTATTCAACAGACGCCAGAAGAGAACATCCTCTTCCCCAATAAAACAGGAGCAGCCGCAGCTTGGAAGAGCAGTGGAGAAGTTGGCCAGATCTGCAGGAAGACCACACTGTTGTTCCTCAGGCTATGAAAGCAGCACACAGGTGTGTGTATGTGTATGGGGGAGGGCAAATTTGTTTTAAACTCCTGTGATATGTTTAAAGGAAAAAGGTTTGTGAAAATGCTGGAGTCAAAGGGAGAAAACCCAAGTAACAGGCTGCTATTCCTCTCTACGTTTAACCAGCAGAGAAGATAGCTCGACCATGCCTGCAGGCACAGCGATAGGCAGTGAGATGACAGCTTTTCTATATGAGGTTTCCAAATCTTTTCTAGACCAGATTAGATTCTGATGTCTCATAACCTGATTGAAACTACAGTTAATGTGGGGTTGCGTGTGTGTGTAATATCAGACCATATGCTAGTAACCTTCACATAAACACAGGAAACTTCCTGTCCCTCAGAGTCTGCAGGTCTCCAGTGTTCAGGCATGCTTCGGGGTGATTTAAAACCCTCCAGTTGTAAAGTCACAGCAGTTAGAGATGGAAAAGGCCTCGTGGATCATCCACTCTATCTCCCCATGAATGCAGAGTTGTTCCAGAAAGGACATTTATAGGAATTTTTTCAGTCTAGTTTTAAATGTCCCAAGTGGCAGGGTTCCCATCTCTTCCCTTGAGGAAAATAGTTTGCAGTCTAGTAAAATGCATCTCACGCTCAGGAAATTTTTCTTCAGGTCCAGCCTAAGTTTTCTCTTGGTGTAGCTTTATTCTGTTACTGCTGTTATACTCCCTTGTACCACCATAACTAATGTCTCTCCCTTCTTGGTGTTAAAACACTTAGATATTGCTAGACAGTTATTTTGTGCCCTTAGTTGTGATGCATCTTAGCCATACATGTGTAGCTCTTTTAATCTTCCCCAGTCCGTTCAGCCCTTGGATAATTTTTGCACTTCTGTGAACTCTCTTCATTTTGTCAATAGCTCTTTGGAAAGGTGGTGCCCAGAATTAAATGCAATATTGATGGTGCAGTATCAACAGAGCCATATATTAGGGTTATTATTCCTTGTTCTCTCATGTGATGCCTTTGTATCTGCAGCTCCCAAAAAAACCTGGCCTTGCTCCCCACTGTAGTTCCCCCCCACGTTTCTCTCTGTAGCAGTGCTTCCCAAGTTTCTCCTTTCTACTCAGTCAGTAGTTTGGATTATTTTCCAGAGATGCATTTTTTCAAGATGATTCTCATTTCTCATTTTCTGTTAGAATCTCTCTGGATCCCTGTCATAAATATAAAGGGAAGGGTACACACCTTTAAAATCCCTCCTGGCCAGAGGAAAAACCCTTTCACCTGTAAAGGGTTAAGAAGCTAGGATAACCTCGCTGGCACCTGACCAAAATGACCAATGAGGAGACAAGATACTTTCAAAAGCTGGGAAGAGGGAGAACATCAAAGGGGTCTGTGTCTGTCTGGGAGAGGCTTTTGCCGGGGATGGAACAAGAATGGAGTCTTAGAACTTAGTAAGTAATCTAGCTAGATATGCTTTAGATTATGATTTCTTTAAATGGCTGAGAAAAGAATTGTGCTGAATAGAATAACTATTTCTGTCTGTGTGTCTTTTTGTAACTTAAGATTTTGCCTAGAGGAATTCTCTATGTTTTGAATCTAATTACCCTGTAAGGTATTCACCATCCTGATTTTACAGAGGTGATCCTTTTCTTTTTACTGTTTCTTCTATTAAAAGTCTTCTTGTAAGGAAACTGAATGCTTTTTCATTGTTCTAAGATCCAAGGGCTTGGGTCTGTGGTCACCTATGCAAATTGGTGAGGATTTTTACCAAACCTTTCCAAGGAAGTGGGGTGCAAGTGTTGGGAGGATTTTGGGGGAAAGACGTTTCCAAACCACGTTTTCCCAGTAAGCCCAGATAAATGTTTGGTGGTGTCAGTGGAAGTCCAAGGGCAAAGGGTAAAATAGTTTGTATCTTGGGGAAGTTTTAACCTAAGCGGGTAAAAGTAAGCTTAGGAGGTTTTCATACAGGTCCCCACATCTGTACCCTAGAGTTCAGAGTGGGGAAGGAACCTTGACAATCCCTTTGTATTATTTCTCTCCTCACTGCTCTTCACAACTCCTCCAATAATGGGCTGGATGCAGCACAGCAGAAGTTTGGAGGGTTGCACAAAGAGGTGCAGGTAAAAGGCTGTTGAGCAGGATGGGTAGTTTAAGGGAATCCACTCTGGCAGTCACAAGAACGTTGCCTCCTGGCCACCAAGCGACTCTGGGCTACAGGCCGGAGTGAGCCCTAGGAAAATAACAAACACTAAGGGAGCTCAGCGGCGTGGAGGGGGAACACTCCTGCCGAGGACAGGGAGCTGAAGTATGGCCGAGGTTTCAGCAACACAAGCACCTTCTTTATGACACAACAGAGTCTCCTGTTACACAACACTTTAGCTAGGGGATGGTTTGGAGTGAGGAATGACTTGGCCTGGGGGACTGGGTTAAGCCACACACCCAGATAGGGGAATGTTGATATGGAGACAAGGATGGGCATCAAGAACACACACATGCCAGTCATGCCTGCTACAGGTATTTGAGCACTAACTGCAAACTTGAATCTCTGGTCAGCTCTGAGAGCTCCAGTGCACACGCTGACCATCTCAGCCGGGGGGCAGTCAGGGGGCGGGGCTGTAGGTAGGGGTTGGGGCAGTCAGGGGACAGGGAGTGGGGTGGGGGTTGGATGGGGCAAAGGTTCTAGGGGGGCGGTCAGGGGATGGGGGTTGGGGGGGCGGTTGGATAAGGGGCAGGGAGTCCTGGGGGGAAGTCGGGGGCTGGGCTGTGGATAGGGGTTGGGGCAGTCAGGGGACAGGGAATGGGGTGGGGGTTGGATAGGGTGAAGGTTCTAGGGGAGCAGTCAAGGGATGGGGGCTGGAGCTGGGGAGGGGTGGTTGGATAAGGGGCAGGGAGTCCCGGGGGGCAGTCAGGGGGCAGGGCTGTGGATAGAGGCTGGGGCAATCAGGGGATAGGGAGGGGGGTGGGTTGGGTAGGGGGTGGGGTCTGGGAGGGTCTCTGGAGGGAGTGGTCAGGGGACAGGGAGTAGGGTGGGTTGGATAGGGGCTGGGGTCCCGGGCGGTTAGGGTCAGGGGAGTCTCGGGAGGAGGTGGTCAGGGGACAAGGAGCAGGAGTGGTTTGGAGGTGTCGATGGTTCTGAGGAGGGTAGTCAGGGGGCGGGAAGTGGGTGGGGGTCGGATGGGGGCGGGGCCAGTCTGTTTAGGGAGGCACAGCCTTCCCTACCCGGTCCTCCGTACAATTTTGCAACCCCAACGTGGCCCTGGGGCGAAAAAGTTTGCCCACCCTTGGTGTAAAACACTGGGGTTCAGGCATGTAGGGCACTCTACTTGCCTAAGGAAAGGAGTACTTGTGGCACCTTAGAGACTAACCAATTTATTTGAGCATGAGCTTTCGTGAGCTACAGCTCACTTCATCGTTGCAGCCGATGAAGTGGGCTGTAGCTCACGAAAGCTTATGCTCAAATAAATTGGTTAGTCTCTAAGGTGCCACAAGTCCTCCTTTTCTTTTTGCAAATACAGATTAACACGGCTGCTACTCTGATACTTGCCTAAGGTGCGCCTCACCATCTACACTGCTAGTTACACCCATGCTAGCTGGGCATACAGTCTCTGTATGCTACCCACTGCCACAAGGGTGGACATAGCCTACGGGCTAGGCAGAGTCCTCTATGCTGAGCAGTAGTAAGTCTCAATTCCCCGGCTTGCCATCCCTTTCCTCTCCAGGTAGAAGGAGGAATGGGGTGTGGGGAGAGAGTCATAGAATCATAGAATATCAGGGTTGGAAGGGACCCCAGAAGGTCATCTAGTCCAACCCCCTGCTTGAAGCAGGACCAATTCCCAGTTAAATCATCCCAGCCAGGGCTTTGTCAAGCCTGACCTTAAAAACCTCTAAGGAAGGAGATTCTACCACCTCCCTAGGTAACGCATTCCATTGTTTCACCACCCTCATAGTGAAAAAGTTTTTCCTAATATCCAATCTAAACCTCCCCCACTGCAACTTGAGACCATTACTCCTTGTTCTGTCATCTGCTACCATTGAGAACTGTCTAGAGCCATCCTCTTTGGAACCCCCTTTCAGGTAGTTGAAAGCAGCTATCAAATCCCCCCTCATTCTTCTCTTCTGCAGGCTAAACAATGCCAGTTCCCTCAGCCTCTCCTCATAACTCATGTGTTCTAGACCCTGAATCATTTTTGTTGCCCTTCGCTGGACTCTCTCCAATTTATCCACATCCTTCTTGTAGTGTGGGGCCCAAAACTGGACACAGTACTCCAGATGAGGCCTCACCAATGTCGAATAGAGGGGAACGATCACGTCCCTCGATCTGCTTGCTATGCCCCTACTTATACATCCCAAAATGCCATTGGCCTTCTTGGCAACAAGGGCACACTGCTGACTCATATCCAGCTTCTCGTCCACTGTCACCCCTAGGTCCTTTTCCGCAGAACTGCTGCCTAGCCATTCGGCCCCTAGTCTGTAGCGGTGCATTGGATTCTTCCGTCCTAAGTGCAGGACCCTGCACTTATCCTTATTGAACCTCATCAGATTTCTTTTGGCCCAATCCTCCAATTTGTCTAGGTCCTTCTGTATCCTATCCCTCCCCTCCAGCGTATCTACCACTCCTCCCAGTTTAGTATCATCCGCAAATTTGCTGAGAGTGCAATCCACACCATCCTCCAGATCATTTATGAAGATATTGAACAAAACCGGCGCCAGGACCGACCCCTGGGGCACTCCACTTGACACCGGCTGCCAACTAGACATGGAGCCATTGATCACTACCCGTTGAGCCCGACAATCTAGCCAGCTTTCTACCCACCTTATAGTGCATTCATCCAGCCCATACTACCTTAACTTGCTGACAAGAATACTGTGGGAGACCGTGTCAAAAGCTTTGCTAAAGTCAAGAAACAATACATCCACTGCTTTCCCTTCATCCACAGAACCAGTAATCTCATCATAAAAGGCGATTAGATTAGTCAGGCATGACCTTCCCTTGGTGAATCCATGCTGGCTGTTCCTGATCACTTTCCTCTCATGCAAGTGCTTCAGGATTGATTCTTTGAGGACCTGCTCCATGATTTTTCCAGGGACTGAGGTGAGGTTGACTGGCCTGTAGTTCCCAGGATCCTCCTTCTTCCCTTTTTTAAAGATTGGCACTACATTAGCCTTTTTCCAGTCATCCGGGACTTCCCCGGTTCGCCACGAGTTTTCAAAGATAATGGCCAATGGCTCTGCAATCACAGCCGCCAATTCCTTCAGCACTCTCGGATGCAACTCGTCCGGCCCCATGGACTTGTGCATGTCCAGCTTTTCTAAATAGTCCCTAACCACCTCTATCTCCACAGAGGGCTGGCCATCTCTTCCCCATTTTGTGATGCCCAGCGCAGCAGTCTTGGAGCTGACCTTGTTCGTGAAGACAGAGGCAAAAAAAAGCATTGAGTACATTAGCTTTTTCCACATCCTCTGTCACTAGGTTGCCTCCCTCATTCATTAAGGGGCCCACACTTTCCTTGGCTTTCTTCTTGTTGCCAACATACCTGAAGAAACCCTTCTTGTCAATATAGCCAAGACTGAGGAGTTCAAAAATCACAAGCCGGACCCCCTAAACTTCTGACGTTGGCTTAAATTTCGTGAGACTTTAAAAAGTGAGATATTGTTTTCTTGCCTGTCTCCTTATTTATTTATTTACCATTGTCCGTGTTTGTTTCAGGCTGAACATTGAATTGTAAGCAGTGTTGCCAACTTTTATGATTTGATCATGACTCTCATGGTAATTGGTGTTTTTCCTAAAGCTTCAGCTCATGGAGTCTTGTGAATACATCTGACTCTCAGTTTCTTATTAAGTTTCTAGCCCTCATAGTTGGAGAGAAAAGCTTGCAAATGTGAGGAGATTGTACCCTAAAGGCTCAAAAACCAGAAGGCAACTAAAAATAACCCCAAATTTATTAGTTGTAAAAATCCTGAGATTCTTAAGCCAATCTTGTGGGTTTTCTGTCTTACTCAGGATTTTTGAATGGTTAGGTTTGTGATATCATATAAATTGGCTCCTGCCCTCTGATGGGAGGGCATAAAATGGTGCTGAGCTGAGGCCACCCCTGCCCCCATCATTCCCCTAGACTCAGATGTGTGCAGAGGAGACAGCCCTCCCTCTGGGGTAAGGAGCACTTGGATCTAGGTGGTGCCTCCCCTTCCCTTTGCTAGTCGGTTCGTAGGGTAGTGATCAATGGCTCCATATCTAGTTGGCAGCCAGTATCAAGCGGAGTGCCCCAAGGGTTGGTCCTGGGGCTGTTTTGTTCAATATCTTCATTAATGATCTGGAGGATGGCATGGATTGCACCCTCAGCAAGTTTGCAGAGGACAGTAAACTGGGAGGAGAGGTAGATACGCTGGAGAGTAGGGATAGGATACAGAGGGACCTAGACAAATTAGAGGATTGGGCCAAAAGAAATCTGATGAGGTTCAACAAGGACAAGTGCAGAGTCCTGCACTTAGGAAGGAAGAATCCCATGCACTGCTACAGACTAGGGACCGAATGGCTAGGCAGCAGTTCTGCAGAAAAGGACCTAGGGGTTACAGTGGACAAGAAGCTGGATATTAGTCAACAGTGTGCCCTTGTTGCCAAGAAGGCCAATGGCATTTTGGGCTGTACAAGTAGGAGCATTGCCAGCAGTTCGAGGGATGTGATCATTTCCCTCTATTCGGCATTGGTGAGGCCTCATCTGGAGTACTGTGTCCAGTTTTGGGCCCCACACTACAAGAAGGATGTGGATAAATTGGAGAGAGTCCAGCGAAGGGCAACAAAAATGATGAGGGGACTGGAACACATGACTTATGAGGAGAGGCTGAGGGAACTGGGATTGTTTAGTCTGTAGAAGAGAAGAATGAGGGGGGATTTGATAGCTGCTTTCAACTACCTAAAAGGGGGTTCCAAAGAGGATGGATCTAGACTGTTCTCAGTGGTAGAAGATGACAGGACAAGGAGTAATGGTCTCAAGTTGCAGTGGGGGAGGTTTAGATTGGATGTTAGGAAAAACTTTTTCACTAGGAGGGTGGTGAAGCACTGGAATGGGTTACCTAGGGAGGTGGTAGAATCTCCTTCCTTAGAGGTTTCTAAGGTCAGGCTTGAGAAAGCCCTGGCTGGGATGATTTAGTTGGGGATTGGTCCTGCTTTGAGCAAGGGGTTGGACTAGATGACCTCCTGAGGTCCCTTCCAACCCTGATATTCTATGATTCTATGAATTAAATATGCCTATAAAAATTCAGGTGCTAAATTAGAGGCCAGTATTCAAAATCAGGTCCAGATTTTCTTCACAATTTTTAGTAAAGGGTCTTCAAAATGTGTCATTCACATTTAGCTTCTTTTGCATTTAATTTTCTGCCATAATCCTTTCCAGTTGAAAGACAGAGGGGTGACTTCATATATGACACAAAAGTATTCATAGATGGTTGTTGAAGTTTCTCTTTTATCTGAATATCTGTAGTACGTTCTTCTGTGTGAAGGCTCTTCTAGGTTTTAAATAAAATTGTTTTTCAACAGATATTTCAAGTAAAAATGGAAAGCTGGATACAGAAAGAACAAACCGATGGTAAGGAAATAACAGTTGGGACTCTATCCTGTCCCTTCTTTGCCCTTAATTAATATAAGTATAAATACTTAAAGGTTTATTGTCTGTAGGTGAGCTCCTTCCCATTTGAGATTAATGTTCTGCACTGAGTGTTGATGCAAATATCTTAAATAAGGGTAAGAACCCCCGAGGAACAAGGTCAGAAGTGTAGCAGGGGCTCATGACAAAAGAGGTTTTAAAATGGGTTTTTATAGTTGGCGACTTTTTATAATCATTACTGCCCATGAGTATAAAGGCTGAAGAGCCAAGGACAGTGCATGCAGCCACTCTGAAAGATATTCCCTCCTAACCCAGACTGTCAGTGCACCACATTCCTGACCTGCCAGGAACACTGCTCTTCCAATCCTGTGTCTCCCAAGTGTAGAGATGGCCCAGACTGCTTGGTCTTCTGGGATGTGGACCAGTGTCCACGAGTGACTCTGAGGCCAGTAAACCAATGATCACTAGTTCTGAAGCTAAACCCTCAGAGGTGAGAAGTTAGTGCCCATAGATCCTGATCCAACTCTTAGTGAAGTCAGTGGAAAGATTCCCAATGTGGAGTGACTTGAATGGGAGCTGGATCAGGCCATCAATTACTGTGCCATTCAGTTCTAAAGTGAAAACGTCTTAACCTTTGCACATTCAAATGTCTATAGTTGTATAGGCAGAAATCCTCAAAGCTACCCATCTCTACTTGGTTTTCTTTGTAATGTCATGAATATCTCACACGTGTTCCAACAGCCCCAGGGGATGTCGGCCGCTACACTGGGGAATCAGAACTGAGAATCATCCTTGTAGGTAAAACTGGAGCTGGGAAAAGTGCAACAGGAAACACCATCCTTGGCAAGAAAGTGTTTGAGTCCAAACTCTCACCAAAGTCTGTAACTGCAAACTGCAGTAAGGGGGCAAGAATCTGGAATGAGAGGAATGTGGTGGTGGTTGATACTCCTGGCATTTTTGACACGCATGTACCAGTGGAAGAAACTTGTCGAGAGATCAGTCGCTGTATTGTAGCCTCCTCCCCAGGGCCCCATGCCATCGTTCTAGTGGTGCCACTGAGCCGTTACACTGAGGAGGAAAAAAAAGCAGTCAAACGAATACAAGATATTTTTGGAGCTGAGTCCATGAGGTACGTGATCCTGTTATTCACTCGGAAAGATGATTTAGATGGTACCGAATTAGAAGAGTTCATAAAAGACTCTGATGTCCAAGGCCTTTGTGAGCTGGTAGGAAAATTTGGAAAACGATACTGTGCATTCAACAACAGAACAACCGGAGAAGAACGGGATGCCCAGGTTAATGAGCTGCTGGAGATGGTAGATAAGATGGTGCAGGAGAACGGAGGCACATATCACACGAATGAGATGTATAACTATGCTGAGAAGAAGCTTCAAGAGAAAACAGAGGAGCTGAAAAAAGCCTATGCAGAGCAGCTGGAAAGAGAAACAGAGAAAATAAAATGTGATTATGAGAAGCAAATAAAACAACTCAAGGAAGAATTAAAAATAAGGGATGAAGAACAAAAGCAGTATCAAGATGAAAAGGAGAGGATAATGTGGGAGAAAGACATGGCAGAAAAGGAGATGGTTTTGCAACAACAAAAATTGAGACTTTTAGGAGAAAAAGAGAGAGATTATGCTGCAAAACAAGCAGGAGCCAGGGAAGAAGCTGAAAGTGATATAATATGGAAAATGCTTTTGGATGCATTTAAATTTGCTTTTGCAGTAATTATGTGTTAGTTTAATGATGACTGAGCTACATTTATCTTCTTTATCCTGTTATTCTGAGTCTATAAAAGTCACAAATGAAGTTTCACTGCTTGTTACACGTACGGACCCCAACATTCTGCATTTTAGGACCAAATTCATCCCTGGTGTAGCTCCACTGAAGCCAGTAGAGCTACACAAGGAATGAAATGGGCCCTTAATTGCTAAGATACTTTCTCCCTTGTGCTAGTGAATCTATCACATGCTTTGATAATCTGTTCCAAAGGCTAATTGCTATCACCGTTATAATGCATGAATTCAATGTGTGCAATGTAATTACATGACTTAGTATAAACATGAACAATATACATACATGGTAGAAGCAATATATATTGCCATGTACGCATCTGCTATGCACTATGCACTGCTGGGCTCCTGCTCCAGGAACACTTCAGGAAGCTAATAAAGAAATAGTTGACTTGTAGATTCCTTGGTAGATAAACAGAAAATTTGGGAAATAGAAACAGGAGACCCAGTCTGAGAATCATACAGGTGAAGAACAGCCTGGAAAGGAATTACCACAGTTTTTGTACATTAGTTTCTAATCACGAAGGAGAATGAGGAAGAGGAATGGAATGGAATGGAAAGGAAAAGACACTGTGACTTTAGTTATAACCTTTACAAGATTCCAAGAAAGAGAATTTGTGCTGGGAGAAACTATAAACAGGTAAACTGCTATTCCAAGGTGAGCAGATATGTGTTTGCTTAGACCAGAACCTAGTGCAAGTGCAGAGTGGAATAAATATAGACGCCTGCTTACCAGAAAGGGACTTAATCCAAGGGTGTGGTACCCTGCAAAAGTCATTCCTTAGTATGATGGGAGAAAGAGTTTCTTCACTACTCCACAAGACCTGAAGCAGTTTTTTGGCAGCCCATCCAGCATGAGAGGCTCAGAGTGAGGCTATGTCTATATTATGAGCTGGGGTGTGATTCCCAGCTTGCGTAGACGTACTCGCGCTAGCTCTCCTTGAGCTAACACACTAAAAATAGTACTGTAGCCATGTCAGCATGAGCAGCGGCATACGCTAGCCTCCCTGAGTATAAACCCGCCTGAACCCCGCTGGGGTGCACTCAGGGTGGCTAGCCTGTCCCGCTGCTGCTGCCCATGCAGTCGTGACTATTTTGAGCACGCTAGCTGCACGAGAGCTAGCATGAGTCTGCCAGTGCAAACTGGGAATCACACCCCTAGCTCCGCAGGTTAGACATAGCCCAAGACTCCCTCTCCAGTGCTGGGCCCCGGGGGAAGGCAGAGCACAGTGTGAACTCCCCTTACATACATTCCTTTAGACATGAGTGCCTGGGACTCATTGTTTTCCCTCACTATTATTACAGGTGGTGGTTGGTTGACTCCAATTTGCATAATGTATTTATATGGAAATACTTGAGAAGGCTTTGTTAGTTTGTTTTTTAAAGCAGAAAAAATGGAAAGCTGTTACTCTTTTCTGCAGTGAAGTACTCAATAGTATAAAATTGAATCATTTCAATCAGAGTAAATTTAAATTCATTTATAGGTTTTGTTCCCTTTTTTAAAAATTCCTGTGAAAATCGCATTGTAGGTTTCATGTTTTTGTCTCGCCGTATCTCCAGATCAAATTTGCTCACTCTAGGTATTTTTTTCCATTGTTAGTACTGCAAACCCAACCTGGGAACTGAAAGTTAAACCTGATTCTTTCTGATTTATCTTTCACTAGTCAATTAAGGAGTTAGATAACAATTCAGCTGTATTACTTACTATTGCAAAATTGGGCTAGGTAGGAGTGCCAAGGGTTTAGTTAGCTTACTATGTGACATCTGTGTGCATTCTATGCAAGGTTTTGTGGTGAGGTTTGTGAGTAATAGACATCTAGAACTGAAGGTGCAGAAATAATTGCTTTTGATTTTATTTTTATTTTTCATGCTGTTTTTCCTTTGCCAAAGCACGTACCATCCTACAAAGCATGTTTTTGTACTTGTGAAATGTGTTTACTGCCACCTGTTACCGCAAAGTAAAGATGTACATACATTTGGTTGTGTATACAGACTGCTTCTAGTGATACGTTGACACTGGCTGGGATCTAGATGCAAATGGTGATATAGATGGTCCCTGCTGCTTTCATACTTTGCTGATAACAATAAATGTTTTGCTATTATTAAAATCATGTCTGGGTTTGCTGATGTTAAAACTGTCTCCAAAGATTAAGTGCAGGTATTCCCTAGACCTTTCGCATGAAGGGTCTAGGGCATGAAGAGAGGGATGGTGCGAGGAGTCTAACTGCCCCACATCTGCTGTTCAAGGCCCAGGCACAATGGCAGTCCCTTTACATGCGAAGCATAGACACTTCTTTCTAGAGCCACTCAGTCACTACAAAGCAGACAGAGAGAAGGGAGAGCCTAGCCCCGTACACCTCCTCACCAACCCAACTACCTAACTGGGGATACAAGAGATAGCAGGCATTAGCATCGAAAGAGATGGTACAGTGTGTACATTCCCCCTGCACCCAAGACAGTTGGAGGAACAATCCCTCCTAGAGTCCTTCCTGCAGCCAGGTGGCTCAGCATCATTATCCTGGTAAATGTCAAAGTGACCGTTGGGTGAGATAAGAGATTGATGCATGGGTGGGTAAGAAACTGGGAGAAAGGGGAGAAGGTTATGCTGAAAGGTGAACTATTGGACTGGAAGGAGGTCACTAGTGGAGTTCCTCAAGGATCAGTCTTGGCACAAATCAGTCAATGTTTTTATTAATGAGCTTAGCACAAAAAGTAGGAGTGTGCTAATGTAATTTTCTGATGATACAAAGTTGGGGTGCATTGTCAATTCAGAGCAGGATGAGAATATTATGCAGGAAAGCCTGATGACCTTGAAGACTGGAGTGACAAATTGTATATTACAAAGTGCAAAGTTATACACTAAAGGTCTACTAATAAGAATTTCTGCGACGAGCTGGGCACTCATCAGTTGGAAGTGACAGAGGAGGAGAGACACCTGGGTGTGTTCATTGATCCGAGGTTGACTATGAGCCACCAAGCTAAGTGGCTGTGAAAGAGGCAAATGCAATCCTAGGGTGCATTCGGATTGGCAGAGACCTTGGGGTTTTTTCACCTTCCTCTCTAGCATGTGGGAGCAGGTCACTTGGGAGGATTATCTGGGTACATCAGGAACAGCCAGCATGGATTCACCAAGGGAAGGTCATGCCTGACTAATCTAATCGCCTTTTATGATGAGATTACTGGTTCTGTGGATGAAGGGAAAGCAGTGGATGTATTGTTTCTTGACTTTAGCAAAGCTTTTGACACGGTCTCCCATAGTATTCTTGTCAGCAAGTTAAGGAAGTATGGGCTGGATGAATGCACTATAAGCTGGGTAGAAAGCTGGCTAAATTGTCGGGCTCAACGGGTAGTGATCAATGGCTCCATGTCTAGTTGGCAGCCGGTATCAAGTGGAGTGCCCCAAGGGTCGGTCCTGGGGCCGGTTTTATTCAATATCTTCATAAATGATCTGGAGGATGGTGTGGATTGCACTCTCAGCAAATTTGCGGATGATACTAAACTGGGAGGAGTGGTAGATACGCTGGAGGGGAGGGATAGGATACAGAAGGACCTAGACCAATTGGAAGATTGGGCCAAAAGGAATCTGATGAGGTTCAATAAGGATAAGTGCAGGGTCCTGCACTTAGGACGGAAGAACCCAATGCACAGCTACAGACTAGGGACCGAATGGCTAGGCAGCAGTTCTGCAGAAAAGGACCTAGGGGTGACAGTGGACGAGAAGCTGGATATGAGTCAGCAGTGTGCCCTTGTTGCCAAGAAGGCCAATGGCATTTTGGGATGTATAAGTAGGGGCATAGCGAGCAGATCGAGGGACGTGATCGTTCCCCTCTATTCGACATTGGTGAGGCCTCATCTGGAGTACTGTGTCCAGTTTTGGGCCCCACACTTCAAGAAGGATGTGGATAAATTGGAGAGAGTCCAGCGAAGGGCAACAAAAATGATTAGGGGACTGGAACACATGACTTATGAGGAGAGGCTGAGGGAGCTGGGATTGTTTAGTCTGCAGAAGAGAAGAATGAGGGGGGATTTGATAGCTGCTTTCAACTACCTGAAAGGGGGTTCCAAAGAGGATGGCTCTAGACTGTTCTCAATGGTAGCAGATGACAGAACGAGGAGTAATGGTCTCAAGTTGCAGTGGGGGAGGTTTAGATTGGATATTAGGAAAAACTTTTTCACTAAGAGGGTGGTGAAACACTGGAATGCGTTACCTAGGGAGGTGGTAGAATCTCCTTCCTTAGAGGTTTTTAAGGTCAGGCTTGACAAAGCCCTGGCTGGGATGATTTAACTGGGAATTGGTCCTGCTTGGAGCAGGGGGTTGGACTAGATGACCTTCTGGGGTCCCTTCCAACCCTGATATTCTATGATTCTATGATCTCTCATAACCAGTCCCACCCCTATTGTATAGCTAATTTTCATACAATAATTTCCTTCGTTGTATGAGGGAGACTGCACAGAGGGTGGATACTTGGCCCAAACTGCCACAATTCTTCAGAACCACTACAACACAACCAGTAACCCCAGACACCCAGAGCCCCTCACTGCAGCAGGCACATCTCATTCATCACCTGAAGAACACACAACCCAACACACTCATTCACCCCTTTCATCCATTTATAGTTTCTTAGAGATTCCTGTCTGGGGAGCCACCTGACACAAATCACCAACCAGCACACCCAATAACCCAAACACACAGCACCATAAAACCAGCAAACCCAAAAACCCTGAATGCTCACCACCCTAAACCAGCACACTCGATAACCCCAAACACACCACCATAAAAAGCACACCCAACAACACAAACACACAGCACCATAAAACCAGCAAACCCAAAAACCCTGAATGCTCACCACCCTAAAACCAGCACACTCGATAACCCCAAACACACCACCATAAAAAGCACACCCAACAACACAAACACACAGGACCATAAAACCAGCACACCCAATAACCCTGATCTCATACCGCCCTAAAACCAGCACACCCAATAACCCCTGAACACACAGCACCATAAAACCAGCACACCCAATAACCCTGATAGCACACTGCCATAAAACCAGCACACCCAATAACCCCCCAAAACAGCACATCCAATAACCCCAAACATACATCGGCACAAAACGAGCATACTCAATAACCCCCCCAACCAATAACCCCAAACACATGTCATCTTAAAACCAGCACACCCAATAACCCTGAACTCACACCGCCATAAAACCAGAACTCGCAATAACCCCAAATGTACATCACCATAAAACCAGCACATCCAATAACCCCAAACACACGTTGCCATAAAACCAGAACTCCTAATAACTCCGAATGTACATTGCCGTAAAACCAGCACACCCAATAACCCCAAACACATACCGCCATAGAACCAGCTCACCCATTACCCAAATCTTTACTATCAAACAACAAACATGTGTGGCAAACTCCCCCAAATGCACCATTTTTTGACCCAGAGCCTCTCCCAGAAGGTTCCACAAAAAACATCTGGTGCTGAATTCTCCTCCATTGGAGTAGAGCCTAGTGTAGGGGTGGGTTGTGGGCAGGGCAGATCAATGCACAGGCACTCTAGACATTTGTGATGAGGCCATTTTCTGTAACTGATATGGAGCTGCTCACAAACTGAGAGCGTGTCATTTAGTGGAATGAGCAGTGTTGCGGCCTGGCACTCACAGTTGTAACACCACTGACATTTGTCCCTGCAGTCCCTTCCTCCTGATGAGGAGCAGCCAGGCCAAATTGGAATGAATGGTTTTGTGACCCTATGTGCCAGGTGGCAATGCCACTCACTCAAGGGAGTGATGTGCTTTCAGTTTGTATGCAAACCCTCCCCAGTGGGTGAGTGGGCTGAGATAGTCACACACAGCTGAGACGCACATTCCCATTCCTGGCAGAGCAAAGGAGAGAGGAGGGCACTGGGTAAAGAAATCACCTCCCATTTCCTAGCAAACAAAACAAGATAAATACACACCAAAGGGGAGAGAAAAGACCAGCAAGTGGTGTTTGGAATTCAGCTGGAGCTGGTGAGGGTATCTGGGTCCCTGGCTCTGGCCTGGCCTGGTCAGGATGACTCTCGGGACCACAACGACAATGGTGTGGGGTCCCAGGAGATGGTGCGGGCGGCCGCCATGCAGGTGAAGCTCATCCAGTTGCCAATTTTTCTCCCAAAGTCTTCTTTCTTTAAGGACCCCAAAAGGGAGCAATGGAGGGAACTGCCCGTCCCCTCATTACTTTGTCCACCAGTTAGGCCTAATTTACAACATACCAATTTTGGTTTATTGATTTCCGGTCTTCTGATCCTCTTGATTACCAGGCATGATCTTTACACAGTCCTTGAATTATATCAGGAGGCTTTTTTTGTTTGTTCTAATTCAGTCTGTGTCTCGCTTTTGCAACTTTTCTATGAACAATTGGTTATTGCGACTTTCTGTGACCTTTCATTCACATCTCACAGCTGAGCTGACAATTAGGGCAAATGTGTCAGCCCAATTATCACATCAGGGCTGCTGGCTGTGCTCTGGTGGGAAACGCCTCCTACATTGGGTGAATCCCCTGGAAGGGGTTCTCATGAATCGGGCCCTGCAGTGCAAAGTCCAAAGACCTTCCTGGACACACATCACTGGTGTTAATCCATTTTTTGCAGCACAATAGATTTTTGTGGTTTTTCACAGTAGAGCTCACTGGATCCTTCACCGTCCTGGCTGTGCCAGACGGACTCATTTCACCAGTTCTTGGTCGCTGGCCTTGGCTGCCCCTCCTTCCTCACGAGGCAGCTGATGACTGCATCTCGCGCCCCGTGTGGACACTGCTGAGTGACTATGTCCCAGCTGCAGAAGCTTCATATTAAATCCAAATATAATGAGAGCTAGTTAGTTAACCATAAAATCCCAGACCAAATCCCGTGTGCTGTGTGACCTTTTCTTTCTACAGGAACCCATGGAAGTCTCTCAATTTCATAAGGACATGTCTGAAAATGACCTGCTAAACCTCAAACTCCCAATGGTTTATGCTTCATACACCAGAGTCAAGATGACCTTGTAACCCCGGCCCTAATGTTTAGCCCCATTCTTTTATCAATGGCTCGACAGCTTTCTGCCCAAACTCTGAGACACTCCCTTACACACAGTAGCGCGACTCCTTCCTACATAACTTCCTACACATGGAACAGTACCGGAGAACGAGGGACCACAAGCTGAGCTGAGGTAGGAAATCTGCAGCCTGTCAGGACACTTGTCCCTTGGAGTGTGTGTGTGTGTGTGTGTGTATGAGGGAGGGGGTATGTTTGAGGGGTGGGGTGATTGTTGTAAGGGAGATGAGAAAAGATTTGGCAGAGGTGAGGCTGCTTTTCACTGAGGGTGGGAAGGTTTCAGTAGCAGAGGGCAGTCAGGGGGCCTGTCAGGTGCAGGCCTCAGGACCACTGGGCTATGGTCACGGTAAAGCTCTTGTTTAGAGCTAAATTTCTTGCAGAACTAAGTTAGAGCCACCAAAGAGACAGTTCCTGAACTGACTAGAAAACAAACGACACACTCATGCCTTGGGCAGAAATGAAGGAGCTGGGCTCTCTCTCTCTCCCTCTCTCTCTCTCTCTCTCTCTCTCTTTCACACACACACACACACCCTACATGGGCTGTCTTTCGCTCTCACATACGCACGCATACACACACCCTACATGTTCTGCAAAAGCTGCAGCTAGAGACAGGAAGGGAAAAAGAAACTAGTCTGAGTGTGGGAAACAGAGAGACCTGCAGCTGCTGCTCAGGAAGACACTGGACGGGAGAGGGAACAGAAACCTCATCAGAGTGTGGTTGGTGACCACAGCCACCCAGAGATGTGTACGTGCATGATACAGATACAAAAACAGGAAAGGAGCGAGAAAGTAGCACAGTGTAGTTAACCAGCACCCTTCAGTTAGCACATTGCAGCTATAGGGACAGGAAAGACCAGAATATTTAGCTACGTTTATTTATGCACGAGATTCTTAAAGTGCCTTAGGATGCTTTTTAGCTGCCCCAGGAAACAAGATCATGCAAATGTATTTCATATAATACAATGATATCATATAGGTCAGGGTTAGGCAACCTATGGCACATGTCAAAGGCAGCACGCGAGCTGATTTTCAGTGACACTCACGCTGCCCAACTCCTGGCCACTGGTCCAGAGGGCTCTGCATTTTAATTTAACTTTAAATGAAGCTTCCTAAATATTTAAAAAACCTTATTTACTTTACATACAACAATAGTTTAGTTATATTTTATAGACTTCTAGAAAGAGACCTTCTAAAAACGTTAAAATGTATGACTGGCGCGTGAAACCTTAAATTAGAGTGAATAAATGAAGACTCGGCACACCACTTCCGAAAGGTTGCCGGCCCCTGGTATGGGGTGTTGTTCATGCAGCCATCTCACAATGCATGGCAGTTAGAATAGTGGGAATGGTGCAGGACTGTGGTGTGATTCTGGGTGGGACGTGGATGTAAGCAGAGTCCGAATGGGCTCTCCCCTGACATTGGGTGGTGAGCGGTGGAAAAGGACTTCATGGGCTGATCTCATTTGCATGGGCACATCCACCCTGCCTGGGTGTTCAGCATTATAGGATTGCTTGCCCAAATGGTCACTTTTGGCTTGTGTGGGATCCCCAGTTTCTTTGTTATTGGGGCTGGGGCAATAAGGAGTTGTTATCCTGGTTGTGGGAACCAAGGACAGCAGAACTGCACTTGGTATTTTCCAATTGAGGGGCTCACCCTCAACTAAATGGCACTCACTAGGCAAGGGACATGGGTTCCAAAGCCCAGTGAGTGAGAGATGGTGGGGTTATGTACTGGGATAGGGATGCTTGACTCTGACTTGACTCTTTTGCTCTCCACTGTGTAATAACAGAGCTAATTTAGACTCAGTGGAGAGTATTGTTACATGTTGCAGAGCAGTAACCCCTGACACCTAAGTTTAAGTATTATACTTGCTTTGGGAAGTATCTCTGATGCAAGAGACTTCCCAGTGTGCATGAGCAATGAGGCTTTCCCCATTAACAGCTGAAATCACTGAGAGCTGTGATAAGTCGGGGGACCTGAAGATATCTTGGTGTGGCCAGTGGGATCGCTGGTGGAGTGATGTGGCCAGTATGTAGTGGGACAGCAACTGAGTATACCTCTAAACTCTGGGTCTGCACTATCCAAGGACAGCATCAGTGAGTGAGGTGCAGGGAAAGGACAGGCATATTAGTGGGACTTTTGGGTTGCTGGAATTCTTGGCTCTTGATCTGTGTTTATGAATCTGGTTTCCCAAAATAATGCCACATTGTTTCCCTCCATTTATTAAAAGGTTTTGCTACACTCAGACTCTGTGTTTGAAAGAGGGGAAGTATCGCCTCTTAAAGGTGCCCAGGGGGTCATGTGTAATTGTCCCAGGTCACTGGGTGGAGGCTCGAGCCGGTTTTGCATTGTGTTATGGAAACGGAACCCCTAGATACTGAACCCATCCCTTGTTGCTGCCGACTCTGACGGGCAGAATGGTTACGTGTAGATAAAGTGAGGTAGGTAGCAATGTGGGGAACTCACAGACACAGTATCTCCAACCTCAAGCATCAAACACCAGGAGTCAGGCCCTAAAAATTATGAGATTTGTAAAGATGAAAACATTTTGGGTTCTTTTTATTTCCTTTCTGGGTTTAATTATTAATTATTATTATTATTATTATTTGTGTTATTGTAGCACCTTGGAGCTCCAACCATATCCCAAGAGCCCCTTGTTATAGGCACTATACAAACAGTACAAAATGGTGGTCCTTGCCCCAAAGATCTTGCAATATATGTATGAATTAAGAAACAATAGATGGGTACAGGCAGAGCGAGGAGTGACAATAATGGCTAGCATGGAAGGCAGTGGTCTCTACGCACCAGCAGCCTTGCCATTGTGAAATTTTTGTGGGCAACGTGGCAAAGAGATTTTTAAGGAGGGATTTGAAGGTGGATAATAAGGTAGCTTGGCAGGTGTTTTCAGGGAGCCCCTCCTGAATGTGAGGGGCAGCACTAGAGAAAGCACAAAGGGGACTATGGAGGCTGGCGTCATGGCCCACTTTGGGGATGGGAGTTGACTTCTTGACAGTAAATGAGAGATGATAGGTGGGGAGTGGATAGGTCATGAAGGGCCTTGAAAGTGAAGACAAGTAGCGTATGTCTGGTATGATAGACATGGAGATGCCAGTGTTGGGATGCAAAGAGAGAGCTGACATGGTCACAGTGATAGGCTAGGAGCATGACATTCTGAACGGATATGAGGAAGGCAAAGTTGCATTTGTCAAGGCCAGATAAAAAAGCTGTTGGAGTAACTGGGACATGAGATGCTAGAGCTTGGATGAGCATTTTAGCTGTGTGGATGGACAGGAAAGGAAGTGTCTTAGAGATATTACACAGAAAGATTCAGTAAGACTTAGACACAGCCTAGGTGTGAGGACCTAGAGAGAGATCCTGCCTGGGATCTGTCTGAGAAGAGGTACGCTAAGGACTGCATTAGGGAGGCTGTGTTGGTGAGTATCTGAGTGTCTGTTGTGGGGACAGTTTGACAGTTTGACCATGTGCTTGATTGGTTGCTTGAAAAGTGTGAATTGGGAGTGCTTTGTTCCAGGTGAGCCTTGAGTGGGCCTGACTGTTATAAAAAGCCAGTCAGCTGTGAACCAGCTGAGTGGTGAACAGCAGAGAGGCTAACAGAGGGAGTTTGCCTGGGAGTTCGCCCGGGGAGAGCCCACTGAGGCTGACATCTTGCCGGCTTCTCTGAGTAGTCACTACAACTCCCGAGGAAGCTCGTAGAAGGAAGGTAATATAAGAGCGTTCAGCTGTTGTGACCTGCACTGGATGTGCCATGTTTGTCTGTACAAAGTGCAAGCTGGTCTCCATATTGGAAGAGAAGGTTCAAGGTCTGGAGCAACAGGTATCGACCCTGCGTTGCATAAGAGAAACTGAAGATTTCCTGGACAGACGTCAGGATATGCTTCTACGGGCACAATGTTCTGAAGATTCAGAGCAGGCTGCACTGCGGGGACAGGAGGACGGTGAAGAAATTTGGCAGCATGTGACCTCCAGAAGAAGAAAGGGGAGCGTCCATGTACCAGCAACGCAGATACAGGTAAAGTAACAGTTTTCATGTTCTCTCCACAGGTACTAATGCGGAGAGTGGACTAGATGATACATCTGAGGGACGGGAACAGAAGGAAACTCCACCGACTGGAAGGCATGAGATGCACTGTCCTAGGGATGGGGGTTCCACGACCACCGCTCCCAAGAGAAGGAGGCAGATGTTGGTGGTCGGTGACTCTCTCCTCAGGGGGACTGAGTCATCTATCTGCCACCCGACCGGGAAAACCAAGAAGTCTGCTGCTTGCCAGGAGCTAGGATTCACGATGCGATGGAGAGACTGCCGAGACTCATCAAGCCCTCGGATCGCTACCCCTTCCTGCTTCTCCACATGGGCACCAATGATACTGCCAAGAATGACCTTGAGCGGATCACTGCAGACTCTGGGAAGAAGGATAAAGGAGTTTGAGGTGCAAGTGGTGTTCACGTCCATCCTCCCCTTGGAAGGAAAAGGCCTGGGTAGAGACCGTCGAATGGTGGAAGTCAACGAATGGCTATGCAGGTGGTGTGGGAGAGAAGGCTTTGGATTCTTTGACCATGGGATGGTGTTCCAAGAAGGAGGAGTGCTAGGCAGAGACGGGCTCCACCTAACGAAGAGAGGGAAGAGCATCTTCGCAAGCAGGCTGGCTAACCTAGTGAGGAGGGCTTTAAACTAGGTTCACTGGGGGAAGGAGAACAAAGTCCTGAGGTAAGTGGGGATGTGGGATACTGGGAGGAAGAACAAACAGGAAAGCATGAGAAGGGAGGGCTCCTGCCTCATACTAAGAAAGCAGGAAAACAGTAAGTTATCTCAAGTGCCTATACATGAATGCAAGCAGCCTGGGAAACAAGCAGGGAGAATCAGAGGTCCTGGCACAGACAAGGAATTATGATGTGATTGGAATAACAGAGACTTGGTGGGATTACTCACATGACTGGAGTACTGTCACGGATGGTTATAAACTGTTCAGGAAGGACAGGCAGGGCAGAAAAGGTGGGGGAGTTGCACTGTATGTAAGGGAGCAGTATGACTGCTCAGAGCTCAAGTATGAAACTGTAGAAAAACCTGAGAGTCTCTGGATTAAGTTTAGAAGTGTGAGCAACAAGGGTGATGTTGTGGAGGGAGTCTGCTATAGACCACCGGACCAGGGGGATGAGGTGGATGAGGCTTTCTTCCGGCAACTCACGGAAGTTACTAGATCGCAGGCCCTGGTTCTCATGGGAAACTTCAATCACCCTGATATCTGCTGGGAGAGCAATACAGCGGTGCACAGACAATCCAGGAAGTTTTTGGAAAGTGTAGGGAACAATTTCCTGGTGCAAGTGCTGGAGGAACCAACTAGGGGCAGAGCTCTTCCACCTGCTGCTCACAACCCGGGAAGAATTGGTAGGGGAAGCAAAAGTGGATGGGAACCTGGGAGGTAGTGACCATGAGATGGTCGAGTTCAGGATCCTGACACAAGGAAGAAAGGAAAGCAGCAGAATACGGACCCTGGACTTCAGAAAAGCAGACTTTGACAACCTCAGGGAACTGATGGGCAGGATCCCCTGGGAGAATAACATGAGGGGGAAAGGAGTCCAGGAGAGCTGGCTGTATTTTAAAGAATCCTTATTGAGGTTACAGGGACAAACCATCCCGATGTGTAGAAAGAATAATAAATGTGGCAGGCGACCAGCTTGGCTTAACAGTGAAATCCTTGCTGATGTTCAACACAAAAAAGAAGCTTACAAGAAGTGGAAGATTGGACAAATGACCACGGAGGAGTATAAAGATATTGGTCGGGCATGCAGGAGTGAAATCAGGAAGACCAAATCACATCTGGAGTTGCAGCTAGCAAGAGATGTTAAGAGTAACAAGAAGGGTTTCTTCAGGTATGTTAGCAACAAGAAGAAAGTCAAGGAAAGTGTGGGCCCCTGACTGAATGAGGGAAGCAACCTAGTGACAGAGGATGTGGAAAAAGCTAATGTACTCAATGCTTTTTTTGCCTCTGTCTTCACTAACAAGGTCAGCTCCCAGACTACTGCACTGGGCAGCACAGCATGGGGAGGAGGTGACCAGCCCTCTGTGAAGAAAGAAGTGGTTCGGGACTATTTAGAAAAGCTGGATGAGCACAAGTCCATGGGGATGGATGCGCTGCATCCAAGAGTGCTAAAGGAGTTGGCGGATGTGATTGCAGAGCCATTGGCCATTATCTTTGAAAACTCATGGTGATCGGGGGAAGTCCTGGACGACTGGAAAAAGGCTAATGTAGTGCCCATCTTTAAAAAAGGGAAGAAAGAGGATCCTGGGAACAACAGGCCAGTAAGCCTCACCTCAGTCCCCGGAAAAATCATGGAGCAGGTCCTCAAGGAATCAATTGTGAAGCACTTAGAGGAGAGGAAAGTGATCAGGAACAGTCAGCATGGATTCACCAAGGGCAAGTCATGCCTGACTAATCTAATAGCTTTCTATGATGAGATAACTGGCTCTGTGGATGAAGGGAAAGCAGTGGACGTATTGTTCCTTGACTTTAGCAAAGCTTTTGACACGGTCTCCCACAGTATTCTTGCCAACAAGTTAAAGAAGTATGGGCTGCATGAATGGACAATAAGGCGGATAGAAAGCTGGCTAGATTGTCGGGCTCAACGGGTAGTGATCAATGGCTCCATGTCTAGTTGGCAGCCAGAATCAAGTGGAGTGCCCCAAGGTTCAGTCCTGGGGCCTGTTTTGTTCAATATCTTCCTTAATGATCTCGAGGATGGTGTATATTGCACCCTCAGCAAGTTTGCAGATGACACTAAACTGGGAGGAGAGGTAGATACGCTGGAGGGTAGGGATAGGATACAGAGGGACCTAGACATATTAGAGGATTGGGCCAAAGGAAATCTGACGAGGTTCAACAAGGACAAGTGCAGATTCCTGCACTTAGGATGAAAGAATCCAATGCACTGCTACAGACTAGGGACCGAATGGCTAGGCAGCAGTTCTCTAGAAAAGGAGCTAGGGGTTTCAGTGGACAAGAAGCTGGATATGAGTCAACAGTGTGCCATTGTTGCCAAGAAGGCCAATGGCATTTTGGAATGTATAAATAGGGGCATTGCTAGCAGATTGAGGGACGTGATCATTCCCCTCTATTCGACATTGGTGAGGCCTCATCTGGAGTACTGTGTCCAGTTTTGGGCCCCACACTACAAGAAGGATGTGGAAAAATTGGAAAACGTCCAGTGGAGGGCAACAAAAGCAATTAGGGGACAGGAACACATGACTTATGAGGAGAGGCTGAGGGAACTGGGGATGTTTAGTCTGCGGAAGAGAACAATGAGGGGGGATTTGCCAGCTGCTTTCAACTACCTGAAAGGGGGTTCCAAAGACAATGGATCTAGACTGTTCTCAGTTGTAGCAGATGGCATAATGAGGAATAATGGTCTCAAGTTGCAGTGGGGGAGATTTAGGTTGGATATTAGGAAAAACTTTTTCACTAAGAGGGTGGTGAAACACCTAGGGAGGTGGTGGAATCTCCTTCCTTATAAGTTTTTAAGGTCAGGCTTGACAAAGCCCTGGCTGGGATGATTTAGTTGGGGATTGGTCCTACTTTGAGCAGGGGGTTGGACTAGATGACCTCCTGAGGTCCTTTCTAACCCTGATATTCTATGATTCTATGATTCTATGATCTGTGTTGAAGATGATTCTTAGGTTGCAGGCCTGAGTGACAGGGAGAATGGTGGTGGTGTCCAGGGTGATCAAGAAAGGAGGTAGTGGGGAGGGTTTTTTGGAGGGGAAGTTAAGAGCTCTGTTCTACCATGTTTAGCTTGAGATGACAGACATCCATGAGGAGATGTTATGAGACAGGCTGAGCATTTAGTTTGGACAGATGGAGTCAGGTCTGGAGTAGAGAGGTAGATCTGAGAGCTGTCAGCATAGTGATGGTAATTGAATCTGTGTTTGTGGATGAGATTACCTGGAGATAAGGTGGAGAGGGCAAGGAGAAGGGGACCAAGAACAGAGCCCTGTGGAACCCCCCACAGAAAGCTGGAGGTGCGATTAGTTTTTTGGCTCTTTACGGAACATTTGGTTCAAGTTCTCAAGCTCTTCTCTGCAAGCATAAGGGCTATAAGAGCTGCCATACTGGGTCAGACCATGATCCATCTTGCCCAGTGTCCTATCTCCAACAGTGTCCCATACCAGAGCTTCAGTGGGAGGGTGCAGAACAGAACAATTATGGAGTGATGCATCCTTGTCTTCCACTTTCAGCTTCTGGCAATCAGAGGCTTAGAGTCACCCTGAGCACTGGGTTGCATCCCTTACCATCCTGGCTCATAGCCATTGATGGACTTATTCTCCATGAATTTATCCAGTTCTTTTTTCAACCTTGTTATATTTTGGCCACCACAGCATTCCATGGCAATGAGTTTTACAAATTAGTTGTGCGTTGGGTGAAAGCTATTTCCTCTTGTTTATATTAAACCTGCTGCCTATTAATTCTCATAAGGAAACCGTTCCATACCACTGATCATCGTTGTTCCCCTTTTCTGAACCTTTTCCATTTCCACTATATCTTTTTGGGACGGGGTGCCCAGAACTGAACACAGTATTCAAAGGATGGATGCACCATGGATGTTGATGGTGGCATTATATTTTCTGCCTTATTTTCTATCCCTTTCCTACTAGTTGCTAACATTCTGTTAGCCTTTTTGCCCCTGCTGCCCATTGAGTGGACTATCCACAATGACTCCAAGGTCTCTTTCTTGAGTTGTAATAGCTAATTTAGACCCTATCATTCTATTTGTATAATTGGGATTATGTTTTCCCTATGTGCAGTGCTTTAAATTTATAACATTGTATTTTACCCATCATTTTGTTGCCCAATTTTGTGAATTCCCTCTGTAAATCCCCACAGTCTGCTTTGGACTTAACTATCTTGCATAATTTTGTATCGTGTGCAAACTTTGCCACTTCACAGTTTATCCCTTCTTCCAGATCATTAATGAATATGTTGAACAGTGCAGGTCCCAGTACCGATCTTTGGGGGACCCCTCTCTTCATCTCTCTCCATTGTGAAAATTGACCGACTCTGTGCTTCCTCCCTTTCAACCAGTTACTGATCCATGAGAGGTTTTTCCCTCTTATCCCATGGCTACTTAGTTTCCTTCAGAACCTTTACCACTTAAATTTATCATTTTTTTTAAAACAGTTTCTCACCTAACCTCAAGTCTCCAGTGCTTTAAGAATAACCCCAAATAGCATGAGACTCATGATAAAATAATGAGTTAGCCCTGCTGGGGATACAGAGTAGAGAAAAGGTGTTTTTTGAGCTGCATTTTACAGGTGAATTGAGAGAACAGTGTGACTAAGGGAGATGGGCAGGGTATTCTAGACAGCTGGTTTGAGAGCAGCAAAGGATCAACCTCTGAAAGAGGAGAAGAGGAAGTGGGGTTGGGAAGAGGTGAGAATTGGCAGAGCAGAGAGATGTGGGTGAGAGCAGGTTGAACTGGAATGTGAATCACCACATACCCTGTGCAATTCTCATTTACATCAAAGGAAATTATGAGCGGAGCACAGGCACTGATCCAGCAAAGCACATAAGCAAATCCTTAACTTGCAGCGTACGAACAGTAGAGCAGAGCAAAATTTTTCAGGTGAACTTTTTCAAGCTAAACATGCAGTTTCAGCGACACTGAAACAGTTTTGCAAATTCATGTTGATTTCACTTGTTTTTTCCCACTTTTCAAAATCGCCAGTGAGTGGAACAATCCATTATTCGCCCAGCTCTAATAAGCAGTCCCTTTGACAGCAATGGGAGACATGGGGGTTGGATCAGCTCTTCACACAGAAGTGAAAAAAGAACAGATTCTCTCACATCATTTTCTTACCAGCATTGTTTTTTTTTATCCCCTCTACGTGTCTTCATTTCTTCATTCTCCTAAACATTTGGGTGTAGATTGGAAGTAATAACTGATGCATATGCCTTTGAACCAGAATCTAAGCCATGGTTTGACCCCTAGGTTTGCACATAAAAATGTTTTAAAGGGGGTGTTGAAAAATTAGAGTGCGTTCAGAAAAAACCCTCAATAATGATTCAAGGTCTGGAGGACATGCCTGAAGTGGGAGACTTAAATAATGCCTTTGAGTTCCCTTATGAAAAGGAAGGTAGAGAGCTCTTCAGTTTAGAAGACAAAAGGTATGAAAGGATCTAATGGTTGGAAGTCGAAGCAGGGTAAATTTAACTTCCTCCCTTTTTTTTTCTGCCTGTCCTTCCTGAGGAAGCTGCACCCTTCTATACCAATATTCCCATCCTGTATATTATCCCACCAAGTTTTTGTGATTCCAACTATCTCATAGTTGTGTTTATTTCACTAGTATTTCTAGTTCTTCTTGTTTATTCCCCATACTTCTTGCATTAGAATACAGACATCTAAGGTAGAATACAGACATCTCTTGTCTCTCCCTTGTCCCTGCTATAATGGCCCATGCTCCCCCCCGAATCCAACCCTTCTCCCAGGTCTCCATGTTTTTGACTTACCTGTGGGCTTTTGTCTCCTGCCCCCATCAAACCTAGTTCAAAGCCCTCTTCAGTCGGTTAGCCAGTCTGTAGCCTAATCTGTCCTGATTAGACCAGGCCAGAGAGATGACACCCCCACCTCCAATGGCTCCCGTTACACCCTAACTGCGCCTGGGATGTACAACTTCATCTCCCCTCTCCCAGATGTGTCTTTTCCCTTTCCTACATTATTTCTCCTCTTTCCTATCCTTTCCCTTTTTTCTCTGTCTAATAAGAAGCTGGCTTAGCCGGACAAAACTGCATATTTTACAACATTGCTGTAAAGCTGTGACCAGCAAGAAGCAGCTAAAAGCAGTGCCCATAACAGCCTAATCATTGTATAAGTTTGCCAGGTCTCAGTGTGGCTGACAAGACCATGTGCTTTAACACTTTTCCCTCCTTTTAATTAATCTTTAATAAAAAGGTTAAAAAGATGTCTAATGGTGTGTTTGCCATGGTATTAAGAAGGCTGAAGTCTCTGTAAACCGAACCCCAAACCCCATTTACTGTTGGAGACAAATAGGGTCATATAAACACCTTTGAGGCTTTGGGCCCATTTATTCCATCTAAATTAATACAACCAGACTTGGGCAAGTCACTTAGTTTCTCTGTGTCTTGGTTTCCCCATCTATGAAATTGACCTAGACTTGAGGTGGCTGAAAGTCTGGTACTTACCTAAGGCAGGAAACTGACAGACATTAGCCTGACTAGAGACAGGAGCCTGAGTTGCCTGAGCCTGTCAGAACCCTTGAGTGAAGGAGGAATGTGACAGCCCCCAGACAGAGGGGCTGGTGAAGGGACAGGAGCCTGAGACAAGATGTGGGGACAATTGTAATGGGTGAGCCATGCTTGTGAAGAAGAAGCAGCCATCCGAGCCCAGCCAGGCTGAAGGTTTGGTTTTTCTTTACATTTCCGTTGGAATTTGATAAAGGACTTTGTGGCTCCGGAAAGGCAAGACCCTGCAAAGTTGTCCGGGAAGAGTACCAGCACACTCCTACCTAGGCCAAAAGGCAACTGGGGGACTGAGGCAATGCCATAGCCAGCCAGGAGGGGGGATGTTTGAGCAGCAACTTTGCCAACCTTCCCTTATTTTTGATGAACTAAACAGTTTTTGAAAACTTCTGCCTCTTCTGTATCATTAACAACTTTATCGTCTCCATCGATTAATGGGCCTATACCAGTGTTAGTATTTCTTTGACTCTTAATATAATCCCCCCCGCCGCCCCTTCTTCTTGTCTTTAGCTCTGCCAGCCATGGATTTTACCTTAATGGCTTTGGCTTCCTTTATCCATTTTTTTTTTAAATATCAGAACTTTTGCTTTATATTCATTGCTCTCTATTTTCCCCTTTTTCTATTTGTTATATATTGGCCTTTATATTTCTAATTGCTGCTTTCACTCTGCCACTGAACCAGACTGGGTTTTCAACCAAAGTTGTCCTCTTTTGATTGTGGAATTGAGGATTTGCGGCCATGTAATAAACTACTCTTGAAGACATCCACATTTTCATAGAATATTAGGGTTTGAAGAGACGTCAGGAAGTCATCTAGTCCAACCCCCTGCTCAAACCAGGACTAACACCAACTAAATCATCCCAGCCAAGGCTTTGTCAAGCTGGGCCTTAAAATCCTCTAAGGATGGAGATTCCACCACCTCCCTAGGTAACGCATTCCAGTGCTTCACCACCCTCCACGTGAAATAGTGTTTCCTAATATCCAACCTAGACCTCCCCCACTGCAACTTGAGACCGTTGCATCTTGTTCTATCATTTGCCACCATTGAGAACAGCCAAGCTCCATCCTCTTTGGAACCCCCTTCAGGTAGTTGAAGGCTGATATCAAATCCCCCCTCACTCTTCTCTTCTGCAGGCTAAATAACCCTAGTTCCCTCAGCCTCTCCTAGTAAGTCATGTGCCCCAGCCCCCTAATCATTTTCGTTGCCCTCTGCTGGACTCTCTCCAATTTGTCCACATACCTTCTGTAGTGGGGGGACAAAAACTGGACGCAATACTGAAGGTGTGGCCTCACCAGTGCCAAATAGAGGGGAATAATCACTTCCTTCGATCTGCTGGCAATGCTCCTACTAATACAGCCCAATATGTCATTAGCCTTTTTGGCAACAAGGGCACACTGCTGACTCATGTCCAGCTTCTCATCCACTGTAATCCCCATGTCCTTTCTGCAGAACTGCTGCTTAGCCAGTTGGTCCCCAGCCTGTAACAGTGCATGGGATTCTTCCTTCCTAAGTGCAGGACTCTGCACTTGTCCTTGTTAAACCTCCTCAGATTTCTTTTGGCCCAATCTTCCAATTTGTCTAGGTCACTCTGGACCCTATTCCTACCCTCCATCATATCTACCTCTCCCCCCATCTTAGTGTCATCTGCGAAATTGCTGAGGGTGCAATTAATCCCATCATCCAGATCATTAATAAAGATGTTGAACAAAACCGGCCCCAGGACCAACCCCTGGGACACTCCGCTTGATACCAGCTGCCAACGAGACATCGAGCCATTGATGACTAACCATTGAGCCCGACAATCTAGACAGCTTTCTATCCACCTTATAGTCCATTCATCCAGTCCATACTTTTTTAACTTGCTGGCAAGAATACTGTGGGAGACCATGTCAAAAGCTTTTGCTTTGCTCTGCTTTTGCTTTTTCATTCATAGTTTTCTGGCTAAATTTTTCCTCCCAATAATTTTTATCATTATTTTCTTCAACTTTGGGGAATTAGCCCCAATTAATCACTGAAATAATTTACCGAGGGAGTTGGTCTTTAAATCAAGACCAGATATGTATTGAAACAGGATGAGGGTAAGTTGGAAAGGGTTCAGAAAAGAGCTCAAGAATGATTTGAGGAAAAAACACCTTAATGAAGGAGCTAAATCTATTTCATTCCTCCAGGAGAAAGTTAAGTCATGATATGATCTGGGTCTTTAAGTAGTACTGTCATGGATGGTTATAAACTGTTCAGGAAGGACAGGCAGGGCAGAAAAGGTGGGGGAGTAGCACTGTATGTAAGGGAGCAGTATGACTGCTCAGAGCTCCGGTATGAAACTGCAGAAAAACCTGAGTGTCTCTGGATTAAGTTTAGAAGTGTGTGCAACAAGAGTGATGTAGTGGTGGGAGTCTGCTATAGACCACCGGACCAGGGGGATGAGGTGGATGAGGCTTTCTTCCGGCAGCTCACGGAAGCTACTAGATCGCATGCCCTGATTCTCATGGGTGACTTTAATTTTCCTGATATCTGCTGGGAGAGCAATACAGCGGTGCATAGACAATCCAGGAAGTTTTTGGAAAGCGTAGGGGACAATTTCCTGGTGCAAGTGCTAGAGGAGCCAACTAGGGGGGGCGCTTTTCTTGACCTGCTGCTCACAAACCGGGTAGAATTAGTGGGGGAAGCAAAAGTGGATGGGAATCTGGGAGGCAGTGACCATGAGTTGGTTGAGTTCAGGATCCTGACGCAGGGAAGAAAGGTAAGCAGCAGGATACGGACCCTGGACTTCAGGAAAGCAGACTTCGACTCCCTCAGGGAACGGATGGCCAGGATCCCCTGGGGGACTAACTTGAAGGGGAAAGGAGTCCAGGAGAGCTGGCTGTATTTCAAGGAATCCCTGTTGAGGTTACAGGGACAAACCATCCCAATGAGTCGAAAGAATAGTAAATATGGCAGGCGACCAGCTTGGCTTAATGGTGAAATCCTAGCAGATCTTAAACATAAGAAAGAAGCTTACAAGAAGTGGAAGGTTGGACATATGACCAGGGAAGAGTATAAAAATATTGCTCAGGCATGTAGGAATGTTATCAGGAGGGCCAAATCGCACCTGGAGCTGCAGCTAGCCAGAGATGTCAAGAGTAACAAGAAGGGTTTCTTCAGGTATGTTGGCAACAAGAAGAAAGCCAAGGAATGTGTGGGCCCCTTACTGAATGAGGGAGGCAACCTAGTGACAGAGGATGTGGAAAAAGCTAATGTACTCAATGCTTTTTTTGCCTCTGTTTTCACTAACAAGGTCAGCTCCCAGACTGCTGCGCTGGGCATCACAACATGGGGAAGAGATGGCCAGCCCTCTGTGGAGATAGAGGTGGTTAGGGACTATTTAGAAAAGCTGGACGTGCACAAGTCCATGGGGGCCGGACGAGTTGCATCCGAGAGTGCTGAAGGAATTGGCGGCTGTGATTGCAGAGCCATTGGCCATTATCTTTGAAAACTCGTGGCGAACCGGGGAAGTCCCGGATGACTGGAAAAAGGCTAATGTAGTGCCAATCTTTAAAAAAGGGAAGAAGGAGGATCCTGGGAACTACAGGCCAGTCAGCCTCACCTCAGTCCCTGGAAAAATCATGGAGCAGGTCCTCAAAGAATCAATCCTGAAGCACTTGCATGAGAGGAAAGTGATCAGGAACAGCCAGCATGGCTTCACCAAGGGAAGGTCATGCCTAACTAATCTAATCGCCTTTTATGATGAGATTACTGGTTCTGTGGATGAAGGGAAAGCAGTGGATGTATTGTTTCTTGACTTTAGCAAAGCTTTTGACACGGTCTCCCACAGTATTCTTGTCAGCAAGTTAAGGAAGTATGGGCTGGATGAATGCACTATAAGGTAGATAGAAAGCTGGCTAGATTGTCGGGCTCAACGGGTAGTGATCAATGGCTCCATGTCTAGTTGGCAGCCGGTATCAAGTGGAGTGCCCCAAGGGTCGGTCCTGGGGCCGGTTTTGTTCAATATCTTCATAAATGATCTGGAGGATGGTGTGGATTGCACTCTCAGCAAATTTGCGGATGATACTAAACTGGGAGGAGTGGTAGATACGCTGGAGGGGAGGGATAGGATACAGAAGGACCTAGACAAATTGGAGGATTGGGCCAAAAGAAATCTGATGAGGTTCAATAAGGATAAGTGCAGGGTCAGAAGGACCCAATGCACAGCTACAGACTAGGGGCCGAATGGCTAGGCAGCAGTTCTGCGGAAAAGGACCCAGGGGTGACAGTGGACGAGAAGCTGGATATGAGTCAGCAGTGTGCCCTTGTTGCCAAGAAGGCCAATGGCATTTTGGGATGTATAAGTAGGGGCATAGCGAGCAGATCGAGGGACGTGATCGTTCCCCTCTATTCGACATTGGTGAGGCCTCATCTGGAGTACTGTGTCCAGTTTTGGGCCCCACACTTCAAGAAGGATGTGGATAAATTGGAGAGAGTCCAGCGAAGGGCTACAAAAATGATTAGGGGACTGGAACACATGAGTTATGAGGAGAGGCTGAGGGAGCTGGGATTGTTTAGCCTGCAGAAGAGAAGAATGAGGGGGGATTTGATAGCTGCTTTCAACTACCTGAAAGGGGGTTCCAAAGAGGATGGCTCTAGACTGTTCTCAATGGTAGCAGATGACAGGACAAGGAGTAATGGTCTCAAGTTGCAGTGGGGGAGGTTTAGATTGGATATTAGGAAAAACTTTTTCACTAAGAGGGTGGTGAAACATTGGAATGCGTTACCTAGGGAGGTTGTAGAATCTCTTTCCTTAGAGGTTTTTAAGGTCAGGCTTGACAAAGCCCTGGCTGGGATGATTTAACTGGGAATTGGTCCTGCTTCGAGCAGGGGGTTGGACTAGATGACCTTCTGGGGTCCCTTCCAACCCTGATATTCTATGATTCTATGTACTTGGTAGTATATTTAGAGATGCATGTGTTTTATTAACTCTGTTTTTCCTAGAGCTCCAGGAAGAAATCCCAGCCAGTGTTTCACCCTAGCTGAGATTTGGGGGTGTGTGTCATAAATATAAAGGGAAGGATAAACCCCTTTAAAATCCCTCCTGGCCAGAGGAAAAATCCTCTCACCTGTAAAGGGTTAAGAAGCTAAAGGTAACCTTGCTGGCACCTGACCAAAATGACCAATGAGGAGACAAGATACTTTCAAAAGCTGGGAGGAGGGAGAGAAACAAAGGGTCTGGGTCTGTCTATATGCTGCTTTTGCCGGGGATAGACCAGGAATGGAGTCTTAGAACTTTTAGTAAGTAATCTAGCTAGGTATGTGTTAGATTATGATTTCTTTAAATGGCTGAGAAAAGAATTGTGCTGAATAGAATAACTATTTCTGTCTGTGTCCTTTTTGTAACTGAAGATTTTGCCTAGAGGGATTCTCTATGTTTTGAATCTAATTACCCTGTAAGGTATCTACCATCCTGATTTTACAGAGGGGATTCCTTTACTTCTACTTACTTCTATTTCTATAAAAAGTCTTCTTGTAAGAAAACTCAATGCTTTTTCGTTGTTCTCAGATCCAAGGGTTTGGGTCTGTGGTCACCTATGCAAATTGGTGAGGATTTTTACCAAACCTTTCCCAGGAAGTGGGGTGCAAGGGTTGGGAGGATTTTGGGGGGAAAGATGTGTCCAAACTACATTTCCCAGTAAACCCAGTTAGTTTGGTGGTGGCAGTGGATATTCCAAGGACAAAGGATGAAATTAATTTGTACCTTGGGGAAGTTTTAACCTAAGCTGGTAAAAGTAAGCTTAGAAGGTTTTCATGCAGGTCCCCACATCTGTACCCTAGAGTTCAGGGTGGGGGAGGAACCTTGACAACAACCAGTTGTTCTAGT
Organism: Lepidochelys olivacea; assembly: GCF_965140295.1. Taxonomy (NCBI): domain Eukaryota; kingdom Metazoa; phylum Chordata; order Testudines; family Cheloniidae; genus Lepidochelys; species Lepidochelys olivacea. Next base: position 269,780,525 of record NC_140412.1, on the reverse strand, counting down.
CTATGGGAGCCATCAAGATTCTCAACCACCATCAATGGCCCACACTTTGCATAATTACAATAGGGCCTCAGAGTTATACTTCATATTTCTAGCTTCAGATACAAGAATGATACATGCATACAAATAGGAGGAATATATTCAGTAGGTTATAACCTTTGTTATGATACCTTACAAGAGACCTTTTGCAGAAAGCATATTCCAGCTCCATCATATTCACACTCATCAGCATATTCCATAAAACACATGGAGTGCAACATCGCAGGCACCATTTTTATACAGGGCCTCGCACAAAGCGTTCCTGGTCTATGACTAGGACTTTCTAGGCACTCTGGTAAAACAAATAATAGCTGCCCAATTTGAACCCATTACTCTTCAGCCCAGGGTGCCCCACGTTTTCTATGGTATATCATTTCTAGTGTATTCCCCTTTCATAAACTAAGTTACATGACAGTTTAAAAACATGAGAAATCAACTCCAAATAGACAACACCATATGGACCTGCATTATGGTGAATGTATGTAAGTTAAGACTGTCAGAGCCAGCTTTTCCCCTTTCTTTTATAGAGAGATCACAGAGTGTCTTTTTTCCCTTCACACCTTCTAGCTTGGGACTTACATAAGGGATATGGGGAGTGGGATTGGGGCAGGGGGCAACCTTATTACCAGATTTGTTTGTTTTCCAACATTGCAGTTGGGGCATTTGAACTAGGGTGACCAGATGTCCCGATTTTATATGGACAGTCCTGATTTTTTGGTCTTTTTTTTATATAGGCTCCTATTACGTGTCATCCCAGTCCCAATTTTTCACATTTGCTGTCTGGTCACCTTAATTTGAGCTCTCCTAGTTAGGAAGGGTGCATAGATCATCAAGCCACAATTTTAACTGTATATTAAATATGTTTGTCTGGTGACTATCACTTACAGTGGGCGAGTAGCCTGGAGCTGAGACTATCATACACATTTACTGCTGAGATCAGTTCAGGAAAGTTTCAGTTACCCCCAAACAATATTATAAATTAGTCTCTGCTATACCTTTTAATCATCGCCTCTGTGTGTTCTCATCCCCCCTTAGAAATGGGGATCAGAGAGTTTTTAGTGTATCTAGATCCCAAAGAGAGAAAAACCATTGCCCCTTGTAACGCAGGAAACATGTTCAGTGACAAGGCTCACTGATACAAGTTTTTTTCTGATGTTGTAGCCAAGTTTGAACCATCCCCCCTCCCCTCTCTCCTCTCCTCTCCTCTCCTTCCCCCTCACCCCCCACAGTGCTTTACCTCTCCCCTTCCGGCTCTGCTCACAGGACATATTGTATCTCCTACAGCTGCAAATCCTTCTGCCTTCTACAACAGCCTTCCAGGATGCTGCTGCTGCTGCTTTACCCAGAGGGTTGGGAGCTCCTCTGCTTTCTTCAGCTTACAAAACAGTCTCAGATGCTCTTGCACAAAGTGTTGGAGTGGCAAAGGAATGAGAGTAAAGCAAAGAATGAGTTCAGTCCCCTTCTGTGTGTGTGGAGGCATGCATACAAATGGGTCAGTAAGTCACCATTAAGGGAAGAACAACCTAGCAAAGTTTTACAGGAACTGATTTTGTGGAGATCAGCTTGTCACAAAGCAGTGAGAGGAACACATGAAAAAAATCAAAGTGAAACTAAAGCCTTTAGTGCACAGGAGAGAACAAGACCCGGTCTACACTAGGAGTTGAGGTCGAATTTAGCAGTGTTAAATCGATTTAACCCTTCATCCATCCACAAAATAGAGCCCTTTTTTTTATTTAAAGGGCTCTTAAAATCGATTTATTTACTCCACCCCCGACAAGGGGATTAGCACTGAAATCGGCCTTGCCGGGTCGAATTTGGGGTACTGTGGACGCAATTAGAAGGTACTGGCCTCCGGGAGCTATCCCAGAGTGCTCCATTGTGACCGCTCTGGACAGCACTCTCAACTCAGATGCACTGGCCAGGTAGACAAGAAAAGGCCCGCGAACTTTTGAATTTCATTTCCTGTTTGGCCAGTGTGGCAAGCTGCAGGTGAGCGCAGAGCTCATCAGCAGAGGTGACCATGATGGACTCCCAGAATCGTGAAAGAGCTCCATCATGGACCGAACGGGAGGTATGGGATCTGATTGCTGTATGGGGAGAGGAATCCGTGCTATCAGAACTCCGTTCCAGTTTTCGAAATGCCAAAACATTTGTCAAAATCTCCCAGTTCATGAAGGACAGAGGCCATAACAGGGACCCAAAGCAGTGCCATCTGAAACTTAAGGAGCTGAGGTAAGCCTACCAGAAAACCAGAGAGGCAAAGGGCTGCTCTGGGTCAGAGCCCCAAACATGCCGCTTCTATGATGAGCTGCATGCCATTTTAGGAGGTTCAGCCACCACTACCCCAACCGTGTTGTTTGACTCCTTCAATGGAGATGGAGGCAACACGGAAGCAGGTTTGGGGAACGAGGAAGATGATGATGATGAGGTTGTAGATAGCTCACAGCAAACAAGCGGAGAAACCGGTTTTCCTGACAGCCAGGAACTGTTTCTCACTCTGGACCTGGAGCCAGTACCCCCCGAACCCACCCAAGGCTGCCTCCCGGACCCACCAGGTGGAGAAGGGACCTCTGGTGAGTGTAACTTTTTAAATAGTATACATGGTTTAAAAGCAAGGGTGTTTAATGATTAATTTGCCCTGGCATTCGCGTCCAGTACAGCTACTGGAAAAGTCTGTTAATGTGTCTGGGGATGGAGTGGAAATCCTCCAGGGACATCTCCATAAAGCTCTCCTGGATGTACTCCCAAAGCCTTATCAAAAGGTTTCTGGGGAGGGCAGCCTTATTCCGTCCACCATGGTAGGACACTTTACCACTCCAGGCCAGTAGCACGTACTCGGGAATCATTGTAGAACAAAGCATTGCAGTGTATGTTTGCGGCATTCAAACAACATCCTTTCTTTATCTCTCTGTGTTATCCTCAGGAGAGTGATATCATTCATGGTCACTTCATTGAAATAGGGTGCTTTTTTCAAGGGGACATTCAGAGGTGCCTGTTCCTGCTGGGCTGTTTGCCTGTGGCTGAACAGAAATGTTCCCCGCTGTTAGCCACGGGAAGCGGGGAGGGGTTAGCCACGCGGTGGGGGGAGGCAAAATGCGACCTTGTAATGAAAGCACATGTGCTATGTATGTAATCTTAACAGCAAGGATTACCATGAAAGAGTGTATCCATTGTTCTATAAAATATGTCTTTTTAAATACCACCTTTTTTTTTCTCCACCAGCTGCATGTGTTTCAAGGATCATAGGATCTTCTCTTTCCCAGAGGCTAGGGAAGATTAGAAGGCGAAAAAAATGCACTCGCAATGAAATCTTCTCTGAGCTCATGCTGTCCTCCCACAGTGACAGAGCACAGACGAATGCGTGGAGGCACACAATGTCAGAGTGCAGGAAAGCACAAAATGACCAGGAGGAGAGGTGGCGGGCTGAAGAGAGTAAGTGGCGGGCTGAAGACAGGGCTGAAGCTGATAGGTGGTGGCAGCGTGATGAGAGGAGGCAGGATTCAATGTTGAGGCTGCTGGAGGATCAAACTAATATGCTCCAGCATATGGGTGAGCTGCAGGAAAGGCAGCAGGAGCACAGACCGCCGCTACAGACCCTGTGTAACTAACCGTCCTCCTCCCCAAGTTCTATAGCCTCCTCACCCAGATGCCCAAGAACGCGGTGGGGGGTTCTCCGGCGACCCAGCCACTCCACCCCAGAGGATTGCCCAAGCAACAGAAGGCTAGCATTCAATCAGTTTTAAAGTTTTAAACTTTTAAAGTGCTGTGTGGCCTTGTCCTTCCCTACTCCACCACCCCACCCAGTGCTTTCCTCCTCCACCACCCCTCCCGGGCTACCTTGGCAGTTATCCCCCTATTTGTGTGATGAATTAATAAAGAATGCATGAATGTGAAGCAACAATGACTTTATTGCCTCTGTGAGCAGTGATTGAATGGGGGAGGGGCGGGTGGTTAGCTTGCAGGGAAGTAGAGTGAACCAAGTTGGTGGGGGGGTTTCATCAAAGAGAAACAAACAGAACTTTCACACCGTAGCCTGGCCAGTCATGAAACTAGTTTTCAAAGCTTCTCTGATGTGTACCGCGCCCTCCTGTGCTCTTCTAACCACCATGGTGTCTGTCTGTGCATAACCAGCGGCCAGGCAATTTGCCTCAACCTTCCACCCCGCCATAAACATCTCCCCCTTACTCTCACAGATATTGTGGAGCGCACAGCAAGTAGTAATAACAATGGGAATATTGGTTTTGCTGAGGTCTGACCAAGTCAGTGAGCTGCACCAGCGCGCTTTTAAACATCCAAATGCACATTCTACCACCATTCTGCACTTGCTCAGCCTGCAGTTGAACAGCTCCTGACTACTGTCCAGGCTGCCTGTGTACGGCTTCATGAGCCATGACATTAAGGGGTAGGCTGGGTCCCCAAGGATACATATAGGCATTTCAACATCCCTAACAGTTATTTTCTGCTCTGGGAATAAGTCCCTTCCTGCAGCTGTTGAAACAGATCAGAGTTCCTGAAGATGTGAGTGTCACGTACCTTTCCTGGCCACCCCACGTTGATGTTGGTGGAACGTCCCTTGTGATCCACCAATGCTTGCAGCACTATTGAAAAGTACCCCTTGTGGTTTATGTACTCACTGGCTTGGTGCTCCAGTGCCAAGATAGGGATATGGGTTCTGTCTATGGCCCCACCACAGTTAGGGAATCCCATTGCAGCAAAGCCATCCACTATGACCTGCACATTTCCCAGGGTCACTACCCTTGATATCAGCAGATCTTTGATTGCGTTGGCTACTTGCATCACAGCAGCCCCCACAGTAGATTTGTCCACTCCAAATTGATTCCCGACTGACCTGTAGCTGTCTGGCGTTGCAAGCTTCCACAGGGCTATTGCCACTCTCTTCTCAGCTGTGAGGGCTGCTCTCATCTTGGTATTCTTGCGCTTCAGGGCAGGGTAAAGCAAGTCACAAAGTTCCATGAAAGTGCCCTTACGCATGCGAAATTTTCGCAGCCACTGGGAATCGTCCCAGACCTGCAACACTATGTGGTCCCACCAGTCTGTGCTTGTTTCCCGGGCCCAGAATCGGCGTTCCATGGCATGAACCTGCCCCATTAGCACCATGATGCCCACATTGCCAGGGCCCCTGCTTTGAGAGAAGTCTGTGTCCATGTCCTCATCACTCTCATCACCGCGCTGACGTCGCCTACTCACCCGGTTTCGCTTGGCCAGGTTCTGGTGCTGCATATACTGCTGGATAATGCGTGTGGTGTTTAATGTGCTCCTAATTGCCAAAGTGATCTGAGCGGGCTCCATGCTTGCCGTGGTATGGCGTCTGCTCAGAAAAAAGGCACAGAACGATTGTCTGAGGTTGCCCTGATGGAGGGAGGGGCGACTGACAACATGGCTTACAGGGTTGGCTTATAGGGAATTAAAATCAACAAAGGGGGTTGCTTTACATCAAGGAGAAACAAAAACAACTGTCACACAGAATGGCCCCCTCAAGGACTGAACTCAAAACCCTGGGTTTAGCAGGCCAATGCTGAATCCAATGCTCAACCCACTGAGCTATCCCTCCCCTTGGTATTTCAGGCAGGACTGAATCTCCATTAAACTTTTCAAGGTGCCTCCGACAGACCTCACTGAAACAATTGTCTGCCGTTGATTTCATGGAGGGAGAGAAGGAGAGGGGAGCAAATGAATACAAAACAAATCTGGTCTATTTCTTGTTTTGATCCATGTTAGGATATAGAGATTCAGGCCTGTCTGCAAAGGCCTGTACTCTAAGAATTTAGGTGTATTCTTATCACTTGGCTAGTGATAGAGGTATAAAAGAAAGAATCAAAATCACTGTCTGCCGGTGTAAGGGCCTTCTCTTACTGTGACAGTCTGAGGCCCTGTTCTTAGGCTCAGGCCTTTGGCTAAGCAGCAGAGGCAGCCATAAGCTGGGAAGCAAACGGTCACATCCTCACATTCCAAACTAGTCACATTGAAATAAGGTGCTATTGGGCTGTTAGGCACTATCAGGACAGGATTGTATTCCTATCACCTCCAGAGAAAGGGAAGTGCCTAGAAAATGTAAAAGGAAACTTAGTTTGATAGCATCCTGTCTGGCAAGAACTCACTTATCAATAGCTGGGATGTGAAATCCTCACTTCTGTATTGTTTTGTCATTATAGTTCCCACTTTGCTGTTGTTTGTCTGTATAATCTCTGTCTGGTTCTGTGATTGTTCCTGTCTGCTGTATTATTAATTTTGCTGGGTGTAAACTAATTAAGGTGGTGGGATATAATTGGTTACATAATCATGTTACAATATGTTAGGATTGGTTAGTTAAATTTCAGGAAAATGATTGGTTAAGGTATAGCTAAGCAGAACTCAAGTTTTACTATATAATCTGTAGTCAATGAGGAAGTGACGGGGTGGGGGTGTGGGTGGGGGTGGGCATGTGGGTGTGTGAGATGGGAACAGGGAATGGGGGTAAGAAAATTGGAATCATGTTTTGCTAAAGGGGGAAATGGGAACAGGGAATGGGAGTAAGGAAGTTGGAATCATGTTTGGCTAAGGGTAGGAATGGGATCAGGGACACAGGTGTAAGGCTCTGTGGTGTCAGAGCTGGGAAGGAGGATACTAAGGAAGGAAACTGGAATCATGCTTGCTGGAAGTTCACCCCAATAAACATCGAATTGTTTGCACCTTTGGACTTCGGGTATTGTTGCTCTCTGTTCATGCGAGAAGGACCAGGGAAGTAAGTGGGTGAAGGAATAAGCCCCCTAACAATCCACTCCATCTATCTTTTTACATCTTTGGCTGGCAGCAGACGGTGCAGTAAGATTGCTAGCCATCCTCATCTCCTGGCTGCTTGGCAGAAAACAGTGCAATAGGACTGCGGGCAGGACTAAAGAGAATGACCTGGTCGAGTCACTCCTATTTCAGTCCCTGCATCCATGTCTGCCCAGGCGCTCCTGACCGACCTTTCCGAGGCAGCCAGGAGCACCTCGGACATGATGATGATGGTTATCAGGCCTATTGCACCATCTGCTGCCACAAGGCAATGAGCTGCTGCTGTGTAGCAATGCAGTACCGCGTCTGCCAGCACCCAGGAGACGTAGGGTGACAGTGAGCTGAGTGGGCTCCATGCTTGCCGTGGTATGGCATCTGCACAGGAAAAAAGGCGTGAAATGATTGTCTGCCGTTGGTTTCATGGAGGGAGGGAGGGAGGGAGGGCCTGATGACATGTACCCAGAACCAGCTGCGACAATGTTTTTGCCCCATTCGGCATTGTGATCTCAACCCAGAATTCCAATGGGCGGCGGAGACTGCGGGAACTGTGGGATAGCTACCCACAGTGCAACGCTCTGGAAATCGACGCTAGCCTCGGTACCGTGGAAGCGCTCCGCCGAGTTAATGCACTTAGAGCATTTTGTGTGGGGACACACACAATTGACTACATAAAAATGATTTCTAAAAAAACGACTTCTATAAATTCGACCTAATTTCGTAGTGTAGACATACCCTTGTTTGTCTGGAAAAGAGACAAAGATGGAGGAGGGGCAACAGGGCATGATTGAGGCTAGGCTGCTAGAGGCGAGTCACTCTCCTGTTTTGGAACTCAGGGGGAGAGCCCAGTCCTCTGGGCTCTGGATACCCCCAAGATAGACTTTGCTGAATGTGCCTAATTTCTGTGCTAACAGGATCTGTTCTTGCTGTGTTCCTGAGGATTAAAAAACCCTTGTGTTTTACTTCACTGGCTAAGAGTCACTAATGAATGCAAAGTGTGGGTGCATGGCCCCTTGGGGGACATGTAAGGATTCCCCAGGTGTCCCATCCAGGTGGACTCACTGTGGGGAGCTCACAACATGAAACAGGGGTGCTGAATGCTCCAAGGTCAGACCCAAGGAGGTGCTGAAGCCAAGGAATCTTGCCCTCATTACAGTGTGTCCTGAGGGGTGTCAAACTGCAAGAGGGTCCTGTCTGAACTTCATCCTGAGTGGTTCCAGAGCCTTGTACTCTGTGACAAGTACAACAGTGTGAACATGCATTTAAGGAAGCAAAGGAAATGTTGGCATCAGCTGAAGTTCTTATGAACTTTGATGCTTTGCTGCCATTGCATTTGGCCTGTGATGCTTCACCATATTGAGTGGGTGCAGTTTTTTCCCACGTTTTTGCGAATGGCATGGAGAAACCAGCTGCCTTTCCATCATGAACACTCCCTACTTCTGAGATGAACTAGGCACAAATAGATTGAGAAGCTCTCCGGATGACCTTCAGAATTTGGAAATTCTGTACTTAGCTGCATGGTAGACATTTTACCCTGCTGGCAGATCATTGCCTGCTTCTTTCAATTTCTGGACAAACATCAATCTCCATCATTAGCTGCTGCTTATATGTAATGATTGACATTGCTACTTTCAGCTCATTTCCATACTATTCAGTTCCAGAAAGGGGCTCAGCACGGCAATGCTGATGGGCAGTCAGACCTGCCATGTTCAAACTTTTATCATCCCAAAGAAATTTTAGATAAACTATTCTCTCTGATAGGTAGGTTTCTCATCACCAGCACAGACATAAAAAAGAAACAGCTAAGGATGGTGTGCTTTCTTTTTTGAAGGGGATAATACAACATGGTACAGTTTTGAATCAAAAGAATTCCTAGTTTACACAATTCTTGTCATGTCAAAGTGAATTATATGTGAAACACAGTTGCATCTTATAGGGGATGCAAGTGATCATTCGAAAATCACTTTAGTCTCAGATTTAGGAGTTTCTTCATGAAGGCCATTTTGGCATTGTATAAAGGAAGGCATAGACTGGAATAATGTATTGTGTCCACACACACACACACACACACACACACACACACATCACCAACAGTTCAGGCAATAAACTTAATACTGTTCATGTTCAGTTTTCCTCAACTTTTGTATACTGTCCACTGGACAAGATTACATTGCCCCGAAGATAATACCAGTGCACAAAAGAGTGTCCTTGCACCAGTGCACCAAAGGATGTCCTTGCACCGGGCGGCTACCGTTGGCTTTAGACCACAACATACAGAGTTCACCATTTGGAAGTTTATGCCAGAGTCTGTTTTCTTAGCTTCCTTCACATGGTAAAAAAACACTAAAGCTTTGTAGTCTGCATTTAATTGGCGAGGTGTTTCCCCGAACCAAATATTAGAACATGGTGGCTGCTGCAGAGGAGGAGCAATGCTGTCAGCTACCTGGTGCTGTAAGCTGGTTTTGGCTTGGGTCCCCACTGAAGATTTTGCATTGTTGCTGAGTACCTGTAAAGACATGTCCCTTTCCTGGTACAACTTCGTGAGACTTGATGTTATGGCATTTACTAGCTTTGAATTGATAACGTAATTCCTTTAACTATTCCTAAACAAAACCTCAGAATGACACATGTTCTGCAAATTCAAAATCAAATAGTTAACAAGATTTGTTCTAGTAGAGACATATACACACCCCTTTGATGGGAGGGGATAATCTTCATGATTATCCGAACACCATGTTACTTTAACTAGAACTTGATTTTATATTTTGTTTGATTATAAGAACCAAACAATATTATTATATTACAGTGTATATATATATAAATGTTAGTTACAATTGTTCGTTGACAAACACACCTATATTTATGACTGATTTTGCAAAGTTTGAACCATCACTGATGTTTTATAAGGACACACCCATGGGGTTATAGATGCATAGATATTAAGGTCAGAAGGGACCATTATGATCATCTAGTCTGACCTTCTGCACAACGCAGGCCACAGAATTTCACCTATCCACGCCTGCGAAAAACCTCTCACCTATGTCTGAGCTACTGAAGTCCTCAAATCATGGTTTAAAGACTTCAAGGAGCAGAGAATCCTCCAGCAAGTGACCCGTGCCCCATACTACAGAGGAAGACGAAAAACCTCCAGGGCCTCTTACAATCTGCCTTGGAGGAAAATTCCTTCCCGACCCCAAATATGGCGATCAGCTAAACCCTGAGCATATGAGCAAGATTCACCAGCCAGATACTACAGAAAATTCTTTCTTGGGTAACTCAGATCCCACCCCATCTAACATCCCATCACAGGCCATTTTGCCTATTTACCATGAATATTTAATTACCAAAACCATGTTATCTCATCATACCATCTCCTCCATAAACTTATCCAGTTTAATCTTAAAGCCAGATAGATCTTTTGCCCCCACTGCTTCCCTTGGAAGGCTATTCCAAAACTTCACTCCTCTGATGGTTAGAAACCTTTGTCTAGGTTATACCCTAATTATAAATAGTGCGGTATCACAAAGGAAAATGTTTTATTATTAATATTTGTATAATCATTTTGCACATACTTGTGTGCATAAAAATATAAATAAAAATATTGTTGCAACAAAAACTCCACAACCCCCCCCCCCTACAATTTAGTCACGTGACACAAAACATAGAACCTACAGACAAGTAATGTCAACATACTAACAAACCAAACCACCAATGGATTAAATGTTGTTCACAGCAGGTCCAGGAAACCTAAAGGTTGAAATCATTAACTGTTCCAGGTTTACACCTTGGTTTGCCTATAAAAGAGACCTAATGATCTAGTTAGGAGCCAAATACGTTTTCTTGCATCTTTAAACCCTAGATTAAAACACAAGTGGGCAAGAGAGAGAAAAATATTAACATACATTAACTTTATTTATTTAGGCTAGGTAAAGGGAAAATTACAAGATAAACTGAATATTTTCTTTTAGTGAATTAAGAATTGTAACAATATCTATGATTTAGATTGTGGGTAGCAAAGGCTGCTGCATTTTTGCTTTGATAATTCCTGTGTAAAGCAGAAAGATTACACATTGCTGGGTATGTCTGAAATAGCAGCTAACTTAATACCTGTTTTTGGAATCATGATGCACAGCAACTGATTGAAACCCCAAAGTTTTGTGACTGCAATTTGACTTATACAAATATGCAAGTAATAAAACAATATTAATACCTGAATTTTACCTAAGGTGTAGACATAGCCCAAAGAATCTAAAAGGATGCTGAATTAGGTGTTCTGTGGGTTTTTAATATTATTCTGTTAGAAGCAATCCACTTTGCCCATCTCCTTTTTTTTCCCTCCCGAATGCTCAGAAGCATTTCCCCTATGGTGTCCACAGCAATTTTTTAGCTGCTAGTCAAAGATTCAGTGAGTTTTGTTTCCTGTTGGCTTACAGATCATAAATTAAAAGCACAGTGACTGTCAGCCCGGCAGAGTACAAGATTTGGGTTACGGTATCTATGACCAGTGGGGGTGGGGGACTGAGCTTTCAGTACTTTTGGTAAGTAAAGGGTTTTTCTTTTTCCCTTTGAACATTTTATTTAACCATTTCTATGCAATTTAGTTTCCTGGATTGTTAACAGCCGGCTTTGGTGGAAGTGCGGCTCATACTTACAGCAGCACATAGACAGTTTCCATCTCTTCTCATGACCCCTGATGAGCGTTAGCTGTATGTGATACTTGTAAGTACAGTTTTCTGTACTTTCCCGGACTATAGCATCTTGGGGGGTAGAAGTGAGAGAGAAAGGAAGGATCGACTCCGGAGGCATGGACCGTTCAGCCTATGATCGCTGTTTAATTGCATCAGAGTTGTTACAAGCTGTATCGCTCGTTCACCTCCCCCACATCCTGAGGAGTGAGCCCAGCTTCTGGTTTCAGGCTTTTGTCGGCAGCTTTACTCAGGCAGAACCGGTTCCCCACATCCTGTGTTTGCCTTCTGCAGTTTACCAGATGGGGCTGAGGTTCAACAAAATCAACCCCCACATAGCATACTACATATGAAACATTACGTTAAACATATAATCAAACCCCACAAAATAGCCTGGCTATATTGCATTCATACTAAACCTCCTTTGTGATTTTTTAATGTATTTTTATGCTATATTTTGATTAACCACAACTGGGTTTCCAGAAATTTTGGGTAACTCTACTTAATTCATCTTCAACTCCCTACTTCAAATGAACTCAATTAAATTCTGCTGGCTAGTCTAATTAGCTCTTCAAGCTATACGTGTGTATAGAGATACATACCTAGAGGCATCCCTCCTTAAATAATTAACCCATTGATCGGTTTCAATAATTACTTAAACAAGTCCCAAGAAACAGCAGAGAGAAAAGGGGTCAGCTCCATCTCTCTTCACTCGATGGCTGATCGAGAAGTTGTTACCCAGTCGGGACCTACCAAGCAGCAAGGGGGAGGTTGCTGGTAGACTGATCTGATCACAGGCTGGGAGAGTTGAGGGAACTGAAATAAGGTAGCTTGAACCGTACAAGTTCTGAGTTACTGCAGCCTTTTGGCAGCAATAAAAAACAGAGATTAATCAACTCCCCTGCCACCACAGAGTATGGATTACCGAGCCCTGTGCAGCCACCATTTTTAACTTCAGGTACCGTTATATCACAATTCAATTTACAAAGCACCCTTTACATGTTTAAAAAGGAATCTCCTTGTGAGATTCTAAACCCCAGTGACTAGTCAATAATAACCAATAAGGATGCCATTGGAGTGCAATGAGGGGTCCTTCCACAATTACAATATCCATAGAGACCTAATGGTGAGAGACAGGGGGTCACCCGCAAGGCATACCAAGTTAGTCTGATGGTCAAGACCACGAGCACTCCTTTGTGTCTATGTCTACTATTTCCCACTGGAGGATGGTGTGGATTGCACCCTCAGCAAGTTTGCAGATGACACTGAACTGGGAGGAGTGGTAGATATCCTGGAGGGTAGGGATAGGATACAGAGGGACCTAGACAAATTAGAGGATTGGGCCAAAAGAAATCTGATGAGGTTCAACAAGGACAAGTGCAGAGTCCTGCACTTAGGATGGAAGAATCCAATGCACCGCTACAGACTAGGGACCGAATGGCTAGGCAGCAGTTCTGCAGAAAAGGACCTAGGGGTTACAGTGGACAAGAAGCTGGATATTAGTCAACAGTGTGCCCTTGTTGCCAAGAAGGCTAACAGCATTTTGGGATGTATAAGTAGGGGCATAGCGAGCAGATCAAGGGATGTGATCGTTCCCCTCTATTCGACATTGGTGAGGCCTCATCTGGAGTACTGTGTCCAGTTTTGGGCCCCACACTACAAGAAAGATGTGGAGAAATTGGAGAGAGTCCAGCGAAGGGCAACAAAAATGATTAGGGGACTGGAACAAATGACTTATGAGGAGAGACTGAGGGAACAGGGATTGTTTAGTCTGCGGAAGAGAAGAATGAGGGGGTTCAGATAGCTGTTTTCAACTACCTGAAAGGGGGTTCCAAAGAGGATGGATCTAGACTATTCTCAGTGGTACCAGATGACAGAACAAGGAGTAATGGTCTCAAGTTGAAGTGGGGGAGGTTTAGGTTGGATATTAGGAAAAACGTTTTCACTAGGAGGGTGGTGAAACACTGCGTTACCTAGGAAGGTGGTGGAATCTCCTTCCTTAGAAGTTTTTAAGGTCAGGCTTGACAAAGCCCTGGCTGGGATGATTTAGTTGGGGATTAGTCCTGCTTTGAGCAGGGGGTTGGACTAGATGACCTCCTGAGGTCCCTTCCAACCCTGATATTCTATGGTTCTATGCCCTGGTCTACACTAGGAGTTTAGGTCAAATTTAGCAGCGTTAAATCGATGTAAACCTGCACCCGTCCACACGATGAAGCCCTTTTTTTCGACTTAAAGGGCTCTTAAAATCGATTTCCTTAATCCACCTCTGATAAGTGGATTAGCGCTTAAATTGGCCTTGCTGGGTCGAATTTGGGGTACTGTGGACGCAATTAGATGGTATTGGCCTCCAGGAGCTATCCCAGAGTGCTCTATTGTGACCGCTCTGGACAGCACTCTCAACTTAGATGCACTGGCCAGGTATACAGGAAAAGGCCCGTGAACTTTTGAATTTCAATTTCCTGTTTGCATGGTCACCTGAAGCTTGCCACGCTGGCCAGAGCTCATCAGCAGAGGTGACCATGCAGAGCTCATCAGCAGAGGAACCATGATGGAGTCTCAGAATCGCAAAAGAGCTCCAGCATGGACCAAACGGGAGGTACAGGATCTGATCACTGTATGGGGAGAGGAATCCCTACTATCAGAACTCCATTCCAGTTTTCAAAATGCCAAAACATTTGTCAAAATCTCCAGGGCATGAAGGACAGAGGACATAACAGGGACCAGAAGCAATGCCGCGTGAAACTTAAGGAGCTGAGGCAAGCCTACCAGAAAAACAGAGAGGCGAACGGCCTCTCCGGGTCAGAGCCCCAAACATGCCGCTTCTATGATGAGCTGCATGCCATTTTAGTGGGTTCAGCCACCACTACTCCAGCCATGTTGTTTGACTCCTTCAATGGAGATGGAGGCAGCACAGAAGCAGGTTTTGGGGACGAGGAAGATGATGATGATGAAGTTGAAGATAGCTCACAGCAAGCAAGCGGCGAAACCGGTTTTCCCGACAGCCAGGAATAGTTTCTCACCCTGGACCTGGAGGCAGTGCCCCCCCAGACCCACCCAAGGCTGCCTCCCGGACCCGCCAGGCGGAGAAGGGACCTCTGGTGAGTGTACCTTTTAAAATAATATACATGGTTTAAAAGCAAGCATGTTTAATGATTAATTTGCACTGGCATTTGCAGCTCTCCTGGATGTACTCCCAAAGCCTTTGCTCTGGGGAGGGCAGCCTTATTCCGTCCACCATGGTAGGACACTTTACCACTCCAGGCCAGTAGCACATACTCGGGAATCATTGTAGAACAAAGCATTGCAGTGTATGTTTGCTGGCATTCAAACAACATCCGTTCTTTATCTCTCTGTGTTATCCTCAGGAGAGTGATATCATTCATGGTCACTTCATTGAAATAGGGTGCTTTTCTCAAGGGGACATTCAGAGGTGCCTGTTCCTGCTGGGCTGTTTGCCTGTGGCTGAACAGAAATGTTCCCCGCTGTTAGCCAGGGGGAGGGGGGTAGCCACGTGGTGGGGGGAGGCAAAATGCGACCTTGGAACGAAAGCACATGTGCTATGTATGTAATGTTAACAGCAAGGTTTACCATGAAAGAGTGTACCCATTGTTCTAGAAAATGTGTCTTTTTAAATACTACTGCCTCTTTTTTTTCTCCACCAGCTGCATGTGTTTCAATGATCACAGGATCTTCTCTTTCCCAGAGGCTAGTGAAGATTAGAGGGCGAAAAAAACGCACTCATGAAGAAATGTTCTCTGAGCTCATGGTGTCCTCCCACACTGACATAGCACAGACGACTACATGGAGGGAGACAATGTCAGAGTGCAGGAAAGCACAATATGACCGGGAGGAGAGGTGGCAGGCTGAAGAGAGTAAGTGGTGGGCTGAAGAGAGAGCTGAAGCTCAAATGTGGTGGCAGCGTGATGAGAGGAGGCAGGATTCAATGCTGAGGCTGCTGGAGGATCAAACCAGTATGCTCCAGTGTATGGTTGACCTGCAGGAAAGGCAGCAGGAGCACAGACCGCCGCTACAGCCCCTGTGGAACCAACCGCCCTTCTCCCCAAGTTCCATAGCCTCCTCACTCAGACGCCCAAGAACGCGGTGCGGGGGCCTCTGGCCACCCGGCCACTCCACCCTAGAGGATTGCCCAAGCAACAGAAGGCTGGCATTCAATAAGTTCTAAAGTTTTAAACTTTCATAGTGCTGTGTGGCCTTGTCCTTCCCTCCTCCACCACCCCTCCTGGTGCTTCTCTCCTCCATCACCGCTCCTGGGGTACCTTGGTAGTTATTCCCCTATTTGTGTGATGAATGAATAAAGAATGCATGAATGTGAAGCAACAATGACTTTATTGCCTCTGACAGCGGTGATCGAAGGGAGGAGGGGAGGGTGGTTAGCTTACAGGGAAGTAGAGTGAACCAAGGGACGGTGGGTTTCATCATGGAGAAACAAACAGAACTTTCACACTGTAGCCCTTCCAGTCATGAAACTGTTTTTCAAAGCTTCTCTGATATGCACCACGCCCTCCTGTGCTCTTCTAACTGCCCTGGTGTCTGGCTGTGCGAAACCAGCAGCCAGGCGATTTGCCTCAACCTCCTGCCCCGCCATAAACATCTCCCCCTTACTCTCACAGATATTGTGGCGCGCACAGCAAGCAGTAATAACAGTGGGAATATTGGTTTTGCTGAGGTCTAACCGAGTCAGTAAACTGCGCCAGCGCACTTTTAAATGTCCAAATGCACATTCTACCACCATTCTGCACTTGCTCAGCCTGTAGTTGAACAGCTCCTGACTACTGTCCAGGCTACCTGTGTATGGCTTCATGAGCCCTGGCATTAAGGGGTAGGCTGGGTCCCCAAGGATAACTATAGGCATTTCAACATCCCCAACAGTTATTTTCTGGTCTGGGAATAAAGTCCCTTCTTGCAGCTTTTGAAACAGACCAGAGTTCCTGAAGATGCGAGCGTCATGCACCTTTCCCGGCCATCCCACGTTGGTGTTGGTGAAACGTCCCTTGTGATCCACCAGAGCTTGCAGCACTATTGAAAAGTACCCCTTGTGGTTTATGTACTCGCCGGCTTGGTGCTCCGGTGCCAAGATAGGGATATGGGTTCCGTCTATGGCCCCACCACAGTTAGGGAATCCCATTGCAGCAAAGCCATCCACTATGACCTGCACATTTCCCAGGGTCACTACCCTTGATATCAGCAGATCTTTGATTGCGTTGGCTACTTGCATCACAGCAGCCCCCACAGTAGATTTGCCCACTCCAAATTGATTCCCGACTGACCGGTAGCTGTCTGGCGTTGCAAGCTTCCACAGGGCTATTGCCACTCACTTCTCAACTGTGAGGGCTGCTCTCATCTTGGTATTCTTGCACCTCAGGGCAGTGGAAAGCAAGTCACAAAGTTCCATAAAAGTGCCCTTACGCATGCGAAAATTTTGCAACCACTGGGAATCGTCCCAGATCTGCAACACTATGTGGTCCCACCAGTCTGTGGGAGAGAGTCCAGCGAAGGGCAATAAACTGGAGAGAGTCCAGTGAAGGGCAACAAAAATGATTAGGGGTCTGGAACACATGACTTATGAGGAGAGGCTGAGGGAACTGGGATTGTTTAGTCTGCAGAAGAGAAGAATGAGGGGGGATTTGATAGCTGCTTTCAACTACCTGAGAGGTGGTTCCAGAGAGGATGGTTCTAGACTATTCTCAGTGGTAGAAGAGGACAGAACGAAGAGTAATGGTCTCAAGTTGAAGTGGGGGAGGTTTAGGTTGGATATTAGGAAAAACTTTTTCACTAAGAGGGTGGTGAAACACTGGAATGCGTTACCTAGGGAGGTGGTAGAATCTCCTTCCTTAGAAGTTTTTAAGGTCAGGCTTGACAAAGCCCTGGCTGGGATGATTTAATTGGGGATTGGTCCTGCTTTGAGCAGGGGATTGGACTAGATGACCTCCTGAGGTCCCTTCCAACCCTGATATTCTATGATTCTATGATTCTATGTGCTTGTTTCCCGAGCCCAGAACTGGCGTTCCACCGCATGAACCTGGCCCATTAGCACCATGATGCCCACATTGCCAGGGCCCCTGCTTTGAGAGAAGGCAGTGTCCATGTCCTCATCACTCACATTACCCCGCTGATGTCGCCTACTCGCCCGGTATCGCTTTGCCAGGTTCCAGTGCTGCATGTACTGCTGGATAACGCATGTGGTGTTTAATGTGCTCCTAATTGCCAAAGTGAGCTGAGCGGGCTCCATGCTTGCCGTCGTATGGCGTCTGCACAGAAATAAAGCGTGGAACGATTGTCTGCCGTTGCCCTGACGGAGGGAGGGGCGACTGACAACATGGCTTACAAGGTTGGCTTACAGGAAATTAAAATCAACAAAGGGGGTGGCTTTGCGAGAAACTGAATGGCCCCCTCAAGGATAGAACTCAAAACCTCAAGGATAGAACTCAAAACTGGGTTTGGCAGGCTGTTGATTTCACAGAGGGAAGGAGGAGAAAATGAATACAAAACAAATCTGGTCTATTTCTTGTTTTGAGCCACTTCATCTATCTTTATACATCTTGCTGGCAGCAGACTGTGCAGTACGACCACTGGCCGTCATCATCTCCTGGGTGCTCGGCAGAAGATCGCGCAGTATGACGACTAGCCATCATCTTCTGCTGGCTGGAGGTTAAAAGACAGTGCACTGCCGGTAGGACTCAATCGCCACAAGACAAAACAAGGGAAATGACCTGGCTGAGTCACTCCCATGTTTGCCCAGGTGCCCAATTAAAAGAACACCCAGGACTACGTCGATGATGGCTACCAGTCATACTGCACTGTCTGCTGCCAAAAGGCAATAAACTGCTGCTGTGTAGCAATGCAGTCCCACGTCTGCCAGCACCTAGGAGACATACAGTGACCGTGAGCTGAGCGGGCTCCATGCTTGCTATGGTATGGCGTCTGCACAGGTAACTCAAGAAAAAAGGTGCAAAACGATTGTCTGCCCTTGCTTTCACGGAGGGAGGGAGGGAACGGGGGCCTGACGATATGTACCTAGAACCACCCGCGACAATGTTTTAGCCCCATCAGGCACTGGGATTTCTACCCAGAATTCAGATGGGTGGCGGAGACTGCGGGAACTGTGGGATAGCTACCAACAGTGCAACGCTCCGGAAGTCGATGATTGCCTCGGTACTGTGGACACACTCCGCTGACTACATGCACTTAGAGCATTTGTGTGGGGACACACACAATCAACTGTATAAAACCGCTTTCTACAAAACCGACTTCTGTAAATTCGACCTAATTTCGTAGTGAAGACATACCCTATGACATATTCCTCCCTCTGTTGCAGAATTTATCAGTTAAGAAAAGTAGAAATAATATACTACAGCCAAAGAAATAGAAAGGATTTCCATAAAATGGAAACTCTTTGTTTCCCTGTTTGATCCTCACTCTTGCTAGAGGAAAAATACCAGCAGTTTAAGATGGAGTTTAGGACCAGGTGACATGGTCACTTGCATCTGTAGTGTCACGGCCGCTATGAGGCAGAGGCTGTTAGAGTGTCAACAGAAAGACTACGCTCTTTCACAGTCCATTGTCCTTGCAGATGGGCCATCAGCCCTGTCTGACTTTTTCTTTGCTGTACCTGAAGGGTTAGCTGTGGGTGTCACCCAAAGTAGCACATTTGAAATACAGATACATAGTCAATATTCCTAACTTCAGATACAAAAATGATGCATGCATATGTAACCTTTGGGTGGGCTAGAGTTCATTTCATTGCCCTTCTCCAGTGCCTAAAAGAAACTCCAACTCCTACAGAATAGTAGCTGTAGACCCAGAGTTCAGTCTCAGGATTTTCAGCAAGGATTGCACAGGGTCAACCTTCCCACATTCAAGTCCCAAAAGGAACTAAAGAAATTAATTTAATTAAATAACTTTATAAAATCTTTTGATGAAGAAACAAATAATACTAATTTTTACAGCACGACTATTTTATAACCCACAGACATTATCTTCAGAAAACAAATTAAAATCTGAACCGTTCAGTCCCCACAGAAACACACAGTGAGAAGAAACTGAGAGCCCCAAAAGCTTAGGTTTAGTTCATCTAAGTCTCAGCTGGAGTCTTTGATCACCAAATCTGTACAGTCTGCTGAGTCTCAAACAGAATCTTCCGCTGGAATCCACATAGACTCTTCCTCTTCCTCCGCTGAAATCACTGCTAGCCAGTCAGCTAACGGATTAACCAACCAGTAGGTTAAGTCTATAGATTTTTTAAAAAACGGTCACAAGAAAATACAAAAACGGAGAATAACAAAATATAAATGACTCTTTCCCCATTACTACATTTAAAGAAGAGTTGGAGAATCAGACTGGTTGAGAAAGTCACTAGAACCATTTGGCTACAATCAAAACATTCAATGCATACAATTAAAATAGAAGAAGTTATTTTTCCCTCCCAATTTCTCCTTGCTATCATTAGCATTGCCCATGCTTCCCTGGGAGATGGTTAACAGTATAACTAACCTGCTGCAAAAATGCTTCGGCGTTAGGGAACACAGCCTGCTTTCTGCTCCTAAGCTCTGCTTCTTACAACTGACACAAGACACATGGCCCTTAGTAAAGCAGCTGCTCTGACTGCTTGCTATCGGAGGGCTTTCCCTCACCCCCTCCCCTGGTTCTTCTCATGCAGACAGCAAGCAGCAAAAGACCAGAAGTCCAAGTGCAGACAATGCAATGTTTATTGGGGTTTAGTTTCCAAGCAAGCATATTCTGAAGCCCTTCACACCTGTCGGGCTTATCTCTATACGCTGATTGAGTCTGTTCCCCAGTGTTCTGTTCCCAGCTCTGACACCACAGGCCTTTACCCCATGGCCCACTTCCCCTGTTCCCAACTCCCAACTGCCCCATTACCATTCCCCTTCCCACTCCCCCCTCCTCCTTCTTAGCAGGCTCAAATATACCTGTACTGTACACCCCTAGTCACACCCCTTACCACTTCTGGTCATGTTCTGTTCTGGAAAGTCGTGAATTGGGGTCTTTGTCCCACCTCTTTTGTACCCCACGGGAGGAGTCAGGCGTGAGGTTATACTCCAGTCAGGGGCAGGCATTTCTCTGGTCTTTTAGTGTGTTGTACCACCCCCTAATCCCTCTTGCCCCTCCTGACTGGTTGCTTGACCTTGCCTCAAGATAGGAGCTGAGACAGTGTGCGCCTCTACATTGCATTCCCACCGTGCCCTGCTCCATCCCTTTTCTCTTCCCATTATACTGACAAACCCAGCTGGCTGTGGAAAATGAAGCACAGTTTCTTTGTTCTTCACACATTAGGAAGGATGTAAGAGTATCAAAAGCCAAACCCAAAATTGTAGCTCAGGCTAACAAACAGGCTTATATGCTAACCCTCCACCCCGTTCTTTCTTCTGGGATCCTCCTGCCCAGGTATCCGGGAAAAACACAGGGCACGTGGTGGCACATTTCCTGAGAGGGCCAGGTATTAAGATGGAATGTGTCAGGGCTCCATTTGCCCCACTGCTCCCTATGCAGTATAGTGCCCTGCACCTTCCCTTGTACGGATGTGCTGCACGTAGAGTGCAATTAGTGTGTCAGACTCCCCACAGTGATGGGCCGAGAAGGTTGGGGCCGGATTATCCGTTACACTTTGGTGGAGGGCCTATTACATTACTTATACGTGAGAAGCAGAGATTGTGCTTTGTGGGGCTGTGCGCCCCTTAGCCAGCACAGTGTACATTGCAGGATTAGTGTACTTAATAATAGGTCAACAACCATAATGATCCACAGTAACATCGGGAACCCTGACCCTTGTGATATAGTCCAACATTCAGGCCACTACCAAAAACCCTGCTTCTTCTCTTTTGACAGGGTTAAAACCCGGTAACACCATTCTGGAGTGTATATTTGAAATGTGTCTAGTTATTGGCAGTTGCAGTGAGCTGCATCTGCAGTGTCCATGTACTTTTGTCCATATCACAAGTCCACTGGATATTCACAGAAAAATGGGGTTTTGTCCAAGCCAGCTTGACCACATGGTATGGAATTGGGTAGTACACACTGGTTCAATTGTTCACAGCCATGAGTTCCACAGATCCATTCGTGTACCATAGTCCTGATGGCAGCGTGTAGATGTCTGTAACTGTGCCAGATGCTTGGACCCCAAGCGTTGTGTACATTCTCAGAAAACACTCCATACATATCACCCCTAATGGTCCCCATTTGCAACAGGCCATTAATTCTGCACCTCCATGGCCACTGGGATGGGACACATTCAAATATATTCTCTGGACAAACAATTACTTAACTGAATTATTGTCCATTTTACACCATTCCATTCTCCCCACCTATCCTCCAGTGGTTCCCAGATAGCTCCTCGCTGTCTTATTATTCCCATAGAGCTCATGGGGACCACCTTAGTAGCGGTCCCATTCCAAGGCACCATGGTAACTATTAAACAGGTGCCAGCCCCAGAGCTGAGCATTCTGTATCCCCATACACACCTCCCCTTCCCAAGTTAGCCTTCTGAAGCCATCCCCCACCCATGTCGCGAGGTTTCCTGTCCACTGTGTGAGCCACAGGTTCACTTTTGCTGCCCTTTTCCATCCCATTGAGATTGCAGACCGTTGCTGTGCCAGTCGCTCATTGATTTGCTGCTGCAATTTTACATACTGGCTTATCAGTTGCTTTTAGCTACCAAAAGGTCCCCCCGATTTCATACACCCAACCCTGTGTTTCGTGCTGCCCACACATCCCTTCTCCAGCGACCTTTCTATGTGCGTCTTCTCACTGCTCAATCAAATTGTTGCTTCAACCCTTCTCTGTATGTGCTGCAGTTGGGGTGTACCTGGTCCACCCACCATTCTCTGGGGTGCACCACCCATGTAATGGACCGGAAAGAATGCTGGTTGCACCTGCTCCCTTATCACATCTGACTGGGGTGAAATAGTTATGGGTAAGGACAAAGTCACAAAGTTCAGCCACCAGGTTAGCCGTGACATTATCGGGGATAGTGTTCCTGACAGCTTGTAGTCCATCTTTGTGTGGAATGTTGGTGTAGAGGGCTTCTACATCCCTAGTGTCCAGGATGGTGTTATCAGGAAGATCACTGATGGATTGTAGTTTCCTCAGGAAGACAGTGGTGTCTTGAAGGTAGCTGGAAGTGCTGGTAGCGTAGGGCCTGAGGAGGGAGTCTACATAGCCAGACAATCCTGCTGTCAGGGTGCCAATGCCTGAGATGATGGGGCGCCCAGGATTTCCAGGTTTATGGATCTTGGGTAGTAGATAGAATATCCCAGGTCAGGGTTCCAGGGGTGTGTCTGTGCGGATTTGATCTTGTGCTTTTTCAGGGAGTTTCTTGAGCAAATTCTGTAGTTTCTTTTGGGAACCCTCAGTGGGATCAGAGGGTAATGGCTTGTAGAAAGTGGTGTTGGAGAGCTGCCGAGCAGCCTCTTGTTCATATTCCGACCTATTCATGATGACAACAGCACCTCCTTTGTCAGCCTTTTTGATTATGATGTCAGAGTTCACATTTGGGGACAATGTATACCTTCAAATCAGCGGCACTGCTATGGGTACCCGCATGGCCCTACAGTATGCCAACATTTTTATGGCTGACTTAGAACAACGCTTCCTCAGCTCTCATCCCCTAATGCCCCTACTCTGCTTGCGCTATATTGATGATATCTTCATCATCTGGACCCATGGAAAAGAAGCCCTTGAGGAATTCCACCATGATTTCAACAATTTCCATCCCACCATCAATCTCAGCCTGGACCAGTCCACACAAGAGATCCACTTCCTGGACACTACAGTGCTAAGAAGCGATGGTCACATAAACACCACCCTATACCGGAAACCTACTGACCGCTATTCCTACCTACATGCCTCCAGCTTTCATCCAGACCACATCACATGATCCATTGTCTACAGCCAAGCTCTATGATACAACCGCATTTGCTCCAACCCCTCAGACAGAGACAAACACCTACAAGATCTCTATCAAGCATTCTTACAACTACAATACCCACCTGCTGAAGTGAAGAAACAGATTGACAGAGCCAGAAGAGTACCCAGAAGTCACCTACTACAGGACAGGCCTAACAAAGAAAATAACAGAACGCCACTAGCCGTCACCTTCAGCCCCCAACTAAAACCCCTCCAACGCATTATCAAGGATCTACAACCTATCCTGAAGGACGACCCATCACTCTCACAAATCTTGGGAGACAGGCCAGTCCTTGCTTACAGACAGCTCCCCAACCTGAAGCAAATACTCACCAGCAACTACATACCACACAACAGAACCACTAACCCAGGAACCTATCCTTGCAACAAAGCCCGTTGCCAACTGTGCCCACATATCTATTCAGGGGACACCATCACAGGGCCTAATAACATCAGCCACACTATCAGATGCTTGTTCACCAGCACATCTACCAATGTGATCTATGCCATCATGTGCAAGCAATGCCCCTCTGCCATGTACATTGGTCAAACTGGACAGTCTCTACGTAAAAGAATAAATGGACACAAATTAGATATCAAGAATTATAACATTCATAAACCAATCGGAGAACACTTCAATCTCTCTGGTCACGCGATTACAGACATGAAAGTTGTGATATTACAACAGAAAAACTTCAAAATCAGACTCCAGCGAGAGACTGCTGAATTGGAATTCATTTGCAAATTGGATACAATTAACTTAGGCTTGAATAGAGACTGGGATTGGCTAAGTCATTATGCAAGGTAACCTATTTCCCCTTGTTTTTTCCTACCCCCACCTCCCCCGTTCCTCAGACGTTCTTGTTAAACCCTGGATTTGTGCTGGAAATGGCCCACCTTGATTATCATACACATTGTAAGGAGAGTGATCACTTTAGATACGCTATTACCAGCAGGAGAGTGGGGTGGGGGGAGAGAAAACCTTTTGAAGTGATAAACACCCATTTTTTCATGGTCTGTGTGTATAAAACATCCTCTCTGCATTTTCCACTTTATGCATCCGATGAAGTGAGCTGTAGCTCCCAAAAGCTTATGCTCAAATAAATTGGTTAGTCTCTAAGGTGCCACAAGTACTCCTTTTCTTTTTGCAAATACAGACTAACATGGCTGCTACTCTGAATCCTCTGCCTTGGTGGGTCCTGTGCTTTCTGGAAGATTTGCTCGCCTCAGAGGTCCACGGCAGCCCTCCGTTAGGCCACTTTTGCCAGTGGCTCAAACCTGCTGTTTGCCCAGGTAACCTCATCACTGGCCAGCATGGGGAAAGGGAGGAGAACAAACCCTGCAGTCTCTTGTCCTACCTAGTGGGTCGGGGACAGGCCAAAGACCTTCCCCATCTGATGTGACTCACAGTCGTGGTCAACTCCCCTTGTGTAAAGTAAGGAGTTGGGCGGGGGGTGGAGATGGGGGGAACCCGGGCCTGCTCTCTACTCCGGGTTCCAGCCCAGGGCCCTGGGGATAGCAGGTGTCTACATCTCCTGTACCAGCGGTATGACAGTTCCAACTCCCTGGGCTACTTCCCCATGGCCGCCTCCCAACACCTTCTTATACTCACCACAGGACCTTCCCCCTGATGCCAGAGAGTGTTTGTCCTCCTCAGTCCTCCAGCAGCGCGCCCTCTCACTCTCAGCTCCTTGCGCGCCCCTCACTGATGGATCCTTTTTAATGTAAGGGGGCTGTTGCCCCCTTACTAACACTCAGCGGGGGTGTTTTGGTTGCTAGCTCCCAGTACCAAAAGGGGAAGGGTGGATGGGAAACCAGGACCCTGAGACTGACAGTCCCCAGGGGCAATGGGGAGAGGCCAATGCTCCAGGTCAGCCTGATTGACAGGGCGGGCAGGTTAATCAGGGAGTCAGGAGGCTGACTCTGAAAAGAAATTAGTTCCTACCATGACCCTTAACTGACCATGAGCTCCCCGGGCAATGCTGTAGCTAGGAGGGCTAAGCTGGTCCTTGGATGTATGAGCAAAGGATTATCAAGAAGAAGTGGGGAGGTTGCATTCGTTCTATATACAAAATTAGTGAGACCATTCATGGAGACTGTGTCCCATTACGGTATCCACACTTCAAAAAGGGTGTTGTAAAACTGGAAACCATTCAGAAAAGAGCTACAACCATAATTCAAGGTTTGGAAAGCCTGCCTTACAGGGAACGACTGAGGGGACTCAGTCTATTGAGTTTAGCAAAGGGACGGCTGAGGCAGCTTTATCGTGGTGTGTAAGTGCCTACCTGGGGAGATGATTTCTGATAGTAGATGGATCTTTGATCTAGTAGACAAAGGCAGAATGAGATCCAATGACTGGCAGATGAAGTTAAAGAAGTATGGGCTGGATGGATGCACTACAAGGTGGGTAGAAAGTTGGCTAGATTGTCAGGCTCAATGGGTAGTGATCAATGGCTCAATGTCTAGTTGGCAGACGGTATCTAGCGGAGTGCCCCAAGGGTCGGTCCTGGGGCTGGTTTTGTTCAATATCTTCATAAATGATCTGGAGGATGGTGTGGATTGCACCCTCAGCAAGTTTGCAGATGACACTAAACTGGGAGAAGTGGTAGATACGCTGGAGGGTAGGGATAGGATACAGAGGGCCCTAGACAAATTGGAGGATTGGGCCAAAAGAAATCTGATGAGGTTCAACAAGGATAAGTGCAGAGTCCTGCACTTAGGATGGAAGAATCCAATGCACCACTACGGACTAGGGACCGAATGGCTAGGCAGCAGTTCTGCAGAGAAGGACCTAGGGGTGACAGTGGACGAGAAGCTGGATATGAGTCAACAGTGTGCCCTTATTGCCAAGAAGGCCAATGGCATTTTGGGGTGTATAAGAAGGGGCATTGCCAGCAGATCGAGGGACGTGATTGCCAGCAGATCGAGGGACGTGATTGTTCCCCTCTATTTGACATTGGTGAGGCCTCATCTGGAGTACTGTGTCCAGTTTTGGGCCCCACACTACAAGAAGGATGTGGATAAATTGGAGAGAGTCCAGCGAAGGGCAACAAAAATGATTAGGGGACTGGAACACATGACTTATGAGGAGAGGCTGAGGGAACTGGGATTGTTTAGTCTACGGAAGAGAAGAATGAGGGGGGATTTGATAGCTGCTTTTAACTACCTGAAAGGTGGATCCAAAGAGGATGGTTCTAGACTATTCTCAGTGATAGCAGATGACAGGACAAGGAGTAATGGTCTCAAATTGCAGTGGGGGAGATTTAGGTTGGATATTAGGAAAAGCTTTTTCACTAGGAGGGTGGTGAAACACTAGAATGCGTTACCTAGGGAGGTGGTGGAATCCCCTTCCTTAGAAGTTTTTAAGGTCAGTCTTGACAAAGCCCTGGCTGGGCTGATTTAGTTGGGGATTGGTCCTGCTCTGGGCAGGGGGTTGGACTAGATGACCTCCAGAGGTCCCTTCCAACTCTGATATTCTATGATTCTATGAAGCCAAATGCTTTCCATGATATATGGCTGTCTTAGCCAGTGCCGACTGCCTCTCATTCTCGTGTTTGTGCTCCAGCCTGCCGTCGAGATTTGGCTGCTCAAAGTCAGGGCACTCGAGTTTGGAGAAACATGAGCTCTCTGGCAGGTTAGAGCACACAGCTTGGAATAGCAGGTGGTAGTAGGGGTGCTCTGGGGATAAACACAGAGGTCCACCCTTAAGGTCAGGCATTGGGTGAGGAGAACCTAGAGTACTAAGTGCCAGAAACACTGGAACTGAGAAGTGGGTCAGTGATTTGGAGCTGTTCGGCTAAAGAAGATGGACGATCTTTATAAAAATAATGATTTCCCTGATCTATCCACTGACAGTGGGACGGAGGACTCTATTGGACAGTGGGATTATTTTTTGAATGCTTATGGGATGCTTTCTTCCTCTCTGAAACAGGGGCACATCGCTCAGTGTCTGTAAAACTCTCTGAGAGGCTTTCTGGCAAAGGCAATTGGCTGATTGCTAACCCCTCCTCCTTTCTCCCCACCCCCAGCACATACTCATAGTGAAACTGAACTTTTTTCTCTGACTGAGCTTATTCAACAGACGCCAGAAGAGAACATCCTCTTCCCCAATAAAACAGGAGCAGCCGCAGCTTGGAAGAGCAGTG
Source organism: Lepidochelys olivacea (assembly GCF_965140295.1). Taxonomy (NCBI): domain Eukaryota; kingdom Metazoa; phylum Chordata; order Testudines; family Cheloniidae; genus Lepidochelys; species Lepidochelys olivacea. Next base: position 269,752,945 of record NC_140412.1, on the reverse strand, counting down.
GAGAAGTTGGCCAGATCTGCAGGAAGACCACACTGTTGTTCCTCAGGCTATGAAAGCAGCACACAGGTGTGTGTATGTGTATGGGGGAGGGCAAATTTGTTTTAAACTCCTGTGATATGTTTAAAGGAAAAAGGTTTGTGAAAATGCTGGAGTCAAAGGGAGAAAACCCAAGTAACAGGCTGCTATTCCTCTCTACGTTTAACCAGCAGAGAAGATAGCTCGACCATGCCTGCAGGCACAGCGATAGGCAGTGAGATGACAGCTTTTCTATATGAGGTTTCCAAATCTTTTCTAGACCAGATTAGATTCTGATGTCTCATAACCTGATTGAAACTACAGTTAATGTGGGGTTGCGTGTGTGTGTAATATCAGACCATATGCTAGTAACCTTCACATAAACACAGGAAACTTCCTGTCCCTCAGAGTCTGCAGGTCTCCAGTGTTCAGGCATGCTTCGGGGTGATTTAAAACCCTCCAGTTGTAAAGTCACAGCAGTTAGAGATGGAAAAGGCCTCGTGGATCATCCACTCTATCTCCCCATGAATGCAGAGTTGTTCCAGAAAGGACATTTATAGGAATTTTTTCAGTCTAGTTTTAAATGTCCCAAGTGGCAGGGTTCCCATCTCTTCCCTTGAGGAAAATAGTTTGCAGTCTAGTAAAATGCATCTCACGCTCAGGAAATTTTTCTTCAGGTCCAGCCTAAGTTTTCTCTTGGTGTAGCTTTATTCTGTTACTGCTGTTATACTCCCTTGTACCACCATAACTAATGTCTCTCCCTTCTTGGTGTTAAAACACTTAGATATTGCTAGACAGTTATTTTGTGCCCTTAGTTGTGATGCATCTTAGCCATACATGTGTAGCTCTTTTAATCTTCCCCAGTCCGTTCAGCCCTTGGATAATTTTTGCACTTCTGTGAACTCTCTTCATTTTGTCAATAGCTCTTTGGAAAGGTGGTGCCCAGAATTAAATGCAATATTGATGGTGCAGTATCAACAGAGCCATATATTAGGGTTATTATTCCTTGTTCTCTCATGTGATGCCTTTGTATCTGCAGCTCCCAAAAAAACCTGGCCTTGCTCCCCACTGTAGTTCCCCCCCACGTTTCTCTCTGTAGCAGTGCTTCCCAAGTTTCTCCTTTCTACTCAGTCAGTAGTTTGGATTATTTTCCAGAGATGCATTTTTTCAAGATGATTCTCATTTCTCATTTTCTGTTAGAATCTCTCTGGATCCCTGTCATAAATATAAAGGGAAGGGTACACACCTTTAAAATCCCTCCTGGCCAGAGGAAAAACCCTTTCACCTGTAAAGGGTTAAGAAGCTAGGATAACCTCGCTGGCACCTGACCAAAATGACCAATGAGGAGACAAGATACTTTCAAAAGCTGGGAAGAGGGAGAACATCAAAGGGGTCTGTGTCTGTCTGGGAGAGGCTTTTGCCGGGGATGGAACAAGAATGGAGTCTTAGAACTTAGTAAGTAATCTAGCTAGATATGCTTTAGATTATGATTTCTTTAAATGGCTGAGAAAAGAATTGTGCTGAATAGAATAACTATTTCTGTCTGTGTGTCTTTTTGTAACTTAAGATTTTGCCTAGAGGAATTCTCTATGTTTTGAATCTAATTACCCTGTAAGGTATTCACCATCCTGATTTTACAGAGGTGATCCTTTTCTTTTTACTGTTTCTTCTATTAAAAGTCTTCTTGTAAGGAAACTGAATGCTTTTTCATTGTTCTAAGATCCAAGGGCTTGGGTCTGTGGTCACCTATGCAAATTGGTGAGGATTTTTACCAAACCTTTCCAAGGAAGTGGGGTGCAAGTGTTGGGAGGATTTTGGGGGAAAGACGTTTCCAAACCACGTTTTCCCAGTAAGCCCAGATAAATGTTTGGTGGTGTCAGTGGAAGTCCAAGGGCAAAGGGTAAAATAGTTTGTATCTTGGGGAAGTTTTAACCTAAGCGGGTAAAAGTAAGCTTAGGAGGTTTTCATACAGGTCCCCACATCTGTACCCTAGAGTTCAGAGTGGGGAAGGAACCTTGACAATCCCTTTGTATTATTTCTCTCCTCACTGCTCTTCACAACTCCTCCAATAATGGGCTGGATGCAGCACAGCAGAAGTTTGGAGGGTTGCACAAAGAGGTGCAGGTAAAAGGCTGTTGAGCAGGATGGGTAGTTTAAGGGAATCCACTCTGGCAGTCACAAGAACGTTGCCTCCTGGCCACCAAGCGACTCTGGGCTACAGGCCGGAGTGAGCCCTAGGAAAATAACAAACACTAAGGGAGCTCAGCGGCGTGGAGGGGGAACACTCCTGCCGAGGACAGGGAGCTGAAGTATGGCCGAGGTTTCAGCAACACAAGCACCTTCTTTATGACACAACAGAGTCTCCTGTTACACAACACTTTAGCTAGGGGATGGTTTGGAGTGAGGAATGACTTGGCCTGGGGGACTGGGTTAAGCCACACACCCAGATAGGGGAATGTTGATATGGAGACAAGGATGGGCATCAAGAACACACACATGCCAGTCATGCCTGCTACAGGTATTTGAGCACTAACTGCAAACTTGAATCTCTGGTCAGCTCTGAGAGCTCCAGTGCACACGCTGACCATCTCAGCCGGGGGGCAGTCAGGGGGCGGGGCTGTAGGTAGGGGTTGGGGCAGTCAGGGGACAGGGAGTGGGGTGGGGGTTGGATGGGGCAAAGGTTCTAGGGGGGCGGTCAGGGGATGGGGGTTGGGGGGGCGGTTGGATAAGGGGCAGGGAGTCCTGGGGGGAAGTCGGGGGCTGGGCTGTGGATAGGGGTTGGGGCAGTCAGGGGACAGGGAATGGGGTGGGGGTTGGATAGGGTGAAGGTTCTAGGGGAGCAGTCAAGGGATGGGGGCTGGAGCTGGGGAGGGGTGGTTGGATAAGGGGCAGGGAGTCCCGGGGGGCAGTCAGGGGGCAGGGCTGTGGATAGAGGCTGGGGCAATCAGGGGATAGGGAGGGGGGTGGGTTGGGTAGGGGGTGGGGTCTGGGAGGGTCTCTGGAGGGAGTGGTCAGGGGACAGGGAGTAGGGTGGGTTGGATAGGGGCTGGGGTCCCGGGCGGTTAGGGTCAGGGGAGTCTCGGGAGGAGGTGGTCAGGGGACAAGGAGCAGGAGTGGTTTGGAGGTGTCGATGGTTCTGAGGAGGGTAGTCAGGGGGCGGGAAGTGGGTGGGGGTCGGATGGGGGCGGGGCCAGTCTGTTTAGGGAGGCACAGCCTTCCCTACCCGGTCCTCCGTACAATTTTGCAACCCCAACGTGGCCCTGGGGCGAAAAAGTTTGCCCACCCTTGGTGTAAAACACTGGGGTTCAGGCATGTAGGGCACTCTACTTGCCTAAGGAAAGGAGTACTTGTGGCACCTTAGAGACTAACCAATTTATTTGAGCATGAGCTTTCGTGAGCTACAGCTCACTTCATCGTTGCAGCCGATGAAGTGGGCTGTAGCTCACGAAAGCTTATGCTCAAATAAATTGGTTAGTCTCTAAGGTGCCACAAGTCCTCCTTTTCTTTTTGCAAATACAGATTAACACGGCTGCTACTCTGATACTTGCCTAAGGTGCGCCTCACCATCTACACTGCTAGTTACACCCATGCTAGCTGGGCATACAGTCTCTGTATGCTACCCACTGCCACAAGGGTGGACATAGCCTACGGGCTAGGCAGAGTCCTCTATGCTGAGCAGTAGTAAGTCTCAATTCCCCGGCTTGCCATCCCTTTCCTCTCCAGGTAGAAGGAGGAATGGGGTGTGGGGAGAGAGTCATAGAATCATAGAATATCAGGGTTGGAAGGGACCCCAGAAGGTCATCTAGTCCAACCCCCTGCTTGAAGCAGGACCAATTCCCAGTTAAATCATCCCAGCCAGGGCTTTGTCAAGCCTGACCTTAAAAACCTCTAAGGAAGGAGATTCTACCACCTCCCTAGGTAACGCATTCCATTGTTTCACCACCCTCATAGTGAAAAAGTTTTTCCTAATATCCAATCTAAACCTCCCCCACTGCAACTTGAGACCATTACTCCTTGTTCTGTCATCTGCTACCATTGAGAACTGTCTAGAGCCATCCTCTTTGGAACCCCCTTTCAGGTAGTTGAAAGCAGCTATCAAATCCCCCCTCATTCTTCTCTTCTGCAGGCTAAACAATGCCAGTTCCCTCAGCCTCTCCTCATAACTCATGTGTTCTAGACCCTGAATCATTTTTGTTGCCCTTCGCTGGACTCTCTCCAATTTATCCACATCCTTCTTGTAGTGTGGGGCCCAAAACTGGACACAGTACTCCAGATGAGGCCTCACCAATGTCGAATAGAGGGGAACGATCACGTCCCTCGATCTGCTTGCTATGCCCCTACTTATACATCCCAAAATGCCATTGGCCTTCTTGGCAACAAGGGCACACTGCTGACTCATATCCAGCTTCTCGTCCACTGTCACCCCTAGGTCCTTTTCCGCAGAACTGCTGCCTAGCCATTCGGCCCCTAGTCTGTAGCGGTGCATTGGATTCTTCCGTCCTAAGTGCAGGACCCTGCACTTATCCTTATTGAACCTCATCAGATTTCTTTTGGCCCAATCCTCCAATTTGTCTAGGTCCTTCTGTATCCTATCCCTCCCCTCCAGCGTATCTACCACTCCTCCCAGTTTAGTATCATCCGCAAATTTGCTGAGAGTGCAATCCACACCATCCTCCAGATCATTTATGAAGATATTGAACAAAACCGGCGCCAGGACCGACCCCTGGGGCACTCCACTTGACACCGGCTGCCAACTAGACATGGAGCCATTGATCACTACCCGTTGAGCCCGACAATCTAGCCAGCTTTCTACCCACCTTATAGTGCATTCATCCAGCCCATACTACCTTAACTTGCTGACAAGAATACTGTGGGAGACCGTGTCAAAAGCTTTGCTAAAGTCAAGAAACAATACATCCACTGCTTTCCCTTCATCCACAGAACCAGTAATCTCATCATAAAAGGCGATTAGATTAGTCAGGCATGACCTTCCCTTGGTGAATCCATGCTGGCTGTTCCTGATCACTTTCCTCTCATGCAAGTGCTTCAGGATTGATTCTTTGAGGACCTGCTCCATGATTTTTCCAGGGACTGAGGTGAGGTTGACTGGCCTGTAGTTCCCAGGATCCTCCTTCTTCCCTTTTTTAAAGATTGGCACTACATTAGCCTTTTTCCAGTCATCCGGGACTTCCCCGGTTCGCCACGAGTTTTCAAAGATAATGGCCAATGGCTCTGCAATCACAGCCGCCAATTCCTTCAGCACTCTCGGATGCAACTCGTCCGGCCCCATGGACTTGTGCATGTCCAGCTTTTCTAAATAGTCCCTAACCACCTCTATCTCCACAGAGGGCTGGCCATCTCTTCCCCATTTTGTGATGCCCAGCGCAGCAGTCTTGGAGCTGACCTTGTTCGTGAAGACAGAGGCAAAAAAAAGCATTGAGTACATTAGCTTTTTCCACATCCTCTGTCACTAGGTTGCCTCCCTCATTCATTAAGGGGCCCACACTTTCCTTGGCTTTCTTCTTGTTGCCAACATACCTGAAGAAACCCTTCTTGTCAATATGGCCAAGACTGAGGAGTTCAAAAATCACAAGCCGGACCCCCTAAACTTCTGACGTTGGCTTAAATTTCGTGAGACTTTAAAAAGTGAGATATTGTTTTCTTGCCTGTCTCCTTATTTATTTATTTACCATTGTCCGTGTTTGTTTCAGGCTGAACATTGAATTGTAAGCAGTGTTGCCAACTTTTATGATTTGATCATGACTCTCATGGTAATTGGTGTTTTTCCTAAAGCTTCAGCTCATGGAGTCTTGTGAATACATCTGACTCTCAGTTTCTTATTAAGTTTCTAGCCCTCATAGTTGGAGAGAAAAGCTTGCAAATGTGAGGAGATTGTACCCTAAAGGCTCAAAAACCAGAAGGCAACTAAAAATAACCCCAAATTTATTAGTTGTAAAAATCCTGAGATTCTTAAGCCAATCTTGTGGGTTTTCTGTCTTACTCAGGATTTTTGAATGGTTAGGTTTGTGATATCATATAAATTGGCTCCTGCCCTCTGATGGGAGGGCATAAAATGGTGCTGAGCTGAGGCCACCCCTGCCCCCATCATTCCCCTAGACTCAGATGTGTGCAGAGGAGACAGCCCTCCCTCTGGGGTAAGGAGCACTTGGATCTAGGTGGTGCCTCCCCTTCCCTTTGCTAGTCGGTTCGTAGGGTAGTGATCAATGGCTCCATATCTAGTTGGCAGCCAGTATCAAGCGGAGTGCCCCAAGGGTTGGTCCTGGGGCTGTTTTGTTCAATATCTTCATTAATGATCTGGAGGATGGCATGGATTGCACCCTCAGCAAGTTTGCAGAGGACAGTAAACTGGGAGGAGAGGTAGATACGCTGGAGAGTAGGGATAGGATACAGAGGGACCTAGACAAATTAGAGGATTGGGCCAAAAGAAATCTGATGAGGTTCAACAAGGACAAGTGCAGAGTCCTGCACTTAGGAAGGAAGAATCCCATGCACTGCTACAGACTAGGGACCGAATGGCTAGGCAGCAGTTCTGCAGAAAAGGACCTAGGGGTTACAGTGGACAAGAAGCTGGATATTAGTCAACAGTGTGCCCTTGTTGCCAAGAAGGCCAATGGCATTTTGGGCTGTACAAGTAGGAGCATTGCCAGCAGTTCGAGGGATGTGATCATTTCCCTCTATTCGGCATTGGTGAGGCCTCATCTGGAGTACTGTGTCCAGTTTTGGGCCCCACACTACAAGAAGGATGTGGATAAATTGGAGAGAGTCCAGCGAAGGGCAACAAAAATGATGAGGGGACTGGAACACATGACTTATGAGGAGAGGCTGAGGGAACTGGGATTGTTTAGTCTGTAGAAGAGAAGAATGAGGGGGGATTTGATAGCTGCTTTCAACTACCTAAAAGGGGGTTCCAAAGAGGATGGATCTAGACTGTTCTCAGTGGTAGAAGATGACAGGACAAGGAGTAATGGTCTCAAGTTGCAGTGGGGGAGGTTTAGATTGGATGTTAGGAAAAACTTTTTCACTAGGAGGGTGGTGAAGCACTGGAATGGGTTACCTAGGGAGGTGGTAGAATCTCCTTCCTTAGAGGTTTCTAAGGTCAGGCTTGAGAAAGCCCTGGCTGGGATGATTTAGTTGGGGATTGGTCCTGCTTTGAGCAAGGGGTTGGACTAGATGACCTCCTGAGGTCCCTTCCAACCCTGATATTCTATGATTCTATGAATTAAATATGCCTATAAAAATTCAGGTGCTAAATTAGAGGCCAGTATTCAAAATCAGGTCCAGATTTTCTTCACAATTTTTAGTAAAGGGTCTTCAAAATGTGTCATTCACATTTAGCTTCTTTTGCATTTAATTTTCTGCCATAATCCTTTCCAGTTGAAAGACAGAGGGGTGACTTCATATATGACACAAAAGTATTCATAGATGGTTGTTGAAGTTTCTCTTTTATCTGAATATCTGTAGTACGTTCTTCTGTGTGAAGGCTCTTCTAGGTTTTAAATAAAATTGTTTTTCAACAGATATTTCAAGTAAAAATGGAAAGCTGGATACAGAAAGAACAAACCGATGGTAAGGAAATAACAGTTGGGACTCTATCCTGTCCCTTCTTTGCCCTTAATTAATATAAGTATAAATACTTAAAGGTTTATTGTCTGTAGGTGAGCTCCTTCCCATTTGAGATTAATGTTCTGCACTGAGTGTTGATGGAAATATCGTAAATAAGGGTAAGAACCCCCGAGGAACAAGGTCAGAAGTGTAGCAGGGGCTCATGACAAAAGAGGTTTTAAAATGGGTTTTTATAGTTGGCGACTTTTTATAATCATTACTGCCCATGAGTATAAAGGCTGAAGAGCCAAGGACAGTGCATGCAGCCACTCTGAAAGATATTCCCTCCTAACCCAGACTGTCAGTGCACCACATTCCTGACCTGCCAGGAACACTACTCTTCCAATCCTGTGTCTCCCAAGTGTAGAGATGGCCCAGACTGCTTGGTCTTCTGGGATGTGGACCAGTGTCCACGAGTGACTCTGAGGCCAGTAAACCAATGATCACTAGTTCTGAAGCTAAACCCTCAGAGGTGAGAAGTTAGTGCCCATAGATCCTGATCCAACTCTTAGTGAAGTCAGTGGAAAGATTCCCAATGTGGAGTGACTTGAATGGGAGCTGGATCAGGCCATCAATTACTGTGCCATTCAGTTCTAAAGTGAAAACGTCTTAACCTTTGCACATTCAAATGTCTATAGTTGTATAGGCAGAAATCCTCAAAGCTACCCATCTCTACTTGGTTTTCTTTGTAATGTCATGAATATCTCACACGTGTTCCAACAGCCCCAGGGGATGTCGGCCGCTACACTGGGGAATCAGAACTGAGAATCATCCTTGTAGGTAAAACTGGAGCTGGGAAAAGTGCAACAGGAAACACCATCCTTGGCAAGAAAGTGTTTGAGTCCAAACTCTCACCAAAGTCTGTAACTGCAAACTGCAGTAAGGGGGCAAGAATCTGGAATGAGAGGAATGTGGTGGTGGTTGATACTCCTGGCATTTTTGACACGCATGTACCAGTGGAAGAAACTTGTCGAGAGATCAGTCGCTGTATTGTAGCCTCCTCCCCAGGGCCCCATGCCATCGTTCTAGTGGTGCCACTGAGCCGTTACACTGAGGAGGAAAAAAAAGCAGTCAAACGAATACAAGATATTTTTGGAGCTGAGTCCATGAGGTACGTGATCCTGTTATTCACTCGGAAAGATGATTTAGATGGTACCGAATTAGAAGAGTTCATAAAAGACTCTGATGTCCAAGGCCTTTGTGAGCTGGTAGGAAAATTTGGAAAACGATACTGTGCATTCAACAACAGAACAACCGGAGAAGAACGGGATGCCCAGGTTAATGAGCTGCTGGAGATGGTAGATAAGATGGTGCAGGAGAACGGAGGCACATATCACACGAATGAGATGTATAACTATGCTGAGAAGAAGCTTCAAGAGAAAACAGAGGAGCTGAAAAAAGCCTATGCAGAGCAGCTGGAAAGAGAAACAGAGAAAATAAAACGTGATTATGAGAAGCAAATAAAACAACTCAAGGAAGAATTAAAAATAAGGGATGAAGAACAAAAGCAGTATCAAGATGAAAAGGAGAGGATAATGTGGGAGAAAGACATGGCAGAAAAGGAGATGGTTTTGCAACAACAAAAATTGAGACTTTTAGGAGAAAAAGAGAGAGATTATGCTGCAAAACAAGCAGGAGCCAGGGAAGAAGCTGAAAGTGATATAATATGGAAAATGCTTTTGGATGCATTTAAATTTGCTTTTGCAGTAATTATGTGTTAGTTTAATGATGACTGAGCTACATTTATCTTCTTTATCCTGTTATTCTGAGTCTATAAAAGTCACAAATGAAGTTTCACTGCTTGTTACACGTACGGACCCCAACATTCTGCATTTTAGGACCAAATTCATCCCTGGTGTAGCTCCACTGAAGCCAGTAGAGCTACACAAGGAATGAAATGGGCCCTTAATTGCTAAGATACTTTCTCCCTTGTGCTAGTGAATCTATCACATGCTTTGATAATCTGTTCCAAAGGCTAATTGCTATCACCGTTATAATGCATGAATTCAATGTGTGCAATGTAATTACATGACTTAGTATAAACATGAACAATATACATACATGGTAGAAGCAATATATATTGCCATGTACGCATCTGCTATGCACTATGCACTGCTGGGCTCCTGCTCCAGGAACACTTCAGGAAGCTAATAAAGAAATAGTTGACTTGTAGATTCCTTGGTAGATAAACAGAAAATTTGGGAAATAGAAACAGGAGACCCAGTCTGAGAATCATACAGGTGAAGAACAGCCTGGAAAGGAATTACCACAGTTTTTGTACATTAGTTTCTAATCATGAAGGAGAATGAGGAAGAGGAATGGAATGGAATGGAAAGGAAAAGACACTGTGACTTTAGTTATAACCTTTACAAGATTCCAAGAAAGAGAATTTGTGCTGGGAGAAACTATAAACAGGTAAACCGCTATTCCAAGGTGAGCAGATATGTGTTTGCTTAGACCAGAACCTAGTGCAAGTGCAGAGTGGAATAAATATAGACGCCTGCTTACCAGAAAGGGACTTAATCCAAGGGTGTGGTACCCTGCAAAAGTCATTCCTTAGTATGATGGGAGAAAGAGTTTCTTCACTACTCCACAAGACCTGAAGCAGTTTTTTGGCAGCCCATCCAGCATGAGAGGCTCAGAGTGAGGCTATGTCTATATTATGAGCTGGGGTGTGATTCCCAGCTTGCGTAGACGTACTCGCGCTAGCTCTCCTTGAGCTAACACACTAAAAATAGTACTGTAGCCATGTCAGCATGAGCAGCGGCATACGCTAGCCTCCCTGAGTATAAACCCGCCTGAACCCCGCTGGGGTGCACTCAGGGTGGCTAGCCTGTCCCGCTGCTGCTGCCCATGCAGTCGTGACTATTTTGAGCACGCTAGCTGCACGAGAGCTAGCATGAGTCTGCCAGTGCAAACTGGGAATCACACCCCTAGCTCCGCAGGTTAGACATAGCCCAAGACTCCCTCTCCAGTGCTGGGCCCCGGGGGAAGGCAGAGCACAGTGTGAACTCCCCTTACATACATTCCTTTAGACATGAGTGCCTGGGACTCATTGTTTTCCCTCACTATTATTACAGGTGGTGGTTGGTTGACTCCAATTTGCATAATGTATTTATATGGAAATACTTGAGAAGGCTTTGTTAGTTTGTTTTTTAAAGCAGAAAAAATGGAAAGCTGTTACTCTTTTCTGCAGTGAAGTACTCAATAGTATAAAATTGAATCATTTCAATCAGAGTAAATTTAAATTCATTTATAGGTTTTGTTCCCTTTTTTAAAAATTCCTGTGAAAATCGCATTGTAGGTTTCATGTTTTTGTCTCGCCGTATCTCCAGATCAAATTTGCTCACTCTAGGTATTTTTTTCCATTGTTAGTACTGCAAACCCAACCTGGGAACTGAAAGTTAAACCTGATTCTTTCTGATTTATCTTTCACTAGTCAATTAAGGAGTTAGATAACAATTCAGCTGTATTACTTACTATTGCAAAATTGGGCTAGGTAGGAGTGCCAAGGGTTTAGTTAGCTTACTATGTGACATCTGTGTGCATTCTATGCAAGGTTTTGTGGTGAGGTTTGTGAGTAATAGACATCTAGAACTGAAGGTGCAGAAATAATTGCTTTTGATTTTATTTTTATTTTTCATGCTGTTTTTCCTTTGCCAAAGCACGTACCATCCTACAAAGCATGTTTTTGTACTTGTGAAATGTGTTTACTGCCACCTGTTACCGCAAAGTAAAGATGTACATACATTTGGTTGTGTATACAGACTGCTTCTAGTGATACGTTGACACTGGCTGGGATCTAGATGCAAATGGTGATATAGATGGTCCCTGCTGCTTTCATACTTTGCTGATAACAATAAATGTTTTGCTATTATTAAAATCATGTCTGGGTTTGCTGATGTTAAAACTGTCTCCAAAGATTAAGTGCAGGTATTCCCTAGACCTTTCGCATGAAGGGTCTAGGGCATGAAGAGAGGGATGGTGCGAGGAGTCTAACTGCCCCACATCTGCTGTTCAAGGCCCAGGCACAATGGCAGTCCCTTTACATGCGAAGCATAGACACTTCTTTCTAGAGCCACTCAGTCACTACAAAGCAGACAGAGAGAAGGGAGAGCCTAGCCCCGTACACCTCCTCACCAACCCAACTACCTAACTGGGGATACAAGAGATAGCAGGCATTAGCATCGAAAGAGATGGTACAGTGTGTACATTCCCCCTGCACCCAAGACAGTTGGAGGAACAATCCCTCCTAGAGTCCTTCCTGCAGCCAGGTGGCTCAGCATCATTATCCTGGTAAATGTCAAAGTGACCGTTGGGTGAGATAAGAGATTGATGCATGGGTGGGTAAGAAACTGGGAGAAAGGGGAGAAGGTTATGCTGAAAGGTGAACTATTGGACTGGAAGGAGGTCACTAGTGGAGTTCCTCAAGGATCAGTCTTGGCACAAATCAGTCAATGTTTTTATTAATGAGCTTAGCACAAAAAGTAGGAGTGTGCTAATGTAATTTTCTGATGATACAAAGTTGGGGTGCATTGTCAATTCAGAGCAGGATGAGAATATTATGCAGGAAAGCCTGATGACCTTGAAGACTGGAGTGACAAATTGTATATTACAAAGTGCAAAGTTATACACTAAAGGTCTACTAATAAGAATTTCTGCGACGAGCTGGGCACTCATCAGTTGGAAGTGACAGAGGAGGAGAGACACCTGGGTGTGTTCATTGATCCGAGGTTGACTATGAGCCACCAAGCTAAGTGGCTGTGAAAGAGGCAAATGCAATCCTAGGGTGCATTCGGATTGGCAGAGACCTTGGGGTTTTTTCACCTTCCTCTCTAGCATGTGGGAGCAGGTCACTTGGGAGGATTATCTGGGTACATCAGGAACAGCCAGCATGGATTCACCAAGGGAAGGTCATGCCTGACTAATCTAATCGCCTTTTATGATGAGATTACTGGTTCTGTGGATGAAGGGAAAGCAGTGGATGTATTGTTTCTTGACTTTAGCAAAGCTTTTGACACGGTCTCCCATAGTATTCTTGTCAGCAAGTTAAGGAAGTATGGGCTGGATGAATGCAATATAAGCTGGGTAGAAAGCTGGCTAAATTGTCGGGCTCAACGGGTAGTGATCAATGGCTCCATGTCTAGTTGGCAGCCGGTATCAAGTGGAGTGCCCCAAGGGTCGGTCCTGGGGCCGGTTTTATTCAATATCTTCATAAATGATCTGGAGGATGGTGTGGATTGCACTCTCAGCAAATTTGCGGATGATACTAAACTGGGAGGAGTGGTAGATACGCTGGAGGGGAGGGATAGGATACAGAAGGACCTAGACCAATTGGAAGATTGGGCCAAAAGGAATCTGATGAGGTTCAATAAGGATAAGTGCAGGGTCCTGCACTTAGGACGGAAGAACCCAATGCACAGCTACAGACTAGGGACCGAATGGCTAGGCAGCAGTTCTGCAGAAAAGGACCTAGGGGTGACAGTGGACGAGAAGCTGGATATGAGTCAGCAGTGTGCCCTTGTTGCCAAGAAGGCCAATGGCATTTTGGGATGTATAAGTAGGGGCATAGCGAGCAGATCGAGGGACGTGATCGTTCCCCTCTATTCGACATTGGTGAGGCCTCATCTGGAGTACTGTGTCCAGTTTTGGGCCCCACACTTCAAGAAGGATGTGGATAAATTGGAGAGAGTCCAGCGAAGGGCAACAAAAATGATTAGGGGACTGGAACACATGACTTATGAGGAGAGGCTGAGGGAGCTGGGATTGTTTAGTCTGCAGAAGAGAAGAATGAGGGGGGATTTGATAGCTGCTTTCAACTACCTGAAAGGGGGTTCCAAAGAGGATG